>NC_090928.1:636674801-637299801 GCF_040938575.1 Ambystoma mexicanum | reverse complement strand
GTGTTGCGAATAAGTTTCTTTGTGCGACACCTTGAAGTTGAGGATAGGATAGGCAACATGGAGGGTGAAGTGTTCCAACAAACTTCTTTGTTGTCCGGAGTTCAGGTTTTCTTTGATTGAGAGAAGTTTTCTTAGTGCAGGATGCAGCGCTGTTTGGGTGGTAATTGGTGGTCGATTGCCACTAGATGGAGTCTGTTGTGGCACTGATATGTCGTGTGATAGGGTGCAGCTCACAGTTCCAGTCGAGCGCTGATGTACTGGTGCTCGCGATCCTTGCGGTGGCTGGGTGAGGTCCGCAGCTACAGGTTGTTCAGGGGGGCAGACGCGCTGGGCGTGCGGGGGAGTGTCACGCAGCAGCGAGCAGGCTCGAAAACAGGCTTGTGGCTCGTCCGCCCACAGTGGGTTCGCGGGAGCCGGCGTGCGCGGGTGAAGATGTCGAGTTCGGGAGGCACACAGCAGGGAGCACCTCTCACTGCACTGCAGTAAGAACTGGAGGGTGGGTGTTGTTTTCCTGATGGAGCGCGTGAATTCCGTCAAAGACTTGCAAGGGTGGAGGGGTATGGACAGAGGAGCGCAGGGGAGTGGGTGCTGATTGTAGTGAGGGAATGTGAATGTTGTTGGTGAGAACGTGTCGCGGGGGCGGTGGGCGAGGAGGGGATCTCACTGCAATTCGCAGCGGGGTCTGCGAGCGCCGAGAGGGAGGCAGCAAGACGGCGGGTGGGGCAGACCTTGTAAGTAAACAGATTAGTTTCTGGGTGGGGAGGGCGGGTTGGGGTGCAGGAGGGGTAGTGAGGCTGTGGACGGACGGGAGTAAAAGAGTGGTGTTGTCACTGACCACTAAGGCAGGCATCTAGTTATTCGAGTCCAGGCGACGGGGGTTTCTTTTTGCGAGAGTCCCATGTTCTTCTTTGGGAGTGAAGCGGAGTGGCGCCACGGAGCCTGCAGAGCCTAAACACCAAAAGACTCTGCAGCAGAATCCGTGGCCGCTCCGCGGCTTCCTGGGTATTTTGAAGTCAGAGATAGTAGCAATGGAAAGAGGACTGGTAGGGTCTTCAATTCCTCTGGTTAACTGGAGCAAAAAGCAAATAGAGTCCGGCACTGTCACTGACCAAAATACTCTGCAGCAGACTCTGCGGCCGCTCTGCGGCTTCCTGGGTATTTTGAAGTCGAAGATAGTAGCAATAGAAAGAGGACTGGTAGGGTCTTCAATTGCTCTGGTTAACTGGAGCAAAAAGCAAATAGAGTCCGGCACTGTCACTGACCAAAAGACTCTGCAGCAGACTCTGCGGCCGCTCCGCGGCTTCCTGGGTATTTTGAAGTCGAAGATAGTAGCAATAGAAAGAGGACTGGAAGGGTCTTCAATTCCTCTGGTTAACTGGAGCAAAAAGCAAATAGAGTCCTGCACTGTCACTGACCAAAAGACTCTGCAGCAGACTCCGGTTTAAGGAGAGACACGTGGAACACAGGATGAATCTGCATGTTTGACGGCAAAGCTAGTCTGACCGCCACAGGATTTATCACGGAGGAGACGGTGAATGGACCCAGGTATCTTGGACGGAAAGTTTGGGTTCCTTTAATGGACACGGTTTTAGACGCCAGCCAGACTTTGTCTCCCACGTGGTAGTTGGGGGCCTTTGCTCAATGTTGATCAACAAACTTCTTTTGGCGATTCTTAGCTTGAAATAGGTGTTCAGCTGCCCTTTTAAAGGTTTGAGAAATGGTTGTGTGCAAGGTTTTGACTGCTGGCATTTCCAGGGTTGTAGGAATGTCCAACTCAGAAGTACGTGGGTGCCTGCCATACATGGTATAAAAAGGGTGTCTGCCCAGTGCTGGTGTGTAGGGAATTATTATAAGCATATTCTGCTATCCATAATAGGTCAAAACAGCTTCCTTAGTGTAACATGCAACACAGATACTGCTCGAGCGTCTGATTTGTCCTCTCAGTTTGACCATCCGTTTGGGGATGGTGACTGTCAATCTGGGCCATAGAGCAGCATTTTCTCCAGAAGTTAGATACAAATCGAGTACCTCGGTCTGAGACCAAAACTGAAGGCAACTCATGGAGCCGTACAATGCCTTCAAGAAACACCTTTGCCAGAGTGGAAGCATTTGGGAGCCCCTTAAGAGGAATGAAATGTGCCATTTTTCAAAATAGGTCTACGACCACAAGAATAGTGTTAAACCCTTGACTGGGTGGTAAGCCAGTAATAAAATCGAGGGACAACGTGTGCCAGGATGCTGGTGGGATTTCCAATGGTTGTAATAGCCCAGCCGGTTTCTGCTTGGATGACTTGTTTTGAGCACACACTCCACAAGATAGGATGAATTGGATAATGTCTTTACGCCACGTGGGCCACCCATAATTTTGTTTTACCTTGGCTGGGTTTTAGCGATTCCGGGATGGCCCTCGATCAAGGAATCATGATAACCGGACATGACTTGTTCTCGTAGTTCTTGGTTTGGTAAGAATAAACGATTCCTGAAGTTGGGCAAATGATCTTTTATCATGTAATGTTCTCCTTGTGTACTCCACACTTATAATTGCTCTGGACTCATCTGGTTTTGGATTTCTTCATGTCATTCTTTCTGAGTTATGGTTGCTGTTATTCCTAGGAGTCGGGACGATTGCTATTGGGTCAGGGGTCTGATACCCTTGCTCTTCCACCCCCATACGGGAAAGGGCATCGGCCTTCCCGTTTTTCACCCCAGGTCGAAATGTAATCACGTAGTCATATTCAGCAAAAAAAAGAGCCCAACGTAGTTGTCGTGAGGATTGGGCCTTTGCCTTTTTTAGGTACTGGAGGTTCCGGTGGTCAGTTATTACGGTGATTGTGTGTCTGGCGCCCAAGAGGTAGTGCCGCCATGCCTTAAAGGCTGACTTAATGGCTGACTTAATGGCCAGGAGTTCTTTGTCTGTGATAGCGTAATTGAGTTCAGGGGGTGTAAATTTACGCGACCAGAAGGCAACAGGGTGTAACTGGCCCATTTCGGGGTCCTTTTGTGAGAGGAAGGCTCCCATAGCCATGCTTGAGGCGTCCGTTTCCACCAGGTATGGGAGATCAGGGCGAGGGTGGTGTAAGATTGGGGCAGATGTGAATCTTGCTTTGAGTTCCTGGAAATCTTCCTCGGCTTCTGTCGTCCACTGGAACTTTTTGTTGCTTTTCCTTAGCAATGACTTGATGGGGTGCACGATTTGCGAAAATCCTGGGATGAACCGGCAGTAGAAGTTTGCAAAACCCAGCATACTTTGAACCCCATTGAATGAATTTGGGGATGGCCAGTTCAGGGTAGCATCTACCTTGTATACATCCATTCGGATTCCATTTGGGCTGAGAATAAAGCCCAGGAATTCCACCTCGGAGATGTGGAATGAACACTTTTCGAGGTTGGCGTAGAGCTGGTGTTGACGGAGTTTCTCCAATACGGATCGGACGTGTTTAACGTGGTCCTGCTTTGATGCAGAATATACTAGAATATCGTTGATGTACACTAGAGCACAGACATCAATCAATTCCCGTAGGACATTGTTCATGAAGTATTGAAATGCTGCAGGCGCGTTACAAAGGCCAAAGGGCATTACTTGATATTCATACAAGCCGTATTTGGTGCGAAAAGCGGTTTTCCATTCGTCCCCCTGTTTTACGCGAACAAGGTGATATGCCCCCCTCAGGTCTAGTTTTGTGTAGATTTGGGCATCTTTGACTTGATCAAGCAATTCAGGGATCAGTGGCAGGAGGTAGCGTTTTTTACGGTAATCTGGTTCAGTGCGCGATAGTCGATGCACGTTCTCAAGTCCCCCTCCTTTTTCGGTACGAAGAATAGAGGACTGGCTGCTGGAGACTTCGAGGGACGGATGAACCCGTTACCCAGGTATTGGTCAAGATTTTTTCTGGTTCCGTGAGTGCGTAAATTCGCCCAAAAGGGATTTGTGCGCCTGGTATCCGGTGGATTTGGCAATCGTATGGTCTATGCAGTGGCAGGGTATTTGCCTGTTCTTTCTGAAAGACATCTTGAAAGTCCTGGTATTCACTTGGTAGGGTGCTGATTGCCACAGTCGCAAGCGTGGAGGTTCTAGTGTCTATTGGTTGTTTCTCTTGGCGATAACATGTGTGGGCGCAAGTCTCGGGAAAGGCCAATTCTTTTGCTCGCCAATCGATTCGAGGATTGTGAGCTACCAACCATGACATTCCCAAAATCAACCGGAACTGTGGTGCCTTAATGAGGTCGAAAACTATAGATTCTTGGTGTCCATCCTGGCACAGAAGGGTTAAAGCTGCAGTGCATTGGGATACTGGACCAGAAGCTATTTCCGTGCCGTGGACAGTGGTAACAGTGTCGGTGGTTGATTTAGGGAGTAACGGAAACCCCATCTTTGCCGCAAAATCCTGGTCGATGTAATTCCCAACGGCTCCACTGTCAATGTACGCTCTTATTGCGTGCATCCGAGATGGTTGTTGGTGACTGAGCAAGACCACAGATGCAAAATGGGAGGTCTGTAGTTCCCTTTCTTCGCTCGATAAGTGGACCCCTACACTTGCCGAGCTGGGGAGTTTTCCGATTCCTTGATGGTATCTTCCTTGTCCGTGGCCCCTACCGTCCTCCTCGGTGGCTTCACAGGGCACTCTTTAAGGAAATGACCTGACATTCCACAGTACAGACATAACTGCTGCTGTCTCCTTTTATCCCTTTCAGCTTTAGTCAAGGGGGGTCTGACCCCCCCAATTTGCATTGGTTCTCCTGAACCTTCCGTTGTGCGGGCAATATTGTCCTTTGAACGCACATACATAGGGCGAGGGTCCGGTCTGGTTCGATCTGCTCTTCGGTCCTACAACCTATGATCCAGTTGAACAACAAGGTCAATGAATTCTGAGCAGTCTTTCAGGGGGTTCACTACTTGTGCCAGAACATCCTTACGCTCCGCCCGCAACCCCTGATGAAATAACGTGGTTCTCTTCTCCACTGGCCATTCTGCTTCAACTATGTGTCTATTGAACGTGGCTATGTATGTTAATACGTCTTTATTCCCTTGGCGTAGGGACAGAAGTTCGTTGTCTAATGCCTGCCCATGAGTGCAACGGGCAAACAGCTTTTCCATCTCCTGCTGAAATCCCCTGAAGTCATGCAGCAAAGGATCGTCTTGGGCCACAAAGGGTACAGACCAGTCCGCGGCGCTACCACCCGGGTAGGATAGCACAAAAGCGACCTGTGATTGGTCATTCGGAAAGGCCCCTGGTCTACAAAGGAAGTGCAGGCGGCACTGGTTCATGAACGTTGCAAACCTCTTGGGATCCCCCGTAAATCATTCGGGTGGGGCCAAGGGAACTGCCCCAGGAAGGGTTATCTGAACAGGATTGGCTGATGGTGTTGGCATCGAGGGCACGTTTCCCGGCAATGGTGCATGCCCTGCTTGTGACTGGAGAAGTTGCCGGCTTAAATCATCAGTGCGTTCTTTGGCTACTATCAGCTCTCTCCTCAGGGTGTTGGTCTCCTGCCTGGCTGCATGTACTTCGGAACGTAGCTGCCCCAACATGTGGGCTAACTGGTCGGTTTCTGACGTTTCCATGACGCCCAGGTGGATTTTGATGTGAGTCTTTGCGTTCTGTAACGCTCACCTGGTATCCACGGGGACGTCACTCAGCCTGTTCTGACCTCTTACGACCTCAAACCCTTCCCTGGAGCCTACTCGACTGGAGACTGGGCCTGGAAACACAGGATTGGTAGAGTTTAACTCCCTATTGTCTCTGTGTGCTTGAACCCCTTCTTCCCCGGGGTCCAACCCTTCCCTTTGATCCACAGCTCACCATGTTTTCTTGGAAAGTGTGCTCTCCGTCCTGCTTTCAGCGCAGGGGCGCGTTCATTGATGCGGGCTCGTTGCTGCCTAGTTACTTCACTGGCAAGAGTCCAACATGTAAGTGTAATGAGTCTTTTGAACAGTTCTCTTCCTTCGATGATGGCCGGCGTCCGGGGATGGCGACATGCTGCTGAGATGAGTAGCGCTGAAGGTGAATAAGAGCGCGATGTGCGATGCGACCCTTTCGTATTTGTATTGAACTGAGTTCTTTTTCTGTGAATTTTAGGTGCCGCGACGTTTTCAGCGTGGATGCCGGTTATGAAGAAGAAATGCAGTGAGTAAGCGCGGTATGCAGCGCCTCTAGATGTTTCCACGCTAACCTGGAGTGTTGTTTCCCTCTTGCAGATGGATGAGAAGTTCTGGAGACAGAGTTCCCCCAGAGCGGCTGGGATTCAGGTAAGTGTTTGAAGCTCGTACAGTCTTTAAAAATAAGCGAAGATTTGCTGAATGCTTACTAATGCCTTTTTTCTGTTCTTTTCCCTTTTCCTTAGGAAGCAGCGTGCCGGGATGTGAATGACACCGCCGAAGATGCCTCCAGAACAGAAGGAGTGATGAATGATGGGCAGAAGCGCCTAACAGTGTTCTTGTTCTTGCAGGAGCTGAGTGCAGAAGAAAGATGCAGGCCTACTGGAGACTGATCCGAACACGGTGAGTGTCACGCTGCAGGTGCAGAAAACGCAAAGCATGTTTCTCAGCCTGGGCGTGGCTTAAATAGTCTCTGGGTATCCCAGGTGTCTCTGGGCTGAACCACACCCAAAAGACTAGACTGCACATGCCGTTCTGTGAACCGAAATACGTGCGGGCATCCATCTTGTCCCCATCAATGCACTACAAGTCAAATCCCCAATGTTATCCTATGGGAGTGAGTGAGCCTGGTGCCACAAGTGCCAAGTCTGACTCCAAGTGGGTCTTTGGAGGGATGGAGAGGCCCTGGAGGGTGATGTAGGTGATCATGGCCTGGCTCCAGCCTGACATCTTTGAGGGCTGGGGACATGAGGGGCAGGAATCATGACAAAAACACCATGCTATTCTCAATCCTTGACAGCGCCTTCTCTGTGTTCAGCTTCAACCCTGTGGTGTACCTCTATCCCCAAGTATCTGAAAGTCTTGGTTTCCCATTTTACCTGTAATACCAGCAGTTCATCCCGTGGTGTCCCCATATGTCTACCGAGGGGGAATATACACAATATTTTGGGGCTTACTGTTATGCCAGACAGCACTGTGTATCGCTCCATAACTTCCAAAATATACATTTTACTCAGGTTATTTCAAGTGCAGCAGCATGTCATCCGCATACAGTGATATCAGGTGGCGCTCCCCATTCGTGCTGATCCCCACTTCTCCATATGCCTGTCACAAGTATTTCACCAGGGGTTCAAGTGCCAATATAAAAAGTATCGGGGACCATGGGCATTCATGTCTAGTACCCCTACTAAGTTGCCACTGTTCTGAGATGGTCGCTCCTGTCCTGGCTTGAGCCAATGGTCTGCTATACACCAGTTGGACCCACTTCAAATCTATGGGCCCGATACCATATTCCTTCAAGGCCACCATTAACCAAGGCCATTTAACTAAGTCGAAGGCTTTCACTGCATCTAATGAGACTACTGCTGCCTCTTGGGAGCCCCCCTCCATCTTTTCTATGACATTATGGAGTCTCCTAAGGTTGTCGGATATGCTCCTGCGTGGGACATACCCTGTCTGATCAGGGTGTATGAGTTTATTGATAACTAGTATCAACCTATTGGCCATTAATGCTGTAAGTATCTTACTGTCTTAGTTAAGCATTTATAACGGCCTATATGATCCGCAGTCTGTGCTCAAATTATTAGGTTTATGTAGCAGGATGATGATTGCTTCCCTAAGGGACTCTGGCAGCGTGCCTCTGTCTAACTCCTCGTTCAACATTGCAAGCATCGGGGGGAGCAAGTCTGCCCTATATGTTTTGTAGAATTCACTTGGGAGTCCATCCGCCCCTGGGGCTTTATTAGTGGGTAGGAGCTTGATCACTTCTTTGTTACGCTCACCTAGCTCCCACGGGGGCGTCGATCTGAACTGGCCAGCTGTTGTTTCCACCAGTGAGACGCGTAGTGCCGAGATGATGGACTGGACTGGCCCACCCAGCTTCGTTTGTTTGACTCGTAGGAATATCCTTCTGTAATGGAGAAATTGAATTAACCACCTGTGGAGTTCGAGCGCTAACCCCACCTTCCCCTCCCCCGTAGTTCTTCCCACAGGTCACTTTTGGATTCCCTCTATGCTCTCACCTGATGGTTTGGAAAGATGAGCTCTCCATCCTGCTTCGAGCGCAGGGGCGCGTAGATGACCAGTTTCTTCACTGGCGTGGAGGAGTTGGGGAGTTCCAGAACGGTATTGACTCAAAGAATGCCGGCGAGACGCCGTAAGTCTGTAGTTCGTAAGAGTTCAAAACACGTCTGACCTTCACTCTGTCCAATTCCTTTTAGGTTGCTGTAGTGCCCTTATGAAGAGTTCCACGTGGCAACCGGTAAGATGCAGGTAAGGGTTTATATTATCCGGATCAGTTCGATAAAATGGTGTCAATGTATACCATGTGGCTTTTCCCCCATTCAGGCGCTGATGTGGTATGAGATCTTGGGGATTGATGCCTCCAGCTGTAAAACCAGGTAAGTCTATTGGGAAAAAATCGGTTTCCCCTTATTGCGCCTTGCGGTTCTGTTGTTTCCCCATAAGGGCCGGGGCACGGCGGAGATGCAGCGGAGGCTGCGCCGACCCGAAATGAGGTAAGTACCCCCTGTGATAAATCCGGTAAATCTTGGGGGTAGCTTGTACAGTCTTAGAGTATCCACTTGGCTCACCTTTCTGTTTTTGTCTCCTTAGGTGTCAGAGAGTGGCCGCGAGATGGAGACGAGCGTGATGGAATGCTGAAGTGCTGCAAGGCAGGTGAGTACAGCGCGGCTCTGCAGGATGCGAAGTAAGGCGTTTTTAAAGTCTTCTTCTCCAGCTACGTGGCGTGATGGATCAGGATTCAGGTAAGGATTAAAGCTAAAACTCCTGTTCTGACCTTTCCTCCTTCTTTCTTCTTGTTTCCAGGAGCTACAGACTCGAGGTGGGCGTGGCTGAAGACTGGAAGCTGCTGCAGGCACGGTGAGCGTTACGCTGCTGGATGCAGAATAACGCGAAGCGTGTGCTGCTGTCCGGGCGTGGTTTAAATAGCCTTGGAAATAGTCCCAGGTAAGTATTCTTCCACTGCCCCACCCGAGTAAAAAGTAGTCCCTTAGGTAAAATAGTCCCTCCTAAGCCTCATTTGGCTTGTGGCTTCTTGCAGCATGGTCTGCATCAGGTAAGTTTTCTACTATGAGCCTGGCGCCCATGGCGCCAGGACTGACTCTATTCTTATGAGCCTGGTGCCATAGGCGCCAGGACTGCACCCAAACAGCCCCTAGCTGGGGTTTTTGGGCTTGCTCCAAATGGCATGATGCCTGCTTTTGGGATTGCTGGGCCTGGTCTGGTTTCCCGGGGGCAGGCATCATGACATTCTTCTAATTCTTCTAGCGTAATTGGAGCCTCTAGGTTCTCCCTTTCCGCTGCCTCCAGTTTGGGAAGATTAATCTCTGCCAGTGTTTCCATCGCATCAATTCCCCCCCACAATAACGTCTGTGTACAGTCCCTGCTAGTACATTTGTTCACACCTTCCTGGGTATCTAATGTCTGCCAATCAATCCCCTGCACTGCTCCAATTGTTTGTCTGGGGTTCTCGCTTTTACATAACCAGGCTAATAATCTGCCAGGCGTATCTCCTTCTGCGTGTTGCCTTTCTACTTATTTTCTGTCGTTCAGGCTGCATAGTCTTTCCCAGTGATCCCTGCAATCTTGTTGTAGTTTGCGTATGGTCTCAGTCTCCTCTAGGGAATTCACCCCCTCCCGCATTTTGGTCTCTATTCTCTTTTCTGGATTATGCAATTCCTGTATTATACCGCCTTGCAACCCTTTGGACTTCGATATCGCCGCTCCCCTCACCACCACCTTAAATGTCTCCCATAGTGTACCAGCCGATCTTACACTCACAGTGTTGTGTTGAAAATACTCCTGTATTTCTTTCTTCAGATCTTCCCTGAACCCTGTGTCTTATAATGCCTCAGCCCTAAGTCTCCATGTCGGGATTCTCGCCGTAGGAGACAAGGACTGCCATGTTACTATCAACAGCGTGTGGTCTGAAAGGACTACAGCTTTGAAATCCTCTTTCATAATTTCTCCCGTCAACTCCGAAACAACAAATATGTAATCTAGCCGGGTGTGTAGGTTTTGTGGGGAAGAATAGTGAGAGTATTCTCTATTCTGTGGATGGTGCATTCTCCACACATCCACCAATCGGAAATCACTTAATAGGGCCCTCAAAGCTTTAGCTACCGGGGTGGGCCTCTCTCTTCTCATCTGATCTGTCGAGCATGGGGTCCAATGTACAGTTGAAGTCCCCCCATATAACCTGTCATCCATGTACGGATTAACCTTGGCGTATAAATTCTTAAAGTAGCCAGTGGCGTCCTGATTCGGGGCATATACGTTAATGATGCTCACCTCTCTATTTTCTACTAACCCTCTTAGGAGCACCATCCTCCCGTCTGACTCTATGGTTGACTGTAATAGTTTAAATGTACCATGTGCTGCTATCCACGTTATGAGCCCTCTGGCGTATGCCGAATACATTGCTCCTATGGTGGTCCCTTTCCATTTCCTCACCACCACCTCCAGTTTATCTCTGGTCAAGTAAGTTTCCTGTAGCAGGGCAATATCTATTTTCTGCCTCTTCAGGTACATCATGACCTTATTCCTTTTCAAATAATTATTAAGCCCCCTAACATTCCAGGTCACAATGCTCAGGACTCCCATCTCATCCGTTTCCTGCTCTGCCCACTTCCCCATCTACCCTCCTCTTTTTACACAGTGGCTTGTGGTTATAGACTCACTTCTTGCGCAGTGGCTTGTGATTGTAGGCTCTCCCCATAACCCCAAGTCCTCTGCCCCCATTTCTCCAACCCACCCTAACTGTGTGACTACCCCAACCCCCCTCTCCCTTTCCAACCACCCCCAACTGTCGCCCAGCTCCAACCCTGGATCTCAGGCTACCCCGCATCTAGCCCCTTTCCCAGTGATACCGATATCGGAGCTCAGCAGGGGGATACCGTACTACCACTATCTTGACTAACCTACCTATGGGGGTGATAGCATGCATCTTGGTGCTGTCGATCTAGCGTGGCACCTGAGTCTCCTGCATTAAGCTAACATTATGTTACTCTATGTACATCACTTCTCGTCACTTTGTAACCTTTCCCACTAATTACGTTATATGCTACGCTATATTCAAGTCCCAAAGTCAATTTCCTATACTACATTACAGCTCGGAGCACATGAAGTTCCCTTATCAGTTCTGCTCTCCGTCTGGTCATCCACTCCTGCTGGACAGTTCCGTGCATCCAACCACTCTGCCGCATCCTCCGGAGTCTCAAAAAAAAGGGCCTCCTTCTTGTGACGTTCCATCAGTGGCCCACTGTCTGCAGCTCTGACTCAGGAACTACCTATCATTCCTGTTATCTGTTGTCCACCCGGTCATCCGCATTCGCTGGGGAGTTCATCGTATCTAGCCATGTATTTACCTCCTCCGGAGTGTCGAAAAAGCATGCTTTATCTTTGTGCAGTACTTTCAACTTTGTGGGATACAGCAACATGTCCTTAAATCCTGACTCATGCAACCTTCTCTTCACCGACACGTAATTCAGCCGTTGCCTCTGCACCAGGAAGGTGTAATCCGGGTACACTGTGATATTAGCCGATGCTCTGCTTATAGTCCCTCCTTTACAGAGGTGTTCCAGTATCTTCTCCCTATACTTATAATTCAGTCTCTTTGCAATGATTGGCCGTGAAGGGGCCCCTGGTGGCAGCCTTTTGGTCAGGGCTCTGTGCGCTCTCTCCACAGTGAACCCCTGGGTGAGCACCTCAGCACTAATTTCCTGTAACAACATATTTTCTATGTAGTTCATCCGGTCCTTGTTTTCGACTCCTTCCGGCAGTCCCACAATGCGCACGTTATTTCTGCACGCAGCTCCCTCTGCTTCTTCCGCCCTGTTCTCCAGGTTGCGCACTTGTCGCAATATATGAACTTCTTTGGCATTTGCAGTGCAGGTGGTTGCGTTTGCTTCCACTTCTTTCTCCAACCCTCTTGTACGTTTGGATATCGCTCTGACATCTTGTCTAAGGAGGTTGACGTCCACACTTATGCCTTCTATTTTGGATTGTTGGGCCTTTTTCTATTCTGCAATTGCTGTATCGATCTTGGATCCCCACGATGCCTTCACTTCAGCAATAGTTGCTAGGATCTGGTGATCGTCTTGCACTGGCGTTGCTTCTACTGGTGCGTGTAGTTCTGGAGTCTTTGTGTCAACTGTCGCCTGGGCGGATTTGTCAGAAATGTCTATTGGCTGCTGTTTTGCCTTTGGTTTGTTCAATTTGGACGCCATTACGCTCTTCCACGTGTTTCTGGCTGGGTGTTGTAGTTAGCGTGTACTCCTTCCGGCTTTTGTTTCTCACCGCAGGGCCTTATGGCCCACATGTCTATGACCCCCCCCACTCCCTTTGGTGCGCTGCGAGCTCCGACAGTGGCCGTGGTGTTCCGTCCCAGCTATGTGGCCCACTCCCGCCTCCTTTTATTGCTGTGTTCCCGCACTGTTCGTGTCTCTGGTGCTACTCCATCTGCGCATTAGCTCCGGCTCGTGGCTTGCTCATTGCGCCTGGGTCACTGTTAGCGCCACACTCATCGCAGGTGTACAATATAACTGCAGCTGACCATGATTTGTGCCTCCTGTTGATATACAAAGCTGCATCAAATGTTCCTGCCAGGACCTTCAGCAGTCTCAATGTGCGCTGGTGGCGCCCGCCCACTATGACTGAGCGGCTCTCGGCCACCAGTATTCGTACAGGCTCTCTGCAGCGCTGGGGGCTAACTAGCGTGGTCTTCACGTCGCCAGATGTTGTATACTGTCCTCTTTCAGGCTCCACAATCCTCCAACACTCTCTGCCCTCAGCATCCCCCATCACCCTCTTTCATCCAGGGTTCTCAAAGCTGCTTGTGGGGTGGCCTCGCCAATGTTATTGCCTCTGCGTCGGCCTATCAGATGGCTCCGTGGCCATGCCCCCGCTTGTTACTTCATATTCACCCACTGTTTTGGAACCTTCCGAGGGCCTACTCAGGCGTACACTGTCTTGCTCCTCGCCTGTCTTCAAACAGGTCACGATGATTGCCCCAGGAGCCTCTATCCGGGCACCATTCAGCCATATAAATCTTAGTTTGTCTCACCCTGTGTGCAGTGAGCCTTCTCCTTGCAGTACCTTTTGCTCGCCACCGTTGCGTGTACGTTCCTCGGATTCTCAGCCTGAGCAGCAATGCCGGACGGAAGGCCTCGACAGTGTCTGTCGAGTGTTGAATATCACTTGCTTATTGCAACAAGTAGCATCAGCCGTGCCTCTCTAATAAAATCATTTGATCTCTTGCGTTATGGGTTACCTTCGTATCTGTCACACACAGCTGCCTTCATTTGACCGTCACAAGCCTCTCGCGCCTCTATGCCAGCATGCTGTGCATGTGTTCTGATTTCTTTATGCATCCTTTTTAGTGGTGTCAGGGCCGGGTGCTTATGTTTTTACCTCGTCCGACTTCACTCACATTCCAAGCACTCTACATCAAAGCTATATCACATCCAGCATCTCTGATTATGCGCGTGTGCTCCCGTACCAAGTTGCAAACTGCAATCTCTCGCTTTCTCATTTCGGTGTGGCTCGCACTTCCCTCCACATCATATTATCACAAATGAGCTCCTCTCTCTTCTCTCACTGCAGACCGTTGCGGTCTGCTCCCAGCACATCTGAACACCGTCGTTCATGCCCTGCTGGTTAACTTTACTACGCATCTCTTTATTCTTCTTGGCGTGCCGCCATCTTTATACCTCCGTCCGAGAGCCACAGCAATCTTCCAAGGCTTGCAGCACGCGAATCACAGCACCATCCCAATTGGAATTCCACTCAGGCTGCGCAGTGCATTATCATAAATATGCGCACCTCGTTGTATCCATCGCGGCAGCCTTTATGCACATTTTCAGGTCGGGATCAGTTTCGGATCAGCAGGAGCACCCCTGAAGCTTGTCTTATCACATGGACCTGTAGCCACATCCCCCCTCGACCAACTTACCTTTAGATTTCAGCTCTCCGAGCCCTCTTTTTACCCTCCTTCTCAAGCCTTTTCTCCAGGACCCCACTCTAGCCTGGGTTCCTCTTGTGTGTCGACATCTTCCTTGATTCCGTTGTTCCCTTTCCCCAGTCTCTCATGCTCTGCCAGTCTCCCTTGTGCCAACTCATCAAACAACCCTGTGCTTACATTTCCAAATACTAAACTGTGGCCTTCTTCGGCCTTTCGTGGTCTCTTCCATACCTGTTCCAAGGTAGGTCACTCCTACTTTCATTTCTGTTCCACATCCCTATTTTTCCACCTCTATTCTCTCTCCCTCTATCAACCGCCCTTTTCCTTCCAGGTCTCTGGACCCACACTGGACCAGACAATGGTAAACTCGCCCTTCTACTTTTGCTCGATCTCTCTGCAGCTTTTGATTTGGTCAATCATCAAATTCTCTGCCGTTATCTACAAACTGCTGTCCACTTCTCTGAAGAAGCTACCTCTTGGATTAGATATTTTCTGGCAAATAGAACTATTTTCTCCCTGTCAGCTTCTGCTGAACCTTCACCTGTCCCATGCGTGATCCCGCAAGGGTCATGTGTCTCTCCCACACTATGCAATGTGTTCACAAAGCCACTCTTTGATATTCTTGATTATCTGGGTGTCACCTATACTAATTATGCGGATGACACCCAGGTTCTCATCCCTCTCAGTGGTGACTACGTGAAAGACACTAAAGCCCTGAACGATGTCTATCTAATCATCCAGGCCTGGATGGCGCAACATGCCCTCTGTCTCAATGACGAAAAGACAGAGCTCCTCACCCTAGGTTACCATTCCAGACTCAACAGGCTAGACCTGACCTTCAAATCTTTTGTGATTGATGGCAACACTATAAAGGTATCCAATGACACAAAAACCTTAGGCATATACCTTTATTCCACCCTGTCTCCAACAAGACAAACTAATGCTGTGGTTTCTGCATCAGTTTATACATGTAAACTGACAACAGCTTGCAGACTGTTCCTCTCTTCCGCTAACTGTATCATCCTCGCCAGAACACTTATCCTATCAAACATGGACTACTGTAACACCTTGTACCTAGGGACGAGTCAAAGGAGCATTAACAAGCTACAAGTGACCCAGAACAATGCCATCAGGGCAGCCCTTAATATTCCCAAAAAACAACACATCTCTGACATCAGACGCAGCCTGCATTGGTGGCCTGTTGTACAAAGAATGTCTCTCAAAACCCTTGCCTTCACACATAAATGTCAGACTAACCAAGCTCCTGAATACTTGGCCAACCGCTTCACTTCACAGACCTCCTCTCAACCCTCTCAGAACAGCCCTTGCCCATTGATTGTCTGTTCCAAGGTTCAAGTTGCAGAAAGCAGGTGGATCCAGCTTCCCAGTCCTAGCCTCTAAATTATGGAACACCCTCCCTAACCCTCTCAGAGCTTAACTGCCCTTCCACTCCTTCTAAAGAAAAACCAAAACATGGCTCCTTGAGCAGGACTTAGCGGCTGCAGGTCCTCAATAATGTACACACTTTTGCTGGCAGCCGCACGATTCTCATGTAAATTTTGTCTGTATATTGCTTAACCTTATGTAAAAATATCTTTATTTACTGTTTATTTTATGCTCCTTATCCCTGCAATGTTTTGTATATATTGTTCCAAGCCTCTGTTACTTTGTATAACACATATTGTATGTCACTACTTCCAAACTATTACTGTAAGAAATGCGCCTAGATGCCTTTGGGCCAGGTGCGCAATACAAATAAACAAAATACAAATACTTTGCTCTCTCTAAAATCCCCTCTCGTGCCTTTTCTCCTCAGGGCCCGACTCTAGTCCTGGTTCCCTTTGTGTGTCCCTCACTTGCCGCTGACTGATGCTCCCTTCCTTCAGGGCTATACTCATCTGCTCCTTTCCTTTAGTATCCTGCTCCTCCTCTGATCCATCCCCACCAATCTCCTCAAGACCAGCTCTACTTTACTCTACCATCAGCTTACCCTGGTCAATCCTCTTCCTTGAAGATCTGCTTCCTCTTTGTGGGTACTTCTTCTAGCAGAGGTTGTCTTCCCTTCTCTCCTGGTTTACGCTGCTCTTTCTGTTCTTCTAACAGCCAGGGGCTCCTTCCTTTTTCCTTGTCCTCCCTGCTTTTCCTGCACTGGACTCTGGTTCCCTCTTCTGTTCTTCTCAGCTGACAGCCCCCTTTTGACTTTTGTTCCTTCTTACTATAGGGCAGAGCTTGTCTTTATCAGTTGGTGGGCGCTCTGCTGTGGAATTCTGGCAGTTGTCTGCTGAGTGGTATCAAATCGGTGGCTCCTGGCCAGGTCATGGCCTCCTCCAATGCTGATTAATCACACACTCTGAGTCCCGCAAGCCAGTCTGTTTTTCTGGCATAGCGCAGGCTACACAACACCTGCCCTTCTCCCTGTCCCCCAGCCAACAGTTACACCCTGATACCAGTACCGCCACAATCTCCACTGCAGGCCTCCCTGGCAGGGAAACAAAACCACCAGGGCCATGGATCACAAAGATGGGTCAGTCCAGCCCTCTACTGGGTCCCCTGACCAGGACCGTCTTCCACAATAGCACCTAAATCCCTAGTGCCATTGCAACACCCCAACAGGTACGGTCACTTGGAGCAGGACCCCTATGTAACGGCCATCATAGGAGAGTGTTCTCTGATGGGGATTCCACATCTGCCTCCTCTCACTCCAAGGTTCCTGAGGGTAAGGGAAAAGGAGAGTGGCACCTTTGAAACTGACATAGTAGCCTTACTCAGATTGTATTTTTTGTAGTACTTTGTTGTGAGTTGCACACGCTTAGGTGTGGTTTGTGGAATTGGTGTGTGTGAGTGAGGGGTGGGGTGCCTCCATGACTGGCTGGTGTCTGTGTGGGGTGTATATGGTGATGTGTAAGCATGATGGAATCATAACCAAAAAAGCGATGGGTGGAAGGTTTTGAATTAATCTGAACCACTGGCACTGCTCTGTGCAAACTTCCACAACATCATTTTTTTAGCCTGTCTGCGCCATTGCCAAAGGGGTCCAGTCAGGTACTGCCACCAATGGCCCTTCCCGAACTGCTAGGCCAGGTCCCCTCTGCATGGAAACACAAGCAACCCCAGACATGGAATCAAACCTATTGCTAGCGCTTAATGACTACATGTTCTGCATTATTTTATATTCCAAACATATTTTGTCTGCAGCCATTCATTCTGAGCTTGTTGAGGATCATCAGGTGGGTGTGTATGCACATACATAATCCACAAACACATTTCTGAGACCATTTACCCCAAAAAGAAAAGAAAAAATAAACTCTATAGAATTTTAGTTGTTTATGTTTCTCTATCTGCACTCGTTTCTTAAATTGTTGGTGGGTTTGAGGGATGTGCGCACTCAGCTCTCTTTGTCTGGTGCAGGGAGATCACTTCACCGGTCTCCACTTGGGCGGCACTGCCACAGGAGAGCATTAAGCACCACAGCTCCTCCTCTGTTCACCTCGCTGGGCTGGAGCCTCCAACCCAGAGTCTCCAAACCCATCATTTGTCTGCCGCTGCGCTCCCAGTCCGGTCTGGGCACAGAAAGGCGTGACATGGAGGCCTCCCCCTGTTCCCACAGCCAGGCAATCTACGTTGCATTAATGTAAACGGTCTCCCATTCCAAAGGTTCTCCAAGGGCCACCACTTCGGAAATCATGTTGGGTCCAAGAACGGCATGCTCCACATCGTTTCCTGAAAACAAAAACTAGGGTGGGAGAAAGCAACGAATGAGATAAGGTGAGTCCTATTCCCCACTGATGCATCAGAGGCTACTACTTTATAGATGACCGTCCTTCTTGGTAAACACTTGGCCACACCTCCTGTGGCTTCATTTTTTACTGTTCTTGTTATGCCCATAGTGGCTTTACTAGATGTATAGAGATTTTGATTCACGGTTCAGCTATTGTTATTTCAGCGTAGATTATCACTGCCTGAACTGAAGGGATATGGGTCACAAAAACCTGGCGCGGAGGAAATGGTTGGATACAGCAGAACCTAAACCACTGAAACCGTATCATTCATTATTGCCAAAGCCAGAAGCACAAGCAGCATAACACAACCCAGCAACATCACCCTAGAATGATAAGAAGGCCTAGGTGGGGCTCTGACAGTACCCCTGGCTTAACACACCCTACTCCTTGACTGTTGACAGCATCACAAACACTACCAGCAACCATCAGCTACTTTGTATGGGGCAGTGTCAGTTTCCTTGCTGTCAACTCTACTGCACTCCTGATCGCTAAGCTAATTTTCATAATTTCAGATTTTCTCAGCAATTCTTTATGTGGCACCAACAAAGAGCTAACCCCAGAAACTTTGGATAGAGTGTAGCCATCCTGGCAGGACATTATATAAGACCCATGCAAAATTCTGACTCGAGGATGATCCCAAACCATGCAAAATAGAGTAAAGCTCCAAAATAAACATGTTCAACTCCTTGCTGTCTAAAATCTAGGGAAGAAACAGCTCAGAAAAGTTGCCAAAGACCAGACAGAACCATCGCCCAAAGGATGCAGCTCTCACAAAGTCTAGCAACCCCTGACTTGGACCAGAACAGACTTAAGGAGCTACTGAGAAATGGGGAGCAAGCTCTGACCCAATTGTCTAGATAAATCCATCAGTTGACAACGTAGCCTCTCAAAATCGGGTTAATAGCAGCCAAACACACAGGACTGTGCCCAAAACATGATAGTAGGGGCAGGATCTTGCAAAACCCGTCCTAATACCCATATTGAGAAGTGCAGACTCCTGCTAGGAGCCATGTTCAGAGTCACGGATGATATGCCAACCATGGCCGATTCTCACCAAGTTGCAAAATGAACAGACTAGGAAATATACACACTACATCGGTATAATGATTGTTAGACAGGGAGAGGAACCTCAAAATCAAAGAACATGGATCTTGGTGGGGTACAGGGTTTTCACCCATCTCCCCAACAACAACTTGCCTATCTTCACACAATATTCAGAAAAATTACCCTCTCAAAAAGCCCTACCAACCATTGCCCTAGAGTTGTGCGGAAACGTGGCTAGATTGAGACCCCAAGGGGACCCTGGCCAGGCTAGGAATGGGGAGGAAGCCATTTATAGCAACACCAAACAGTTCAAAAGTGCAGGTGAAGGTGGCAGGAGTTTCCAAAAGCACTCGCGCGATGTCCTAGACACAACATCCATTGCTGATGTGTTAAAAGAAGGAAAAACAGTGTCTGTTGAAAAGGATAAGGTTCTATTAAAATCTATTAGTGAGACAGAAAAATTGGTATGTATCAACATGAGCATTGGGGGTAGCACAGCAGCATGGATAGATAAAATGAAAAGTGGAAATTCCAACGAGAAGAAGGAGGCTATGAGCAAATGCTGGCCAGCTGTCATCAACTAACATAATCAGAGTACAGATAGGAATGCACTCTCATAAACTAGGTTTCAAAAAGTGCTTTAATTTGTGTTACAAATGAGTCTCCTTGTAGGCCCCAAATAGGCTGCCTCCATCCCCTGCAATCGTGATTGGTGATTGTCATTTTGAACCCCAAAACACCATGAACGTTTTCTTCTGTTCACTGTTGCATTCAGACACATCCATCTCTCCACAAAAGGCCTCATTAAGAGTTTGTCAGTAATACCGCTAAAGAGAATTACTGTTACCACATCTGGTAAGCATCCATTACCAGGAAGGGTCCGCATTGGAGTCGTATTGGACTGCATTGTGGAAATACGGTAATTCTGAATGTGGTAATACTTTTGGACGTCATTTGTTTTTAACGGTAATTGCACTGGTGAGGGCCTTACGTGTGCAAAAGGTTCCCACTGTGCAATTTTCAACTTTAACATGACATAGACGAAAGAAAAGTGTAAAACACGGGAAATCACCTTTACCCCTTATTGTCTGCTAAATTTGTGGAACAGTGTAAAGGCCTCCTGTACTTAACGACTACAGATGGCATTTACAATGGATTCCTATAGAAGTTGCCTGCTTTTACCAGGTGTAAAATCCAGGCGTATCTAGTGGACTTGGACATTGTTTTTTTTTTTTTTGCCAGCATGAAAATACATGCTTGCGGATTTGACAGCCAGAGAGGGAAGAAAGAGCATGTGTACAGGTAAAGTTCCCACTGCTCCCTAATTCCAAAATGAAACAACATTCCTCGGACAAGAAAAAGTGACGGTAAAAGTTGACTGACACTTTTTCTGACACTTTTTCCAGTCTACAGAACCCAAAAAATGACTAGCTTCTGTGGAGGAAATTTCCTCCACACAAAAGCTGGCGGTTTCCAAGAGTTTCGGATGTGAAACTCTTAATTCTATGACAAGACTGGAGGCGAGCATTATGCTTCAACTTCTTTATTTACTACCCTTCAGCAGTTTCAACAAAACAATTTCAAACCAAACCAAGAATGTTCATATCTCCATATAACTTTCGTTTTCATGAAACTACAAATCCCAAAGTCTCTGTAGTCCATCCTTCCAGCTCAGCTATGACCACATCCTGTCCCTGAGCTCCTCCTCTTCTTTTACTGCTCTTCATACAGATAAGTCACGTTCTCTCTACTTCCGAGTTAACGTGTATATGCATTGCAATAACTGATGTCTAGATACTATTATTTGACTTTAGGTAGCATAACGACTCTGATATGCCATAGTTTCAGTGAGTTTTATGAGGAAGCGCGAGCGTAGGCTCTACTAGCGCATAGCGATATTCGGACGGCGTCGGTTCGAGTTTTCTCGAAGGACGACGTACTACTCCGAGGACGCAATAGGAGCTCCAGCAGCCGCCTTGGCCCCGTGCCGTATTCCCGGCACTTCAGGGGTGCGCCGGCGAGCCGCGGAGCTCCCAGAACCCGCGCTGGCCCTCCCCGGGAGGTAGCACAGTTTTCGCTCGGTGCTGGCCCCCTCCCTCGCAGAGGCGGGGCCAGGCGCCGGGGAAAAAAGGCAGCCGTCAGAGCGGCGGATAAGGAGCGCTGGCCCCCTCCCTCGCGGAAGCGGGGCTAAGCGCTGAGCGCAGACAGCCGCCAAAGGCGGATACGAAGCGCATCCCTCCCCCCCTCCCACTATCGCGAGGGCGGAGCGTGCCGAGTGCCGAGCCGCGTCGCATTTAGACTGCGACGCGGACCGAGACACCGGCTCCACTGTGTAAGGGCGCAGGAGAAAGCTGAAACCCAGCCGAGCGTGTGGATTGAGCTGGCTAACAGCACACGCACACGAGGCAGAAGCCTCATAAAGACGGTCAGTGTACCCAAGCCACCTCAGGCATAAAATATATCTCATCACGAGGCAGAAGCCTCATAAAGACTGTCAGTGAACCAAAGCCACCTCAGGCATAAGAAGTATCTCAGTAGTCCGGTGCAGCCACAAGAAAAAAAAAAAAAACAATTTTAAAGAAAGGGAATTTGGAACCCTGATAAGCAGCTACTAGGAAGTGGGCAGCGAAGACACCTTCTCACAGGTACCAAGGCACAGAGCACCCCTTGTCATGTCCGAATTCGAATGGAGCGAGGAAGAGCAGCCACTAGACCTGGCTGCCAGTTTCAAGGAGGTGCTGGGGAGTTCCCTAGTAGATGCAGTGGCGCAAGGGGTGAGACCCTTACAGGAGAGGCTGGAGACCCTGGAAGCAATGCTTCATCAGCCTAAAGAAAGCACCATGAGGACTCGCAGCTTGCCCATCGAACCCTCAGGAACAGGGTATATGGGGAGTATCCAGGCCCGCAAGAGAAAAGCCTCTGCAGACCCCCAGGGCCCTTCAGATGGGGCGAATGATAAGGCCCCGGAGGTCGCCGACGCCTTCGCGAAGCTTAAGAAAGCATATTTGCAGCGTCAGGCCGTGCCTGACCTCGCGACCCCCTCTCCTGGGGAAGAAAACGAAGGAGATGATGACCTAGGCTCGGAAGAAGAGTCAGAGGAGGGAGTCCTGCCTCCTCAAGAGCCGGAGGACCCAGTCGAGGAAGATTGGGCTAAGCCCAGCGGGGGGAAGAAGACCCGCAAAGAAAAGCACCTCGAGGAGGAGCAAGACGATATGTTCGATCTGGATGCCATTAGAAATCCGAGATCATCCGACTGGCAGCCTTCTCCGAGAGTGGCTCAATATATGACGGCGAGGCTGAGGAAGGCCTTAGGTAAGGAAGTGAGACAGCGTCTACGAGCAGAGTGCCCTCGACCTGATCTACCAGGGAAGGTGGCGGAAGCTCCCGAATTGGACCATAAGATGCTCACCTTTGTCTCAAAGACCAATAAAGATCCCCGTAAAGGGATAGACAGATCCTGGAAGAGCTGCCAGGAGAAAGTACTGGACTTAGCCGGTCCCCTCGCCAAGATCATGGACCTAGCAGAGAGGGCAAGGGACACGGGCGAAGAGGTGGACCCAGAAGCCCTAGCAGGTTGGGCGCAGAGAGCGGTTTGCCTACTAGGTAACGCGAACTGTGCCATAGCCTCCGAGAGAAGAAGAGGACTGCTTCTAAAGATAGACTCGAAGCTTAGTGACCTGGCATCCTACGAGGCTGGAGAGGCCGCCCAAGGTTTCCTGTTTGGGGAGACATTTGGAAAGGAAATGGGCCGCTTTGTAGGCACTTACGCCTCACTGGAGAAAGCGCAAGCATCCATACCAAAAATTGCCGGGACCGGTCGACACAGGGGTCGCTCGACCGGTCGCCAACAAGGAGGTAGAAGACCCTCGAATTACAGAGCACAGTATTGGGAAAACAGGCAGCAAGACACGTTCTTCCCAGCCAGAAGTCGCAACCCCAGAGGGCGACGAGGAAGAAGTTTCGGACGAGGCCAAGGGTTTACACCAGGTGAGAGCGAGAACCTATCCTCCGGTGGGAGGGAGGACATGTTTGTTCTGGGGAAACTGGCGCGCGCTTTCCAGCGATGCCTGGATTTTGAAAACCGTCAGAGGTCTGCAGCTAGAGTTTATTCAAGATCCAGTACAGACCGCTATCCCCCAGCGCCCGCACTTAGCGAAAGCGGAGCAGGAGGCTCTCAATGCAGAACTAGTGCAGTTAGAGAAGAAAAGGGCCATAGAAAGGTGCCCCGGGGCCCCGAGCTTTATCAGCAATATGTTTCTCGTTCACAGGAAAGAGAAAGTACGCCCAGTGATCAATTTGAAAGAATTGAATGGATGGATAGTCTACCATCATTTCAAGATGGAAGGGATCCATCAGCTCAGAGACTCCCTGAGAGAGGGGGACTGGCTGACCAGGCTAGACCTGAAGGACGCATACCTTACAATTCCAGTACAGGAGCAGTTCAGGGGATTCCTAGCTTTTCGCTGGAAGAAACAGTTCTGGCAATTCAGGACGATGCCATTCGGGCTGTCGTCGGCACCTTGGGCGTTCACGAAGCTGATGAAACCAGTCGCCGCAGCCATTCGAGAGAAAGGCATTCGGCTGATTATATACTTGGACGACCTGTTGCTTCTTGCAGAGGATTGTCAGGCGCTGGAATACCAGACGAAGTGGGTACCAGACCTGCTGCAGTCCCTAGGATTCCTAGTGAACACGGAGAAGTCAGATACAAAGCCGGCGCAGAGGTTAGATTTCCTCGGCTTCATCCTGGATACAAGGAAAGCCACCCTGGAGCTGCCGGCGAGGAAAATACGAGACATCAAGAGAGAGATCAGAGCATGTCTAGCGAAGAAAGTGATTTCTCTGAGAATCCTGGCGAGAGTGGTGGGCCTCCTAGCAGCCTCTATCCAAGCCATTTTTCCGGGTCCCTTACACTACAGAGCATTACAGAGGTTAAAGATAAGACACCTGCAGCAAGGCTTGAGGTATCATCAATCGATACCACTAGATCAGGAATCTATAACAGAACTGGAATGGTGGTTGCAGAATATGGACGCCTGGAATGGGCGTGCCATATTCGGAGACCGGCCGGACCTCGTGATAGAATCGGACGCCAGTCGTCTAGGATGGGGTGCCCGGTGCGGAGAGTTGCAGACTGGAGGCAAATGGAGTGTAGAGGAGCTCAGCCTCCACATAAACTGCCTAGAGCTCCTAGCGGGCTCTTTCGCGATAAAGACGTTCACAAGAGACAAAGTGAAGTCTTGCGTCCTGCTGAAGATGGACAACATTTCAGCAGTTCGCTACATAAACCACTTAGGAGGGACAAAGTCCAGGATGCTAGCCGAGCTAGCAAAGGACTTCTGGCATTATTGCCTGAGGACAGGGACATCAGTGACGGCAGAGTATCTGCCCGGAGAGCTGAATGTAGTAGCAGATTGGAACTCGCGATACCTCACGGACTCCAGCGATTGGAGGTTGGATCCAGAGGTGTTTCAGAGGTTGGTCCAGAGATGGGGGCCTTTGCAGACAGACCTGTTTGCGTCGCGCCTGCATGCACAGATACCCAGTTATTTCAGCTGGAGATTGGATCCAGACGCCAAGGGTACGGACGCGTTCCTACAAGAATGGGCAGGCGGCACGCATTACGCATTCCCTCCATTTATGATGCTGAACAGAGTGCTGGCGAAGTGTCGGAGGGACAGAGCGGAGCTAGTACTAGTAGCACCGTTGTGGAAAGCGCAGGTGTGGTTCCCGATGCTGATAGAACACCTGATAGATCTGCCGAGGGTCCTTCCGGAAGGAGAGCGATTGCTCACGGACCCAGCTGGGCAGTGTCATCCTCTGAGAGTGAGGGGGACACTCCCGCTCATCGCGTGCAGGATATCCAGAGACGATGGGAACTTGCCGGGCATTTCGATGCAAGCGGCGGAACTTATTGCCGAATCCTGGGCTCCATCGACTAGGAGGAGCTACGACGCGGCTTGAGCCAGGTGGACGGATTGGTGCAGAAGGAGAGGTTTTCATCCCATTTCTGCACCTGTAGTAGCCATTATAAATTTCCTAGCAGACCTGTTCGTAATGGGAAAGCTTTCCGTACTATCGGAGTATACAGATCAGCGATCTCGGCAGGTCACAGTCCGATTGAAGGGGTGCCAGCAGGCGAACACCCAGCAGTATGCAGACTTATTAGAGGGGCTAAGTTCAGAGCGCCACCCGCTCCCAAATATACAGTTTTATGGGACGTGGCGAGAGTATTGAAATTATTGGAAAGCTGGCCGAGAGATAGATACTTGTCTCTCAAGCAGTTATCAGGTAAACTGGCGATGCTGTTATGTCTCATATCCTGTAAGAGGGTATCGGATGTTAGGGCATTAGAGATTAATAGAAGGACATTTGGACCAGAAGGGGTGACCTTTATAGTAGTACAAAGGACTAAGTCGAACACAGCCTCAGTGCACTATCCCTATTTTCCAAATAATAACAAGTGGTGTGTAGCTAGTTGCATAAAAGAATACGAAGCCAGGACGTCAGAAGTGAGAGCGACAAACGCGAATCAGTTGCTAATAGCGCGCAGGAGGCCTTTTCAGGCGGTAAAGACAGCCACCATAGCGAGATGGGTTAAAGAGGTGATGCTAGCAGCAGGTATTGATTTGAAGCGCTATGGGGCGCATTCAGTGAGAGGGGCCATGGCTTCTAAAGCATACAGGACGGGAGTTCCACTGCAGGATATTATGGGAGCTGCTGACTGGGCGAATGATCGAACTTTCAGGGTATTTTATCTTAAACCATCTGAGAGTTTAGCGAGCACAGTGTTGGGACAGCTTTGAACAAGCATAATGCTCGCCTCCAGTCTTGTCATAGAATAAAGATTACCCCTGCTAACTGCGCAGGGAGTATTAATTCTATTAAAGACTAGGAGGCGAGCATTAGTTCCCACCCTCAACAGTTTGATATTCATATTGTATGGTAATAAGGTGTGGATATGATGACAAACTAGCTGCCACCCTGATGTTATGTTTATGTTCTTTCTAGGGGAAGAGCAGAAGAATAATTGATGGATGAACTAGAAGGATTAAGCCGTGGTGAAGTTAATTGTTGGAGTTCGTGAAGTCCTTGCTCGGTTGGCGAGACGAGAAAGTTTTGGTTACAAGCCATTCAGAGCACGTAAAAGAGAGGTGGAGCTCAGGGACAGGATGTGGTCATAGATGAGCTGGAAGGATGGACTACAGAGACTTTGGGATTTGTAGTTTCAGGAAAACGAAAGTTATATGGACATATGAACATTCTTGGTTTGGTTTGAAATAGTTTTGTTGAAACTGCTGAAGGGTAGTAAATAAAGAAGTTGAAGCATAATGCTCGCCTCCTAGTCTTTAATAGAATTAATACTCCCTGCGCAGTTAGCAGGGGTAATCTTTATTCGTCGTCGCGGTAAAACATGCAGAATTCGAAAATAACTGCATGTGTCACCATTACCCAGCGCCTAGAGGCCATGAAAATGGACAGTATAAACCTAATTAACATAACATAACCACTTAATTGTTAATGGAGCAGAAAGTCCCCAGGATCTGGTTTACCTAGACATCCAGAGAAGACGAGTCCCTAGACGTGATAAAACTTGTAAGGTGTGAAGTGCTATATAACTGTACACATTTATTGAACATGAATAGAGTTGTATTGGAATACATCGTACTGTTCCACAGTAGTTCCGTCGTGGTAGCTGAAGACACCACCCACGGTGACCACGGCAAGTCGGGACGGGACCTGTTAGGAATTCCATCTATACAGATTACGCCACAAATCTCAAGCATTCTTAACATATTCTCACAGGACCTCACCTCAGTTTCCTATAACTTGGTTCGGGGGGCTGGGGGGGGGGGGTGGCCAGCCAGATTGATATATAAGATTGACAAAGATCTCATGTGCGTGAGGTCTAAAAAAGCCTTCAAGTTTTAAATGAACGGGATGGTTAACAATAAACGCACGAGGAAACCAGACTATGCATGGATCGTTGGGTTCATGCGCATTTACTGTATGAACCATAGAATATATCTTCATTTGAATGCCGGGAAAACGATATCTTTTTTTAAATGGAAAATGAAGATGTGCTTTCATTATTTACCTTTTTTTTTTTTTTTACAGAAATCTTAAACCTTTAGAAAGGTAACTCTTTGGGGACCGCGGGACTCCAGGACCAGGGAGGAGAAAGAGTACACAAGGGAGCCGGTCTTTGGAGTGATTTCAGGAGGACGGCCCCCTCCTTTGTACTATAAATTCTCATGCGGCTTCTTTTCATTTGTGAAGACGTATTTTGCATTACAAATATGAAATCCAGTGGGATTACAAGCGTGCGCTTTTTAAATGAAAGGCAGGCTTATGTAAATATAATATCCTCTGGAATGAAAACGGAAACAATTATTTTGTGACTGAATACTAATGTCCTGCTCAGAGAGAGACCCTGCAAAAAGCGTTCCAGAGCTCGGTTTCTGCGCGGGCCAGGCCTGCCTAACGTGCCCGATGGGAGGGGAGCAGAGGCGGGCCACGGCCTAGTCCGCGGCTGCCCTCATTAGCATGTTTACTCAAGCTTGCTGGAGGCGGAAGAGCCCGCCGCCTAGGCGGAAACGCACTTCCCCTCCGCGCTGACTGAATAAAATATTCCGCCTGCTAATTTATGCTTTTCGCATTCCATTCACAACATGTCAACCATGAATGTATTACTTTTGTGCTACGGCTATTTATCAGTTCGAAACAGGCGGTCTAGGGGCGCAACCAATTCCAAAGCGACATTGCTACTATTGTTTTTGTTTCCTAGAAATATGGGCAGCAGCAGCAAGAATGAGCCTAATAATAATTAGCAGCACCGCCCAAACTGTACAGAGCATGGCAGCAGAACAACACACATTAAACGCATGCCAGTCATATTAGAAAAAGGAATGAATGCACTACTGCCCCCATTTAAAATATTTTTCTGCACTACCTAAAGTCAGCTTGGCAATTTTTGGCTGCATTTCCACATTGGGAAAATTTGTCTTGATGCATATATGTTATGTTATCTTGCATTTGTATAGCCTACTGCCATAGTCATGTTGTCTAAACGCTTGCCTGTCAGAGTCAAGGAGGAGTATGATAGAACATTCAGTAGTGGTAGGAAGGAGCAAAGTCAGGTAGATAGTTGGGATGAGGGAGAGGGCTAGATAAGGTGCTCAGAAAGACATGAGAAGGAAAAGGTAGAGGAGCATCCTTGCCAACCCTGCAAATTTAGGCAGTAGGCTACTGCTTTTTAAGCAGTCCTACTGCCTACAGATTTCAGTGACAGATCCTACTGCTTTTTACAGTGGCAAGTAATTTATGTGACTAAGGCAGGCTCCAGGGCAAAGAATGCAACACCTTAACTTGTCTGTCTATACAGTGGACTGGTAGGTGATTCCTTTGTTTAGGCTCAGACCAATCCACTGACCTGACAGCTACTTGACTCTGTCCTGCACTCTTGCCGGGACAACCCTCAGGTGAACCACCAGTGAAGGCAAGTGGCAAAGGGTAACACCATCACACAGCATCTGCCTATCAGACTGAGAGGGGGTATCAGTCGCTATGTCATTTAGTGTTCAACTTCCAATAAATATGTACTGCCTGGGCTGCCGCTACAGAGCAGTGGCAAATGTTGCAGACCAGCTCTGCGTGATTACCTTCTGTGAAAATAGATAATTGAATTTGGTGTTAAGTTACCATTCAGAATTATACATTTTTAACATTTCAACATATTTCCATGTTGTGCTGTTTGATGGGTTGTGTATTTTAGAATGCTTCAATGGTGGCAACAATGCATGTTTTGTATTTTCCTGTGATGTCATTGTTATGGGAATTATTATTTTTGAAACTTGAAAAATCCTACATCTTTTTGGTCACAGAATGTTGGCAAGTATGGAGGAGGTATGTGTACAAATGGGCCAAATGTATTGTGGGACTCGACTGTATTCTATTGGGTGCAGCGCCGAAAGGAGAGATAGCTGGAGAAGAGGTCTTCACTGCGACATGGGGTATGCCGGGAATGTACTCCCTGCAGGGTGAACTGTGGAATGTTGTACACATGCCCAAGAAAACACAGGCGGCAAAGCCTCCTACTTACTACCCTAGGGCCCAGCAACATTTGGCAGGGGTTGTTTGTCAGAAATCCAAAATGATCCCCCCCGCTCCAGACTCACCATTTCTGGGTTTCAAGTCTACTGCTGCTCTTTGGGGTGAACTGATTTGACGATGCAAATGGCTGCTTTTTTGTAGGTCATGGCCTTGGGTCTTCAAAGGCAAGGGACTCCACCCCTCACACCCTTGCTTACTCTGCCCTGGGGCAAATTGCTGTTTCCTTTCATTGAGAGGAACACTTTGTCCATTACTTAAGACACGTTCAATGGAGTAGCTTTTTAAATTTGATTAATCTTATTTTACTTGACCAAACACTAAACTTGTGCTTCTGTGCAAAGTGCATAAGGACACAAAGCATGTAATTGGCTCCACATTGGTCAGACCTCGGAGCCTGCCACAGAGTTATGGTGTGACTGAGCATGTTGTAGCCCTAGCAGGAAAACACACACTGTAAAGCCCTTCTCTTTCCTTCTTTTGGTTGTCTCCATGACCATCAGTCTGGTCTTAGAGCATCCAGAAGCACAGAAACTGCTCTTCTGAACACCCGTGAAGACCTGCTCTCAAAGCTTGAGTCCAACTCTCCCTCTGTCCTCATTCTTCTAAACCTCTCTTCTGCTTTCGATACGGTAAACCACAACATCCTGATCACCTGTCTCTGTGATACCCTGGGCATCACAGATCAGGCCTTGGCGTGGCTCGCCTCCTTTCTCTCTGACCGGTCCTGCCAGGTAGAATTCGGGCCCTTTCTTTCCTCTACCACTCTCTCTACTTGTGGAGTCACCAGGGATCTAACCTTTCCCCCTGGTGGTTCTTCAATACCTACATGGCCTCCGTGGCCCACAGGATCTCTACCTTTACCTCTAACTTTCAGTGTTATGCAGATGACACGCAGCTCTCTTTCAGGCTACCCACGGCCGGCTCCTCCTCCTCGCTCATCCCCGACTGTCTATCCGCAATTCAGGCTTGGTGTGCTGCTAACGATCTATGTCTGAATGCCAGTACGACAGAGATAGTCCTCATTGGCACCCCGGCTTCCCCGTTCCCACTTTCTCACTGGCCTGCCCCCCTTGGCCCTGCACCCTCACCTACCAATGAGGCAAAACATCTTGGGGTCATCTTCGACTCCACTCTCTCCTTCTCTTCTCACATCTCAGAGATCTCCAAAAAGTCCAATTACCAACTGCACCTCTTCAGAGGTATTCTACCTTTTCTCACTTTCCCCCAGGGGCGCATCACCTCAAGAGACCTGGTTCTCCCTAGGCTGGACTATTGCAACAGCCTCTTTCTCAATCTTCCTACTTCTACTCTCCGTCCTCTACAACTCATCCAGAACAGAACCGCAAGACTTATCCTTGGCCTCAAGCCCTGGGACCACATTTCTCTGGTGCTGAAATCCCTCCACTAGCTCCCCGTGGCTGCAAGGATCAAGTTCAAGACCCTCTGCATAAACTACAAGGCTTTCTGGAGCTGGGGCCCGCACTATCTACAATGCGCTCTTCCTAAATACTCCCCCTCTGGAGTCCTCCACTCGTCCTCCAACTCTCTGCGGGTGAGTCGCTTTCACTAACAGAGATTTCGGGGTAAATCTTTATCCTCTGTAGGGGCTTCCCTCTGGAACAGCCTCCGTGCCTCTCTACGTCTTGAGACGGAGCACTTTAAGTTCCGAAAACTCATCAAGACCTTGCTTTTGTCTTCCTCCTTCTCTCTCCTTCTCCCCTGCTAAGCTCCTTTATTTTTTCTCCACCCTCCTTTGTCCTCCCTAACTCTGTTCAGTATTGCTGACTGGTTGCCTGGTTCACCTCCAGAGCCTACAGGTCCCAGGCTCCCCCGCCAGTCTTTTGCACTTGCCTCCAGGCCGCTGCACTTTGTTTAACATTACTGCACTTGCAGCTTATGCTCCTTGAGTGTGGCAACCTCTCTGCACTTAACCCAGGGCCCTGCTTGACCAGACTCTTTGCACCCCCCCACCGGTCTCTGAACCTCAGTCTGTATGCATGTATGGCCTAGATGTACTAGGACCACTTAGTTTGTCTGTCCTGTAGCCGCCCCCCCCATAATTTTCCATCTCCCCCTTCCGATCTTGGTCTCAACTGTACCACTTCATGCACTTGCACTCAGAGAAATGTCATCAGGCCTAGTATGCTAGTTTCTCTGTTTGGATCATTTGGAATCTTCAAGGCCTAAGAATGATCACTGTATTCCCTTGTTACCTTCCCGCCTTGAAGCACTTTGAAGCACTTCACCTATGTATAAGCGCTATAACAATAAATATAAATATAAACAACATTTGGGAGGGGTTGTTTGTCAGAAATCAGAATTTGTCCATTTTGCATCAGCTTCCTGAAAAGCGAGCAACAGAATTCTGATTGATTTGGGTGGTTTCTCCGGTAGGGTCATGGTTACCGAAAGGATATTTTTAACCAAAACATCTTTGTGCAAATCCTGTAAAAAATTGCACTAGTGCAAAGTCTTAAGAATGCTGGCCATTCTACTTTTATTTTACCAACATGTTAATTTTCCATCAACCAAAGCTTGTGGATGAGACTGAGAGGGATACATATTGAAAACATAATGTCTGATGTAGACCTGCAATGCAAGCTTAAAAAGGCACCCTACACCCCCCCTAGACCCAATATCACTTTGCTGCCCTCTCTTGCAGGACATGTCATTGTTATGTTAATTTTAAATGATATTTGTACCGCGCACTATCACGACCGGAGTGGTCCCCTGGCGCTCTGGCGGATCTGAAACAAAGGCGGGGTAGGATAGGCGTGTTACTAGGACAAAGTTTGGAGAAGAGCAAGGGAGCTGTGAAGTACTGTTGGCAACTTGACTTCAGTTAAAACCGTTCGCTGATCATATTGGTGTGTTATTCATCGTGTGCTGTTGTTTGGGGGTCTGTGTTGTATGGTTGGTGTTACGGTGTGGTGAAGCGCATGCGGGTAGCTGCGGCTTTAAGATGTCTGGTTGTGTTTGGATAGAGTGTGAGAGGTGTGTGAGGAATGGTGAGGTTTTTAGTAGTTTATATTTTTTTGGGTTGGTTAGTATCCTTGTTAGGAGAGATGCATATTTTTATTGTGTCTGCTTCATGGTTTAGAGAAGGTTGTTTCCTTTCAGTGATTTGAGTTTCAGCATGGCAAGCCTGTCTCGTCTCTCTATCAATATGCTAAGTTAGCTACTTTTGTGGTTCATCTTTGCATTCAGTCATCCCATTAATCCCAGTTTGTCTTTGCTGTAACATAGTTTTATGGATTGATTTACTTGCGAGCTATGCCCGTATCCTACGTCGTTTCTGAGTGGGAAAGGTTGTTGGTAGTGTTGGGCATGTAGGCTAATTTCTGTCCTCATGGGGTTGCCATTTGTGTTCTATGCCACCTAGCGTTGTCTCTCTTGTTCTTGTAGGAGTTTCCCTTAGTTGGTTCTAGGTGTTGTCTGTGCCATCATATATTCTGTCAACCTGTTCTTTTTGTTTCCTGTTTGATTGTTTTAGTTGTTTCAATTTGGTTCCGAGGTGTTGAAGAGCCAGGTTTTTAGAAGTGTTCTAAATTTTAAGTGGTCATTGGCGTTTCTTATTTCTTTCGCGAGGTTGTTCCAGGTTTTTGCAGCTAGGTGGGAGAAAGAGGAGCTCCCTAGTTTTTTCTTGATGTATGGTTTTGGTTCGAGACGGATTTCATTGCTTAATCTGAAGATTCTTGTTGGCTTGTAGATTATTTTCTTTTGTAGGTATTCTGCTGCCTGTCCGCTGTTTGCCCTGTGTGTTATGCACATTGTTTTGAGGGTGATACAATGTTTGATTGGGAGCCAATGTAGTATTTTTAGTGCTGGAGTGATGTGGTTTCTTCTGGAAGGTTTGAGCAGTAGTCTGGCTGCTGCATTTTGGATGCTTTGTAATTTCTTCAGGATGTATTCTGGCATCCCGAGGTAGAGGCTGTTTGCGTAGTTGATTCTTGACATGATGAGGGCAACGATTGTCAGTGTTTTGTTGGTGAAGGAGAGGAAAGGTAGGATTCTTCTTGCTGTGTGAAGGAGGAAGAAGCATTTCTTAATTATTGCGTTTGCTTGTAGTTCCAAGGTTAGGGCGTTGTCCATTAGGACTCCCAGGTTTTTTACTACCTTTGATGGTGTGGGCGCGGTTCCCATTTCCGTCGGCCAGGGAATGTAGGTGTTGTTCTCTTGGTTTTTTGATATAATCATGATTTCTGTCTTTCCTGGGTTGCTTTTTAAGTTGTTGGCATTCATCCAGTCAAAGATTTCTTTTAGACATTCTATTATGGTTGAGTGGTCGGCTTGATTGTCTTCGATTTTGTAGATGAAACTTCCACACCACTATAGCCACCTCCATAAAGTGCCATAACTTCCAGGGAGCCTGATCCTGCAAATCGCTTTCAAAGGTGCCACAGTTCAAAGCTCACCCTAATTCAAGATTGCTCGTAATTAAATCCAGCTTCCCTGCCTATGTAAATTGACCTTCATGGCATAGGGAGTGAGTAGAAGAGACCTTACTCTCCCGTCTTTTCTGCAGAAGGCCTCCAAGGCTTATCACCCATTATCCAACGATATACACACATCATATCTGGGATATCTATCATACTCGGGGCAATTTCTCATTTGCTCCAGTGAAAAACCTTGTGAATCAGGCCCCTAGTGTTTTATATGTGTACTAAGGCATTTGCGATATGTTACATGGAGGCCTTTGATGGTAAGGCAGAGTCTTAAGGATGATTTGAGGCTTCAGAAGTGGTCAATGGAGAGTACTCATTGTGGGTGGTGACTGAGTCTGCCACCCTGGCTGCATTTTATTAGGTAACTTGGAGATGTGAGATGTGGTATTTTGGCAAGATGATGCCGATTGAGTTTGTGTGGTTGTGTCAGCAAGTGACTGTGGTTTGCCCTACTACCAATTTTCCTTTTGCAGGGACAAAGGGAATAAGTTGTCGGAGGCGATCCAGGAAGTTGAGTGTTATGTTAACTACGGATCTGGTCCGGTGTAGCGTATCATGAGTTGGGTGTGAACCCTTAATTTCTGGCTTTGAGTATAGGTGTCAGGGCTTCTTTTACGATTGAAGATTGGCGGTGGTTGCTGCGATGGACAGAGTTTCATTGGAACTCGTTGAAATATATTTCTGTTTTGGAGCTGTTAAGTTTGTGGAAGGTTGTGGCTATATATGCAGGTCGTTTTCTTAGATTTGAAATTCATTATGTTTGTGATGCAGAAGTAAAGCGCAGTGTCCGCTGTCTTTTAATGATATGAGAGGTTGTGTTTGACCATGATCTTGTAAAGTTGGCTGAGGTAGATATGTATGAGGAAAGGGTACCAATGTGTCCTTGTAGTAAACAAACCTTGACTAACACAGGGACAGATTACCAAATTTCCAACCTGATCTTCCAAGACTCAGACTACCGTTTAATCTCAGCTCAGAAGTTCCTTGTGATCAATGACCCCAGAGTCTGCACTAATAGCTATAAGTCACAGACACCCATTTCATTTGTGGGCAGTGTCAAGGTGTGGTTGAAAGAAGTTGGGTTTCCTTTAATCTACGTCACACAGGAGTTTACATGGGGCACAGATGGGAGTCTATGCCCAGGAGGCAGTGCAGGGATAGGTGCCCAGGGTATAGCCACAGACTTCGCTGATGACATCACAAATAGCATCATCAATGATATCACTGACAATATCACATATGACATCACCAATGTGTGAATGCACTGATGGAAACATGACAGTGGGAACATGCCTAGGGTATGCAATTCCTGCAAGATATGTTTTTAAGCAATGTGAAAAACATTGAAATCCCATTGGTAATTTGTTAAGTGTAATGCAGAAACCGCTTGATGGTTTGTCATTACCGGTGATATTGTATTGCATTGTACTTGTCATTTAAATAGCGCCTTTTATCATTATTATAGTCTCAATGCGCTTTTAGTGGGAACGCCCTCAGAGGACCGAAGTGCAGATTGTTGGAGGACATTGAGTACAATGGTTAATCCCCCTCACTAATGTGGCAGTGGGTTTAGATTCTATTAAAGACAGGATGCGAGTATTATGCATACAATCTTTACTTCTGAAACCACAGCAGCAAAGAAAAAACATTTACAAACAAAAAGTTTCAATAACAGAACTAAATAGAGTTCAATCTCAATGTAAGGAGGGGACTCCCCTATCCATCATGGAGGACAGGTCATGCCCTGCAAGAGACCAATGAGCAGGGACCCTCCTCTATATATCCTTTACTCTAATCCCAACTCCTCTTTCTGCAGCTGTCCTGCACCAGACGCCCATTGCAACAATCCAACTGCGTAGCACGGAGAAAAGGATCCAGTGAAACTGGAGGGATCTCAACCTCTCGGCAACCGGAAGCTATGACGAAACTCTTCTGGATAGGACCTCTCACCTGAAAGCTGAACCAATATGAAACAGAACAGGGTGGGTGGGTGTAATAAGAAACAGAAAAAGGGTGGGTGGGTGGGATAATACTCACCTCCTGTCTTTAATAGAATCTAAACCCCCTGTCAAGTTAGTGAGGGGGATTAACCATTCTATGGCATGACAGGAGGCTTTATATTATGCAAGTTTAAAACCTTTGCATCACATTAACCCCAACATGATCAATACACTTGTGATAAAATAAAATGCTTTTAATGATGATTGCTTTGAACAATCAGCTGCTTTGAAAATTATTTCCCCCAGGCCACCCCCAGGAGAATGTCCTAAACACCATAACACCTTAACTGAAGAACCAAAAGAGTAATTAACTCCCTCTTTTCGCATAATCTGCTTACTCTATCTAGTCAAAGGGGGGTAAAGGACCTCGTAATAATGTTCCCATAAGAAAAGCAGCTGAGAGGAATTAAGAGGCTAAGAGCCTCTGTACTGCAACTCACAATCTTTTAAACACTCAATGACTCATACATTAAAATCTCTGGAAAATTTGGATAAGAGATGGAGGAAAGCAACCCCTTACACCTCCTGGCAATAAAGAAAGTGACCCCCTGAGTAGAGAACTTTTATTGTCCATATATAATGCTCTGATACCAGAAAAAACATCTTAACAGGAACAAAACCACGTAGATAACTCGGAAAACAGTTATAGCATAGACAACCTTCATTAGAAAGGACAAAACAGACTAATCCCCCTAGAAGAAAAACACCTGGCTTAAGTGGGACCCTAATGCCAATGTATTAGAAGGCCCTGCCCACCAAGGACTGCCTATCCACTCACTTCACTCTTAACGACAACATGTCTCGTTGAGATATTGGCAGTGAAATAAATTCATCGACATTAAATGTTGCCCTTTCTAAACAACTCCACCAGAAGTTACCTATCTCTACTGTAAGGGACAATACAATGTTTCTGCTTGCAACCTTGGCTTCAACACAGACCAGTCTTGTATCGGTCTCCCCAACTCACCGGCTGTGTTGCTTTCACAGAAGTGGCTTTGTTCTTCGAGCCAAGGACAGTAACACGGTGGCTGGAGATTCTCCCCGCCTTGATCACTGATGCGGGAGGGCCCTGTGTACCTCTGACACACAATGCAGGATTCTTCAACTTTGTTTCCTGGTCTTACGCTTTTTCTCGAGGGTTCGTGGAAGTGTAACGGTTCCTTGTCGAAAAGGTTAAGGGAACTTTCCTTCTTGCGACCCGCTTCTGTTTCCCCGTCTTTCTCCTCTTGTTAAACTGCCAAATTGGAACTGTTGTCTCCTCGTGTGCTTTGCCTCGCTCAGAGTGTGCTCTTGTGCTTCGCCTTTCATCCGTGTGGGGAAGTGTAATGGAAGTCAGGTGTGAGTGATTGTTAATAATTTCCTGACCTCGCCTGACCATAGTATTGGGCCATGTCAGGTACACAGCTTGGGTCTTAGTCTGCTTTCCCTTAGAGCGGGCTGTCAGTGAGACATTCTGATGTCAGAGGTGTTGAGGCGTAGTCTGGTGTAAGTAAGCAGAGAATTATGTGAACAGCACAACCAAATGTCATAAACCTTGCTCTAACTGATGTGTGCGGGAAGCCATGCTGCAGCCAATGTCCACCGGAGTGGTTTGTTATACGTACCTTGCTGGAATCCTTGGTGATTTGTTGTTTGGGTGCCCGCTCAGGTAGTTGTTAGTTGGCTTCTTCTGTCGATTTTTGCGGTTGTGATAAAACGGTTAGTGACACTCTATGTTCCAATTAATTTAAACAAGAGGATCACGGGTGGTACTTCTAAATTCTTCTAGGCGGATAGGGTGGTGAGTCTATCCAGATACCAAGCACTTACTGAACCTTTTCGGTTGTTACTTTAACATGGGCGGCCCATCCCATAGTTCATACATGTGCAATACTTGCCATCCATCCATTCCTTCCAGAGCTATTCCAGGCTGGTTCTTGTTTGCCCTCCTTCAGTATTGCACAGGGCACCGTCACCTGGCCATCTGGTTCGAGACATGGCCATGGCGGCACGTTCTCCCATGACAGTTCCCTGCAGTGCATCCCAATCTGTCCGATGGTGATGGTTCTATCACACCACTGTGATTCTACCACCGTGTTTGCGAATTGCCTGTTTTCCTGTACATGTCAGGTGCAGTGACTCATCAATCCTGTGACATTTCATTTATGAGGGTTGTGTTCAGCTAGTGTTGCTTGTTTGGAACCAGGGTCATGATTGGTGTATGATAGTGTGTGTGGTTTGGGTAGCGCAAAAACGGCCGGTGCTGCCATGAGCTTGGAAATCGTATTTGCCACGAATGCAGCTGGCACTGCCTGATGTTGAGTGTTTCTAAGCTCGGATTTGGGATTGGAAGTTTTAGGGAGGGTTTCAGTATAATGCGGTAAATAGCCCGATTTTAAGGACTTTTTGGAGGAAAAGTAGTTTTCATTGCGGCGGATGTGCAGAGAAAGTGTTCCAGATGATGGGAGCTACAATGGAGAAAGCAGAACCGCCAAATCTGTTGGAGTGGTGAGGTGGAATATCGAGGAGGAGAGCTGAGCCCGATCAGAGGTTTCTGGGGGTTGGTAGTGGATGATTGTTTTCTGAAGGAACTCAGGTCCTGTATTATGGAGGGCTCAGTGTGTGATGCACATGGCTTTGAAGGTTGCTCTAAGGCTAACAGGGAGCCATTGCAATATTTTGAGTGCAGGGGTGATGTGTTCTCTGGGTGAGAGGGTGCAGAGCAGTCTGGCTGCTGTGTTTTGGATTCATTGAAGTTTCCTGAGCTGGCGTACTGGGACGTCGAGATAAAGGGAGTTGGCGTAGTTTAAGTGGGAGATGATAATGGCCAGTATTGCAAGACGCTTTGGGGGTAGGAGAAGTAGGGAAATATTTGTTTAAGCATGCGTAAGTGGAATTGGCCGTTTCTAGATAAGGAGTTGATGTGTTTGGAGAGAGATACGTCTGCATCCATGGTGCATCTAAGATTTGTAACGGAGATGAAGGCGGCAAGTGGGGCTCCAAGGGCAACTGGCCATGGTAACGTTTGGGGGATCAGAGCAGTTTTGCCCGGGTTGTGGATTAGCTGATTGTTCGTCATACAATGGTCTATGTCCAAGAGGCAAGAGGCGAGGTCAGGAGATGTGGAGGCTGGTGTTTTGGTGATTTTTAAAATGACCTGGGTGTTATCTGCGTAGTTGAGGCAGGCTTAGGTAGAGCTTGAAGAGGAGGGGTGAAAGGGAGGCTCCATGTGGCAACCCTTCTGTGATGGGGAAAAGGGTGGGGGAGAAAGGAGGGAGGAGAATGATTTGCGAGCATTTGGAAATAAAAGAGGTGATACAATTAAGGGCAGAGTAGGGTGAGGAGCCTGTCCCTGAGTATTGTGTGGTCGATGGTATCAAAAGCAGCGGATAGATCCAGGAGGAGGATTGCAGCAAACACTTCTGAATCGGCAGTTCTTTTTAGGTTGTCCCAGATGAAGACCAGAGAAGGGTCGTAATCCTGATTGGGCTGGGTCGAGGAGGTTATTGGCTTCTGTGAAGAGGCCAAGATGCTTAAATGCCACATAGTCAGTTTAGCAATGAAACAGGTGTTGGAGATTGGGCAGTAGCTTGATGGAGGGAGTAGTTTGAGGTGTTTTCTTTTAGAAGCGCTTTGGCATGGGAGGTTTTGAAAGCCTCTGGGAAGGTGCCAGATGATCTAGGCCCAGGGCAGGAGATTGCCAGAGGAGTGGCATTGCATTTTCAGTTTACTGGTCATTGTAAATATAAAGCCATTTTGTTTCTCAAAGTCTGGTTGATACACAACATTAACAGTAAATTTGAGCTGTTAGCCGCCATTCCACTCTAACAGCTGAAGTCTTTGATGGCCTAACTTGTATATATGCTTGATATTTACAAAAGCTTTATTGCTAGTGGGACTTGTTTTTAATAAAAAATAAAAATGCGTACCAAACCCAGCATGATTTAGGTATTTAGTGATTCAGTCATACAACTCTCACAGACATATATGACAGATATAAAGCTATTTGGTCATTCTCATCTTCCCAACATGCTCTTTAATATGCAAAACTGTCAAACCCTCATTGGTTTTTTGGTGGCACTTCACATTATCTTTGGAGTTCCTTCTATTCAATACACACTTACACTGTATTAAGCCACCACTTTTATATTCAAATACACGACGTGCACGTTTCAAACCGTTGCAAAAATGAGGGTTTTCCCTTCTCAAAAGTAAAGGTTAAAAATGATGCATCATTTTACAATATTAACCGCATGCCTAGGCTTAAGCCAAGCATAGAGTTCCCACAAGTGACACTAAAATGATGTTCAGAAGCAAGCCCTAATTTCACTCCTCGGCCCCACGTTTCCGAGGTCTGTGTCTGCCCAAAAGGGGCAAGCATGAACTAGACCATAGAGAAGTTCAAATCGCAAAGTGTAAATCGAAATGTGCAAGTGCATCAAGGAACCTGGGAAATGATACCCAAAGCCATAGAAGGGTGAGAACAAAAACAGTGTACCAAAGGTACACACTCTTTCACAGCTGTAAAGGTGTGCCGTAAAGATATCCATACCGCCATCTTTACAGAAGCTGCACAGTGCTAAGCAGGCCAATGGCATTCCTGCTGGGTTTATCATGTCTTTGATGACATTCTGCTGCATGCTCAGTACTACCAGGAGAACCAACTGCAAAGTATGTCACACAATGCATAACTGTGATGTGTATAAATAATCTTCACATTAATTATATTTTAAATACAAGGTAGGACTTTTACTGTGAAACAGTGCATCAAACGACAGCAGGACATCTATATACACACAAACGTCAAAATGTTCATATGTATTGTACAGACCAACCATCTTTACAGAGTTTTCAAACATTTTAAATTACCTTAAACACAAGCTGGCAACACCCATAACCTAAACCACACCCACAAAGGTAATATTGTGCTGGAATGCCAGATGCATTGCTCAATTTAGTGTTGGGTGTTTTGAACAATTACAAAAACAGCAATGATGTAAACAGTTTGTAACACATAATTTGTTATAAAAGGTGCCTGCACTGTGCAGCTACGAGGAATGCTGTTGATTCCCACACATGAATGTTCAGGATCACCCTTATACATCACTCCACCATAAGAATTTACAGCCAAAGATTCCAAGAACCTTCTGCAACTGTCTTTACTCTACTGAGGTGCTTATGCCCAGGCAGAGTTTACAAACTTCACTTGTGATTTTGCCATATTTTAATGGCCTTCCAGCCCAAGTGATTGGAGGTTACATCGACTGCAGCAGGTAGCTTTCCTTATTTCCATTTTGCGCCTTGCTAACACCATAGCTGTGACCATGAGAAGGGGGTTGAGTTATTTTTATTCAACATTTTTATAAGACATGCCTGTATCACTTGGATGTATTTCATTTGTAAACTTTACCATTGGATGTAGGAATTTAGGTATGTTGCATTAATATTACAAACCAGTCTAGGTGCTTCTCATAGAGTGACAGCAGGCAATTTGTGAGAGAAGCCAGATACCAGAATTGAAACCAAAATTCCTTGTTCCAACCTTCTCTCACTTGTGTCCAGTTGGAAGGCAGCTTGTGTTCTTATTGCTTCCTATAAAAGATTGTTTTCGGACCTAACCGAAAGTAGACAATTAGCCGTAACAATTACTTCTAGTGCACGCAACTGTAGAACACACTGCCGTCTCCAAATCTTGGGCAGCAGAGATCTGAAAACACTCTTTCAACTAACATAACATAGAAGATGACAGGCTTGAATTAATTGAGAGGAAGCAATAACGTTCTAATCCCTGACCCTTAAAAAGGTCCTTATAATGTTATGGGGACAGAATGGTGGTGAAGGGGTGTAGTTTGGGCAATGGGGACAGAGTTTGTTGAAGGGGTGGAATCAGGTGAAGGTGGAGAGTCTGGCAGAGGTAGAGTAAATTTGGGGGGCTGCATGCACTTATTTGGGCCTAGGGCAGCAGAAAGCCTAAATACGGCACTGGGTGGAGGTAAGGATCTTCTTTAGTAGAAGGGGTGGTGGACAAGGCTCTCCAGGCGAGCCAGAGGGTCAGCTAAGTGCTACTAGGTGGCAGACATGGACCTGGGAAAGGTGCGAAAGAAGAGAACGTAGGTCGGGAGGGCGAGTAAGAGTTTGGGTTTGAGAGATGGAGGGATCCAAGCTAGTTTTGGAGTGATGGTTTGGTGTCTTTCAAGCGCAATGTTATGTAAATGGTTGGAAAGTTTGTCGTAGAGACCTGTGAGTTTGGGGACTTAGGGGGACAGTTAGGCAACCAGGAGAATTGAATTCCCCAAGGATTTTGTGGGGTTCCTTGCATGGAATTTTGGAGTTGGAGATTCTGTTTCCATAGTGTTCTTTTTTTGATTTTGCACAAGTATGCCGTGTTCAGTCTTGCGAGGGCCGTTTTGTTTAGAGGGGTGGGGTTGGTCCTCCTGGCTTGCTCTAGGCAATGCTTGAGTGCTTGAGGGTTTTGAGAGCTTTGAGGGAAGGGGTGCAGCACTTTTGGTGGGGTTTGATCATCGGGAGGGGTGACAGGATGGTGTGGGGGGGGCATTGCTTGGGAGGGCCATTGGTCGAAGAGGTCGATGGAGGGGTGTCCTTCCTTGCAAGAGAGATCAGAAAGTGTATGAAGTAGGGAATTGACCAGGTCTGGATTGATGATGATTTTATTCCAGATGTCACGATATATTAGGCGATCACGCTCAACTCAGGGAGCTCCTTTCCTCCCCAATCAAGGTGGTGTGCACCCAAAGCACTTATACAGATTCAACTTTAGTGAGGTCTCCAACCTATCTCGCACAACCCCAGAAAATACCCTATGTAACACCAATGAGCTAGGAACCAGGCCGGTGTATAGCAAGAATATATATTTATTTAAGGTTTGACAGAAGACTAGCAACCAAAACATCAACCACTAATGCTGTGGTACTACACAATATCACACATTCAAATTTCTTGCACCAGTTGACTAACTTATATTTCTAATGAATTTACAGATACTACAACACACAGGTAAAATTTAGAGATGGACAGTTATCAGTTTACATCAGAATTCTTGCAAATTAACAAATAGGAAACATACAAAACACATAGTGATTGCTTAGTTTGGCACAATACTCCTTTCTCCCAGCAACCCCAACCCTCCGTGCATCAATTGCATATGACTCCTCTGATCTCTGAAGGCAAGGTACAGGGAGTGGGAATACAGTAGCAAAATCGTTTTGGGTTTTTTATTTGCATGAAAGGCAAAGTCGGAAAAAGAACTCAATGGGAAAATCGTTTTGAACTTTTTATTGGCATGAAAGGCAAAGTCAGGAAAAGAACTCGATGGGGAAAATCATTTTGAGCTTTTTATTTGCATGAAAGGCAAATTCAGGAAAGGAACTCAATGGGAAAATCGTTTTTGGCTTTTTATTTGCATGAAATGCAGGGCTTTGGGAAAATCATTTTGGGATACAAGTACATCAATGGGAAATTTTGCTTTGCACCCTATACATTCACTTCACTAGCAGCGTTTAAGGGTTACTTATTTTGAGATTATGGACACCCCACTTTGGTACAGAACACCTGGGGTTTCAGAAAGGTAGAGTCACCCAAGTACTTTATCGTCTATACCGGCTCTAACACACTGGGCTTGAACTTTGTTAGTTTCAAACTCTAACAACACTCATCTCGTGATTTTCTATATGCTAATCAATTGATTTAAGTTCAATTCAATACACTAAGGATCTACACAGCCCCCCCTCCCCACATATTTAATTGAAAGGATTAAGGCAGGCAGTCCGCAACACAATTCAATTAAAATGGATAGGGTGTTTTTCGATAGCGGAATTAATTTGAATTGGATTTAATAAAATGTGCCAATGGTCTCTCCAGTTACCCCCCTGATCTGCTATGCGAGATGAAGAGAATTACTCTGGCCCCTCAAATGGCAGGCCCAGCTAGCTTCTGGATTTCCTTGTCTCTGTCTCTGATACAATGTTTAAGGCCCAGCAATAGAGTAGGAAAGTCCAGGAAAAATCAAAGTCCAAAGAAGGGTCCCAAGAGTTGAAAAGTCAAAGAAAGATCAGCAAGTCCCTCTCAGATAGAAAACTGATCTCTTATAGGGCTGGTGACACTCAATTGTTATCATATTTCCCATACTACGATTGGCTAGCTCTCTCCCTCTCGCTCCCCCAATACGCCAACTGCCTGCTAATAGGATAAGGAGTTAGGGGGTGTGAAAGATGGAGGCTGAGGTAGGAGAAAGATTGATCATCCCAAAATGACAAGTGGGTTTAAGTTCTTCAGTGTCCTTAAAATCTAGCAACATGACAGCTTCCACTTTTTTTCAGATAATTGCCAGCACATATATATTTTTGAATTTCATATTTTATGGCGAGTCAGAAAATACACATTTTATTTCAGCACGCCCTTGCTGGGCGGAGCTACCATTTTACGCGATTTGCTCCTGAGACGAATTATTCACAAGTCTTCCCCTTCCTGATCCAAACCTTACGTTCATGACCTATCATCACAGCAACTTTGTATTCCGTCGGAATTATGGGAAGGCCGGAATCATAATTATTCTCATAACTTCAGTTTTATCCATCACACAATATTTGTTTTACAAGGTCCTGACGGGCTTCTTATCCCCTTCAATATGAGTCAGGGATGAGCTCAATGGGACATACAATGCATGTTCTATTCAAGAAAATGTATTCAATGTTAGTCAATGGCATTGCCCCACAAGCTCCTCAGTTTCACATAGCTCCCACCAATTCTTAGGTTGCATTTCTCTTATATGACCTGATCAGGACATCTGGCGGGCCCATGTGTTCATGCCCTCCCCTCCTGGACTTCAAAGGTTTTTGTTCAAAGATATTGCACAGTTAATGGAGAGACCTGACCTTAAAGGTAATTCTGCTGGCTGTGTTATCTGCAAATCCCATAATTTTGATCTACTTCTCTGTATATCTTAGCAGTTACACTGAGCCAAAGGTCTTGAGGTAACATTTTGAAAGGCAGAGACCTTTCAGTTCAGTGAGAAAACACCAGCTGCATCCATACTTCTGAAAATAAGGCTTTAAATCAACAGAATGCGCTTACATGTAACATTTTTGCATTATATCTAGGCCTGCTGTTCCTAAATACAGTCTTTCTTTTCTACTATATTAGAACAGAGGTAAAAACATTATTAATCTTATATACACAGGTAGACGACAGTTAACATAGGAAACAAGTTTTCGCTTTTACAAAAAACGAAATAGGCCTTTCTCTTCAGCCTTTCTCTTTACAGGCTGTCATTTTATATGATGGAAATTAAATCTCTTTATTGCTGATAAACACAATCTGTCACTTGACTTTATTTCCTAAATGTCCAGCATCATTCCTCCTTTTTATCTTCCAAATGCGCAGTGTTTCAAAGTTGTCTTTTCTTTCCACATGCACTGCTGCAGTTTTACATCATTTCTTTCCGTTTCACTAGGCCTTATGTCAAAATAACTGTGTTGTACTGGCTTTTATATTTCAATAAAACTCTACATTAGCCAGCATCACTCTCACAATAAGGGCCTAGCATGGCCTCTCCATCTCTATCACTCTGGGGCTGTCTTTTTAACCCACAAGTCCTCCCTCCCTGGGTCTATGACCCATAGAAAAGAGCAAGGGAGAGTGGGATTTTTGCTTTCTATTTGCTTTGGCTCATTGCATGAATTTCCTCATTGGAGCACGTCTGCTCTTTTATTGTCCTGAGGGAGTGGCGTTCCGGTCTGTACTCCACTCTTTTTGGATTTTGGGGTTTGGTCCTGCAACCCCTCCCTTTCTGGAACCTCCTACCTCCAGGCTGTGAAGGTAAGGAGTCATGGAGTCTGAAGAGAGTAGAAGAGAGGTTAAGTATATTATACAATACTTCTTTCCCGGTAAATAGGCATAGAACTTGAACAACAAAACAACTTCCCATACACATTGGGCTTCATTACGAGTCCAGCGGTAACCCTGCCGTTGCTAGCAGCGGGTTGCAGCTGGACTCGTGACATTTTACCGGCACCTAGCTTGCCAGTGCCACCGGGACATTATAAGTTCCGTCGTACCGGCAAGCTATTTGCCGGTAAATGTTGTTCCTCATTCCCGTAGAGTCCTACGGAGTTGCTAACGATGCTGGTGCTTCTGTGAAGAGTATGCCTACCGTGGCTGCTGCGCCCCAGGAAGGTCAGACCTGTCGGCGCAGCGGCCCGGCAGGCAAACTTGTAATTTGCTAGTCCAGAAACAAGGGTGCCAGTGAGCTTACCAGCAAAGTCGTAATGAGGCCCATTGACATTTATTTCCCTGACATGAACATTTCTACACATATTCTTTATATATTTTGTTCTGATTTTTATCCATTCTTTGTAAGTAAAAATTCCTTTACTCCCTATTAATGTGCGATATTCTCCATCCGGGTTTCCATTCTTTCCTTTAATTCTTCAGATGGTTCCTGGGCTCTACCCTCACTGGGATCTTCAATCAGTCATAGTGCCTGTCTGGGGTGACAGTTCTTCAACTGATTGATATGGACCCATTTCTCTTCCGTATGTTCTCCATTTGGGATGCAGATCTTCTAGGCGACAGGTGAGGTTTTATTGACAATTTCAAAGGCACTGCAGCAAGAGGGGAGTAACTTTGGCTCCTTGGTATGGTTCCTTTGGAAATTGTACAGGTAGACCCTGTCTCCTACTTCGTACTCTTCTTTGTAGTTTTTAAGACATAGTAGGCTTTCATTCCTTCTGTCAACTTTTCTAAATTTTGCTGAGCATAAGCAAAAGAATGGTGAAGGTGTTTCCGTACATTCTCAATGTACTCATGGGTAGTGGATACATTGATCAGGGTCTGCTCTGGAATTCTGTAGAGCAGATGCTGAGGTAATACCATTTGTCATCCAGTCATGAGCTCAAATGGAGACATTTTGGTTGTTGAAGGTGGTGTGACCTAATGGCCATTAGGACAAGCAGTAGTAGGATGTCGCAACTTGGTCCAGAGTTTGGCACAAACTTCTTCAAGATGCCCAAAATGTTTGTATTGTACCTCTCAACTCCAACGCTTGAAGCTGGGTGGGAGGCAATGTGGAGTTTTCTTTTTACTCCTAGTAGCTCCCACATCTTGGTCATCACTTCGCTAGTCAAATGACTTCCTCGGTCCGACTCAATCCTTTGGGGAAGGCCAAAATGAGAGAAGATATGGTTGATCATTAGTGTGGCAGTCATCTCTGCCTTAGAATTCGGGGCCGGAAGACATTCTACCCACTTGGTAAACAAGCATGTCATGGTCAACATGCACTTGTTTCCTCTAGAGGAGCGAATCACTGGCCTGATGAAATTGACTTGCAAATCCGACCAAGGCAGTGTCATTCCCCTTTTCTGTAGGGGAGCTTTATGTGTGAGGGAACTTGGCTGAATTGAGCACACACAAGACACCCTTTTAAGTAGATGGTGAGGTCCTGGTCCATGTGTGGCCAATATGCGACCTCGTGCAAGATTTCTAATGTGGTATGAAACCCCCTATGACCAGCAGTGGCTGTGTCATAGGCATGACCTAACATCAGGCTTTGTAATGAGGTAGGTACCACCCACTGGTCACATCCAGATATGGATCTCTGTACCAACAAACTGGCTTAGATTCAGAACATTTTAAAAAAACTTCATCAACACCTGGAGATCCTCATTCCTGATATAATCGGATTCGGTCTGAGGAAAATTCACAGGGTCTTCAATATGTTGATAACATTTCGTAATAATTGGATCCTCTTTTTGTGCAGCAATCAAATCTGCATCTTGGGTTTCTTTCCTCCAATGGGCAGTTGAGAGTTCTTTATTGGCATGGGTTTGGGACCTGGTGACAGCAGCAACCTGGATTTCCCCCAACAGGGATTCGGTTTCTATGAGATCCCTGTGAATGGCTCCAGTTTTGGCCAACTGGTCAGCCAAGTAATTTCCAGTTTTGTCTGGTCCCTCTATTTTGGAGTGACCTCTAATCTTTTTCCAATAGATGGTCATCTTATTAGAGGTTACCAGATCATCAATTGATTACATTAATTTCCTATGCTTTAGCGATTTATTGTTTGCACACAGCATTCCTCGATTTTTCCAGTTAACCAGGTGTTCCACAAACCCATTCCTGACATAACCAGAGTCAGTAATTATGACCAGTTTGAGTTGGTGGTGTGCTGCAGTTAGAATGGCTTGATGTACTGCCATCAACTCTGCCACCTGACTACTTCGGGGACCTATTTTGTACTCAGCAGAGGGTTCCGGGGCATCATTCACCCAGGCATTCCCAATGCCAGCCATTATTTCCCCCCCCCCTGATTGTCAACATGGTAGGAGCACCAATCAACATAAACTGTGGGTATCCTCTGACACGTGTCTTCCTCATTGTTATGACTGGAAGGCACTGATGTTCCCTCTGGCAGCGATGGAGGTGGATCAGTAAGGTTTACTATAAGCCTCCCAACATGGCACCCTGGTTCGGGAGCAGCGTTGCACCCTTAGTCCCTGGGTCACGTCAAGCTCTGCCCTCTGTTCCAAGCAGGAACAGTTATGAGGCTGTGTTTCCAGCTGAGCCTCAAGTCACTTAGACAATGCATTGTGGGTACTCTCCTAGGAGACTTCTACCCTTTGATCCGCTTCAACCTCTGTTTAATCTGTCTCCCTTCTCTCTATTCTAGTCTCCCCATTTGAATCCACACTGCATTCCCGTCAATTCCCCTGTGACGGCTTCACTTCATGGAATGCTAGTGCGCTGCCAGGCAACGGTACGTATGCCATTTACCTTGTAGCCGTGCACAGACAGTTTATACAGTTCCGCTCTCTTTCTCTCACTAACGCTAGTAACATTCTTGTACATTGCAGGCTAATCAGAGTGTTAATCAGGAAACTCTCAGAGGCCATCCGCGGCGAACAATCTTAAATGCCATTCTAGCCGCTACGGATTCGATGGATTCGGCGTCTTGGTGCTTAGCAACGGTAGTATTCCGTTTCTCTCTCTCTTACACCCAACCTAGGCTGAACTCTGTATGTTGACTCCTGATGGTTCCTTTCAGACTGCAGACCTCACAAACCCCAGAACCACGTTCAATTTACCTCTCTGTAGTCTTCCCATAATTCTCTTATCTGCAATAGCCTCGAGGTAGGAAATCATTTCTGCTTGCCTTCTTTCGTATGCTCAGAATAGGGAGCAACACATGGGAACTCTCTTCCTTATCTATGCAGCCTTTCTCCTTCAGTCCACAAGCTCGCTACACATAGAATCCGGAAGTTACAGCCTGATTCTAGGTAACAAGGGGAAATACTCTTTGTCTGTATTATATCAAAACACATCATTGTGCTAAAACCTCTGTATGTATCCAATAGGCCATTCACATTGAGAAGACATTACAGCGGGTAATTCTATGGTACAGCCTGTACAGCTTGCCAGAAGATGAACAACATCCAGGGTTTTTTCCGCAGGAGGGTTTCCCTGTGGGTACTGGAATTCCCTTCTCTGTCAACCAGCGCAGGGAGGTCTAGGGTCTGGGTAATACTTCTCAAGTGCAGCTTTCCTCATCTTCTGGTCCAGGTTAGTGCAAGCACTGTGTATTGATCTAGTGTGTTAGCTATAACACTCATAGGGCCTCATTACAACACTTGCTGAATGGGTTAACGGGCGCTGCTAATGGTGGCGGTGCCGTTAAACCCATTCCGCAAAATGACGAGGTTCCCTCGCGGGACCCGATGTGGACGTCGGGTTTTACCAGACATCCAGAGCGGGTCCCGCGAGGGGACCAGGGAGCTAACAATGGGCCGGTCGTAATTGGCCCATTGTTAGCTCCCGCACCCATTCCCATTGAGCCCTATGGGGGCTCAAATGGGAATGGGGAAGGTCCGGGCCCGGGTTCCTGAAGGACGAATTACTAGGCCCTCCATACTCGGAATGGCCCGGTAATTCCCCATTCAGGGAACCCGGACCAGATTTTGGAGGCAGCCATGCCCTTAATAAGGCCATGGCTGCCTCCAAAGTCGTAATTAGGCTGATAGACTGTATGCGCGGAAGTAAGGCACGTCTCCATATTGTCGTTGGGGATTCGGCCAAAATGACTGCATCCAATTTATCTACCCCACCAAAAGACCTAAAAGTTCAAACCTTTTGTGGTATGTATGTTTTGGTGGGGTAGGTAAAAAAAAAGAAAAACAAAGGCTGCGGGGGATCCGGGGGTAAACCCCGCAACACCCTGCTCACCATACTTTACAGTATAGTGAGCAGGGGTTACGGGGGACACCCCTACAGCTGACCTGAATAAAAAAGAGAAAAAGGCTGCGGGGGTGTCCCCCGCAACACCCCGCTCTCCATACTTTACAGTATAGTGAGTGGGGTTTTGCGGCTGCTTGACACAATAAAAAGGAGGAAAAAAAGAAAAGGACCCTGCAGCGCCGGTTCCGGATCACAGAGGTGAAAGGGAACCAGCATTGCAGGGACACCGCGCTTCAAGGTGAAAGGTAAGTAGGGGGCTGGGGGTGTGTTGGGGGTGTGGGCGGGGTTGGGGTGTGGGCAGGGGTTGGGTTTTGGGTTTTGGGGTTCTTTTAATCAAATGTCTGCATGAGAAATGACTAACATTTATGTATATCGTACATTTCTCATGCAGTCATTTCCGTCGCAGACCTTTCTTCCAAAGTAAAACAACTCCAATCGTCGTTGGTTCTTAGACTTTTGTCCTCAATACAGTTTTCTTGAGCACAGTCATGTAAGTCAGCCAATCCTTGCGCTAGAGGACGCTTCTTGTTTTTTGCCCATATCTGACCTCCACAGGAAAGCCTTGTATGGACAGAATCCAGGAAGTAATTCTGGAATTACTCACGTTCCCTGTTCGGATTCGGGCACTTTGGAGATATTACAAGGGTTGGTGAGGAGTCTCGACAGTGATGTGCTCCCCCTGGATGAATGGGCAGTAATTTCTCAACACCCACACCAGTGCCAGGATTGCTTTTTTGCAATCGTTGAAATTTTCCTCCACAGAGGACAAAGTCTTGCTTGCGTACGAGATTACTTTGTTGACCTTGTTGTGCTTTTGGTATAATACCACTGTTAAGCAAGTGTCTGAGAACCCCGTCTCCAAGAAGAACGCCTTGTTCTTTATGGGGTAAGCCAAACAAGGGGCTTGGGAAAGGCTTCTCTTTAGTTGTTTTACTGCCTCGGATTGTTCTGGACCCCACTCCCACTTGATCTCTGCCTTTAATAAATGGACCAGGGGTCGTGTGACCTCTGTGTAGTCTTCAATGAGCTTCGTGGCCTTATGCAGGAAGATGGTAAATTCATTGCCAGAGTTTATGTAACCAAAGGGGGTTTTGGTCCACGTGTATTCCTGCCCCCAAAGGTAAAGGCAAGTTTATACTGGTCTTCCCTACTCACGGGAACTATCCAGTAACCGTTGGTCAGGTCAATGGCGGTATACACCTTTGAACGTTGGATCTGGGCCAGTCCCTGATTGATTTTTTTATTTTTTATTTTTATTTATATAGTGCACCTAGGGACCCAAAGGCATAAGGGCGCTGACAAAACAAACAACATCAATACATTCAAATAGCGTAAAACCAAGAAGGGAAGGGGCCATCTTGACATGTGGACCAGTTTATTTAACTCCCTTAGGTCTGCGCAAAGTCTTCATTGGCCATTGGGGTTGAGTATCCCCAGTGCAGGGTTGTTAAAGGTCCTTTGGATTGGATGAATTATCCCATGGGATTCTAAGTGCTTAATAATCTCTGTGAATGACTCCATAGACGTTACAGGTAACCGGTATTGCTTCACAAATACTGGAGCCATCTCAGGGTTCGTGGGTATGGTGGTTGAATGTATCTCTGTGCATCCACAATCATATTAATCCACTGCAAAGATATCCTGAAAATCCAGAGACACCTGTTTCAGCTTCTATTTTTGCTTCTCAATCTCACAGGCATCAGTGAGATTGTTTCGTTCTTCAACCATCTGCTTAAAGCCTGGAAAGACCTTGGACTTGACAATTCCGGCGGTATCCTCTAGTTGGGTGGAGAGATCTCTTGTTATGGTGTTGGCCTGGACGTAAGGGTTCAAGGATGAGAGCCAGTCATTATTGACTTGGAATACCACCTCATTCTTCCTGGTGTCACAGGTCACCTCTTCCACACCTCTTCCGCACCACCTTGCCTGGTGAAAATCTTTTCCGGAGGGATACCATTGTTGATATGGAAGCAGTCATTTGGAATTGGTCCTAAACCAATATAATAATGTTAGGCAGCAACCGCCATTCCAATAAAGGTGTCTCCACTCAAAGTGATACTTCGAGGGTCACTGTTATTCACCAGTATTCGAATGGTGTCGTGTTCTAGGTCAACTAGGGGTGTCAGATGTAAATATAAACCTTGTTGTTGGAGATGATGATTCCAATTTATTTAGGCGTCCTGGTTTTTGAGGCTCTGACCTCGCTTAATTTTTAGGGGAATTGTAAATTGTCGCACCTGTCCTGGGATGGTAACCTCTTCTCTCACTTGAACTTCAATTGGATACGGCAGCAATTGAGCTGACCAAAATGCTTTCTCAGTGTTGTTAAGGGGTTAGCCCCCAGTTGGAACCAGGCTTTGTTATTAATTAGGTCCAAATTAATTTGCGAATCGATTGAGAATGTCACTACCTAAGTAAAAGGCAGAGGGGACATCTCTCACAACCCAACAATTATGTTCTATACTTTTGTTGGTAATTGAAATTTTTAGCATACACCTGCTAGGCAGGAGATGTTTGGAAGTTGCAGTTTCCAGGCTCATTTCCCACTTATCAATCAATTTAAATGTGGGGATGGTCTAATCCTTTGAGGGCTTCCTGAATAATGCTTTGCTGATGAAGCTTCTTCCGTTATTCAGGCATCCTCTGGCGAGAACAGACTCCTCGCCTCATTTATCTGAATGGGGAAAACAACTGTTCACCCTTTATCTGGATGTCGGTCAAACTTTGAGCTGGTTTTTCATCATCTTTTGTCATGGGATTTGGGTTTTCCTCCGATTGTGGATTGGTATAAAACTTCTGAGTATTTCCCTCCAGTGCGGAATGCCACTTAAAACTGGGAGGGAGGCTGAGTTTCAAAAATGGAGAAGGGTTCCCATCACTTGTTTGTTCTCCTACAGGGATGACGGCGAGGTCTGGGAATTGATTGTTCCTAAAATGGAATTCTATTTTGTCGGACCGCTGTTCAATCATGTGGCATGTGCCATTCAAACTCACGTAATTTGTGCTTTATTTTGATTTAATTGGCCAGTTAGCCTGAGTCCTGAGGACCTTGTTCATGGAGTCAATCAGGAGTGACAACCTTCCGAAGGAGGTAATTCCCCTAGAGACAAGGTGTGCCCGCTGGAGTTATGACTATAACCGGGTGTTTTACCCTATGTCACCCTATTTTGATCTTCAGATCCGCAATCCCTTTGACGGAAATATCATCCCCATCGAAGTTTTCCTTCCTGAATTTAGTAGGTCGAAGGCCTTTTGGGACAGGACGGTGGCTTGGGATCCAGTATCCACCAGCGCTGATAATGACCCTGTACCTTGACGGAAGCATAACATCTTCCTTCTCTCTCCTCAAGGAGACAAAGAAAAGGTGCATTCCGTGCCAGCTTGGTGGTTCCATTTTTTATATTGAACTTTGACACTGTGTGATCTTGGACAGTTTTCTGTGTCAGAGTCTGGGAATTTGTAAAAAAGATTTTGCACCCAGAAACAGGTGGGATTGGGAAGTCCCCTTTTCCTCCCGTTTCTTTGCTGTACCCCTTTTCATGGAGACCATTAACCGAACCTGTTTGGGGGGAGGATCCCTCTGATTTCTATCTCCCCTGGGTGACATTGTTTGGGTTGAAGAGCTTCTTGCTCTGGGCCAATTTCCATACTTACCCATCAAAATCAGGGTCTCTTGGGACCCATTTTTCCTTGGGAGGGGATCCCTCCATCTCTGAAAGAGAAGATTTTCTTCCCTGAATCCTCCAGGGATTCTTCTACTTCGAAAGGGATGATGCGCCCTTCGTCCACAAAGTGGGTTGTCTTTGGCTTTCAATTTCTCCTACTTACCCTTGGTTCTTTTGGTTCCCCCTTTTTGAGGGTAGAAGATTCATGTTCAGGCTCAGAGGTTTCCTGGGGTTTTGTTCCGGTGGGAAAGGAAGCTTCCTCTAGGGCTTTGCATCTGCCTTCCACTGGGTCCCCTCCTCTGGAACCTGTTAGTTTTTAGAGGTTCATTCCCATCATTGCCATGGGGCACCAGACCCGGGTGTTGAGTTATTCTGGGCAGCATTTTCCAGTTGAGGGTTCTGCTGAGCCCTCAACATGCAACCCAGCTCTTGAGTTAGTTGTTGTACTTGCCACTCCAGTTGTGAAATGTTTTCTGGTTGGTAGGGAGGTCTAGATTCATACCTTTGCTGCTCCCGGAAAGGGTAGCTGTCCCTTCTCCTGGACTAGCTTGGGTATTGGGAGTTTCCCAGATAACCTTCCATCCTAGGTTTCCCTTCTCCCGGGTTCGGGAATCTATTGTCCTGAAAACAAGGCGAGACAGGAGGATTATTCTGGAAATTGAGGTTTGGAGGATATCTGGGAAAGAAACTTAGGCATTTCTTCCCTCCTGAGGGATGTTTTGAGGGAAGTTTCCCGGGGCGCTACCTACCTGGTCGGGTCCCCCTTTCTGTGCTGGGGGAGTGTAGACATACCCCAGGATGAACAATCAAACAAAATTTAAATCACTGGATGTGCACTGTCCAACTGTTTGAATAAATGGCATTGGATCAAATAATTGCAAAGCTACTTTTATGAGCGCTCTATTACCTGGCAACCCAACTTTGTGTTTTATACCCTAGGATGAGTCTTTTACCCTTGTATCTTGGACTGCTGTAGGTGGCATGGTCAGATGGAGTGCTGGTCTGGTATCCTGCCTGGCTACCACCCGATTGGATTGGATCCGACGGGCTCCTCTGTCTCTCTTTCTGCTGATTGGTAGTAGGAGTATTTTTAGGCCCCCCATCTCCAAGTCCAATGGGGGAATATTTTACACTTCCGTTTTTAGGGTTGTTTTTGTTTTCAGAGGGCTTTTGGACCTCACAAGTCCAGGTGCTCTGTTCTATCACCCAATCCAGGGTCTTACCCTCATGGAAATCGCTTACTAATTGGGCCATTATGTATTTTGGGAGCGCATGAAAACAGGTGTTGATGAAATCCCGGCTATTGGTGTTTACCCGCCTAGAAGTCTGTGCAAATGCTTGTTTCAGCTCCTGCACAAACTCTCTAGGCATTTTGTCTTCCCCACACTGCTGATTGTATGCTGGCTTTCTGGCCTCCTGCGGGTTCCTATGAATGGAGAAGTGTTTTAGAATGGCCGCCTTGTATCTGGACCCTTTTTGGTCATCTTGGTCCTCCAGCCCTGCAAAGAAGCTGGAGTATTCAGAGGAGAATGTCCATTTGACAAACTCCATGGAATTTCTAACATTCTTAATACCAAATGATGTCATCATTTGCTCATAAAGCTCTAGATGCTCCCATATCAAATATGTGACATTCTTATGGTACAGAGTCATAAAGCTCTTTATGGCCTTTATCTGCCGAATTGGGTCTTTCACAAGACCTCTCTTCTGTTTGGCAGACTTTCTTTTCTGCTGCACCTGAGTCCACTCACCCCCTGACTCATAGCTGCTGCTGTTGGTGGTCCAATCCCTGTCTTCTAGGTGCTCCCTACCTCTATGAATCTCGGAATGCCTCCCAGAATTACAGGGTCTAGACTCTTCTCTCCTGTGGTGCTGTGGGCTCTCAGGGTCATTTCCCTTGTACTCTCCTTTTCGCACCGGAGAGTAGGCATCCTCCTCATCCCTCCTTCCAGGGACTGTAGCAAATACCCCCACCTCCCTGAATGTGTGGAGGTTTTTAAGATGCTCTTTTGAGACTTAAACTCTGGTTCTTCTCTTCTGTAAAGCAGACCAGGTGATCCCTTTGTAAATTTATTTTCTGCGAGTCCAACTCCCTGATCTTTTCATCATAGTAGCCCTCCTGGTCACAATTACATGCCAGGGTATTTTTAAATTCCCAGAGACCTCTGCTCCAGCCACCTTTCCTTCTACTTGATAACCCTGAACTCTCATCGATATCATTTAAGGTCTGGCCTTCTGGATCAGTTGGATTAGGCCTTGTTGAGTCCAGCTGCGTCTGTACATATAAGGTGGTGAGTTGGCTTGAGGTGCGTGGTAACATGGTCATCACTCCGTAATAGGAGGGCGCTTTTCCATACACTGAGTGGTCGGGGTGCCTCAAAGCCTGTTTGTATTTGGGTATTTCACCTTCCAACCCCTCACATTTGTTTTTCTCAGTCCCTATCTCTTGGTGATATGCAGAGGCTTGAGTTTCCAATTCTGACACCAGCGCTTGAGTGGCTTCCAGCACTTTACTTTGTGACATTAATCGGTCTCTTAGTCCCTTGTTCTCTTCACAATGTGACTAATTTTCCTTCAGTGAGGCTTGCCTCATCTGCGCATATTCAACGTGTTTCTTTTTCAGGAGACTAATCTTCTCCCCTTGCACAATTGGCCGGTGTTGCCTGCTCTAGGTCAATTTCTGCTTGCCTCACACATTCTATTAATTGTGGATTTTGTAACCTACTGTCAGTCAGTTCCTGAGAACAGGACTCACTTTTCTCCACGTCCACCCTTAACTGACGCACTTCTTGAAACAGCGCACTATTGCCTTGACTTAATTTGTTATTTTCTTACTCAACTGCTCTCTCTGCTGTTTCAAGGTGTTCAGATCTTGGTGCATCTGATCAAACTCACCATGAGAATCAATCCCCTTAATGATTAAAGGGCTGTTTTCAGCTTTCAGTGGTTTTACCTGCGATTGAAATGTTGAAATGTCCTCTAAGCAGGCTCTATTGTGAACAACCTGCTCATTTAATTTGTGTTGACTTGCGCTCAGATTTTCAACACATTCTTTATATTCCCCTTGCAGTGCAGAAAATGCAGCCTCTTGCGCCCCATTTTCTTGCTGCTTTGTTTTCAACTCATCTTTTAGCTCTTCAATAATATTCCCTAATTTTAACTCCAAATTGTGTCTCTGTTAACGCTTTTCGCTTCTAATTGTTACAGCTCTTTCTGGGCTTGATTCAAAAGCTCAGCGTGGTTTTGCACAGAGGCCACACTTTTCTGGTGTCTTTCTTCCATGATCAGCATATGGAAATACATGTATGCTGGGAGCTGAGACACTTTAATTTGCTCATATTTGCTAGTCTGTGTCATGTAAACGTTTGTCAGGGCCTGATGTAACAGCCCATTATCCTGCCACAGGTCAACATTTGCAGAGGTAACCTCCTGCATCATTCTTGCTTGCCACTTTCATGTTCTTGTTCTACCCGTTCACCTTTAATAAACAATTTGGACAGGAGTTGCTTGCTGGCCACATTGATTTCCACGGTGCTCATTCTGAAATGTGTTACGCACCTTATATACTCACTATGCAAGGGCAAAAAACTCAACCATGTTGCTGCTTAGTTTCTACTCACAATGACAACTCAAAATCAACACTGTTTTATCTATACACCGCCCTGGAACCCAGGGTACAGGTCTGAATGGCATCTTCACAATGCAACACAACACAACTTTCCATCCACTGCAATGCAATGCAATTTTAATAGTCTGCTGCTACTGCACTGTCACAAGTGAAGACTCTCAACCAAACCCTGGCCACGAGCACCCAGCTTTGCCATGATATATTAGGCGGTCACTCTCAACTCAGGGAGTTCCTTTCTCCCCCAAGGAAGGTGGCAAGTACCCAAATCACTTATACAGATTAAACTTTAGTGAGGCCTTGAACCCGTCACGCACCACCCCAACAAATACCCTCTGTACCACCAATGAGCTAGGAACCAGCCGGTGTAAGTAAGAATTTATATTTATTCAAGGTTTGACAAAGAAGACTAGCAACCAAAACATCAACCACCAATGCTGTGGCACTACACAATGGGCTGCATTACGAGGTAGGTGGTAAGGGATTACCGGCACTGGTAAGGACACCCTATTCCGAGGTCCCTTAGCGGGTCCCTTCCTTAATGCCTGGTTTTACCAGGCGTTATGTAAGGGACCTGTTAAGGGACTTCATAGCTAATAACGGTACCGCAAATTGCGGTACCGTTATTAGCTCCATCCCCATTCCCATTGAGCCCTATGGGGACTCGAATAGGAATGGGGAATGGTTCCCGGAATGGGGACTTACCGGGTCCTCCAAGGTTGGAATGACCCGGTAAGTCCCTATTTCGGGAACCCGGACCCGGAATGCGGTAAGGGGGTAGTCATGGTGCTAAAAGCACCATGGCTACCTCCTACCTCATAATGAGGCCCAATACCACAAATTAAAATTTCTTGCACCAATTGACTAACTTACATTTCTAATGCGCTTACAGATACTACAACACAAAGGTAACATTTAGAGATGGACAGTTAGCACTTTACATCAGGTTTCTTGCAAATTAACCAATATGAAACATACAGTTTGCTTAGTTTGCCACAATACCCCTTTCTCCCAGCAACCCCAACCCTCCATGCATCAATTAGATATGACTCCACTGATCTGAAGGCAAGGTACAGGTAGTGGGAATACAGTAGCAACATCGTTTTGGGTTTTTTATTTGAAAGGCAAAGTCAGAAAAAGAACACAATGGGAAAATCGTTTTGGGCTTTTTATTTGCATAATATGCAGGGCTTTGGGAAAATCATTTTGGGATGCAAGTAAATAAATGGGTAATTTAGTTTTGCACCCTCTACAGTCACTTGAATAGCAGCGTTTTAAGGTTAATTATTTTGGGATTATGTATACCCACCCCTCTTCGGTACAGAAGACAGGGGTTTCAGAAAAGTAGAGTCAGCCAAGTACTTTATTGTCTATACCGACTCTAACACACTGGGCATGAACTTTGTTAGTTTCAAACTCTAACAACACATCCCGTGTTTTTTTATATGGTAATTAATTGATATAAGTTCAATTCAATGCGCTAAGGAGCTACACGGCTTCCCCCCTCCCCACAATTTAATGGAAAGGATTAAGGCAGGCAGTTTGCAACATAATTCAATTTAAATGGATAGGATGTTTTTCTGTAGTGGAATTAATTTAAATTGGATTTAATAAAATATGGCAAGGTTTGACAAAGAAGACTAGCAACCAAAACATCAACCACCAATCCTGTGGCACTAAGCAATATCACACATTTCTTGCACCAATTGACTAACTTATAGTTATAATGAACCTACAGATACTACAACACACAGGTCAAGTTTTGAGATGGACAGTTATCACTGTACATCAGATTTCTTGCAAATTAACCGATAGGAAACATACAAAACACACAGTGATTGCTTGGTTTGGCACATTACTCCTTTCTCCCAGCAAGCCCAACGCTTCATGCGTCAATTAGATATGACTCCTCTGATCTCTTGATTTGGATTTTTGATTGTTTATTGATATAGCGCCTATACACAATGTGTTTCAAAGCGCTTCAAGGAGGGAGGGAACATGGGAAAATACAGTTGCATTCTCAAAGTCCCTGAAACAATACAGAATGTGAAAAATAACTATCATAATAGGCCTGGCAACATTTCGGATAGTGCAAGTGCATGCATGGAACAGATAAGTCAAAGAGGGAAGGGAAAAGAAGGAGAACAAAACAAGCAGTAACATTACTATGCCTGACGACAATTGATGTAGTGCATGAAGTATAAATGAGGAAGGGGGGATTGGAGTGAGGGAGAAGGAGAGGAACAAAACCAAGCTATTGTCAAAATAGGTCAGAGACAAATTGTATAGAGCAGGGGGGGGGTCAGAGAAGATAAGGAGGGAAGGAGGGGAGACAGACAAGCTGCTATCAAAAGTCATGGGACAAATGATAAGAGTAAGGGCAAAGGACAATGAAAGATGGGGGGAGGACGAAGGGAGGGCAGGAAGGCTGCGAAGCCAGGCAGCTATGATTACTATGCCTGATGGCAATTGGGATAGTGCCGGGCTTAACAGGAAACGGAAAAAGGAAAAGGGGGATAGGGCTGGGGAGGCAAGGTGGCTGCAAAAGACAGGCAGCTATGGATTTACGATAACGTATGGCAGTTGAGGTAATACTGGAAGTTAACATGGAGGAGGCAAAGGGGCAGGGAGGAGGGAAAAGTAGGAGAGGAGGGAGAATAGAGTGGGGTGATTAGTAGGAAGGAGGCAAAAGAAGGGGGATTCATGTAGGAGGGAGGGGGCAGCCAGGCAGTTGACGAGGGGCATCTCTGAAGGCAAGGTACAGGGAGTGGGAATACAGTAGCAAAGTCGTTTTGGGTTTTTTATTTGAAAGACAAATTCGAGAAAGAAACTCAATGGGAAAAATCGTTTTGGGCTTTTTATTTGCATGAAAGGCAAAGTCAGAAAAGGAACTCAATTGGAAAATCCTTTTGGCCTATTTATTTGCATGAAAGGCAAAGTCAGGAAAGGAACTCAATGGGAAAATCGTTTTGGCTTTCTATTTGCATGAAAGGCAAAGCCAGGAAAGGAACTCAGTGGGAAAATCGTTTTTTGGCTTTTTATTGGCATGAAATGCAGGGCTTTGGGAAAATAGGTTTGGGATGCAAGTAAATAAATGGGACATTTTGTTTTGCATCCTCTCCATTCACTTGAATAGCAGTGTTTTAGGGTTACTTATTTTGAGATTATGGACACCCCATTTTGGTACAGAAGACAGGGGTTTCAGAAAGGTAGAGTCACCCAAGCACTTTATTGTCTATACCGGTTCTAACACACTGGGCATGAACTTTGTTAGTTTCAAATTCTAACAACACTCATCCCCTGATTTTCTATATGGGAATTAATTTATTTAATTTCAATTCACTGCACTAAGGATCTACACAGCTTCCTCCCATCCCACAATGTAATGTAAAGGATTCATGCAGGCAGTATGCAACACAATTTAATTTAAATGGGTAGGGTGATTTTCTATTGTGGAATTCATTTGAATTGAATTTAATAAAATATGCCAAGGGTCCCCCCAGCAGCACGCTCCTACTCGCTATGGGAGATAGAGATAAGGCTGGCAGAGTCCCCCAACACTTTTGATAGCTTTGGGATATATGTACTTACATGGGAGTCAAAGGGAGGGGGGGTCTGGGAGTCTCTCTACCAGCATGAGCAAAGCCCAACGACCTGTTCTTGGGTGGATGGCCCCTGGGAGAGTCTCAACCAAGTCTTTAGCTCACTGTCCCTTTTACAGAGGAGAAATATCCCTGCATATCAGTCTTGTCCTGCCAAGGGGCAGTCCAGCACCGATATGCTAGGCAATTCGTCTCTGAACAAGAGTACCAACAGCAACCCCAGACATGTGTTTTGGCCTAGTCGGGCCTCATCAGTGAGGTGGCGCTGTGTCTTTCTAAGAACAGTGAGCAAGGGGTCCAAGTCTGGATTCCCCTGGTAGGTTAGGGTGAGACCCAAAGTTACTTAATATGCAAATCAAAGGGGGGTCTGGGAGTCTCTCTACCAGCACGAACACAGCCCAATGACCTGTTCTTGGGTGGATGGCCCTTGGGAGAGTCGCAACCAAGTCTTTAGCTCACTGTCCCTTTCACAGAGGAGAAATATCCCTGCATATCTTTGTCCTTTCCAGGGGTAGTCCAGCACCGAAATGCTAGGCAATTCAGCCACCCAAGAGCAGGTCATGGGGCTGTGTTCTTGCTGGTAGAGGGACTCCCAGGAACCCCCCTTGTTTTACTTACATGGGAGGCCTTAGTTATGGGGCATCCAGGGAAACAGCAGGGCTCCTCTGAGGACAGCACAGATCTGGTCAAAGGCTTCGGTCAAGGGTAGTCCCCAGCACCCAGACTTCCTCTGGCTCCTCAAATGGCAGGCCTGGCTAGCTTCTAGAATTCCCAGTCTCTGTCTCCCACGCAATGTGTAAGGCCCAGCAATAGAGTGGGAAAGTCAAGGGAAAAATCAAAATCCAAAGAAAGGTCCCAAGAGTTCAAAAGCCAAAAAGAGATCAGCAAGTCCCTCTCAGATGGAAAACTGATCTCTTATAGGGCTGATGACACTCCATTATTACCATATTTCTAACACTACGGATTGGCCAGCTCTCTCTCTCTCCCTACCCCCAATAGGCCCACTGCCTGCTAATAGGAAAAAGAGTTAGGGGGCATGAATAATGGAGTCTGAGGAAGGAGAAAGATTCATCATGCCAAAGTGACAAGTGGGTTTAACTTCTTCAGTGTCCTCAAAATCTAACAACATAACAGCTACCCCAATTTTTCAGATAATTGCTGGCACATATATATTTTTAAATTTCGCAATTTGCTCCTGAGCCAAAATAGTCACAAATCTGCCCCTTCCTGATTCAAACCTTACTTCCATAACCTATCATCACAACAACTTTCTATCCGTCGGAATTATGGGAAGGCCGGAATCATAGTTTTGATCATAAGTCCAGTTGTAGCCATCACACAAACTTTGTGAACTCACTGGGACATACAATGCACTTTTTTATTCATGAAAATGTGTTCAATGTTAATCAGTGGCAATGTACCACAAGTCCCTCAGTTTCACATAGCCCCCACCAATTCTTATGTTGCATTTCTCTTCTATGACTTGATCAGGACATCTGGCTGGTCCATTTGATCATGCCCTCCCCTCCTGGGCTTCAAAGGTTTTTGTTCGAAGCTAATGCACAGTTAATGGGGAGACCTGACCTTAAAGGCCATTTCTGCTGGCTGTACTATCTGCAAATCCCATAATTTGTATCTACTTCTCTGTATATCTTAGAATTTAACCTGAAAACCAGACCTTCTTCTCCTACAGGTCCTCACCCAAAGGTCATGAGGTCACATATTCAAAGGCACAGACCATTCAGTTCAGTGGGGAAAATCCCAGCTGCATCCATACTTCAGAAAATACAGCGTTAAATCGACAAGATGTGCTTACATGTAACATTTTATCATTATATCTAGGCCTGCTGTTCCTAAATAAGTCTTTCTTTTCTACTATATTAGAACAGAGGTAAATACATTATTAATATTATGCACACAGATAGGTCACAATTAGCATAGGAAGCCAGTGTTTACTTTTAGGAAAACGAAATAGGCCTTTCTCTTTACAGGCTGTCATTTTATATGATGGACATTAAGTCTCTTTATTGCTGATAAACACAATCTGTCACTTGACTTTATTTCTTAAATGTCAGGCATCATCCCTCCTTTTTATCTTCCAAATGTGCAGAGTTTCAAAGGTGTCCTTTCTTTCCATGTGCACTGCTGCAGTTTTACATCATTTCTTTCCATTTCACTAGGCCTTATGTCGAAATCACTGTTTTGTACTGGCTCTTATATTTCAATGGAACTCCACATTAGCCAGATTCACTCTCACAATAGGGGCCTAGCATGGCCTCTCCATCTCTGTCACTCTGGGCTGTCTTTTTACCCCACACAGAGAGGCAGGGTTGCCGGGGTGGTTGAGGGGATGTTTGCTGGAAGTGTCATGATGCCTGCTCCCGAGGAGCCAGGTCAGGCCCAGCGTCCCCGGAAGCAGACTTCATACTCACCAAGCAGGACCCAGCAAACCCCTATAGGGGCTCTTTGGACCTTGTCCTGGTGCCTTTGGTGCCAGGCTCATAAAAGGCATCTGTCCTGGCGCCTTAGGCGCCAGGCTTATCATGGCAGAACATATGGTAATGCTTGGGTGAACTCACCTGAGGCAGACCATGCTGCATACTCACCCGAGGCAGACCATGCTGTCTGAAGCTCCAAGCCAACTAAGGCTGGGGAGGAACTATTTTCTTTCAGGAACTCTTTTCTTACTCAGGTGGGGCCAGTGGAAGAACACTCACGTGAAGCTCTTCCAAGGCTATTTAAACTACGCCTGGATGGCCACACGTGCTTCGCGTTATTCTGCATCTGCAGCAGGACGCTCAACGAGTCGGCTCCTGCATCCTGGCTCCTGCCACGCCCGCCAGCACCTGGAACACCTGCAAGGAGAGAAAGGCAAGCATTAGGACATTACCTACCTTCATCCAGCATCCGGATTCTTCACTCCGTCGATCCTGCAAAAGAAAGTCAAGGGTTAGAAACGCATCTCATCGCTCGCTGCAGCGCCGCTTCCACTTACCTTCACGTGGCGCTGTCTAGCTCTTCAGCGGTCATAGGCGACATCGGCCGCATCCCAGCACCTACGGAAAAGAAAGACAATAGTTAGAAGCGCTCCACTTCTCACGCTGCCGCGCTGCTTCCACTTACCTTCATGTGGCGCCGGCAACCTTTTCAGCGCCCATAGGCGACATCGGTCGCATTCAAGACCTACGGAGAAAAAGGACAAAACAAGGTGAGCAACGAACTAATTGCAAAAGGGCAGATTACTCACCTTGGGACCTCAGTTCCCTTTTCGGGTCGGAGCGGCTTTTCTGGCTTTTCCATACCCCGGCCCCTATGGGGAAATAAGACACACTCATTAAGGTGTCAGAGCAAACCACTACGGCACACCTTCATTAAAAGTACTCACCTGAGCTTACCTCTGCGAATCCATACCTCCACACGGATTCCTCACCTAGTCCCAGAAAATTAAACAAAGGCCAAGGGACAAATAAGACTTGATCTTTTGAACTATATACTTACGGCAGCATTTTGGTAAAGGCAAGCAGACATCGAACCCTCGCCAAATCTGAGATCCAGTGAAGTAACTGGAAATCTACGCGCCCCTGCGTCAGAAGCAGGATGGAGAGCTCGTCCATACAGAAATTAAGGTGAGAGTCTGCGGAAGGCACAGCTAGGGTTCGAGGAGGGTGAGAAGGGGAAAAAGGGGGGAATCTCACACACAATCTAGCAGACCCTTTTCCCATCTACAGAAGGATTATTCTACGGGCCAGACAGACGAGGTTTGGGGGTCCAGTCCAGTCCATCTTCCAGGCACTACGCTTTACCGTGGAAGAAGTTGTAGCAGTCCAGAACGGGTCGGCGCCTCCGTGGGAATCAGGTGAGCGTTACAGAACGCGAAGCCTACCAATAACTTCCTACCCAGGCGCCATGGAAACTTCCGAGACAGACCAGCTGGCCCAGCTATTAGGGGAATTACGGGCCGAAGTTCATTCCACTCGCCAGGAGACGAATGCCCTCAGGAGGGAGTTAATTGTGTCAAAGGAACGAACTGATGATCTTGCCCGCCAGCTGTTGCAGAGTCAAGCTGGTCAAACTCCTCTACCAAGTTCAGGGGGTAGTTTCACCCCCGTGGCGTCAACTAATCCAGTGCAAATCAATCTACCTGGAAACGTGCCACTGGCCTCGCCTGAACGTTTTGCTGGAGATCCCAAAAGATTTGCAGTATTTATGAATCAATGCCGATTGCATTTCCTCTGCAGACCTGGGGCCTTCCCGAATGACCAAACCAAGGTAGCCTTTGTACTTTCTTATCTCAGCGGCAGCGCAGCTGATTGGTCAATCTCATTGGTTACTCAAGACGACCCGATCCTTCAGAACTTTCAAGCCTTCCAGACAAGTATGGAAAGACTTTTTGCGAGGCATTCTCAGGGACAGACCCTGGACAACGAACTCCTATCCGTACGACAGGGTAATCTGGACCTCTTAGCTTACATTGCGACCTTCAATAGGTTAGTTGTGGAAACAAGATGGCCCGAGGATAAGAGAATTACGCTATTTCATCGAGGTCTACGTGGAGAACTTAAAGATGTCTTGGCCCAGGTCGTAAATCCACCCCAGGACTGCTTGGACTATATTGACTTAGTGGTCCAACTGGATCACAGGCTTCAAAACAGAAAAGCAGATTGGTCCAGGTTTGAAACCCGGGTTTTTGCCAAAGCCCAGGTTCACCCCAAGGGTGTCAATGCTACTGAACCTATGCAGATTGGAGTAGTCAAGGGACCTTTGACCCAAAGGGAGCGTGAAAGAAGACGGCAAATACAATTGTGCCTCTACTGTGGAACTTCAGGACACTTCTTACGAGACTGCCCTGTAAAACCGCCCAAAAAGGCAGTAGGGGCCACGGATAAAGATCTTGTAGAATCTGAGCCGGGAAACGACCACGCCCGACAAGCGTAGAGGTCCGCTTGCCGAGCTTAAAAACCAACTCTTTGACCTTGCACTTCACCATGCCAATGGTCCTCGTAAATCCAAAGCAGCCTGAACGGTTGCATGCAATTAAGGCATACATCGATAGTGGGGCTATAGGAAACTACGTGGATCGTGAATTGGCTTCTAGGATGAACCTCCCTCTTTGCCCTGAAACCAATAAAGATGTCATCACCACTGTGGATGGAACCGAAATCGCCTCTGGGCCGGTAACTCACTCCACCACGGAAGTGACATTGCTGGGTCAAGACGGGCATCGGGAGGCAATGGTGTTTGACGTAATCAAGGCACCGCAATTTCAAGTAATTCTAGGAATCCCTTGGTTGGAAACACACAATCCTCAAATTGATTGGCGAGCAAAAGGATAACCTTTCCAGGGTGTGTACAAACCTGCTATCCACGAAATACAAGCATTGGCCTAGCTACAGTAACTCCTGTCAGTTTGCAAATACCGCCAGAGTACCAAGAGTTTCAAGACGTCTTCCAAAAGGAACAGGCCAATACTCTACCGCCCCACAGGTCATACGATTGCCAGATAGATCTACTTCCCGGTGCAACACCCCCTTGCAGCAGGATCTATGCCCTTACCGAGCCCGAGAATCTTCATTTACGACAATATCTGGACCAGTACTTAGCCAATGGTTTTATTCGCACGTCTAAGTCTCCTGCATCCTCGGCTTTATTCTTCGTACCAAAAAAAGAAGGCGGTCTCAGAACTTGTATAGACTACCGTGCCCTGAACCAGATAACTGTCAAGAACAGATACCCTTTGCCTTTGATCCCTGAACTCCTTGACCAAGTCAAAGATGCCTGAATATGCACCAAGCTAGATCTCCGGGGGGCTTACCATCTAGTGCGAATCAAAGAAGGCGATGAATGGAAAACTGCCTTCCGCACTAAATATGGATTGTTCGAGTACCAAGTTATGCCTTTTGGACTGTGCAAAGCACCGGCTGCCTTCCAATATTTCATGAACGATGTCCTCAGGGAACTCATCGATGTTTGTGTTATCGTATACATCGATGATATTCTTGTATACTGCTCTTCAGAATCTGATCATCGAAACCATGTCAGGGCAGTCCTCGAGAAATTGCGCCAACACAAACTATTTGCTAAACTTGAAAAATGTGTTTTCCATGTCACGGAAGTCGAATTTCTAGGTTTTATCCTGACACCTAAAGGAGTCCACATGGACTCACGAAAAGTGGATGCTATCCTCAAATGGCCATCACCCAGCTCTGTAAAAGGTGTTCAAAGCATGTTTGGCTTTGCCAATTTTTATCGCAGGTTCATTCCGGAGTTTTAACGGGTGGTTCAACCCATCACTGCACTCTTAAGAAAAAATAAACGTTTTGAATGGTCTAAAGAAGCTGAGCAAGCCTTTCAAGAACTAAAAGCTAAATTTACTTCTGCACCCGTATTGAAACACCCGCGCCCGGATCTCCCTTATATCGTCGAAACCGACGCATCCAGTCTAGCTATGGGAGCTGTCCTTTCTCAAAGGGACCCAGAGACTAACCAACTGCATCCCGTTGCGTTCTGGTCCAGAAAATTCTCGGCACCCGAGATTAACTACGCCATCACGGACAAAGAACTGTTAGCGATTAAATCTGCTTTTAAGGCCTGGCGACATTATCTCCTTGGCGCAAGACATACCATCTCGGTGATCACCGACCATCGGAATTTACAGTACTTGAAAACCGCCAAGGCTCAGTCATCTCAACAGCTCTGTTGGGCTCTGTTTTTTGCTGAATTTGATTTCATAATCACCTACCGTCCTGGCTGTAAGAATGGCAAAGCGGATGCTCTATCCCGAATTGGAATGGGGGACACAGTCACTAACTCAGAGCCTGTGCCGATAATTCCCGAACAGAGGATCTTAGGTATGACTTCTTCACAATCGCTAGAAAATATCCAAACTACAGTTAAACAACTCCTGGACCCAACAGACTTGCAGGAATGGGTTCAAAAGGGATCTGATTTTACTATAGATAACGATTTACCTTATTTCCGAGGACGATTATTTCTTCCACACAGGGATTTACAAAAGCTAGTTGTTTCTTGTTATCACGATACACTAATAGAGGGACACCCCGGCATTGCCAAAACTGAGGAAAAGGTGAAAAGACAATTCTGGTGGCCTTCTTGGCGAAAAGATGTAAAATCATTTGTGATGTCCTGTGATGTGTGCGCCCAAAATAAAGGCCAAAAGAAAAGACCAGCCGGTCTTCTTCAACCGTTAGACATTCCACCATCGCCCTGGCACACCCTGTCATTGAATTTTATTACAGACGTACCCCCCTGTTCAGGATATAACACTATTCTTGTTATTGTGGATTTATTCTCCAAGATGGCACACTTCATTCCATTAAAAGGTTTACCTTCAGCTTCGGTTCTAGCTAAAGAATTCCTTGAAAATGTTGTCAGGTTACACGGATTTCCATCTGTGCTGATTTCAGATCGAGGAAGCCAATTTATTTCCCACTTTTGGCGTAGATGTTGTCAATTGGCACAAATCGATGTAAGACTGTCAACCAGTCATCACCCCCAGACCGATGATCAAACAGAAAGAACGAACCAGACTTTCGAACAATATTTACGTTGTATGCTGCAACAATCTGAAAGTAACTGGAAAGACATTCTTTGGATAGCTGAATATGCATATAATCATTCTGTGCACTCTGGAACTGGGCAAAGTCTTTATATGGGCTTCACCCTCGAACCTCTGACCTGGATCCACCTCATGATCTCGGAACACCCGCAGTGGACCAGCTGCATACCGCAATTACCAAAGCCTTCAAAGAAGCAACTGAACATTTCCAACAAGCCAAGAAAAGATACAAGAAAAGTGCTGATCGGCATCGAAGTGAGGCACCTCAGTACCAGATTAGGGACCAAGTCTGGCTGGCTACCAGACACTTATCACTCAAAGGACCTCGAACTTTTAATCCCAAATACATGGGACCATATTCCATTACGGCCATAATCAATCCTGCGGCTGTTAAACTGGATTTTACCAGCTCATATGCGAATACATCCTGTTTTTCATGTGTCACTTTTGAAACCTGTGCAACCTGGAACCAGACTAATCAAGCCTCCAGAACCCATTCAAGTGGAGGGAGAACCTGTGTTTGAGGTGAAGAACATTTTAGATTCTAAAATGATAAGATCAAGGCTTTTCTTTCTCATCGATTGGAAGGGTTACGGGCCTCAAGAGAGGTCATGGGAACCCCATGACCATGTACATGCTCCTCGGTTAATTAAAAAATTTCACCGGACCTTCCCAGACAAACCAAAACCCCCGGGGAAAACAACCTTGGGAGGGGCCTTGGGCGGGGAGTGCTGTCATGATGCCTGCTCCCGAGGAGCCAGGTCAGGCCCAGCATCCCCGGAAGCAGACTTCATACTCACCAAGCAGGACCCAGCTACCCCACCTGAGGCAGAGCATGCTGCATACTCACCCGAGGCAGACCATGCTGTCTGAAGCTCCAAGCCTACTAAGGCTGGGGAGGAACTATTTTCTTTCAGGAACTCTTTTCTTACTCGGGTGGGGCCAGTGGAAGAACACTCACCTGAAGCTCTTCCAAGGCTATTTAAACCACGCCCGGATGGCCACACGTGCTTTGCGTTATTCTGCATCTGCAGCAGGACGCTCACGAGTCGGCTCCTGCATCCTGGCTCCTGCCACGCCCGCCAGCACCTGGAACACCTGCAAGGAGAGAAAGGCAAGCATTAGGACATTACCTACCTTCATCCAGCATCCGGATTCTTCACTCTGTCGATCCTGCAAAAGAAAGTCAAGGGTTAGAAATGCATCTCATCGCTCGCTGCAGCGCCGCTTCCACTTATCTTCACGTGGCGCTGTCTAGCTCTTCAGCGGTCATAGGCGACATTGGCCGCATCCCAGCACCTACTGAAAAGAAAGACAATAGTTAGAAGCGCTCCACTTCTCACGCTGCCGCGCTGCTTCCACTTACCTTCACGTGGCACCGGCAACCTTTTCAGCGCCCATAGGCGACATCAGTGGCATTCAAGACCTACAGAGAAAAAGGACAAAACAAGGTGAGCAACGAACTAATTTCAAAAGGGCAGATTACTCACCTTGGGACCTCAGTTCCCTTTTCGGGTCGGAGCGGCTTTTCTGGCTTTTCCGTACCCCGGCCCCTATGGGGAAATAGGACACACTCATTAAGGTGTCGGAGCAAACCACTACGGCACACCTTCATTAAAAGTACTCACCTGAGCTTACCTCGGCGAATCCATACCTCCACACGGATTCCTCACCTAGTCCCTGAAAATTAAACAAAGGCCAAGGGACAAATAAGACTTGATCTTTTGAACTATATACTTACGGCAGCATTTTGGTAAAGGCAAGCAGACATTGAACCCTCGCCAAATCCGAGATCCAGTGAAGTAACTGGAAATCTACGCGCCCCTGCGTCAGAAGCAGGATGGAGAGCTCGTCCATACAGAAATTAAGGTGAGAGTCTGCGGAAGGCACAGCTAGGGTTCGAGGAGGGTGAGAAGGGGAAAAAGGGGGGAATCTCACACAGAATCTAGCAGACAGTTAACTCCCTTTTCCCATCTACAGAAGGATTATTCTACGGGCCAGACAGACGAGGTTTGGGGGTCCAGTCCATCTTCCAGGCACTCCGCTTTACCGTGGAAGAAGTTGTAGCAGTCCAGAACGGGTCGGCGCCTCCGTGGGAATCAGGTGAGCGTTACAGGAAGTGATGGGTAGGAGGAAAGGTGTTGAAGTGAGAAAGGTATAGCATGGTGATCAGTCCAGATGAGTGGGAGAGGCAGGAATAGGGAGACTTGACCAGATTTGCAGAAAAGTGTGAACAGGGTGTGTCCTCCTGCAATGTGGGCTGGGTGGGAAATCAGTTGCATTAGGCCGAGGACTTACAGATTGTCAGTGAGGGAATGGGTCATGGGGTTGGCGAGAATATCAAATGAGATGTTGAAGTATCCTAACAAAGTGAGCACGGTAAACCCATTGATAATTTGTTAACTGTAATACAAAAAACTGCTTGATAGTTTGACATTATCTGTGCTATCACCAATGTGTGAATGTCATGAGGGAAAGAGGACAGAGAGATTGTGCTTATGATAAGTAAATTGATTGAGCAATGTCTTTAGGCAATGCTCGGGCACTGTGAGTGATGACCACAGCAGGTAGGCTAATTGTGTTCGTGGTTTGACTGAAAGTAAAGTACAATTAACAAGAGAAAAGTATGTTAAGGAACAGTTGTGCACACAGTTAAGTATACAAATCAAATATTTATTAAACACAAGCAAGAAGTAAATACACTATAAAACATGTACACACTATAGATGGGTAAGACTAAATAAGTTACCTACCACTTTAGAATGCAACACAGTACAATCACAGAAATATCATTTAAAAAATAAAATGTCCTTTTTTATATCGTGCTTCATTTCAGATAGCAGCCTCGAAGCACCGGACCGAGTTTCAAACCTGTGCTTCTTTGTAATGTCTTTTTCTCAAGACAAGTGTGTGGCCCCTGAGCTACCCTACCACCCCATAGACATTGTAAATAGTTAAAGTGGGGTTAAACAAAATGGTTAAGTGCAATTGTATGTCTTGAAATGTCTAGTATGTCTTAACATATTAGAAGAATGCTTAGGAAGTCCAACTCTACTCTTTCCGGCCCTGAGTTCAGTCCTTTTCAGGCAGGTGATCTTAGTAAGCTGCTTTCTTTAGAAAGTTACAGTGGAAAGGTCCCAGTTAGTCCTCCAGCTCTGCAGGTGTGGCCTACCAGTTTTCAGGTAGAACAAAGCCTTACGCAGGCTCCACCGCCTTTGACCTGGGAAGGTAGCTATTTTTAACTTAATGTCTTTGCACCCAACGCAAGTTATTGGGAAAAAGGGCACATAAAGAGATATAAGGTATTGATATCCCTGGGCTCCAATTTGCAAAACCACAGACACTACGGTAAAAGGAATCTTAGGTACCACATAGCCCACCATAGGGTTGGCTGTAGGAGGTTCACACGCTGCAGGTTCAGGTTTTCAAATGACTGCTAAGTCAAGCTCAGGCACAGACTCCAAGACAGGGTGAAGATGGCTCGGGTTTCGGTACCAGCAGCATTTGAGGACCCAGCAGGAGCAGCAGACAAGAGAGGTCATTTTTGTGAACCAGGACAGGATTGGCAGGCCCCCGGGAGCAGTGTGGTCATACTTTGGGTTTCAGCAAAGCCTTCCTCATGGTGAGAGATGGAAGCAGCAGGTTGTTGAGGTCCTAGTAGCGACCTGAGGCTGCAAGCCAAGTTTTCATTCCAGTGACGAGACAGGATCCTGTCTGGTGCAGGCAAAAGACATACCCGGCAAGAACTCAAATCTAAAAATAATGATGGATGCAGAGCATGGCCTCAAACTGGGCCCATCAGTCCAGAGAAGGAAGATAACAGTTTCAGGTCTTCCCAGCCGATTGGAAAGTAAAGGTCTGAAACATGGTGGCTAGCTTGTCAATGCTGGTTGCAGCAGTAGTCCTCTGGGGGCGAGTATCTTGTGGTCCTTTGGCTTCAGATGCCTGGATTATATGGTTGAAAGTCTCAGTAAGGCCCAGGCACTCTCCATTTATCCAGAAATTAGGTAGGGGGCTGTCTCAGTCCACCTATGAAATGGACCTGCAACATTCAAACAGATGGAGGTTGTCCAATCAGGGGCAGCCTGCCACCTCACATTCTACCCAGCAGCAGAACATACTGGCTGAACCGGATGAAGTATAGATAGCCACAAAACCCAGTTTGAGCCAGTTCACACAAACACACGCCACTGACCAGCAATCCAGACAGCGATAGTGCATGCCCTTAAATAGCAATATCCAACAAGGTCAACAAAGGGGAAGGCATTGAGAAAAAGATTTAAAAATTGTTCACTGCCACAACCTGCTCAATACACATTACAAAAGTAGCTGGAATGTTACTTATATAAACATATACCCCAAATCAAATGAATTAAGCAGTTGAGAGAGGCAAAAAGGCCTCACTCACTTAAAAAAATGAATGGGGATCCAGACAGATGCAGATATGTGGGGGGACTCCAATGAAATTAATCGAGGAAACTTGTGAAACGAAAAACTTATCAAAGATGTTTAGTGATGGATTAATGCTACACGCTAACCCTTCTTACAGTGCAGGTACTGTGATCTTGGCAATTACCCTACCTGAAGTGCCTGCTAGCAGATTTTGTACTGCACATATTCAAAGATACCCTATGTGAACATGAGCAAAACATTTTTGGAACCTGGAATGAAGTTCCCTACCTTGCTCTGAGGGTTAGGGGTGGGGTGAGTACTGCCACCCACTACACAATGCAGGGCCTGGGGTGGCCTGGGAAGGATCCCCTGGTCTACCCCACCTTCTGTGCCAAGCTTGACAGGGGCTTGTCACAAGGACCTTACTCTCAGCATTGTCCATTTCAAAGACCTGATTATGAGGAGCAGTCCCGTAGAGCTTGCAGCATCTGCATTCTTTGCTCCCCTCAGGCAGGTGCTTTCCTCCCCTCAGGCAGCTGCAGAAATCATATTCAAACTACAGGGGAAAGGAGTGTGACCTGAACTAAGACAGACAACTCAGTTCATCAATCACCACACAAAGTCTCCACTCACATACACCTAAGGTATTTTAGGCAAATTTTGTCCTCCCCTAGGGCAGTACAAGGGTGCGTCAAGCAGAGAGAGGACCATCCATAGGAGGGACTGACTATCCCCAAACCTCACATACAAACTCCCAGCCATCTCTAGTAAAGGAGGCCCATCAAGCACTCTCTGCACCCATTGACTAGGGATACATGCATGAGTTCTCTTAAGTCTGGGAGAGGCTGCAAGTTGGGGTCAAGGTCCTATAAAACCTACGTCCTCTGGAAGAAGGCTGTGGGAGTCTGTAGAGAATGGTGGCAAGGAGAAGGCATATGCTGAAGGTGAGAAGATTTTTTTGTAGGTGGGTGGTAGAGAGGAGAGGAGATGATCTTAAGTAAGAATACGGAGGTGACTTGGAGGAGTAGAGGTTGGTTTAGGCGAAGGAGGGAGGATTTAGACAACCCTTGATGCTGGGAAGAGAAGGACACAGCAGTTTGGGAAGATGAAGACTCCGGAGGATCGGCCTCCCCAGAAGACTGATGAGAAAGAGACCAAAGAGGCTGAAAATAGAGAAGCTAACGAGGCTGGGAAGTCAATGAAGGAGGTAGATGGGGGAGACCCAGGAAACTAGAAATAGAGAGACCCGGGGAAAACGTGACACAGAAGGCAGCATTGGCAGAATGAAATATCCAGGAAGCTGGAGAGGGACCTAGGAGGTTAAAGTGCAAGAAACCCAGGAAGCTGGAGGACAGACAACCAGGAGGTAAGGAAAAGAGAAACTCAGGAGGTTGGTGAGAGAACATCCAAGGGGGCTGTCGTGAGTGAAGAAGGTGGACAGAAAGTAGGACAGGCAGGACATTGAAGTAAAAGGGATTGGGGTAGTGAAAGACCAAGTGAAGGTGGAGTGGAGACAGAAAGTGCATGAGTAGCCAAAGCGCATGAGTAGCAGGAGGTGGTGGTAAAAGTGCAAAAGAAGGGACTGACAGTACAGAGACAACCCAGGAAGGGAGAAATAAAGAGAAAGGAGGAGGGAGTGTAGGAAGAGCTGACAGCAGACTTTGGAAGAGGAGCTAAGCAGGGAAACATGGATAGGCAGTGACAGGGAGCTAAGGTGCCCTAGATATATGCAACACCTGGTGGACCAGCAGTGGCCAGAGGAGTTACGTGCCAGTTATGAAGCAATGAGGAGGTGGGAGGAGAGAAAAGGAAGGAGGGAGAGAGAAATGGAGGAAAAGAGAGAGAGGAGGAAACCCTTAGGAACTAGAGTGTTACAGAACCATGAGAATACAGCCAGAGAGGCATTGGTGTTAGCCAGGAAACCCCAGATCCAAGTTAACATTCCCTTCCTCTGAGCTCCCAGCCTATCTGTCAAAGACTGTACAGTGGTCTTGGGGAATGCATTTGGCAACCCTCTGACTTTGTCCAAAGGTCATCCACCTTCAGCCAGCAGCAATGATTGACATCTGGAGCAAAGACATACAGAGCCAGTGAAGGAGAAGAAGACGACTTCGAGAAAGAAGCCTTGAGGGCACACAAAACACCCCAAAGTATGAGTAACTTTCCTCCCCCTGGATTGGCATGCATGGGGACCTGGACTTTGAGACTCTTAAATCCAAAACTGACTTTTTTGTTTCTTTATTATGCCAAAAAAGACGTCCTCCAACTATATTATTTGCTTACTTGTTTCCTCCTGAGAAGCGTTCCATATGATGTCAGACGTGTCATGGTTACGCATCGCTAGTAAGGTCTAGAATCAATGGACAGTGGCCTGCGGTTCAGTTTATGGAGCGAAGGGGACCCTGGTAGGAAAAGGTAAATCCTGGTTGAGAGTCTACTTTAGTCTCCTGGGATCCCAAACTCCAACAGTATGTGAAAACCAGAACTCTACAAAGGTTAGATATTTCCAAAGGAAGCCACCAAATCACCCAGCTCTAGATTCCACCTATATTGTCAAGGTTAATTCACCCCTAAATTAATGGGGGGAGAAGGGAGGCAAAATCACAACCAGAATCCCTTTCCTAATTGATAATTCTCTAACAACTTGTGGTCGTCCTAGGCCTGGGTGCTTCTGGGGCCTACCACTTAACAGCCGAGGTTGGTGATGTTTAATTTAGAGGGCCCTTAATGTTTGTCATGAATGTGAGGGCGTGAGCGAGCAGAGTGAGGGAGCCCGAACTAACCAAGAGGGGGTGGGGATTTTATACCCCTGAGATCATTTGTAAAACATGAGGTTAGAATTGTGTATTTTTTAGCACATTTTCTAAAAAAAGAATTGGGTAAAAAGACACAGTTTGCAATCCATTTTACATGATAATACAGGGAAATATCCAATAGATGCTAGCCACCAACAGCGCACAGGAGCATTTTACAACTCATTTTTATGATGCCTTTGACAACAATATATGCCAGTATAAAAAAACATGTTCCTGCTGGCGGTGCAGATACCATGGAGTTTGTACTAATATATGCCAGTATTACCATATAAGAACATGCTCCTGTTGGCTTTACCGTACAAAATGCCACGCAACAGTGCCATGCACCTCCAGGTTCCTTTCTGCTCGATTGTGAGTGACACTGAACTGTCCTATTGCCTCCTCCACCTATCTCCTTGAACCATAACTGTGCCAATCCTATTCTGCCTTTCTCCCTAGACCACCTATTTTCTTTACCTTCACTCTGTGTACAACCAAGGTAAATTCATTCAAGTTTGCTTCTTTCTTTGCCATTTGCATCCCTGTGTAGACCACATTCATCTGTGATCCTTTTAAAAATTGTATCTAGGTGGTTGTGCTTTTTCATCTTGCATTCATTTTGTGCACTGCATTGTGATCTTTTTTAAAATCGTATCTAAGTGGGTGTGCTTTTCTATCTTGCATCCATTTTGTGCACTGCATTGTGATCCTTTTTAAAATCGTATCTAGGTGGATGTGCTTTTTTCATCTTGGATCCATTTTGTGCACTGCATTGTCAGCTTTTTATCTTGCATCCATTTTGTGCACTGCAGTGTGATCCTTTTTAAAATCGTATCTTGGAGGATGTGCTTTACAACTTGCATCCTTTTTGTGCACTGCATTGTGATCCTTATATAATTGAATCCTGCACCCCACCTATTGCTCTGCATTGTATCTGTGCTCTTTTTAACTACTAGGCCGCCTCTGGAGTAAGGGCCAGGACTGTGCAGTGCAACCTCCCCCCATCTTTCCTTCTCTCATCTATCCGCTGCCACTGAGATGGCACTCACCATCTCTCCTATCTTCTCTAACTGCTACACTATCACCTATCCTGCGTCTCTCATGAAGTCTGGACGAAAGAAGCACAAAAACGACATTCTGGGTGCAAATCCTGGCCTTCCCATGGCAGACACCTATGTCAGTGCATCTTTCAGAGAGATCTTCACCGATATCCTTTTCTCTGTCCCCTCTCCAGTCTTATGGACTTCTCATCTCACTTCTACTCTCTCCCCTTTTACATCCTCTCCCATTAATGGTGGCACTAAGTGGGAAGTCCTCTTGGCAGGCTTCTTCTCATTACGCTGCACCATTAATGTCTACCACACTGGCACTATTCCAGTTCAGGGTCCTCAAGCCAACCTCCTTTTTAACCGGATCCCACCATCCCTCATTAACTTTCTTCCTTCTCCTGCCTCTCCCCCTCCACTCTCTCTGTCCCCCCCCTCTGATTGAAGCACCACGCCCCTGGACTCCACCTCAGAAATCCTTCAAAGACTGAGACCGTCTCCACCTGGTGACTCAACGCCCGCTCAGCCAACAAACACTCTGCTGACCTCTGCCTCCTTTTCAAAAACATGGACCTCCACATTCTCGCTCTTACTGAGACATGGTTGAATGCCAGCTCAGTCACTTCTTTGGACTCCCTCCTACCTGATGGCTTCAAAATCATTTCTAAGCCTCAACCTCACCATGCTGGCAATGGGGTTGCCTTAATCTTCCCTGAGCGAGTTCCTTACTCCATCTTACCCATCCAACTCTACTCTTCCTTTCAGAGCCTGGTATGCAAGTTGGTCATCTCTCCCTCCTCCACCCTAACCATTGCTACCATTTACCGGTCTCCAGGCACTACCTCACTGATCCTCTCCGAATGGGCTGATTCCTGTTCCTCCTTACTTTCAACCTCCTTCAGTCTGCTCCTCTTCGGTGACTTCAACATCCAATTGGACTCACATGGCACATCATCCACTCTTTTCATTGACATATGCACCTCTCTATCCCTCTCCATCCTCCCTTCTGGACCGACCCACTCTACTGGACACACTCTGGATGCCCACATCCACTTTGACCTCCCTCTCTCATTTCCTCTGGTCACCCCCCTCTATTGGTCCGAATGCTCTCTTCTCTACTCCCGCCTGGGTCCCTTTGGCCCTCTGACCGCACCCCTAAAAGCCCTGCCAACCTCATTCATGAACATCCGCCTGATAAAACGAGTGTCAGCTGCTGCCTTCACTACCACCTTTTTCCCTTATTGCCTCCCTAACTCAGACTCTGCCACCGACACTGCTCTCAGCAACTTCTGCTTGACCATCACCAACACTCTTGACATTCTTGCCCCAGTCACGAGGATCCACCTGAAACCCTCCTCTAAGCGTAACACTTGGTACGACTCAGAACTTGCAGCCCTGAAACAAGAGTGCAGAGCGGCGGAACGGAAGTGGCAAACTTCAGGCTCATCCTCTGACAAACTGGCCTGCCGCCTGCTCCAAAGGCAATACAGACTCTCCATCGGTGCCAAGAAAAGGGTCCATATTCAGGCACGGGTATATGGTGCATCCAACAACACGGCTGAACTTTTCAAAACCTGCCGGGAACTTGCCAACCCTACTGCAGTCTCCTCCTCCCCTCTTCCTTCCCAGGCCCTCTGCAACGGACTAGCCACTCACTTCACCACCAAAATTCAAGACATCCTGAATAGCTCTGTTACTCACTCCCGCAACCCATCCCACACCCCCTTGCCTCCCTTGGCCCCTCACCCTCCCCCTTCCCCCTTCTCCTCCTTTGCCCTTGTCACACTTGAAGAATTCACCAGAGTTGTCCACTCCACGAATGTCTCTTCCAAACAGGTTTCCCCTTGTTCTTCCAGAACCATCAAGGACAACATTGGCTCTCTTGCCCCCACACTTGCTGATCACTGCAACCATTCCTTTGACACTCGATCTTTCTCCTCCCTCAAGCACTCCAACTCCACAGCAGTCCTCATCCTACTTGATCTCTCCTCTATCTTTGACACAGTCAACCACTCCATCATCATACAAAGGCTTGTTGACACTCTTGGTATCTCGGAACGGGCACGGGACTGGCTGACCTCTTTCCTAACTCCCATGTCATCCTGAGCAACTTCTCCTCTCCTATTTCCTTCTCCACCTGTGGTGTCCCCCAGGGTTCTTCCCTCTCCCCTTGGATCTTTAACATGTACCTTACTCAGCTGGCACTCCACATCTCCTCCTTCTCCCCCAACTTCCAGTGTTATGCAGATGACACACAATCCTTTTTCAAACTTCCTGCTGACCCTCTTTTGCACCTTCCATCATCCCTGACTGCCTTTCTGCCATCCAGGCCTTGTCCACTTCCAATGATCTCTGCCTCAATGGCAACACAACTGAGATCCTTTCCATTGGGACCCCTGCTCAGGCCTTCTTCCCTTCACTCTGGACTTCCTCCATGGGCTCTCCCCCTGCTTATTCTTCTTCTGAAGCTAGAAACTTTGGAGTCATCTTCGACTCTTGTCTCTCCTTCCTCCCTCACACTAAGGACATTGCCAAGAAGTCCCACTTTCAGCTCTTCCTTCTCAAAGGAATACTTCCTTTACTCACTTCCCCGCAGAAACTCAATGTTACACGAGCCCTGCTTCTCTCCAGGCTTGACTATGCAACAGCCTCCTCCTTAATCTACCTTCTTCCACTCTGCAACCACTCCAGCAAAACCAGAATACGGCAGCAAGACTTATCCTTGGCCTCAAGCCCAGGGACCACATCTCTCCTGCCCTAAAAAGTCTTCACTGGCTCCGGTTGCTTCATGGATTAAATTCAAACGCCTGTGTATCATCCACAAGGCTTTCTGGGGCCTCGGATCACACTATCTGCAACTCCACCTTACTAAATATTCTCACTCTAGACCCCTGCATTCCTCTGACACCAACTCTTTGTGTGTAAAGCGTTTCACTAAACAGAAGGCATGGGGTCGATCGCTTTCCTCGGCTGGCTCCCTTCTATGGAACAGCCTCCCCCTCCCTCTACGTCTTGAGCAGGACTTCCTTAAATTCCTTAAACTCAACACTTTCCTCTTTACCTCCTCCATCCCCCCTTCTCTCCTCTGCTAATCTCACAGTTGCTTTGACTGAGTACCAGAGCCCTTATGTATTCTCGAGGCCCTGACCACCCACACTCAGTCGCCCCCAGCTTCTGTCTATCCTCAGCACTTGCCTCGGCACACCCTCCGTCTTGGAGGCTCGCACTTACCTTACCATGCACTTCATCTGCTGCTCACCCACGAGCACGGGCACCCCAGCACCTATCTCAGCTCTCTCCTCCCTCTGCACTTGCACGTTTTGAATACTCACAAGGCATAGTAGGTTCGTCCTCTTCCACTCCATTGTATTTATTTTTATGTATTTTAATGTGTCTCATTCCCAGGTTCCCTCCCTGTTACCCTGTGGGCGATTGAAACAGAATGTACTTGCTGTATAAGCGCCTAACAAGCGAACAATAAATAAATAAATAAAAAACAGAAATAACATATATGTACAGGTTGGCCACAGAAATGTACGCAAGTCTAGCCAGATATCATTTTTACTTTATCCTTGAGTTTATTAATAAATTCCATGTCACAATAAGGAAATATATCCCGACTGGCTACACAAATGCAGGCTAAACTAACCACGTAATAATACTCATCATGTTGGCTTCACCCTTGATGCCAGGTAAAAATGCCATGCCACAGTAAATAAATATGCCCAGACTGGCCCACGTAAGAACACTCATCATGCTGTCTTTACTTTTGATGCCCAGTAAAAAATGCCAAGACAAAGTAAACAAATATGTCCAGATTGGCTCAACACATGCAGGCCAGTACCACGTAAGAACACTCATAATTCTGCCTTTACCCACGATGCCCAGTAGAAAATGCTGTGCCACAGTACAGTTGTTCAGAATGGCCCACTTTGTGGGCCAGTACCAAATAAGAACACTTATCAGGCTGCTTTCACCCTTGATAACAAGTAAAACAATAAATGCTATGCCACAGTAAATATGTTCAGACTGGCCCACCAATCTGGGCCAATACCACATAGGAACACTCATCTGATGCATTTACCCTTGATGCCCAGTAATAAATGGCTTACCACAGTAAAGAAACATGATTCAGGGAACTCACTCGTGGAAAAACTGAATATTGGGCGAGAGAGGGTCCAATTAGTAAAAAAAAAATAAAAAAGATTTGAAACAAATGAATATGAAACATCCAAGTATTCCTTTTATCTAATTTTTACCTAAAATATACAAGAGCATTGTAGCAAAACTGGTTGTGAACGGGACAGGTTCGATATTAGAACCAGTATCAGAATTCATAGATACATTTCTAACTCCAATGGAATTGAAACTGAGGCCATATATAAGAGACAGCATGCATATCATAAAGCAACTAGAGAATGTTGTTTGGAACTCACATTATTGGCTAGTTGTGCCTGATGTTGTTTCCCTACTCACATGTTAATAAATTATTCTTCGGCATTAGAGGTGATAGAGTTTTTTGTGAGAAAATATCAGCTTTGTTCTTTCATGAAAAAAGAATATTAACAGACTTATTAAATAATATGTTACATACCAACATATTTAAAATAAATAATAACACGTTTAAACAAATTAAAGGGGTTGCAATGGGCTCCAAATGCTCACAGTGTCAAATGTTTTTTATGGGCTTCTTAGAAGAAACCCACATTTACACCTACAACACAAAAACAATATAAAATGGTGGAGATGTATTGATGACATTTAGATGACTTGCGGAGGACATGAAAAAGACCTTCTATCATTTGTTGAGCATTAAAGTTCTAATATTCATGGTATCAAATACACAATATCATATGATCATTACTGTCAGGATTTGCTTGTGGATTCGAAACTGGAAATCTGTGTGCTAGTAATCACTGATTGGATTTAGTTGAATGAACTAACTGTAGTAGGGTTATATAAATAGGATGTGTGCAAGCAGCAATCACTCAAATCCTGCCAAACTAGCCACACACTGGCAACTTGAACATCAGTTGGATAATATCGCTGATCTACATTACATTGGATTAATGAAAGTGCACAGGGGCAAAAGAGGAGGCAATCGAAAACTTAAATTGAGGCAAATGGAAGCTAAACTTATCTGTTTTCTACGTTGCACAATCAGAGGTCTCAATTCTGATCATGAGATGAATGTGTTTTTGTATATCCATCATTCAACACCATAAATTAGGACCTCTTCAACCTGCACCGAGGTCTATCCCCCTTCTGATCCAGCCCTACCACCTGCTGCACATAGCCATACATATTTTATTTACACTTGCCTCCAGCTTGTTTTCTATGCAGCCTTTTTTTACATTGCATTTGCTCACTTAATTTGACTTTTGACATTGCTGTGTAAATTATACTACTTTCCGAATTATATTTCTCTATTGCTTCACCGATCCATTTATAATTTTTCTTTATTAGCGCCATTGTTAATCCCTCTTTGCAACGTTCTTTATCTCTGCACGCGTTGACGGAACATGCCATTTAACCAATTTTCCTTAATTTGACTTCTTTAGAGCTCCGGATACACCTTTCAACTTCATTTGCATCATCGTTAACTCTTGACTCTTGACTGTTATTGTTTTTCTCTGACATCACATACGCAACGCAACACATTCTCACGCTATCTACGTCAATTCAGTGACGTACACGGAAGTATTTACCTAGTGCTTGCGCTCTCTGTTCTGTTACACAGGGATTAACCTGGTTATTGTTCCTGTGCTCGATTGACCGAGTGAGTATTAGTTTCAAATTATTGCTGATGTCCTTTGTATATAATTTGTTTCTTTCATTTCACCTAAGACTTGAATCTTTGGTCTGATACTTTGTTTCCTCAACCTTGTTCCAGGATATATATTGCAATATATATTGCAACGAGCCATTACGGCTTCTACCTGAATCAGACATTCGTTTCCATGACATCAATTGTTTTTCTTGCTGTGTACCTTACACGACCATACAATAGGTACGTTACTTTTGGATTTTCACTTACTCACTTCTTGCTCAGTATCACGTTCCCCAATTTACCTCCTGGTACTATATCCATTTAATTCAGGATTCTCCAGAATCCTTGATCGAACTTGCTCTTGGTAAGATTACCATCTATTCAATACCTGTCACTTGACTCTCCACGGTTATTTATCTTAGTGGACACCGTTTTATTGCACCTGTTTCTTTCGGACAATTAGAATATCACGATCTATTCAACAAATTATTGCCTTGATTTCATCTATTCATTGCATGCACCATGTTGTAGTATTTTGCCGTTCCCTATGTTGTTTTGAGAGCCTCTCGCAGATATCTTTTCAGGTGACATGGGCTTGGGCCACATGTGAGTTGATTTCAGTGCATAAGGTTGAATTGGGAACCCACATCATGATCGTGCCTATGTAACATGAACCCTGTATGTAATTAGAGTAATGATATTGATGTGATTATGATTACTGATATTACGTGTATCAATTAATAATTGTATGCTTATTTGATCCGGTTCCTGATACTTCAACCAACTATGCATCACTTGTCCCCCTCTCTCAACCTGAAACATGGTATGCAATGTTTCTTTATTTTTCTTGACTTATTTATTATGAACATTATTTGGTTTGTACACATGAATGTGATACTGGAACCTTCATGTGTTTTATATTGATGTTGTTACATGTTTGCTCACAATTTGATGGATGTTTTGATCTGATTAATAATTTGCCTGTAAACTACTATGTTATTTTAATTTCAAAATTACTTTCTGTTTAATTACCCAGCCTTGAGGATGACCAGCGTGTCGAAACACGTGTCGGCTGTTCATGACTTAATTAAAACCTACTAATTCAACTGTTTTCACTTGTAATAACTATTATTACCTTAATGGTGCAGAGCGCATTGCCATCCCATACCCCATAATTATATCTCATATGATCAATACTCAGTGCCTTTTAACCATCACATTGTAGTGTAAAGCTATTTAAGCAAATATTAGGCTGTTGGCTTGTAGCTGCCATAACATGAATATTTTGAATATGAATGCATTTCTTACAGTGTATTTTAGGCGGTGGGCCAGGCAATGGTGCATTCAAAATTGAATTTTGGGGAACTAGAGAGGTTGTGGAGGGATGAGCTCACGCAAGAGGGAGTTATGGGAGGCCTGCCTCCCATAAAAAAGCTGAAAAAAAATGTGGCAAAAATGGAAATGTGATCAGATGTCCCTGATCCTTCAGAAAACTGGAACACTTTTATTAGAAGATCAGGAACTGAGGGGTTATATAAACACTAAGCCCAGGCTGGTATATGAACAGGCTAAAACCATACAAACTTTAATATCAGAAAGTCTTATGAAAGAAGACTCAAAAGGTAAACAATTGGAAAGTTGGCGCAATAAACCAAAAGAAAGTTTCTTGCAATGTGGTAACAACAGTTTCTTGACATTTGCATTGAATAACATCAACATATTTCCAGATAATAAAATGAACATTTGATTAATTGCAATACAAAGTTTGTAGTTTATGGAATTGTGTGTACATGTAAAGTGTACATTGGAAGTACAATTAGACCATTAAAGAACAGAATATATGAACATTTAAGGGCAATAAGAATCAAAGATGAATAGTAGGCATTGGCATCTAACTGGATGAAGGAACATCTGAATGAAAAGTGGGAGATTTGAAATGTTATGGACTTGCCAAAATCAGACCTCGCTCACAAAAAGGATACTCAGAAAACCACTTGAGACAACAAAAAGCCAGGAAAATGTTTCATGTTCACTTAACCATGGATCTAGCAAAGACAATGAACTGAACTCATTATTACAATGAAGATGAAATATGGATAACATGAATACACACTAAGGATGATGGTAACAATGTGATAAGTTGTTATATGTAAAATAAGTAAGTCAGAGTAAGATTTCAGTACAAATGTGTGGATTTGTGAGTAAGCCATGAGGGGAACAACAATTGTCTAATATTTGGATTGAAGAGATTATTTGAGAACTGAATACTGAGGAATCAATGGGAATAATTGATCTCTTGAATACATTTATTGGTATGCAGATTGTACTTACATTTTTTTGAAATGTGAATTACTTTGTAAGAATTTAAATACTAATAACTTTATTATTAAATAGGAGATTAACTATTGAATATATGTAAATAGGGTATGAAATATCTATCTCGGGCAATAGCATATCCGACAATGTATGTTAATTAAACTTAATAACCAGACATGACCATTCCAAGATTGGCATGGATTTGCTAAGCACTCAATAATCAGACTAGAATTATAATGAAAGAAAGAAGATAAGAATTAGTTGGAGTGTTTCATTGATTTTGAGGCACAGTGGATGTAAGGATAAAAACAAATACAAAATGGCACCAGTGTGTTGACAAACGCAAGAAGCCACACGGTTTTCCAAAATCAAGTCATACAATAAGACTTTAAAACATTCTGATATTTAGCATTTTAAAAGCAGCTGGGGGAGCCCAACACAGATTTAAATATGAGGATCGATTTACACCTGTATGCATTGTAGAGACCAACTGAGTGAAGAACATAAATTGCAGATAAGGTACTACTACGTATGAGCTCAGACTGGAGGGATAGTAACAAACACTACAAAGTGATAGATGATAGATATAAGAAGGGATCAACACTAGGATAATGCTTACATTTGATTTATATCTTAAAACGGCACTAAGGTACTGATTCTGATTGATTTCAACTGATAACTTCTTATATAGACATATTCTCTTTAAAGTAGCACTGCATTAAAAAGAAAACAAAAAAGCTTACATGTGAAATATAAATTATACAATTTAAGAAACAAAAAAGTACTTTGACACATATGGATATTGTTGAAAAATAAACCCAAATAAGAGGTATGTTGGGCTTTTGGTTTAACTGCTTGAAAATAATACATGTATTATGAATCCATTTTGCAATAGTTCAGAACCACACATTAAACATTGAGAGCATGAATAATCGGGTGAATAAGATTACATCAGATTACACCACAGTACATACTGGGAAGATATAACAATTAGATAAATGCAGAAAGGTAATCATATTTAACAGTTTAATGGTATTAAAAGTACATAATGAAATAGTATACATTATTCATTTTTATTATTTTAATATTGGTGTTTGTTTTTATCTACCTTTGTTTCTTTCTGCTACTGGGATGCACAATCATTACTAATTTAAAATTAGAAAATGTTCTAAGACCCAAAAGAAGCTTGCTATAAATGGGTTAAAAACTATAAAAGCAACCCAACTTGCAAAACATGTGTCTGCCACATTAAATCATTGAAAGATGAAATGATGAGCAAATAGTACTACATTTAGTTTTGTTTCAAAAAACACTGTAAATGGGACTAATGACAAATGAATATTAGATTTATATGTATTAGCAATTTAATTGAAAAGATACATGGAGTCTAGCTGAGATTATTTAACAATCAATTGATTCAAATATATTGGTGATTTGATGTTGAAAAAGACAGAGTCAATTTGTTTTTTAATGAAATTGATGAAGAGAGTATTGTAATTCATTCATGAATATATTGTTAAGAAGGAGGGAAAAGAGAGGATTATTACATAATATATTAAGAATTACTTACATGGAGGGTTGGCAGAACCAAGCTCAGAGAAATACGTGGGCCCGATCGTTATCAGGACCCATTTCCACGGTCCTACGAAAAATACAAATTTCCATCTTCATTTCCTGGGCACATGGGGACACGCACCCAAAGAAGGTTTTGGTCCATGGCTTTCCAGGAGTCCTGGAGCCATTTCAAAGTGGCTTTCTCCTTTGGCGATGTCGCCTGACTCCATCATGGAGGCCGGCAAGGCCCTGATTCAAATGTGGTGTCCGCTACCTTGGGGACTGGGCTAACACTGCTCTGTGACAGGGCCTTCCCTCTCCCCTCCCTCATGGGAACCTGAAGAGGCATTCAGGTGGAGGGACACTGGAGGTGAGCCATGGACTCCAAAGGCCTGGGAGGGAGATACCACTATCTTCCTGGTTCACTCTTTCCCCATCGGTGAAGGAACCGGAGGCGGGTGTGGTGTAAATAATGAGTGCTGGGGAGATCATTGCTTAAGGGCCTTGCGGACTGCTCCCCTTACCCCTGTGGGTCAATTGGGGCGCAGCTTTGGTCCTGCTGTTTCCCCGGCCATGGGTACACAGCTGATCTCTCAATTTGCACCCATTCTAATTCAGCCCTACTCCAGTATGGCGGCCAGTGAGGGTTCTGGACCAGACCTTGATGCAGTCATGATGTCTGCGATTTGAAAGCAACTTGTTGCTAGGCTTGATCTACCTCTTCCCACACCTGAAGACTGGAGGGGTGGGCACCACCATCTTCCTGATTCACCTGAAGTATGGTCTTGTACCTATTACTTCCAAAACATTGGCACACAAATAGGCCACCGCAGGTGGTATTTAATCATTAGTCTGAGCCGGATGGGGGATACTAAGACTGCTTTGGGCTGTTGAGCTCCTGTCCCTTGACACCCACACCTCATGATTGGCACACTGCCTGTGGCTCAAATCATCAGCCTTGTACATGCACCTTCAACAATAAATGTAAAAGTCCCCATGGCGGGACAGCATGGCAAAAAAACCTAAACATACTACAGGGGGAGTATTATGGCCCTGATGCGCCACCGAGACAGGACAAAAAAAAACAGAGATTGTCACAGTGGTACAAGTCTGCACAGGCCCGGCAGAGAAGGATGGCCTACAGAACCCAGCTACAAAAAGAGATATCATACAGATGCTGGTGGAAATCAAAAACGGGATCCATATGGGCATGACAGAATTATCCCCAAAAATTACCCCATTGGATAAACATGCAGAAGAAGCTGGAACTTATATCGATAAGTTGTATAATCACATGCAAATCTCTACAATCTCTTCCAACTAACCAATTGCATGGATGTCTTGCAATTTCAAAGTGTGTCATTGCAGTTGAAACAAGAAGATGCTGAAAACAGGTCAAGACATAAGTGCCAGTCAAGTGGCACAGCGAGTAGAGCGCTCGCTTTAATCCCGGTGGGGCCAAACTCAGCCTTTCATCCTTCCGAGGTCGATAAATGAGCACCACACACCATGGGTAATAATAAGCAGCGCTCAGATACCTGAGGGTTCGTAGCGCTATATAAATGCCAAATTATTATTATAATATTCGTATACAAAGGGCCCCAACTCAGGTGAAGGACTCTGACCTTGCGCCTTGAAACACTTGTGTATAGGCGCGTTTTAGATGCCATATCATATTATATCATACCTGGACCAATTTGTTCAAGATCTGTTTCAGTTCTTATTAAAAGGATCAACCGATTAGTCCATCACTTTGGCTCGTACCCATAGGGTGTTTCCAATGCTTCAACAGCAAAAGAACCTACACCATGTGTCCTCCCTAGGGTGCACTACTTCAAGGAGAAGCAGAGAGCTATGGCTACAGCCAAGAAAATGTCAGATGTCAATTTTAGGGAAGTGAAACTGATTCTGCTACAAGATGTAGCACCAACAACCCTATTCATAAGGAAATCTCTCCAGGACTTTACCTCAGGCTCACCCAAAAAGATATGAGGTACAGATGTGGGTTTACCTGCACAGTGAACTTCAAGTTCGACATCCGACAAAGAGCAATTGCAACGATGCAGGAGGCCTATTGTCTGATGAACCCAGAGACCGCTAAGGACAGCCATGAGGAGTCCTCCCCCCGATGGATGCTCCCGATGAATGCCCCCGCCGTTCACCCCAACTCGTTGTCTAAAGTTGTTCGAATAAAAGTGGATGGAAGATTGGGGCCGCGAAAGAAGGTCCTCTCGACCCAGAATGACACTCAACCTTATTTAACTTTGGCCCTTAAAGCAGTGGGTGAGGCTTTTCCCCTCTCACTTAATTTGCCTGGACACTTGTGATGCCGATCAATGCCCACTGACATTCAATTTTTCTCCTTTTATTATCTACCACTAGACGCAAAATTTTTTTTTTGCTTCTGCTGCTAATTGTAAGGAATGCATGGTATCAACAGCAGACACAGACACAATAGATGCATGTTTCAAAAACTTTTATTTTGTATTTGATAAAGTTGGGAGGATTCCAAACTGGACCTAACTCTATAATGGGAGTAGTCTTGACCAATAAACAAATAACAAACCTGTCCAAGTCAGTACAGTCAAAATAAAAAGGCCTATACTAAAAAGACTTAACCTTGCCCTCCTTCTCAAATGACAAATGTCTAAAGGTGATATAAAAGGGAAAATAGTGTCTTAAGAGAAATGTCAGACTGGCATAGGTAACAACTCCCTTTCCCACGTTCAGATGCACAGGGTCTCGAGAGTTTCTTAAAAGGATAGGTGGATGGCACAATCTATCAATCTGGCACACTTGGCTTACTGGAACAATTCAACAGTTCAGGCTTGGGTGTCAAGCTTTTGGCAGTTCAATACGTTCTTTAGGCTTCATCCACCTTGCCACAAATACACAGTTCAACTCTTGACTTTTACTTTACCACAATTCAACACAGATTTCCATCTGCCGGGCTCGGGCCTGTCTTGCTTTTCACACTTTGTGGGGTTCCCTTCCCCGCGTTTCGTTTCATTCAACTTTTAACTATTGAAGACTTTTGAAACTGCAAGGACTTTACGTAGACCTCTGCATGACCACTTCGACCTCTCCTTAAACAATTTGACAATCTTCATCAACTCGCAACACCAATGCTTCTTGATACTTGTAGTTTTCTTGGCATTATTATTTCTGTACTTTGCCCTCTTGGCGTACTTAAAGTTCATACTTTGCCCTCTTGGCATATTTAAAGTTCATATGCTTTGCTTTTCACTCAATCAACTATCATTCGGGATCACGGTTACTTTTTTGCCTTTGTTTCCCGTTTCATCACAACTTCAAACATTTCACAGAGATTTTCAGATACGCAATTCCGCCTCGCAGGTCCACACTTTTACTTTGTATACTCTCATCACAATTCAGTAATTGTTTTTTCCATTAGCGGGAAACAGAACCAGAGTCAGAAGCAGACACTGGGAAAGGGAATGCGCTGAGAAAGGCAAGCGTTTCCAAGCAACCGCTTGGAAGCATAATTTACCGGAGAGGCGTGAGACCGACAGAGGCACAGCGGATGCCTTGGATGGACCGCTGGAAGACTGGCAGTTGAAGCGTGGCTGCTGGAGACGCAGTCTTGGTGAGCAGCAGCAGTTCTACCTGAGGAACACTGATCCGGCAAGAGAACTGAACGAGGGCCTGCAACGCAGGGGAAGCTTTCTATAAGTAAAACCTTTGCTGCATCAATGTGCTGCAGTTTGGAAAACGCCATCAAACACTGCTGAGTTTGCCCATAGGTGTTGGGGAACTCGGGCCTGCCGAAAAACATATGAACAATTGAACATTTACTTGGAATACCAACCAAGTAACTTCGAAAGCCAGCATTTACACAAATCCTCATATAAGAAAAGTCAGTATGGGGAAAGTTGGAGTAAATGTTATCAACAGTAAATGAATGTTAATGAAGAAGTTGAAAGGCATATTTTGTACAAGTCTCCATATATGAGATGTCAATTGGGGAAAAGTGGAACAAGCATTGCCACAAGCAAATAAATACCAGTGAAGAAGTTAACTGACAGAACTTGTTCAAGTCTCCATATATGAGATGTCAATATGGGGAAAGTTGGAACAAGTAACCACTAAGGTTAAAACAGTATAAACAGGGAAGGAGTACAACTGTGTTATACTGAAAGAGAACATTGTAGAAAGTCTCTGTGAAAGACACACATCAGGCAGTGCGCCTTTGGGAGAAAGATACATGGCAGGTGAGTATACCAGGGGATCTACACCACCCACAGGGGGATTCCTGGAAGGGGAGTATACCAGGAAAACATCTTCAAGAAAGTGTTGAGTGCAATAGATATTTCTGCAAATCTTGAGGAGTCATTATTTGTAAAGACACGTGTGCCCTTCTTGCCACCCTTTAAGAGTTGTTGTGGAAAAAAAACACTTTTGCTATTCTTCAAAAGACACTTTTTGCCATCAAGAAGAATGTGTTGTGTGAAAGAGACATTTCCTCTGTTCTTAAGGAATCATTGGTTGAAAAGGACGCTTTTGCTATTCTATCAGAAACACTCCAGGGGAAGGGAACCACCTCCTGGATTAAAGGATTGTTTGTTGAATTTTCACATTTGATTTTTACACACTTTTTGCTAAATCAAAACACAGACATTTACCTTACACCTTTGATTGCTTGTTTTAGTGCGAGGATCAGATACGTTTTGAGCACAAGGACAGTTTGCATAATTTTGATGACAAGACACACACAGACTGATCTTTAGTTTTAGTTTCCTAGGAAGGGAAACTCTCTTTAGGATAGGGACAGTAAGGCCCTTCTCCAACCCCTTTTCTTTTTTTATAAAGATGTCTGTTGTTGAAATATTGCAACTTTGTTTTCGCCTCTCATTTCTGACCCCTCACAGAACTTAATTCCTTCCAAACTACTTCTGGTTTCCAAATAAACTATCTTAAATCGATGGGAGACCCAGATAAACATGGTCATTCTACATAAGAATATTCCGTTTTAGTGGTTGAATGTAGTGTAGAATTACTTGGGAGTCAAAAATACCCCCTCTTATGGGTCACTCTATTACATTAATTTCCCCCTCTCCACAAAGAATTCAGAGATTACCTGATTAAATGGTCCATCCAGGAAATATCATGGTTAGGCAGCATTGCAGCCATTAGAATTAATTAAATCCCATGTTTATTATATGTGGTTTCAGCTCTTCCCATTAAAGTCCCGGTCCAACCCATGCAGATCCTTGTAAACCAGATGTCGAGGTTTGCTTGGCAGAGCTGTAAACTGAGGGTTAGCAGGACCATTCTGCTTATGAACCAGTTCAACAGAGGCCTCTGTTTCCCTGACCCGCTTAGATGAGTAATGGTAGCTACTCTCTTGAACCGTTGGGCAGAAATAGAACAATCCACTACTAAACTGAACCTGTCTTTCATTGACAAGGTTCTGAGAAATTCCCAGTGGGTACTCTTGCCCTGCACAAAAACGTCTCTATTGTACTGGGACAAAGCCATTAGATTAAGGGGGTAGTGAGCAAACTGGGCCTTCTTCCCCAATAATGGGTAACCCAGGGTTCTTACCTGGAATGCAGAAAAATCTCTTCAGACAAAAGAAAGAGGGTGGTTGTTAGGAAGAATTATCATTTTATGGCTAATTTCTCTTACCTATAGAGTCCCACAGCAGCTTTGCTGGATTTGAAGGGTTTGTTTTTTTCTCCTACTAAGAGTGAGACTCTTTTTCCCACTCTTAGGCATTCTTGCTATGTGTGTTCTAGGCTATTTTTGTGTTTAATGCCTATGGAGTTCCTCTTCCCTCCATAGGAACCATCTTTATTCACATGTGTTACACAGCACCCTCCGTGCAGTGACACAGGGGTGTCATACCGACCCCCAAACATAGAGTCCAGACCCTGGGACTGACTACTGTCGTAAAGTCCCCATTGACTTTACTAGTCAATTTTTGTGAACTAAACCAGTACAACCCATCTTACTATGGAAGTACTGGGAAGGGTTAATAGTTTTTCCCTTATGTTCCTTTTCAAGGAGGTACCGTACAGTCCCTCTCTCAAAAGTTTCTGGCTGGTGGCAGTGGTTACTACTGTAAATATTCGACTGCAAATATTTTCCTATGGGATTTTCCCATTGTTCGAGGCTACCACATTTTCTGACAGCCTCTAACATACCGCCGGTGTATTTTAATATTAACTTTACTCTGGTAGGTTTTATTTGCCAGAACTTTAATATAACTTCTTTCTCGTGTCTTTCTCTAAACTCCTAACCCAGGTCGGGGATCCTTTGTTCGTCCTTTTGGCGGGTTTATGCCGAGAAGCCCTCCTTTCGGCGCCACTGAGTCTGGGGTGGGTCCATTGTGTGGGAGGGGGAGTAAGACCCCTGGACAGGGTTGCCTCAGCAACCCATGTCGCACTCGATCCTGATAGGCTGGAGGGTCTCCCGCCAAGATGACCACTCCACTGTGTGAGTGACAGCTAGGCTGTATGAATGGGGATCTTTTTGCATCAAAGCAGGGTCCTGAGGACTGGAAGAGCAAGACGTTGCCACTGGAATTAAGAAGCCGAAGAGGAAAGAAGCCAAAGACATCTGCAACGACTGAACCATAGGTGAAGCCCTGCTGCAGCGTCTCACCACTTTTCTCCACACAACGAGAGAAGATCTTCATCTGCAAGAGCCTTCTTCCTTTGAGCTGGTGGGGCCAACCAGTTTGCCAATCGCCTTCCCGGACCTGCCTTGGTCGAATCGCCACTACCCTGTTCTTGGAGACCGGATAGCCAGGCACCCGTCCACCCGGACCGCGATTTAAAGGAGCGTACTTTTTATTCGTGGGGCAACATCGTGGCTGGTTTAATCCCTGGGTAGTGCACTAACTCGAACCTTCCTCCACGACGAGAGCCTCTCTTCCTCTGCTGGATCCCCCGAACTGCAGGAAGTACCAGGAACAACCACCACCGCAGGAGCCACTTCTTCATTTTAAAGGTACATTGTTCCGCCAGGCCGCCCTTTCTTCGCAGTAGCCCTAAAGGTGTTTTAAATCCTTTACCTACCTGTTGGGTTGGCCGCCTCTCTCTCTTAACATTGTCTTTCAACTTCTGCATCCACCCTTTCAAAATCGTTAACCAAAGACTTGACTGCAGCTACAAGAACATTTTGCACCTGGGTCGTTGCCCTCTGCCACTGACTTTGGCACAGGCCTACTGACTCTGGCTACATTTGTTAGAACTGCCTTCTTTAGATTGCTTCTCAACTAGAACTGTGTTGATGCACCTACTTCTTATAACTAACCTTTTCTTCCCCTTTCTTAACCTTGTGAAATGCCATTATGCTCAGTTTTCATTTAAGTATTTCCTATACTGATGCACTGTCTTGCTTAAACTGGTTCACAAACCTAGGGCAAGTGGTTCTAGGGCGTGTAAGAAGCTATTTCTATATAACTTGTGCTTTCCCTCCCTTGTGAGAAATTGCTAGAGTATCCCTTGTGTGTGATTTTCACTGTGCCGTTTTGCTCAGTTTTCACTCTGGTTCACTTGGTCTACAATTTAACTAGGGAGTGTGTATATTTTTCTTTGACTTATTTTAACTTGCTTGATGACTGTGATAGATGTGTTTAACTAGAAGTGTATAAAATAAATATATACCTGTTTTTTAATACAAAGCTTTGGTCAGTGTTTCCTTTTGCCATAGTACTGTAGGCCTATTGTGTAAGCCCTGAATACTGCTCATCTCTCTCTTGAGATATGTCTGACTGCTCAGCCACAGCTACCAACTAAATCTTTGTGGTGCGGACTGATACCAAAGGGGATTTATTGCTCTCACCTGTAGTCCTAATCTTCTGTAGTGCTTCCTAAGGGAACTGCACAGGATTCTGCCTAAAACTCAGGTGTGAATTCCGATCCTGCGCTTACAAATAACTCTCTTTTATAAAAGAACAATTATTATAATTCCCCAGAGATTCCCCTCACCTTCCAGATTGTAAGCTTAAACTTCATCTCTCTGAAAGCCAGAGCTTTTGGTATTTTCAGGTGAGGCACTTTATCTCAAATCCTCATGTTCAGACGGCTGGCACTCGGCCACCGACAGCCCTTGAGTTGACTGTGCTAAAGGAAAACTCTTGGCGCTCTACAGGCTGCTAGACAGAGGGGATCCTTCTCCTAGGTCCACGGACATGCAAGCTTGGGAAAAATACCTGAACACTAAGATCACAGATAGTTCCTGGGAGAACATATGAAAAAGGGCAAACCTTTTTTCCTGCTGCATTGCCAACATGGAATGTACTTTACTTTTAAAATATTATATTGCTGGTATGTACACCCTTCACGATTGCACACGTTCAAAACATTAATATAACCCTTGTTTTGGAGAGTGTGCAGGGAACATGGGAGTTTGAATCATATGTGGTGGTCCTGCCCAAGGGTTACCATCTTTTGGAAAGAGATTCTTTTTACGCATTCGAGATATCCCGGGTGTGCAACTTCCCCACAACCCTTTGATCCTGGGAGATGTGGCAGAAGACACATACGCATTGGGGTGGTGGGTGGGGGCGGCGTTGTTCCAGTCCTCCCTAAGAACACACTTGTTGACAGCAGTAAGTATAATGGTGTCAAAATGTTGGAGAGGCTGCAGAGCCCAATCCCTAATCTCTGTTGGTATTTGGTATGTGATATAGGAGCGTCTGAGAAAATAGCCACTGGACAAGTCTGTCTGCCCCCATATATTCAGGAATGGTACCCCTTACACAACGTTTGTACTACCGTTTCTCAATTGGTCGTTAAACTGTTGCTACTTAAATGTATTCACTTGATTTGATCAGACATGCTACTCTTGGGTGGTGCTGCAGGAAACATGAGCTATTTACAACGTCATACTCCAGCAACAATGTCTACCCCTGAAATGTACTGTTGAATTCTTATGCATGAAATCATGTGTTATTTTTTATTCTGCTATTGTTAAGTTGTTGCAATTGATTACCATGTACCACATAAAATCAATAATGACAGTTTTGAAAAAAATAGGAATGACTTCTATCTACAGGACAATGGCCCTCATTACGACCCTGGCGGAAATCGAAAAACGATGGCGGAAATGCAATACCGCCATCGAATAGCGCTCGGTGCGATTATGACCCGTCACCGCAAAGTACGATGCCATTAGCGACACCGCAGTGAACGCCAACGCTAACTGCACCAAGTACTCGCGCGCGCGCCATGCCAAACCGCAATTACCACCATGGCGCAACGGTACGCGAATTCTGACCCCAGCGGACATGCACCTAACGCCATCAAGCACGGCGGAAAGTACCATTCCGCCATGGTTAGAAGTACGGCATCGCGAACCAACCGTAAACGGCCCTACTGAGTGCCTGTACACCGCTCCCTGGCCACATTGTACAACTCCCCGTAGGTGCAATGAAGCCACACAATGCAACCAGTGAAATGTACAAGTCATCCATGCCTGCCAACGAACAAATGAATCTCAAGAGGGGCCAATGGAAGCTGCAGGGCACAGATGGCACGAATACAGAAGCCACACAAATGGACATGACCTCAGTCTCCCTCCAAGAAACGCACGCAAACACAGGCACCTGTGACCAGCCATATTCTGATAATCACATCATACCACCAATCCAACTGGCTGACCGGCATCTGTTACACAAAAGCCATTCCCCCGCCCCTGAGCATCACATCATCAAAACAGTCACATTGGCAGCCCTCATCCCTGACCTCACTGGGCTTCGTAGGCAAACGCGCCCAGCACAGTACCACGCAACTATACTCCAAAGCTGGAACCCAATGCAGATCTCCTCACAATACATCGCTCCCCAAATAGGAATATGACACATCACCTGCAAAGAAGAACGCTACACGGTTCATATCAGAATAGGAATTTAATGCACAACAAATTCACCAAGCCCATACAGCCATCAGGCCATGAACTCCAAAATACATTTCACCATTGTGGGCTGCATCCGCAATAAATGACCAGCTACTTCTCGTGTGACGCCCTGTACCCTCATGGCACACAGGGGCTAAATTCTCGTACGAAAAGGCAACATGGAAGCGCCTCGACCCGCAGGGCCGTCCCAATAGGGAGGCACTAGTCCAGCTGAAAGGCCGAAATGTTGCTCCTAGCCACTAGTACTGCGTAAGGGCATGTGGCCCATTGGCGATCGTCCCATAAGATCGTAATGCTGCTCCACTGATTAACACGAAGCAGCAGGTGTCGGGAGTAAAATCCATCTGCAGGAGTGGCATACAGATGGCAGTGGCAAAAGGGGAGGAGATACCTGTCACCCAAACGAAATGAAAAAGAATAGAATGGCCATCAGAACTACATTTGAATTACTCACTTCAATGATCACACCAAATCCACAGCCATATGCATGCTAGCCCACTCCAAAGGATCATCACCAACCAAAAACCACTAGCGAATCATAACTATCTATATCGAGGTGAAAACACTATCACAAACGCCTGCTTCCATACTCACATGACATGTGAAACTTCCATTGAGTCTGTGCGTAATGCAGCCTGCAAAATCCACTGTTCCCCCAGCCCGTAATTCCAGTGTTGTGAAGCAACATGTAATTGGGAACGTCCGGCCTTATCGCCCACTTCGCTATTGCGCATCCCATACTATTCATATCAATCATTGCATCCTCGCCATGGCCCCTGTCCCAAGGACATTGAACAATAGAACGTTACATTCGCAGTCAGACCTGTGGGCATCTCCTCGCCGCTAGCTGAAAACCGAAAGCGCCGTCCTTCGAATTCCTCATTTGCAACATCACGTCGAAAAGGCATCTGTGGCCGCTTGAAATCACAAATTAATCCATCTAGAGCGGCTGTGTGTGAAAATGGCAACTGCCTTCACTCACAAATGGGACGCCCCGCCCGTCGGTGAACCTCGGTGCAGTGTTGCATGAGGGTCCACCGTTACTCGAGTACTACGTTCCACTGACCCTTCACAAGTCTGTTCGCGACTGCAAAGATAGTATGTGAAACAATGGGACCAAAGCAGAATGAACATATCAACCAATGTTACACTGCCATCGGGTACAAATACATGATTGTAATGGCAAGATGCCATTCGTCGAATTGCAGCGTTGTGTGCGGGACGTGCTCGCCCAAAGGGGAGAGCAGCTTGCACAGGTGGAATGAATCACCACAGGTGGAGGCCATACAGCCTGGAAACACATTAATTGCACACCCAACCCCCTCCCACAACCACACCCACTCCGAAATGCTACCGGCAGGACTAGCCATGTTGGCCCTGGGGGACCTGATAGCACTGCAAGTACTCCAACTTCAAGAAGAAGACGAACACCGACTACAACCGGCCGCACGGAGGAGACGCAGGAGGAGGAGGAGGAGGGCAAGGCAGGGCCAGCAAGGGCCGCCAGCACAGCCACTACCACCACGCAGGCAGCCCGCTATCCCACGCCTCCGAGCACATCCGTTCAACCTCACTGATGAGCAGATCCACACCCTCTACCGTTTGGACCGGGACACCATAACCGCCATTGTGGACATGACACAGGCTGACCTTGTCAGCATGATAGATAGCCCAACCGCCATCCCACCCCTACTGAAGGTGGTGTCTGTACTCCACTTCCTGGCCACAGGCACCTACCAGCACACAGTCGGACAGTTGCATGGCATTTCACAGCCACTGTTCTCACGGACACTATTGCAAGTGCTCGATGCCCTCCTGCTGCACGCAGACGACTACATCTCTCTTCCACGCTCGGAGCAGGAAATTACGAACGCAAAAGTGGGATTCCATGCACTTGGCGGCATACCGGGTTGCATTGGTGCCATCGACTGCACCCATGTGGAATTGGTTGTCCCACATGCCATGGAGGCCCAGTACCGCAACCGAAAACAATTTCATTCCCTGAATGTACAAATGGTGTGTGACTCCAACAGGATCATTACACATTGTTGTGCCCGATTCCCAGGATCAACCCATGATTCTATGGTCTTGAGGAACTCTACTATACCACGCTACATGGAGCGACACGCAGGGAACAGATCCTGGCTACTCGGTGAGTCTCATTTCAAGCATGATAGTGTGGGGTATGTGATGCGGCAATGACCTGGCAGGAAGGGGGGGGTGCGTACGTAGCAATGGCATTCCTCAAAATACCTTCATTGTCCACATACAGGTGATGCCGGGTATCCACTGAAGAGATGGCTCCTTACACCAGTCCGCAACCCACGGAACCAGCATGAGGAGGACTACAACCATGCCCACTCACGTACCCGTGTAGTCATTGAACAGGCATTCGGCCTACTGAAGACTCGTTTCCGCTGCCTCAGCAGGTCTGGCGGGGCACTCCTGTACCGACATGAGAAGGTTGCAAAGATGGTCATGGCATGTGTCATGCTACACAACATGTGCGTACGTAGAAATGTGCCCATGCCCCCTGACGCAGAACTGCAAGCACCTGAAGATGGTCTAAGTGTCTCAGTTGATGTTTCTATGGCTGCCTTAGTACCCCCACATTCATCAGCATGGTCCTTGAGGAGCGTGGCCAGTTGCTGCTGTTGCACGATCACCTGGTCGAGGGACTGTTGCCTCTGCTGTGCCATGGCCATTTGCGGTGGTGTCACAGAGGGGCTGGTCACCTCATGTTGCCTTGCCACAGGGCTTGTGGGGGATGGCCAGTCGTCGTCTTGTGGGTGCCCCTGCGTGGTATCCTCATGGTGTACGGGATGAAACAGACAGGGGGATTGAGACAGGTCATGGATGGATCTAACTTCGACATCCCCGTTTTCTGTGTCGGAGCATGCTGCCATTAATGCAGTGTCACCTATGGTGCTGCTGCCACCAGAAGCAGTGCCTACTGTGGCATCCATTGGGGGGACCTGTGGTGGTGCTGTTGTGGGCATGCTGGCTGCTGGGGTGCCTGTTGGAGTTCCCTCCTGTGTGCTGCCACTCGATTTGTGCTGCTGCCGTGTCTTGATGCGTGCAGCTGAGGTGGAGGGTCTTTGGCCGTTGGTCTTGGCCCTCTTTGCAGGTGTGCTGGTAGGGGTGTCCTGGAGCTCGTCGTTTGAATCGGACCCTGTGGTGGAGTAAAGGAGGGCGAGCGTTATTAATGGGTCTGTGGAAATTGGAATGGCAATGTATCACATGCATTGGGGTGGTACCTGAGGGTGATTTGGGTTGGGGCCTTGGAGGTGGTTTCATTTGTGTGTGGAGTGAGGGTGCAGTTGTTTTGCAGCCTGCAGTTAGGGTGTGCCTGCTGCACGTGTAGAGGGTGTTTTTAGGATTTTTAATTATTTATGTATTTAATGTGACTTTTAAAGTGTGCTATCAGGCCTATGCATGTGGCCGTTCTCCTGGACATGTGTTACTGTTGCACTATGTGGACACGTGGTACTTCACATGATTGGACATTGTGGTTTTGGCATTGTTTTATTTGGGGCACCTACCTGATTCTTCGGTTGTCTGCACTCCTTTCTCCATCCCTCCGACTCCCTCTATACTCTCCATTCCAATGGTGGAGGCACAGATTTCTTCCCAGGGGGTCAACTTGATGGGTGATTCCGATCCCCCACCGGTAGCTGTGGCAATGTTGCGGTTGGCAGAAAGTATGCTACGGACGCGGATCCGCAGGTCGTCCCATCGCTTTCTGCATTGCTGTGGGTTGCGGGGTGCGGTCCCCACCGCACTTACCCGCTGTGCCACCAGGGCCCATATGGCCTTCTTGTTCGCAAGTGCCGTCCTGGTCATTTGCGTGGAGAAGACGGCGGCAGCATTCTCCTGGAGGGTCTCTGTGAGCACGGTGAGTTCCTCACGGGAGAAGTGGACCTGCCGCTTGCGGTCGCACGCTTTCTTCGCTACTTTTCCCATTGTTCTTGGTTTCACTAGGGTGGCTAACGGGTTGGGATGTGTCTCAGGGTAGTGTTTTTAATGGTTGTGTGGAAATAGTGTTTTTATAGGTGTACGGCGTGATTTTTCCCGTTCCGGGACCATGTTTTTACTTCCGTTTCCGTATATTTCCGGTCACCGTACTTTCCGGTTGCCGCTCATTGCGGTGACCGCTAAGATGGGTGGCGGAATTGCACCTAGGGCTCCGTACGGCGGCGGTGTGGGCCGTTTTGGGGTCATTTCCGCCATCGCGGACTTTGCACTTCCGCCATGGCGTGGTGCTCGTGCCCGATGGGTCGGAATGAGCCGCACTTTGCTCCGTCGTGCAATGGCGGAAACGCTATTTACGCTATGGCGGTCCGGTCGGTCGATTTCCGCAAGGGTCGTAATGAGGGCCAATATGTTTAGTGCTAGGGAGTAAAATCCAAGGGTATGTGTGCAATATTGTTTGGGAGTTAGGCCTAGCAAATATAGGGTTATGTTACCAGTTCTATCCTTGCAGCTATATAAATAAGAAACATTTCTTATTGTCTAGCGCTGTTAACCCTACGCATAGCTGCATAGGGTGTTTGTGTATTTAAGACAGTAAAGGCCCAATTAATGGAAATGTGTGCAGAAATCCCACAAGGGCCGCGAGCTGAGAAGGACAATGCGCGAGCCTGCACGCAGATTAAAAAATGGAATTGTTCGCGCAAAGTAACCGCATTTGCAAGTCGTGGCCAGAATGCCCCCGACACGCCCACATGCACAGTAAAAACAGTCTGAACAGCTACATTTGCGCGCTCCCCCTGGCGCATATATGATTGTCTTTAAGACCCTCGCTATCACCCACAAATGCCTGCATGACCTTGCCCCTCCCTACCTAACACACAGAATCACCAAGCACACGGCCACAAGACCCTTAAGGTCACACTATGTCAATATAATTGTCACGCCCACCACGCGTAAAGTGCGCTCTGGTGGCTCCAGCTACCCCAGCCAAGCTGCCACGCACTGCCACCTCATCTCCGACTGATTGAGTCACACCTAGCCTTTCGTAAGGCTATCAAAACTAGGCTCTTTGTCTAAAAGGCCTCCCAGTGTGATTCTCCTTATGCAGTATTTCTGCTTCTGCATACCTCTGTATATCTATGTGTATATCACTGTATACCACTGTATATCCTTCTGTATATCACTGTATATTTATGTGTAAGTATGAGACCTATGGCCATCCACTCTGCTAACCACAAGTTCCTCTCACATTCTGTAACAGCGCCTCAATGCCTTTCGGCTGCAAGTGCGCTTAACAAATGCAAATAAATAAATAAATATACACATAGCCTTCACACAGTGCGTGGGGTACCCCGCAAGCAATCAGGGACCCTGCGCGGGGTCCCTCGTAACTGTATTCGGCATCCCGACAACATGCGTATAAAATGATTTAACTCAGTAATTACTTGGGAAAATCTGTGTGTGAACCCCTGTAAACCGTACCCGCACCCCTCTAAACTGCGTATGCACACCCGTAAGTTACAGCAGAACCCTGTTTGAGTACACGCACCCTGAAATCCAACATGCAACCCCACCTCGTGCTGCAAATACTACGCGCAAGTGTACTTACGCTTGCCTTCGGGTGGCAAATCGTATGAAGGACTTGCTTGGCCATTTCATGGCCGAGAGGGAGCGCGATTGAATCCATCAATACGTCTCGTGCCAGGCAATTGTGGGCATGTGAGGGACATCTGCAGGCCATCTCTCGGAACGCCCCATTTTTGGTGTTACGCCCCCTTCCCAGCCCTCTGCTCAAGCCACGCCTACAGTCGTCAACGGCTCAGGAGACGTGCCGAGCCTGTGTTAAATCCATGCAAGTCCAGGAAATGTACATTGTATTGGATTCCCTGAATCGGTGAACAGGGATTTGCGCACAAAATGGCACGCAAGTGCCCTATTTTGTGCGCAAACAATTCCATGAATCCGGCCCTCAAGAAATATGTCTTGAGTACTGCCTTCACCTTTTCTAACTGCAGCTTTCATTCTACATTCCCTCTCACCTTCACATACCAGCATTCATACAGCTTTTTGTCTCGGGAGGATAGCTCACGGGCAACGTGCTTGCCTTGGAAGCAAGACGACATGAAGCACCACAGGTTCGATCCCCGGGCCGCGATTAGAAACCTCTGGGTATTAGGCGTGTTATAAATAACCTATCATATATCATGCGGATTTCATTCTTCATTCACTCTCACATTCACCCGTGCACCCATACAGCAATTATACGCCCTCTCAATCACACGCACACCTAAACAGTATATATCTTCTCATTCACATGTGCGCTTACGAATACAAACCCCATATAACCAGCAGACATACTTACATTTTGTTTTATTTTCTTACCTGCAGCTCCCCTACAGAGATTCCAGTCTACTCGGCCTCGCGCTGCCTGCGGCAAGGAAGGCTCTGGCTCCTGCGCAGCATACAACAGGAACTAGGAAACAGAGAGGGCTTTCTGGTTCCTGCATATGTGAGCTGGAGCCCCTCAATCACACCACCCCCTGGGCCCTGGATGTGCACTGAGGTGCAACAATGCTCCCTCACACATTCAGCCATGCAGTATCCCAGCTTGCGACCCCAATGGGCCATGCAAGGCTAGGGAAGAAAAATTCCCCTGAACTTGCATGGCTTATTCGGCATGTGTGCCAAGGAACACTCCCTCGGCTGCTTGCGGCATCTGGGGAGGGCAAAGTGTTTTCACTGGGCTGTCTTGGCGAGGCATGTCCATAATGAGTGGAGTCCATAATGAGTGGAGGATCGATGCTCTGTCAACAATTATGGACGAGCTTCCCCTGCCACTTACCCAAAGATCGTGCGAACTCAGGACATGGGGTCCTGGAAGCCAACCAGATTTGCATTTCAATGGTTTGACTCCCAAAGCGCAGATTCCCATTCGGTGTTCTCTTTGGAGCCAGGCATATAACATGTGTTTCTGCGCTCTACCAGTGTGTACCCAAAAAGGAGAAAGTCCTGCTGAAGACGGAGCTACATGTGCAGATTGCATCTAGTTGCTAAGTCTGTCTCCTCCACCACGCACACTTTAGACACACTATAAAAATTGCCTGTGTCATGGTCCCCACTGAACATCTGGGAAACCTTGTTAAATTACTGTGAACTTTTCAGATCAGTCCCTATAGATGAAAAAAGGAAAGCTTATTTTTGGTTTCCCCTGAGAAATCATCTGGTACACAGAAGATCTGGTAAAGAGATGTGGTTCCTCTGGTCGGTTCCCCAAGACCGGAGGAACCTGGAGACAATCACCACAGGATGAGAGGTAGTTTCCCATCCAGCACACGGGGACATTGTTCCAGTACCTCACTTACTGCTGTATGCTGAATTCCCACTTTGCCCTGATGCAGGCACAAATCAACCGAGACACATGCAAGAAGAAACTGAGGAGAGCACAGAGTAAACAGAGAGTGGGTGAGTTTGCTCAGGGTGTTAGCTCTCGCAAACCCCCAAGTGACTCCAAAATGCCTAATTTCCAGGGTGGGCCACTACCAAGGGCGGCTGTAACCACCCTGCTGACTTCACTGGGTATTCCCGGTCACAATACTTTGGAAGGGTTCCTGGGACTAAGTGATCCAATGACACTAGCATGACAACACTCAATCACTTTTTGAGAGGGTACGCGCCCCACACGTTATTGACTTTATTACTGCTTAGTGAATCTAATTAAGAGTTATTTTACTTAAGCAGTTCCAGCTCACCCCTTTACTTGTGAACACTCAACCCCTTTACCAATCTGGGAGAGTTCGAGTCCAACCCAGATTAAAAGTGCCAGAAGTACAGCATTAGAAGTTGAAGTTGATCTCACAGCTCAGAGAAGCATGGAAAATACAGGCAAGAAGCTTAGCGAAGCACCACAGAGAGAAGCCCTGCCATCTGACCTGGAGGCTGAGCCCGTGTTTCCCTCACCTCAGCCTTCGGTCTTCTGCCTCCACCGCAACTCTCTTGTGAGCAAGTCACAATGCCTACCAAGGGATGTTAATGTGAGCCTGGAAAGAGAGAAAACCAAAGTGGGGCTGCTGGGAGCATTGGTTTGCAGGAATTGTGAAGGGGAACAGTTGCCTAACCCCCTAGTAATTCAACCACGAAGTCATCCTTTGGCCAAAGCAAAAAGCATTCTGGGAGCAATCCTTCGCAAAACCCCTGACATCACCTTGGGGCTCAGCAACCCATTGGCTGTATAGGAAAGGGACAATACATTGTCACTTGTCATAATCACAGGGTATCCTGTCCCTGTCCAGGAAAGCAATACTACTGAACCAGAGTGGGAAGCAGAAAGAGGAGAAAGGAAAGAAGAGAGAAAGCAGGGGAGGGTGAGGAAGCTGAACCTGAGGTTGAGTCTGTGAGTTTCCAAGCTTCAATGGAGACACATTTTCTGGGGATCCTATGAAGAACTGGTAGAAGAACTCCCTGAGAACAGTGAAGTGAGGATTGCATGTAGATCGGAGATCGACTCAGAGATGCAGAAGATCCAGACATGTGGGTGGTGGAATGTGAGTTGAACGCTAATAACAAGCCCTGGGCCCTTCAGGAGGGTGCTCTCCAATGGGCAGACAACCAGCCATGCATGAAGACCAGAAAGGGGCATCCCCAGGACAGAAACCCTGTAACTCACTCCCAAAATCCTTTTAGAGAGGAAGCTGACCAGGAAGAGCATTAAGTAAACCACATGTAACCTCTGGAAGAACCTTGATAAACCAATGAGAGGCCCTTCTTATAGAGCAATCTTGCCAACCTTGAGACGAAGAGGGACGCTAAGAGTTGTTGGCACGTGACCTTAGGGAAAATGGAAAGTGCCACGTGTTAGGAAAGATTTCCATTACATGTGTAATTTTCCCTCCAGTTGTGTACCCCCCAACTTTTTGCTTTGTTTAAACACCGTAGTCTGACTTTGCCAGAGGAGCACAGCCTTCTGCTGCACTCCTATGGGCTTTTCGCTCACTTTTTATGGGGAAACTGACATGCCCTCAAAGACTGTCAGTACTGGCAGACTTTGTTTCCCTCAGTCATTGTCAATGTTGCACAAAGTACCTTACAGTACAGTACACTTGGGTCTTCCTGTCAATTCTAAAGGCCCTAGTTACTCTCGAAGGATTTTTAGGAGAAGTGCAGATGTGCCTTGGACAGGGCTGGTGGCAGCTTATCTTTTCGTGTATTTTTAACCCTTTCTTGCCAGGTAAACTGTGATTACCATGTTTGGCACGGTTAGGTGGCCTGGCTCCAAAATGGCCATGTCACAAGGTTCTTTGCCCTGTCCTTTGGCCATCTCACCTTTTCACCTTCCCTAGGTCGAGCCGACCCGGGTCAGTCCTTATTTGGGCATGCATTTTCCCATGGAGTGCCAAGCTTTTGCAGGCTTCTGCATGACTTGTGTGCGTGCCCCCAGCATGTGGGCTGGACTGTCTAGTTCCAATACACATCCTGGGTGCCAGAGAGTCTGGTGTGCTGTGAATACCTGGGAACACTGTAGTCCATGGTTGGTCCACGTATGGTATGCCTGTATGTGAGCAGATCTCCCATTGGGTCCTCTTCATTTTGGCGCAAAGGAGATTTTGGATAAGAGAGGGCTCCAAACACCCATACCATGTTGATCTCTGGAGTTCTCATTGAACGAAGGATAGGATCAAAGTATCCTGAAACTAAGAAGCTGAGTCGAGGAACTGCTGGGGACCCGCTGGGAGGTTTGGCGCCCTGAGCCCGTTGTCGTCCCGTGGGACCCTTCTGCATCTGGTCATCCTAGAAGGTCTGCGAAGATGCTTCGATCCATTGGAATAGTGGGACCAACTATTCTCGCCTGTCATGGCCACAGGCCCAGAACACAAAAAACACACCATCTAGTGATAGAGGCAATGGGTCACTTGACTCACTTATGTCCCTTTGGGACCTTTAAACACAGAGGCTCTGGCTGGACTCAGTCCTGGCGCCTTTGGCGCCAGGCTAATATAGAGATGTGAGCAGGAACACTTTATTTCAGTGCAGGAGTGCTTTTACTCTATTTCAGTGCAAGAGTACTTTTACTCTATTTCAGTGCAGGAGTGCTTTTATTTTATTTCAGTGCAGGAGTGCATTTATTTTACAAGAACTTTCCAGGAGCTGAAAGCCTTTATTCCAGAGAACATCTGCATGTGCTGACTCATCGGGTGTGGCTCCCTAGGCCTGGTCTTCATGTGCTGACTCATCGGGTGTGGCAGGGTGTGGCAGGGTGTGGCAGGCAGTCTGAACCTGGTGGGTGTGGCTTCAGAAGCTCAGCTATATAAGCTGCTCCATCCGTAAGGCCGGTGCTTCGCGTTACTGTGCACTTGCGTGCAACGTGACGCTCACCACCGCTTGGACCAGTTTACTTGCCTTTGAAACCAGGCGTTCTCCTGCATACTTACCTCCAGGAAACCGGTGCATCATTGCTTCATCTGCAGACTCATCTCCTGACATCTAGTGATCTTGATCCCGATGCCGCAGCACCGCACTATGCATCCACGAACTCGGACCCTGTGAAGAAGAAGAAAGACAAGGTTAGAACATCCGTCCTAGGGCTGTGCCGCATTTGAACCCCGCGCGCCCCCTAGTTAACAATTTACCAGCTACTGTACTGCTGCAGCTTCATTCCTCATTCCCTCTGCCTGTTGCCTCGAGCTCCGCAGCTTCTGCCAGGCCGGCAACATCACCTGCAAGGGAAGAAAGCAAAAGAGCAAACATCAAAAGTGGAACGGACGGCAATACAAGACAACAAACTTTACAATGCAACAAAAACAGACGAGGAAACACAAAGGCAAACAGGAACACTTACCTGAAGTATAGTGGCTTTGTCGCAGCAGGCCTGGACTACCACATGCAAGGGACCAGTGAAGGAACTCGATCCAGATCATACAAGCGCCCCTGCCAGAAGCATCAGGATGGAGAGCTCACCAAAACTAATCAACAGGTGAGCTTTCCAGGGACAGCGCATCCCACAGGTACCACGGTTTGGGAGAAGGGGTCCTGAAGGGGATCAGGCACACAAGCTGGCATACTCACGCCCCTATTCTCCATCCAGGAGCAGTCCCGAGTAGCATCATCTATTACCACCAGTCACCACATAAGTGTAGAGGGCGAAGGCGGACCCGGGCAACTTCAGCCCCGGGAGGGCTGCAACCATGCCCCAACACCTCCGCAGAGACCAGGTGAGCGTAACATCGCCACCTTCATCAAAATCTGCAAGTAAGCCTTTTTGGAAGCATCCCTGGGCCAACCAGTGGGCTGACCAGCTTACGCAGGAGTTTTGCCCTGATACTGCCGCCATATTGAGGGGGCCCTTAAAACTTGGTACACCGCAAGTTCTTTGCTCACGGCACTCTCACACTGCATTTCGTACACTTGTGTTCCCAGGTCTGGAGTAAAGTGAGTATGCCCGAAACGGAGTATACGCGGTTACCGTGTAGCCCAGCCATGCTGACAAACTTTTCAAGTTCATTGCAGCTGTGGTCCTCTGTGCCCTGAAGCCTGCTACAGTGGAACTGGCCGGATCCATCCACCAGGAGCGGAGAAATCACCACTGTCCCGTTCGGGAATCAACAATGTATCTTCGTTGCTGAAAGCCGCAGAGCTGCAAGATTGCCGCATTTCAACCTGCAACCGAAGTGGACTAGACTGCCGAAGTTTGGTCCGGAGTGTGCCGCGGGTTGGTGAGTAATTGCAACCCTAACCAGTGGCCCGTAGCACATCCATCAATTTTTACACAAAAGTGGCCCCTGAGGGCCCCTCTCCTTTCCACTGCTAATGTGAACTAGCGAACTATTCCCGAACACTGGAACCTGCTCTGCCCTATTGGGGAGACCCTCTACGAATAGTGGGAACGTATTCTTCATCACCTCACCCACCTTCCTGAGCTGCTACAGACCCTTGAAGAGACCCCGTTTTGCCCATCTGCATTACCGCGTGCGCCCGCATTGCAAGTACATTGGAGCTATAGGCTCCATTCTTCTTAGGGAATGGACTGCCTTTCAGTTAGGACTGTGTTTGATGCAGAAGGACCTAAAGACTATTTGCACTGCCTGCTTCCTTCCTTCCCTGTTTAGGATGTGGACCCATTTGGTGCATTCATCCTTTAGACCCCATTGGTCTTGTATATAGGTGTATAGGATTGTATTGGTTAAATAGTGTTGCTGTGATTTTCTTACTGTGTGTTGAATTGCAAAGGCCTTGGAATAAATGTATTTCCTTTATTGGTCCAGAAGGTTACCCTGTTCCAAGAAACTAGGCTGGCCTTCTGAACCTCTGCCCCCAAGAGGGACCCCAAATTCCACACAAGGTGGAGTCTGATGGAAAGAGGCAAGATATGTGACAAAGGCATGTATTTATTTGAGGTTTATGGATGGGTGACCAAAGGGGGCAGATGCCGACACCTACTAGCGTATGTTGGGTGCGAGGCCCCTGATCTACTCCACCCACTACCATGATCTTGGTAGGGACTTGTCGCAAAGGTCTAACCATCAGAATGGTCCCTTTAAGGCAGTGATCCCCAACGTGTAGCTCGCGAGCAACATGTTGCTCTCCGGACCCTAAAATGTTGCTCGCCAGTTGTTCTGGGTCATTGTGTGGAGGCTAAGAAGATGGACATTCAGGGATGAGACAACAATGGCAGTGTACCCTGAGCCAGAACTGTACAGGAAGGCTAGCCAATCAGCCTACTCTATTTGACAGGCATGGCATACTGTTAGTTGTTGAAGCTTTAGCTGTGGATGCATCAGTAGAGTGGTCTGAGTGGTGGGGCAGGCCAGGTGGGTGCAGGGAGCATGGGGGGTGGCTACAGAAATGAATCCCTTGGGGCTTCAGATGACAGTCCCCAGTGATTGAAGAGAACCTGAAGCACAGAAACTAACCTGGCCTGGCCATCCATGTGAATACCCATTGTACTGCTCTGTAATCAGAAGTCAAAATGCCTCCCCACTGAATCAAACCTTATTCAGACAATTTCTATCTTAGCACTCTAGAAGTTCTATGCCGCTTGGAGCTCTGGTACACTATGAGGTGCATCGCTGGCTGGATAAAGAATACAATCTAAAAAGATAATGTTGCTGCCAACTGAGCCTTCTCCTGCTGCACTCAGGTAGACAGCAAAGGGGTTCGTTGTCGAATAGTATGAATATAAGTAAGAAAATAAGTGACTTGAATGCCCAACTGTCAAGGAAGTTCCAATAAGCTTCTTCTGTACATGTATGATTTGCATTTGTTGCCAAAATGCAATTTTTTGGTCCAAAATGTTCCACAATGATTGCATAACCTTTGTGAAGACATTCTCATCTTCTGATTCTTCTTTCCAGTATGTAAGTGCATTATTGGGAAAAATAATCAAACCAAATGCCTGTGTTTGTGTTCTGGTGACAATTGCCTACTTCTGCGCCTTTATACAGCTGGTGCCGAAATATTGGGCAAATAAGTGGCATGCATGCTCGAACTTTCCTTCTTAAACAATTTGCTTATGCCAGTTTCTTTACATGTGAAGTTTGTGTTTGCTGGCCCTATGCATTAAAATTGGCACACATGTTACATACTACTTGTATTGCAGTGCCTGATGGGAAAATTCACATTGAATGATGCTTTGCTTATATGGCATTTGACTAATGGGTTGCTAAGGGGAATGAACTACAAATTGTGCACAATTAATTGGTGTAGCTACCTATTGCAATTCACTTACGTTACTGAAAATAATTTCTTAGTGAGATAGAAATTATTTTTACTTTAGTATAGTGTTTCTTGGTAGATTCTTCCTGCTTCTAAATTCTTTAAGAACGGATATTACCCAATGTAATGTACTGAATTCATCAACCTCGAGCGATGAATGGCTAAGTCCACCCTGCCACAGGTATGAACATGTGAAATGCAAGCTGACCCCATGTCAAGAGAGTGCACTTAACAAGTGAGATATACAACCACAGACATATGTGTACAATATGAAAGAAGAATCCCACCCCTTCTGTAAAGTGGTCTTCAAAAGTTCCAATTTGTGAACAATGTTACTTGCCCACTAGCATGCTTAAGAATGCACCACTTACAACTATATTTCCCAGGGGATTGCTTGGGCAAAGAGTACCCAAATCCATCAGAAATAGTTTTTTTATTCCTAATCACTTGTCTTAAATGTAACAGACCTTGAGTGCTTTAAAAAGCACTATTTTCCGCTAGATTTCTTAAGTGGATAACTCTCCCCTCACACAAAGCCTGGTTGAAATGTTCTTTAAATTCTACCATATTATGTCCAGTGTTACACATCCTGTGCTCCTAAAAATACACAATATGCCCCTAAAGATCCTGACAATCCCTTTGGAGGGATAGATGGGGCAGCACCAAAATAAGCCTTTATATTTTGGAGTAAATGCTACTGTTAAAACGTGCTTAAAAAACATTTGCCATTAAATCGCTTGAACATTTCCTGGGATAGAACTCCAAGCACTCAAATATTTTCTTACATCCTGCAATGTTTTTGAATAATTTTCCTGGACTAGTGCCTAGAAATGCACTGTTGCCACTTAATTTACCAATTAAATGTCAAATGATGTTTAAGGCCATTATGAATTACGTGGACTAGGCTTAAACCTGGATGAGATTACTGTTAATTACTAATAATTAACAGTGCTAGTAGCATTATTGAGCTTAGTACAGTTATGATGTGTTCCAATCATTTTACCACTGACTGAATGTCGATAAATTACATCAAAGTGCTGAAGTTGCTCACCATTTCATCTGAAATTCAAATGTTGCTCATTGCTAACAAAAGGTTGGGGACCCCTGCTTTAAGGGAACTGATTAATAGGGTCAGTCCCTTGGTGCAAGGAGTGCCTGCACCTCTGCGTGCATGTAGACATTATTTTCAAAACCAATGGGGGAAGAAGCAGAACCTGAACTGTGGCAGACAACTCAAGCAGTTGACCAGTCATTGCACAAGATATCCACACTCATACATTTAAGGCCTGCAAGACTAAGTTGGGAATCCTCAAGAGTGGGGCTAGGGTGTGGCAAGCAGAGAGAGGACCACCCATGGAGAAGGACTCGCCAACCCCAAGCCCCACATCAAAACACCAAGCCACCCCCAGGGGGGGACAACAACACATCTCTATACCAATTACCTAAGGAGGCAGGCTGTAGTAATTTGTTTGAGCACATTGTTCACTGTTGTTACTTGCTAGGACAGGTTTTCTGAAGTACAAGGACTTAGTAAAACCATTCAACTGAGACAGAACAAGACTCCACTCTTAGTAAAAGGCTGTACCACCTGAGTATATGGTAGCATAGACAGAGCAGCCAGGCTTAATTTAGGAGTAAGAGAGGGCTGTAGAATCAGTACAAAGAAACACTGAAACACTATGTATTGTAAGAAATAAAGGGTTTATTTTATTTAAATACAAGTAGACCAAAGTAAATCTTGGGTAAATAAGTACTATCACATTATATATAACCACAATTATAAAAACACAACACTTTAAAGTACACAGACCAAAGCATAGACCCTATTCAGAAAACTAACTGTATTTCTAGGTAAGTCAGGCCTTATCAAGCACATTTAGTAAAGGCCACATCTATTATGGGGAGTAAAACCATTAGGTACTTTCAGATTACTTTACAGTTATTCAAGGGGAGTAGACCCTGTCTGTTATGAGGTGACACTCAGTTAGGGAATCACATAATCAGCTAACCTTGTCACTATGATCATTTTCAGAATAGTGGAACACAGATTCAAGGAACAGTATATTTATTTATGTATCATCAAAATGTATTTGGTTTATTAATTAAACCTTTACAAAACAAATGACAATATACATTAACATGAAAAGGATAATATAAAACAATTATCCCTATCATTAAAATATTTTACAATTTCAATAAGGGCTCCTAACATTGATATTCGAAAAAAATGTATTGGAGTAGCATTCAGTTAAATCTGAGCCAGTCAATAAGTACACAAATAAATTAAAAACAGCAACACATAAATCTCATTACACCATTTCCTAACCTGGAGGGTGCTCCAGCAAGATCCCGACTTTCTGAGCGTTGACATGTGCGATGGAATGGATTTACCCCCAACAACAATCAGACCTTCTTAATCTGGACACATTTCGAAGTATAGACCTAAAACTACTTTTAGGATAACACAGTTATTCTAGGTGAGTAAGGCTTTTTGGTGTAATATTCAATTGCAGTTGTTTTTCAGCTCAGTGGAACACAGTCTAAGATAAGCAAGAACTCTTTACACTAATTTAGGATGCACCAGGCGGACGAAGGTCACCTACACCTAAAGATCACTTTTAAAGAATGGCACACAACTATTCTAGGCAGGTAAAACCTAATGTTTTAATATACTATAACATTTGCTTTTCAGATCAGTGGAACACAGACTGAGGTAAGCAATAACTCTTTGGCACGCAGCTAACTCAAGTTAAGTAAAACCAATATATGTTTTAAAGGAGCTATCAACAAATGAAAAATATAATAATAATAAAAAGCGAACCAAACGGGGATGGGGTAGCCACCAGGTCTTTTTTTTATATGAAATGGTGGTGGCCCTCTCCCTCCCACCCCAAGTGGAAAAGGGGGCACCCTTTGTAGCCCTCCCAGGCGGCAGATTTCTGCCCCAAGGCAGGAGTACATAAGGTGGCCCCCCGGCCAATTGGAGGGGGGGGAGAGCCATCAGGAAAGTGTGGGCAGGACCCCAAAGGATGGGGCATATGGGGGAAGATGGCCCCCATTATGCCTCTAGGGAATGGGCCCAAAGAAATAAAAAAAGAAAAACAAAATCAATGTTGGTATTGGGGGCTGTCCCCCATCCCCACCCACAATGGACTGGGGACCATGTCATGCAGCCCTCCCTGGGGGTAGTTATCTGCTCCTAGGAAGGGGCATCTAAACCCAGGGAGGGCTGCATGAGATGCCCCCCTCCTATCCGCCCCCGGGGAGGGCTGAAGAAGATGCCCCCCCTGCATTTGATGTGGGGGGGAGGGCCACCCCCTTTACATTAGGAAATCCCCCAGCAGTTTAGGGTCCCCCTCAGCCCCCCTAAAGTGCAGCCTACCATTTTCAACTTTTTTTTCTCTGTTTGCCAAACTTCCCTTGGCGCAGATGGGCACTTTGGTGTACCAATCTGCTCCTAGGGTGCCCAAACCTTACTGCCCCAGCCACTGGGGGGCCTATCCCATGTTTTTTGTTGGTCCTCTCCCCCCGCCCCAAATGGAGAGGGGGGCACCTCATGCTGCCGCTCGTAGGAGCCCCAGGGAAGCCTGCATGAGGTATCCCCCCATGGGATAGGCCCCCCAGTGGCTGGGGCAATAAGGTGTGGGCACCCTGGGGGCAGATTGGCACACTAATGTGCCCATCTGCGCCAAGGGGAGTTGGGTAAACAAAGAAGAAAATTGAAAATGGTAGACATCATTTTAGGGGGGGCTGTGGGGCACCCTAAACCGCCGGGGTATTTTATAATGGCAAGGGGTGGTGGCCCTCTCCCCCCCACCCAAAATGCCATTCATAGGAGCCCCAGGGAGGCCTGCATGAGGTGCCCCCCATCCATTTGGGGTGGGTGGGAGAGGGCCATCACAAAATGTCAGACAGGACCCCCAATGGGTGGGGCAGTAGGTTTTGGGTACCCTCGGGCAGATTGGCTCACTAATGTGCCCATCTGCGCCATGGGGAGTTGAGTAAACAAGGAAAAAAAATGAAAATGGTAGACACCATTTTAGGGGGGGTCTGTGGGGTACCCTAAACTGCCAGGGAATTTTGTAAAGGGAAGTGGTGGTGGCCCTCTTCCCCCCCACCCAAAATGATTTTATAGTATAATTATTTTCTCACTGTTTCTTCTTTATTCCCTCATTCTCTTTTTTTATTGTTGTTTGCTCAGAAAAACAAACGCTGTACTTTAAAAACGTTACTTTTGTTCGAAAAAGAGACATCCTGATCGCTTAGTAATGGGATAATGAGATGTGACCGTAAAAATGTGCATAGCCCACCTTTTTGTGTTCTTTTAAGGGGGTTATTCCATGCTACAAGGGCAGGCCCATCTTCTCTATAGTGCCAGGGATGCACAGGGGGTTGCTACATGCTCCTTCAAAGTGATGCTTTTAATCCAAAATTCGCGAAGTAGGACCTGAAATGGCGGTCCTAAATTGGCTGTCAGGTGCAAAATATTAAACTTTGCATTCAGCAATCACAGTTCCAAATTGTGATTTGAAATGAAGTTAGTTTGTGACGTGCTCTTGAACCCAGCTGTCAATATGATACTTAATATTCGTGTTAGGCCTCTTTTTTTATCTTTTTTAACCACTTAATGGTTTTTAACAAAACCAAGTGAAGTTTTTAAGGTGGCCTAGATGTCAATTTTTGATCCGATTTTCGTGTTATTCCATCTAGTGTTTTCTGCGCTACACGAGAGAACATTTCCCTGGGGTAGTTTGAATGAGAATTGCAATTTTTCACACCCCCTTCGCCTCCCCCTTTAAGGTTCACTCCCACCCCTGGACGAAGCTGAAATAAACATCCCGAGGACACCATCTGAGTGAAAGTCCAAGCTCCTGTCCGTGGTCGAGTGCCAATCGCTGAAGCTACCCAAAGGTATGTGCTGCGGCTGCAGCACCGACAAGCCAGAGGACCGCCATCCGGGAACCACTAACAGACGACGCCTGCTGCTGGGCCCACGCCCCTCACTGCCAAAAGTCTTCCAAGGTTCCACAGAGTCTTAATTTCAACAGCAAACCCTTTTCTTTGAGGTATTTTGCATGCCTCACCTTCCCAGGACTTCAACCAGAGTCGGAGAGCACAGCGAAGGCTGAAGCTGCTACACCCGCTAGACCACTTTGCTCTATCTTTTCTCGAGACGTTCGATGCCCCAGTTACTCCTTATTCCAAAGGGGGTTAATTCTCAAAGGGCACCGGAGAAGAAATGTGGAGAAACTCTCCCACTTCAGGCACATTGGGCTTGTAGAACTTTTTGACAAGGAAGCAGGGCACAATTCTGGACTTGGCTTGTTAACACTTTTATAACAGGTTGCCGAGGTAGGGGGATCCTCACACAGTATCACTATATGAGTTCCTTTGCCAGTATACTTCCTATGTTCTAAGTCTACCCTGCCTTTCTTCCTAAATCTATGCAAGTATAACAGATTTAAGAATTCACATTCCATTTTTAAACGGTCAGCAGTTGTGCTTTTATCACTGAATTTAAATCTAGTGTGGTACCACATCGAGTGTATATATTTACCAATATTCTGAATGGTATTACCTGAGTACAAAGTGTTATTATTTATATGTATATATTTTAATTAACCTTATTTTATATAAGAAAAAGCTGGGTTATCACCTAACATAGTGTGTGGACATTTCTTTGTGGGGGCTTGGGGAAACACTGTACTTAAAAACCTGCCTGCATCAGCTCCTGAGAGCTTAAGCTTTGGTTGCTCTTCCATAGCTACCACTAGAGACCCTTGGCTGGTGTGTTCTGTGCCTTTACCCTACCTTATAAGGGCCAGAGGTACAGATACCCCCAACCAGTCTTTACAGGGAGGTAGATCCCTTTCCTCGGCAGGAGCCTCCTTCTGGAATGGCCTTGCAGCCCCCCTCAGACTTGAGCCGGATCTCCTTAACTTCCAGACCCTTCTCAAGATTTTCCTTTTCTCCTTCTCCTCCTCCGCCCCATCTGTGCTAATGTCCCTCTGCTGCTGCGACTGGTGCCTGGTCCCTTATGAGTCTTAAAGGGGCTTGATCCTCCTTGACCAGTTCCCCCCCAGCTTTCCTACCAGCACTTGCCCGCAGTCACCCCTCCTTGACTAGCCTGAATCTCGACCAACCCTCCTCTGCATTTTTCCCTTTCCCTTTTCCCCTGAACTTGCCCTTTGTGGCTCCCCTCAGCATTTGCTCAGCTCTCTGGGCCCCCCACTCCTGCACTTCACCCCCTTTGACCTCCCCAGCCCTGCCCTCTACTTCCTCCTCCTTTGCTCTTTTTGTCAATGCACTTGTGTGGTAAGAATGTCACAAGTCCTAGTACGACCATTACTGTTATTTTTCTCTCTATGTCCCCCACCACACCTTTTGTGGAGCCTGGAAACACTTGTGTATAGGTGCCATACAAATGTCCAATAAATACAAATAGAATATATAAATAGTAGGCCTTTTTACGCATTAAAATATTTAAAATATGACACAATTTATCTTACCATGCATGTCATTTACGCATCAGTTTAGAGCAGAGGGCAGGTGACTTGACAGCAATGAGAACACATCTGATGCTTCCTATCTGCATGGATAACATTGAAATGTATGGAGCAGCATCTGAGAAAAGCTATCTATTGTTTGCTGTGTCTGAAAGGCTCAGTGCACACAGCTCACACAGTGAGATAAGGAAGGGCTATTTTCTGTTCAAATTTTGTTGTGTTTTGTGTCTGTAGATGCTCAAGGAGAAAGCAATTATGCGTGCATGTGCATTTTCCTAGCATTTTAGGACCTTAACAGTAATATATTGGAAAATCAGTTAGAACTGGAAAGTATCCTTTGTAACAAACAAATTGTGTTTTCTTTTTCAGTGAACTTATGCACTGCATAAAAGTATTTTTAGGAACGTGTCTGTTGTTTGCATTTATCGACATGTGGTGTGATCAAACACATTGATATATTGAATGTTTTGCAGAAACGTAATACATTGTTGGAAGCCAGACATTTCTGCTAGAGAACTCTGTTTTGGTTGTTATGTGTTCTATTCATTTTCAAGTTTAGTCATGTTCTGGTTGCCTGACACATACTTTTTACACTCTTGCAAAGGCAAATAATATTTACTCTTCCAATTTAATTTACACTCTAATTATAAAAGCAGTGTGCAAAATATTCCTACCTCAAAAACGTATCTCGGGCACAGATGAGTATGCTATGGTTTAGTTTAAACATCCATTCAACCATAACTTCAGGGCGCAAAAATGTAAGTTGCAACCCACTAGCCAGCCATAAAGATGTAACTTGCCACTTCAGTTCTAAACATACAGACAGCACACTATTTCTTACTCGCCATGAGTCAAATTATTCATCCTGATAACTTGGAGTCAAAGTGGTAAAAGGTACTATAACAGAACACATTCTTTGCACACAGGGGAAGCTCAGTGTGTTATTGTTCATCTGTTCCATGTGTGGAGAGAGGGTGCTTGTGCTCCCGCACCCTGTGCATTATCTGTTCATTGTGAAGGAAACTTGCTTTTCTGTTACAATGTGAACCACTGCCACGTGATGATTTCCATACAGTTTTAACTTTTTGCACGCATCGTCTGTATTTCAGATACTTTTTACTTTATTTCAAAGGAGAAAACTCCTTTTTACTCACTTGAAATCACATTGACTATACTCCCACCTCAAAATCTTATCTGGACCACTGGACTCCTCAGTTATTTTTCTAAATAATTGAGCTTATTCAGCCTGGGGAGCATCTGAGCTGGTACAAATTTCAAGCATGTATTTAGACTACTCAGGTCTGGATCATATAGCTGCTTATTAGACCAATTAAAAATGGGAATTAGTTCTCTCTTCATGGGGATAAGCCTGTTGTCTTGTCCTCAATACTGCCTGTTTTTTCTGGGTATCCTGTTGGACCTGCCCTCGGTAGTGGCTTCTTTGGCTGCCTCATCATAGAAAGGCTGATTTCTCTGTCATTGGTTGAATGTGCACTTAGTCCTGCCTTAGGCATGGACCTCAAGCCAGAATCATTAGAAGAAGTGTCAGAAAATTTGAAGCACTTTAAAAAAAGAATTGATTGAGAAGCAACTCTCTAACCCCCTAATTGCCAGCATGGTGTCGGAATAAAATCCTTTGATAGATGAGTATAGCCTGTTTCCTTGTTGAAATGTGCAATATATTCTCTAGGTTCTCTGCTTTCGTTTGTAACATTCAGAAATGTCTGTGAGGTTGAGGACTATGGTCACCTAGTAATCTAATTGGTTCGTCGTCGTTTCCCAAATGCCATGATCAACAGCAAGGGTTCAGTGATGTCGATTTTCTAGCTGATGTCTGGGACACGTTAGTGCTTCTCCATGTGCTACATCACCGGTTTGTTAAAAGACCCATGATTAGTGGAAAGGTTGTGCCCAGCAGGCTACCTATAAAGCCCCCACTGTTTTACCAATTTCTTTTGTGATCAAAGAGTGTTTCTTTTGTTACTGAGCTTCTTGATCACAGATCCTTTTTTCAGGGTATGTAAGGGCTTGGGAGAGAACGATACATCGCCTTTAGGTATATTGAGGTAGACCTTTGCAAAGGTGTTGACCAAGTCAGCCGAGGTAGAGCAGTGGAGAGCCTTTTGCTGATGCACAGAAGCTGTGGCTAGAAGGCGAAAAAACACCACTGTTTCCTTGTAGAAGTACTGATATGTTAGGAAACGGAAAGCATCACTTAGGAAGGATCCACATGTGCATGGATGCCGCGATTATTATAACCAACCTGGGCTTCTTAAAGACGTACACTGAAGGAAGGTCAGCAGGGTAATGCCCTTTGAGCAGCCTAAAAGCCTCAGTAGTGCTTGCTTTTAAATCAACTAAAGAATCAGCATAGTGCATTTTGCTTTTTTCCCCAAAGCCTTCTAAAAAGAATTATAGTTTTGAGGGGAACATCTGCCTACCCAATAAAATTCAGCACAGGGTTTCTTAAATAGGATCATGTAGGAGGTATTAAGGTTCATAGATCTAGAACATCCATTATGAAATAAGTCTTGTGAGGTATAGAACATAGAGCTGTTTCTATGGTGTACATATTGCGTGAACCCCATCTCAGTTTCTTAATTATCGCAGTCCTCATGGTCATGAATCAGCAATTATCCCTCCCAAAAACCTGGCCTGGGACCCACCTCATGTGGCCAAGGAAGAGCAGACGCTTCCTGATCCCGACCCGAGGGGTGGTGTTCTGTGGGAGGATCACATGGATGGGGGGCAGTTCAGGAAGACTGGGAAACCCCCATGTTTAACTTTCCCTGAAATCCCACACTTCTAATGGCCTATATCCAAGTAGAGGAAATGAGAAAATCTAATGTTGTTAGGGACTATAAGTCTCATAATTCCCCAAGTACTGGGACGAGGAAGAGAGCTCCAGGGCAATGTTGCAGGAGTAGTCAGCTAGTTAAGCCCAATGACCGACACCTGAGGGAAGCAGAGAGGTTTAAAAGGCCCCTTCAGGTACATGCCATTGGATGGAGGTGTGGCTGGAGTAGTCGCAGTAGTAGCAGCAGCAGAGCAAGAGCACGTTGTTGGCAATCCATGCAGATGTTGGTGGAAAGAAGGGACACCGGGACTTTGACTAAGCAGATTTTAGTTGGCTGTCCCAAGAGGGTCCTGTACACACTAAGTCTGAAGTGCAGAGATTGCACAGCAGAAAGTATGAAGGAAGACTGCTTTTCACCACGTGAACCTGATTGCAGAGATTTCACAGCAGAAATGGTGCCGGGGACCGTAGTTGAAATATGGTGTATAGCCAAGGGTCCTAGCAGTGAGACGATCTCCATAACTGCGTGGCAGGAATGTAGACACCTTCACAGAGGAAGGGTGTGTATTCATATGAAGTCAGAAGCAGTCGAAGCCCTGCAGTATGTGAAGGAAACAAGACAGAAGCAGGTGAGTGTTAATGAGCACTCCGATCCCTTGCGCAAACTGTATCCAAGCAGAGTCACTTGTGTACAAGTGAAAGCAGTATTAAACCAACCGTTGATTGTCGGACAATGGGAAGTTATGAAGTAGCACTCGAGTATGAGTGAACTTCTTTAAATGCATTTGCATAACAGTAAAACACTGTGAACCACGTTAATTGAATACTGAAACTTCTGTAACAGAGGAAAGACTGGTTGTGTGTGCTTATACGTGATTTTGAGGTAAAGGTTAACCGAAGAGTCATTTGGGAAGCAGTTGAAAAGAATACAACACTTAAGTTAAGTGACTGAACATTGATACTTATGAGTTCTAGAGAAGAAGTCTTGCCCAAGCCAAGAGTGGAACAAGCATTGCCCAAGATTTGTACACGCATTGTCTGAAGCAAAAAGAGACTGACAACAAGACCTACAATTAAACTACTCTGGTTGGCAGAAAGCAAAGAGGCGCATGCAAGGCTGTAATAAGGTGAAGCTTGCTGTTTGTGATTGTTCTCTAAAAATGGATATAACTCACATTGCCAAGCCAGGAAGAGGAAAGGTCGAATTGCATCCTTTCGGGTATTTCGGTTGATGAGGTGGCAGAAAGACAAGAGTGGCAAAGAGGATGCACTTCTGGGAAATTAATGTTCAGAAGAAGAGTGTCTTGCTTACATGGATGTGTTAAGAGGCACTAAAGTGAATCTTGTCTTTTCGAAAAAAAAGTTGTTCAAAGCCACAAAGTTGCATAGTATTGAAGCTGTGGCAAAATCTTTGGTTCTCAGTAGATTCAAAACTTTAGAAGCACAGTTGAATGTGGAACACTACGGGGCAAGCGAGTAGACCCGCATGGTGAATCCTTGCAGAAGTTAACCTGATGTAAGAGTTATCCAGGTGGAAGCAATGGTGCTGTGGAGTCATCCTGACAAAGATATAAACTGTGATACATAATGCTATAAAGAGAGACCTGAGAAGTGGTAGCAAGAAGCTGTGTTTCTTTTGCCTTGCCAGAAGAAGTGTTTCTTTGAATCTGACAAGGAACTGTAATTCTTCTTTGAAATGTCTAAATTGTGGCAAACCACTGTGACACAGAATATCATTGATGCTATTTGATTAAGTGGAAATTATTATTCAAGGATGAAATGCAATCTTTATGTTGGTTGAACATTAATTTATTTATTTTATTTTTTTATTTATTTTTACATTTATATAGCGCATGGCAGGTACCACGTATTGCAGATTCAAAAGGATCCCGCAATACAGCTTCCTTCCCTTGCTGTTCAGAATGAGTCACCCTAGATGTATATACACTTGCTCATGCTCATGCCTTCATCAAAAAAAGGGGGCAAAAAACCATGTACTTATCAAAAATATACACATATTTTAATGTTTATCAAAAAACACATCATATTCACAATAAATTTAAAAAAAATAACACATCATTATGGTCCAAACTCATTGTGAACCACATCTATCTGTGCATACATTCCACTGTTGACGTAGAAGCTGACACTTCAAAAACTTTGTCTACGCCTAGATATGGGGTATTCAAACACCACTGTTCCTAATGCCCTCCCTGATTGATTTCTGTGGGCAAAAAGGCTGTGCCGACACTTCAAAAATGTGTTTCTAGGACCAACATCGATCTTAAACATACAAATATACATAGAAATATATCCACTCTGTATATCCTGTTGGTGCTATCTTCAGGGCACTCAGTCTTTATACATGTTCTGGTTTTCACGGGTGTCATCACGTGTCAGTTTGCCACAATTTCAACATCTCTACAAAACAAACAAATATTGAATCTTAAAAACATGGTTTCTTTTCTTTAGTGCATTACACGTCGTACATCACATCTATACTAACTTCACCTCCATTATCAATACAAACAGCAGGGTTCATTTCTTTCTGGTCTTATTACTTTCCCATCTTTACTCAATATTTACACATTCTACATATTTTCATTACTTTATTACAAACTTATTTCGGGAAGGCGTTGTCTAATTTCTAACGCCTCTTACCGCACTTTATGTTCATTTTATCATAGGGCGTGATTGCTTCTGTCTATCTCTCTAAGATTTTCTAAGATCTATACATTAATTCACTGTCTCAATGTTGCAGTCTTTACAATTAGGTTCTATTGTTTCCAACCAGATAGCAACTACTAGCCCTCCACATGATTACACTATATGCGGGCTTACCTATTTGGAGCATGGTAATTGTTTCCCACTGCTGTCCTTAGTCGAAAAAGCGGAGATTGTACTTTTACTGCCGGTCGCTGCTGCGCGACAATCTGTTTGGACACCTACACCAAAGATCTATAACAAAATGAAGATCTATATTGTGAAAAAATGTTTACTCTTTGAAAGAAAATGTGTTTCCTTTCTACCTTGTGCGGCTTACCTATTTTACTTTGCCCCACGATCTTATTCTCTGGAGAAAGATTAATGGTTATCCTCCACATTCAGCATTATTTTCTTGCTATGAAATCTAGATGGCCAAACACAAACAAAAGCACTTATTAGGTTTCCCTTGTGATGGTACATCAGTGCCGCTTCACACATCACGCATCCCTCTTACCTAGTTATCTCAGTGCTGGTCTCCCGTGTGACTCGCGTACGCTAGTTTCCTCTCGGAACGCTGGAGCGAGTGGTTCGTCCCAGCTGCCATCTAAAATAACCGGCAGCTCTATCTCACGTGAAACGTACGTCATCGCGTACGTTTTTCGCTCACGTGACCGGCACCATCTTGCTTAGGTTCCCTCATCCGCCATGATGGAGCGGGTGTATAGACCAAAGTCGGTGCTTGTTTCAGACATATTTGTATGTATGTAGATTCACTGTAGCAAACAAAAGGTGTAGGGTATCAGTCTGCACCACTATCTATGTTTTTTACAAGTGTATGGACATATATGTCAAATGTCATTATATTTTGAAGTCATTTGTTTCTCGCTTACGTGACCAACAACCATCTTGCTTTGGCTTCCTTGTGCGCCATGAATAGAGTGGATTTGGAAACTTGGGTCGGTACTGCAAACTAGTATTTGTATACGTGTAAAGTCACCATATATATCAAGTGGTGTCGATCTGCACCACAGATTGTTCTACATCTATGACAGATGTGCAGACGTGTGTCTCAAATATCATTAGGTATCGATGCCCAACCTCGAGTTGTATACGCCTGACGAGGTCGACACTCTACACTCTATGAGCTCCTCATACATTGTCTTTTGAAGAAACCTAGATCGACTATGGTTTAACCAATCAGACTACGACTATATGTGTCTTCCAACACATCATTCTCACACACACTTTACGTTTTTCACTTTTTATGGTGAATGAATAGAGACCATTCAATCGAAATGTTTAGCCCATTTTTTACACTGACTAGGGAATAGATCCATTTCTGTTCCGCCTGTCTTCATTTCAAATCTCTATTGCCCCCTCTAGGTTGGGGGGGTATCATCTCAATGATGAACCAGTGAATATCATCCACTACATGTCGAGCGCTCTTAAAATGTGCTACCAAGGGTTTCTCCGGTATTTGATTCTTCACACAGGATCTCTGTTCACAGATCCTCTGACAAATCGGTCTCTTGGTTTTCCCAATGTACAGTAAACCACATGGGCATCTAATGCCATAGACTACCCACTTAGAATTACAATTCGTGAAGTTTTTCAATTCCCATTTTCTTCCTTTAAGATCGACTACTTTCATGTTAGCTGTTAACTTGCAAACCGAGCAATGTCCACAGGTGTAATGACCCACTACCGGTGGTAAATTCCACAATGTCGGTTGGGTCATGGACCTTTCTTCTGTGGGAGCTGTATAAGTATGCACCAGTTTATCTCTCAGATTAGGCATACGCCGAAATGCAAAACGTGGTTTGTTGAAATTGTGGCAAACTGACATGTGATGACACGTGTGAAAACCAGAACATGTATAAAGACTGAGTGCCCTGAAGATAGCACCAACAGGATATACAGAGTGGATATATTTCTATGTATATTTGTATGTTTAAGATCGATGTTGGTCATAGAAACACATTTTTGAAGTGTCGGCACAGCCTTTTTGCCCACAGAAATCAGGGAGGGCATTAGGAACAGTGGTGTTTGAATACCCCATATCTAGGCGTAGACAACGTTTTTGAAGTGTCAGCTTCTACGTCAACAGTGGAATGTATGCACAGATAGATGTGGTTCACAATGAGTTTGGACCATAATGATGTGTTATTTTTTTAAAATTTATTGTCAATATGATGTTTTTTGATAAACATTAAAATATGTGTATATTTTTGATAAGTACATGGTTTTTCGCCCCCTTTTTTTGATGAAGAGGCGAGCATGAGCAAGTGTATATACATCTAGGGTGACTCACTCTGAACAGCAAGGGAAGGAAGCTGTATTGCGGGATCCTTTTGAATCTGCATTTCATTGTCCTCACCCACACAGCCCCTAAAAAGAGGACATTCGTAGCTCATCAGAATTGAAGGTACCACGTATTGGTCAGTCATTGGATGGGTTTTAATTTATCAACCCCATCTGAGAGGCAGTCCAATCCCTAAGAAGAGTGGAGCCTTATGCTCAAATGTACTTTCGGATGCAGATAAACGCAATCGTGAGGTTGGGCAAAAACAGGGTCTCTTGCAGGCGCTGTAGCAGCTCAGGAAGGCTGGCGAGGCAGTGAAGAATAAGTTAAGACAAAAGACAAGACCTTGGCTACAAAGCCAGCAGTGTGGGCTGCACTGCCAAATACCACATTGTGGTGTATAATATTCTTAATAATTTTTAAAAAGAATATATGCTTGAAGTGTTCAAAATACATTTTATTCTCAATATTCTTTGATTATTTATCTTTAAAAGATAAGCTTCACTCAGATCATATGGCCCTCCTTACTGGCACTCTGTGCTAAATGTGATCACCAAAATCATGGAAAGTGATTTAAGCAGCAGGCCCACTCGGGCAGTGTGGTTACTAGCCCTCTTGACTAAGATTACAATGCCCCTCCTTTCTGCTCTGAGAAGACATGCTTCCTCGCTGCAGGCTCTAGGCAATACAAGTGTCCCCTGGGTTAGTTTTCTTTCTGTCCCTCCTGCAGTCAGCCAGTTGACAGAATTTTCTTTTTACAAAGTGCAAGAGTCAAAAACTGAATTGTAACTTTTTTCAAATCCCGATTTGCTTGTTTCTCTTTTGTTAAACGTTGGAACTGAATTTACCTTGAATCAATGGAAAGGGGGGGTTCACGCAGGTTCCAAAGAAAGACTGTGAATACATTTATTGATATTTGTTGTGAATTGCTATTTTCTTGTGTATTTTATGTACAAGTGTGAAGGCCTGATATCCTTTATGAGAGTGTTTCCTTTAGTTTTTGATAGGCAGGGAAATCATCGACAGCCAGGGTAGGGATAGTAAGGAGTTTGTTGAAACGTATTATAAAACGGCATATTTTGAGAAATCATCCAAAAGTTGTCGGCCTCACATTTCTGACCCCTCACATCACACACCAGGTTATCCACTATCAACAGGTTCACACAGGTCAGGGGAAAAAGATTGTCATTGTTAGAAATGGCAGGCATCCCCTCAACACAACGCATTTTATAAGCAGCATTTTGCTTAATAGTACCATTGAAATATTTTGCCAACAAGAAAATATCCAAGCAATGTTGGTCAGAGGTTGTGACAGTGTGCTCGATGTGTTTGCTAAAATATTTTAAATAAAACAACTTTTACCAGAGTTAGACTGTCAGGCTGTATTCATGGGAAAGGATGTGGTAATTGACACTCCATGTTAAGAGAATGAAGTCCTGCTTGACACTATTGCCCATAAGGGCACGTTTTATAGCTGGGTGCGAGAACTCTTTTATCAAACACAGCATGTATGGTATTGTGTAAGTGTCGAATGCTATCTGAAATTGTTTCTTAACTCTAACAATGTTAGAATTTGAATAGTTCTACAGTTTGCAAGTTCCGAGGTCACAGCTCCTGCATGTTTGGCGACCATCAGCTTTAAGCTGTCAAAATGTATCTTAACGCTGTTACAGACATTTCAAGTTATCCTTTTATCCTTCATACAAGTGCTACCTCTAGAGGTGCAATAGGCATTAGTCTTTGAGCCTGTCAAGGCAAAATCAACAATTCTATCACGAGGGGACAGCTTGTTCTTCAATGGACCCATATCGTTTCGTAAAGGGGACTCGACTCACCCTCTGCCACCACAACAATTACTGAGGCTGTATCATGACACATGCACCTATCTTGGAGCTGATCTATAACTGTGTGTAGTTCCAAGAGTGCTTAGGAATTTCTGAAGTATACAGTGAATATGTTGATGTTCGGGGAAGTCTTGGCCATTTCTCTGGAATACTTCGAAAACAGGTAGAAGGCCTCCATGTCCATGACATCGCAACTACGCATATCTTGGTCCAGATCAGTCAGCAATTTGTACAGCACATTGGGATTGGGAATACTGGTTGTGTTCTGCAAGTTAGTTAATTGCACACATGTTATCCATAGAGAATTATGGCACATTTTATTGAGCATCATTGAGTTCCATTCTATCCGTTCTGGTCTTAAAACTATGCCTTCTTTTTCATAGAATCTTTGAATGTACAGAGCCTTTGTGGCATCATCAACACGCCATGTGGGGGTACCTAAGGCATCTTGCTTTTCGTAGAGGACAGCTTGATACACTGCAAAAGAGTTTGACATCGATTTCCTTGACATGCCAGATTTCATCATCCTTATCTATGTGGTACTCTTCTTTAGGACTTCATGCAACTCAATTGCATACTATCTACAACTGAGAGCCCTTTCATCATCGAGAACTTGTTTTCTAACTCTTGCTACATGTACAACCCAGATTGGAAGAAGTCACTTACCATCCACCCACACCGGTACACTGGGATAGTAGAGGTGCTGTAAAGGAAACACCCTGCATTTACTAGACTAAAATACTGATCAATGTCTTTGACATCCTTGAAAATAATTCTTGTGTGGCCTACAGTATACCTCTTTGTTTTGTTCATGAAAGTATACACATTTGCGACGTTGTAATGATGCATCTTGTAATTGGCAGATGCTTTGTGGTATAGTTCAATGGTGTTCATGCGCCTGCTATACAAGGCGTCTCATGGCTCGAGGCTGTAGAAAATGATGTTGTTCAATGAACTCAAGCAACACAGGGTTCGGTTTTCAAATGGACGCCCTCTCGTGTAGCCACAATGTGTCTACCGTCATACCCAGACCTTCAAGATAACTACATTGTATCATAGTTCTGCAATGCAGGTGTTGGCGAGTTGTTTTTGTGAGAGAATTTAAATTATGTTCAGGTTAGTACTGGGGATAGCCATGATACAAAGCAACTGCTCAAACCAAGTGCAGTGGCTACCCCATCAATTAAAGCATAACCATCCAAATAATATGAGCCCCCTTACTCTCACAACTTGTAAGGCAGTTTGAATGAAGATAGCTTCACTTTCTGCTACATACATTAATCACTGTTTGGATGACATTGAACAGCGTTTTTGAGTACAAAGGTTAGGGACTAAGGTGATGGTCTCAGGTTTTAAAACCCTTTATGGTATATAGACATGCACATGGATACTAATGTGGCATGTTAAAAGTGGTCTAGAAAATGTTCATTATGTGTCACCCCTAGGTTGTTGGGGTCCGTTACAAACCTTTTGTGTAATATAATTACTTTGATATCGTCCCTAAAGAGGGTACATGCCTGTTTCAGAATGTTAATGTCCTGTTGACAATAGAAGCATAGCCTCTTTTAAAAACCACAAATATTACTTCTGTTGACCACTTACCATTGTAGAAAATCTGAAAACTGATTTCCCATCAGGCATAATCGTGTCTATGCTGTAGAAATATGTAGCAGGCAATGCTCCTAGGTAGTCCTGTGATGATTAAAAAGTGAAGAAAGCCCCTTTGGCCCTAAAAACCTGGAGCTCTCAATAATGTTAATGTGCCCTCAATAAATTGTGACCTAACAGAAATGTGGAAAATAATGCTCTATCTAACCTTGACAGTCGAAAGAGTAGCGGTTGCATCATTTGTCAAATCATGGGAAATACCAACTTATAAAGACACATTTTAAAACATTTAACTTTTAGCTACATTTTTACATAAGTCTGTTTTAGGCTGTTTAGCTCATGCTTGATTAGTTTATGATGCAATTGATGTACTAATTGTAGTACTGTAATATCTGCAATCTTGTTATCGTCAAATAATTTATTCTATGTATGCTGATCTCCTTTTTTCTGTTTTTTAAAGGTTTTGACAAACCAAACACAAATAAATAAATAATAATAATACTTGTCTTTGAGTTGCTTGTAGCCCCTCTTAAAAATATATGGGTCAATATATGGGTCTTTACTTACCTTGAACAGCTGCTGTTCTTCTAAACTTGTAACATTGGGTTTTGCTGTCCCTGAATTGCTTAGTGCATTCTGAAATAGTTTTTGAGTGCTCATACTTATCATTGAGTAGCTTAAGGCCTTGCCAGAACTTACATGAGTTACTTTACTAGCTCTGAACTGTGTTCAACAAAGTAATATCTGTTACAAGGTGTATGGTTGTAACTGGGTTGCTTTATTAAGTGATTTCTGTAACTGAGTGTCACTGCATGACTGACCAGGTCTACTACCCGTGAATTACTGATTGCATTCTAAAAGTATATATAACCTGGTTTTACTCCCCATGAATAGCTGACTGCCATTCTGAATGTGTTATAGCTTTGACTCACATTGACTGCTTAGTGTAATCTAAATAAGGTTATACTTTGGCTTGTAACCCATAAGTATTGAGTTTTTTTGTAATAATTGTGTTGATATGATATGTTATAGTACGCACCCAAGATTTATCTTAGCCTATTTGTATTTAAATGAACTCTTTATTTTTACAATGCATTGTGTTTCAGTGTTTCTTTGGACCAAATGTATTCTACAATTTCTTTGTACCAAGCTACAGCCCTCTCTCCCTCCTAAGACTGCTCTGTCCCCGCTACCAAATGTTCTCGGGTGGTACAGCCTTATACTAAGAGTGGAGTTTTGCACTGTCTCAGATATGGTTTTATGAAACCCTTAGTTGGACTTAAGAAAAACGGACCTAACAATTAACACAGGCAGTAATTCTGCTAAAATCCCCATGGCGTTCTATGGACTCTGAAAACGATGATTATCAATGCCCTACCACCACTTGTACTCGCACCGAAGATCCGTACGGCTTTCCCACAGCTCATTCGGAGTCTGCATCTTGCCATTGGTCACCAAAACACCACCTCGCCGTTCTGCGACAGCAACGTCCAGGCTTTGCCATTCCGCCGTCCTATAAGCAGGGTGGGTGGGAGGAAAACAAAACACAACAGGTCCTCCAGAGAGGATTTTATTAATGAAAGACCTCACAAAGGGGCCCGCTACACGACCAGGGATATTTGAGAAAAGCTTAGGCCCACAGAGAGGCCTTGAAACATCTGGGTCCATGTTGGAAAGGGGCAGAGCTTACAAACCCTCTTAAGCCCTCCCATGGCCTGTCCATATTACACCCCTGGAGACAGATAAGTGCCTGGCTAGGATACGTACCCAATCAGGGGAGGGATGGGGTATGTATGGAGGTGTAATTGCTTAGGGGTGGTTTAGTTGTGTGAGGACAGGAGGTGGAGGAGGACATCCGAGAGACCAGAGAAGGCGAGAGCAAAAGGAGTGTGGATGCTATTATAAGGAGGAGGTCTGTGGAGTGTCTGTGTGAGAGTGGAGAGTGTCAGGAGTAGGGGTAGAGTAGGAGTAGCAGAGTGGTGGTAGTGACAGAGGTAGCGGTAGTAGTTTGGAGTAGAGACAGTAGATAGTGGGAGTCGTGGAGTAACAAGCAAGTGAAATTGGCAGTAGAGTGGTAGTTGGTAGTAGAGGGCAGTAACAAGCGCTAGTGAGTAAATGAGACTGATAGTTGGAGGAGGAAGTAACGGGATAGTGTTAATAATGGATTAGGAATAGTAGCAGAGGAAGAGTAGTACGAAAGTGGGAAAATAGCAGTAGTTAGTGGTAAGAGTAGAGAGAGCACCTATAGTAAGAGGCAAGTAAGTAGAGTGAGAGGAAAAGAACAACAGAGTTAGCAACAGTAGGAAGTGATAGAGTTGAAAAGTGAGAGGAGAAGTCAGATCAAACGGTGGAGGTGGAAAGATGGAGTGAACGATTGGAGGGACAGTAGTACGATGAGAGGAGAACATCAGTGGAGATCAGTGTAGAGAAGGGGCAGGATAGAACGGGTGTGAGGGACAGAAGGGTGACACAGGGTGAAAGAAGGCACCATCCCTAACTGCCTAAGACTACTAAGCGGGCTAGGTTAGGGAAGCCCTAGAAGAACCGAAGGGAGCCAATCAACATTGCTTTAGGGAAATCCCTAAATAGAATAAGGCAGAAACAAACAACTATGGGTCACAGATCAAATAGCAACTAACATCCCTGTCAGGTGTGGAAGAGGCCCGGGGAAGTGGACACCGTGTGGGACGACCCTATGCCAATTGCCCAAGAACCCCCTCAGGCATGAGAACTATCCGAGAACCCTTGGTCCAAGCTATCTGTAAGGTTCCAATGCACACCCTTTGACTTACTACCAGAGTCAGCGTGGTTATTTCTGGTGGGCCACCCCATCACATGAGTCAATGTTCACCCTGCATTGAGGTTGCCCTAACCTGCTTGACTTAACCCCAAAGATGGTTAAGATGAAGAAGGGCATCTTTCCCTTTTTCTTCATTACCTGGCACGGTGCATTCATCATCTGTGGAGAGATCAACATTGACCACCTTCTCTTTGCATGTTCCTGGACGTGGCCCTATACGGTCCTGCTATGAGGGAGCTGGGGAGGGGGAAGATCTCTGCACAAAGATTTGACCTCTTACACCCTCTGTACATCTGAGTCCATGCCCAACAATTTCCTGTATCTGAAAAGGTACCACCACAATATTTACACGGTTTGAGTGTAGAGGTCTGAGATTTCAATTGTTTCTGATGGGGATTGCATGCGCTCATGCTCCTTCGCCATGACAACGGGCAATCCTGTACTGCCTTGATGTCTTCCACCTTCAAGGCCTTCAGAGATTCGCACGTGTTGAGCCCTTGTTTCGACGAGTGTGTGAGCGCGACATAGCGCCAGTATCATCCAATGTTATTCCTGAATCTTGCTGATTCTGCTGAAAAGCGCCCCTGAATAAGCTGTGCCTGCACCTCATCTTCTTCATCTAGTTACATGCAGGACAGTGCAAGTTGTTGCAGCCGCCTCACATCATTTGTGTGAATGATTCATGTGCCTTCTGTCAGGCCCGTCGCAGCTGGAATCTCTAATAATCAGCACTCACCTTTTGGCTGAAACATGTGGTGGGAGCTTGCTTTGCTGCAGCATAAGAGCCTTTTCTGGTGGCAAGCTTTTTAAAAATGTGTGGATATCATTAACAGCATGAACGTCCTCTTTGCATTGTGAACAGCCTCCCCGATGCCATAAAATAAGCTTCCAGTCTTTCTGCACACATGGCCCATCTGGGACCCAGGGTCAATGCGGCACCCTAACATAAAAGGTGGCGCTTAGTGCCACATGGAGTAGTCCGGTGTGTGGCCAGGTAGGATGATCATACTGCAGGTCTTTGTGTCAGGCAGGTGGGTTGTTGTGCCATAGCCTTCGTCTGGGCCGTCTTCGTTGTCCAATTGACAGCTCACACATTCTGTACATTCTAATGCTTGAAGACCACTAACCAATATACACTTCCTCGGTGGCACTTGCAGGGAGGATGGCCCACCAGTGTAGGTCACACACAGGAACACATGGAAGGACCTGAATAAAGGAGTGTAGTGCTCTGGAAAGCCTACATCTTTGATCACCGCCACTGCAGCGCGGTCTACACAGCAGGTACGAGGGGCTACCTTTCTAGTGGAATACCATCAAATTGTGCACTGGGAGGCCCTGGTGGACGGCATAGCACTCCATGTAGGCAGGGTGTGTGCACTACAGCTCGTGCAGTGCTTCTGCGCCAATGCTCGCAGGGTCGACAGCGGCATGGCCAAACGTGTGAGTGGAGGGCCATTTTGTTGCCAGCTTTTGTAGGGCCTGGCTGTTGCAGGCTTCCCAGGGGCGGGGCCTACGCAGTGAAGTAGTTCACAGCCAGGAAACAAAGCGCACCGCGAGGTCTGACTGTAACTGCCCACCCCAGAATATGAACACTCAAAAACATTATACGTTAACATCAACTATTCTTAGTCCATTACATAATCACTAAACCGAGCAGGGGCACGCCTCATTTCTCTTCTTGGGTATCCTTTCATTGATCATGGGCCCATTAACGTGTTTAAGTTACCATTCGGCAGGGTGGCCTCTTCATCTTCTGGGCATGCTACCAATGTATCTGAAGGCACTTCAGCTGTTATGTTTACAGGGGCATCATTTGCAGTTGGCGACTCTTGCTCCGTGGCCCGTCCATCCGTATTGTTATTTGGAGCTGGACACAGTATTCTTTTAAACCAGTTACAATTATAAGTAACGCTGCAGCTTGCAGACTTCCCCATTATCTTTGTCTCTCTTCTTCCATGTGATTTGCCACGGCTGGGTTTAAAAGAGGAGACTCAGCTTATATGTGGGGTTTCTTGTCTTGACAATAACTTGGCCACCGACAGACAAGGATGTGTCTCACAATTGTCTACGGACGCGCCTGTTATGTGTGGGTCTAGTGCTGGGATGTGAGAGAGCGTCATGACATCGTCATGACGCCTCTCTAATAAAAGGGGCTCCGCTGACACGCACAAGGCAGTGCAGCAGAGCCCCAGGTAGCGGCAACTCGTTTCTGTGTCATCATTTGGGGGTCCTGGTGCCGCGTGGTCGCAGCCTGGTTGGCGGCCTTGCCTGGGTGTTCCCAGTGCCAGGGCTGTCGTTGCTGGGGTGATCCCCAGCCCGGTAATACCCGCGCCAGTGAACCGAGCGCTGCAAGGTGACCCCTGCCACAAATCCGCTGCATGGACGCAGAGTCTGGGTGCTGTGTCGAATGGCCCTGACACGATCTGTGGCCTGCCCCGGTGACTGGAGGCGGGCCACCACAGCGCCCTTTCCGGTTTCCTGTGACTTGCTTTCTGCATATATTCCCACTATTCATCACCGACCTTGGTCTTGTATGCTCGGAGATTGTCGAAGACACATTTCTGTTCAGCAGGGACTCTGCCGCGGATATTCCAATGGCCGTGTGTGCAGAGTTGTACAATACGCCATTAAGAAAGACATCAGAGCGCTTTAGAGAGGTTCCTGTTTTTCATGTTAAATTCAGAACTTTTTATTTAGAGTTCTAATACACCTCTCTACATCTCTGTTAGCACAGGGCTAGCAAGGTGTGATTCTTTTATGGATAATGTCATAGCTCTTGAGCAGGGCTTTAAGTGGGGTAGACCTTGAAGGGGGCCCTTATTTGGGGGCGTGGCTTACATGATGGCCGTGGCCTGAAACGTACGCAAACCATAGTAAGGTACACAAACAAATATATAAATGTATGTAAGCATTTGTATGCATATTTTACTATGGTTTGTGTACTTTTCAAGCCATCTTTTATAAATATAGAAATATTTTCATATTTCTATTTTTATAAAAGATGGCTTGAAAAGTACACAAACCATAGTAAGGTACGCACACAAATTTATATGCGTAACTTACTATGTATAGTTTGTGTACTTTTCAAGCCATCTTGAAGTACACAAACCATAGTAAAAAAAAAACCTATAGAGGCAACAGGGAGTAGATGCTAACAAGTGATCCCTCAAAACAGGTGCATAACCTACAATTCGCAAACGAACGACACTTGTGGCCTTTGTAATTGTTATTGGGGGAAGATATTCACTAGTACAGTGCTCACTGATCCATTAATGAGCTAAACAAGAGAAATTTCGAACTATTGTTATTCTCAACATGATTAAAATTATTATGTCAACAAATTCATTTATTCAATTTATGTAGTCACAGTACAAAAAACAGAGAGTACAAGACAAAGGGACAAAGCAAAAAAACTTTTTTGTGATTCCTAACTAATAAAGTGACTTGTGCTGTGCAAACTCACATGTGAATAAATTCAATCTAAAACACTTTTCACCTCTGACACCATTCATACCATTCTCTTCATACACATTTCATTACAATTGCATTAAAAAAAATCTAAAAACACCCAACATGTTTCATTCCTGATACTTTTGCTTTCTTTAGTATATGGAAATTCTTTAGGGGGTTAATATTGTGTCGAAAACCTCTGTTAAACTGTGACATGCAACTCAAACATCAATTTTGGTTGTAACTCCAAAACCCCATGGTTTAGGTTAACGTGTCGAAGCTTCAATCTTCTAACAAGTCTTCTACTTTTACAAATGTACATATCTTCCCCATATTAGTGAACTTTGTACGTTCGATCTTCGCTTGTTCTACGCCCGAGGATATGGAACCGAATAAGTGGAGCCTATCCGTCTATTTTCCTTTGTGACGTCTAAATTTATACAACTTGTGGCATGTCAGTCTTGCTACCGCCTGGCGTTTTTGGGCCGTAGAAGAATTGTATACTTTTCAAGTCATCTTTTATAAACATAGAAATAGGTTACATATATTTCTATGTTTAAAAATGAAGGCTTGAAAGGCACGCAAACAAATATATAAATATAAGCACTTATATATTTGTGTGCGTACAATAAATCTTTGCTGACGAACAAAGCCAGAGGCGTCTTTGTCGTCGGCAAAGCTTTATAAAAGATGGCTTGAATTTTGCCATCTTTTATAAACCTAGAAATATGTCACAGAGTCCCCAGGTTCATCAGAGGGGTAAAGACGCCTCTGTGACCTGGGTAGGGGGTGGTAAAACAAAAGGACAGACATTTCCTTTGGTGACCCCGCACGCGAGGGGTCACCAGAGGAATTTACAGTGACTGACAGAAGTGCCAGCCAGTCAAAGGCAGCTTGCCTGACTTAATGGCGGGTGCATCTCCCGTCGCAGCTCAGCCAAACTTTTTGGAAACTGCCAGAGCCCGGCCCGGCCCACTTAAAGCAGTGCTCTTGAGACATTTGCTGAATTCCATGTTCTAAAATGGCGAGCCATTGTCCAATCCTACTGACTGCGGGAGTCCATGACTCGCAAATATATCATCTAGCACAGGGATCACCACCTGTGCAGTTGCGCCGTCTACAAATTTTACTTATGGTATCTTGATCATTCATCTAATACCACAAGGAAGTGTTGAGGGCCCAGAAATGTCTCAAGGTCAAAGCCTGCCACTGAGTCATTCTCCTCCGGAGGGATTCAATGTTGGGGGAGCAGGCACTAGAGCCATTGCCTGGCACTAGGTGCAGTTGACCAGAAAGGAGTCGACCACAATCTCGAGGTTTGGGAACCATACCTTTTCTATGAGCCTTGCCTTTGCTTTGAAGGTGCCCTGGTGTCCCGTATTTGCCAGGTGTAAAACCTTCTGTTTCAGTTCTGACAAGGCTACCAGTCTCGAATCCCGCAGGAGTACACCCTCCTAGGTGGCAGATGGTCTGTTGTCCTTCTTCAGACGCCTTCTAGCAATGCTAACGCTCTGGCTGTCCAGTGTGTGTGCTTCCCTTTCGGAAGGTTTTCCACTCTCCTTGTCTGAGTTGTATGAAATCTTGCATGCCTTCATGCAGGCCATAGAGTTGGTTGTGTCTGCCATAGACATGGATTTGGGTACGTGGGCCTGCATAATTATGTGCATGTAGCTTATCACTTATCCATCCACGTCTTTGGATAGATATTACTTTTTTGTGAATGCCGGGAGAGGTAGCCAGTCGCATTGTCGGCCCCAGCCCTATAGGTGAGTGTGACCCCACAGTTTTGGAGCTGCCGTAACCACGTCTCTATCCGAATGGGTGGTCTTGGCGCTGAGCCTTTCATGATTGGTTGGAGCAGTTTGTGGTCTGTGACCACTGTAATGGAATATCCAGAAATGTATGACGGGAATTGCTTGCACCCCCACAGTAGTGCTAGTTCCCTTTGGCCTCATCACAAAGTTGGGCAGACCGGTAAAATGCAGCAGTAAAGCTTTTACCGATGCATTTACCGCTCCGCTAATAACGAGTTTGGCCCTACCATGGCACATTCACCTCCAGCTTAGAGCTGGAGGTGAATGTGCCGGAGGTAAGCGATTTTTGGCGCTATTACCATAAGCCTTATTACCGCTGCCAGTAATAGTGCCGAAAAACCCCATGGAGTCCGTGATGAGCAATATTTGGTGGGTGTAAGTGACTTGCTCGCATATGCCACTGTCCTTCTGGCACCATTCCGTTGAATTTGAAGTAAAACCGCTCCCAGCTCTACAGGACTGTCATCGACATCAATCTCTGGTTGTCTGTTTGGGTAAAAGTAGGCCATGGCTTTGTCTTGTAGGAGAGCTATCTTTGTGTTGTCAAATGCTGATTGCTCAGCTGCGCCCCAGATCCATGCACTAGCCTTCACACCCAAGAAGCTTTTAACCTCGGAGGTCGGCGTTGGATGCAGTTTATTTTGATGTCCCTCACTTTGCACGGATCAACCAATATTCCTGTATCCTGAAACTTCAAACCAAAGAATTCCACTTTGCGCTGCAGAAATGTGTATTTTCGGTGATTAAGCGTTAGCCCCTGCTGCGTGCATCCACACAGTGGCCTAGGTAGTTATGGGAGCTATGGCAGCAATTGCGGAATGTTACAGACACAGGTGTTGCAAGTGGACACCAGCCCCCACCTTACTTCAGTGCCAGATCTATATTTGTAGATGCTGTATTAAATTATCATGGCCCACCTTGATAAGGTTGCTACGTTGAGAGACGCGAGTCACTACCTTTTAACAATAAACACGCATAGACAGTAGGCTTAATATAATTATATAAATACATCCAGTCTTTATGAAATAAAGAAGATTCGGACGAGAATATGGTACTTGGTATAGGATTATTATTTTAGAAAAAACAGCCAACACGTGCTTCGACCATCAAAGGCTTTCTCAAGGCTGAGATATACAGACGTTCAGCAAATAAATTAAGGAGGTAGACCTTAGTACAATGTATGTCCATCGTTGTGAAAACACCAGTGACCAAACAAGTCCCACTGAAATGTCAAAAAAGGGAATACATCACGTAATATATAGTAACACATATTAGTAAATCTAATTCGTACAAAACTGGGCAACACTTTGTATAAGTACACATACAAATATATAAGGAAGGTAGGCGAGAGAGAGGAGGGAAAAACAAATACAAAACAATGGTTATTGCTTAGTTTGCATATATATCTTATAACTAGACTCGGTAAGTATCATTAGCCAGAGTATGATTTTCTGGCCCAAATCAGTTTTTTGAAAGAGAAATGGGTGAATGACTGTCTGTGGAGGGTTAGAACTAATATCTCATTCTAGTAAATATGTGGAGGGTTAGAACTAATATCTCATTCCAGTAAATATGTTCCTTTGTTTGAGGACATCAGGAATAAGAAGTCAACGAAGAATGTGTCTCAAAGAATAAATATGGCTATTGTAATTCTAATGAAAATGTTAATATAAAAAAATAATAAATAGGGCTATGTGTGAAGCAGAATCTATATATGCTTGACATGGAACTACCTGAAAGAGCTCTGAAAGGTCACTAGCCTTTTGTTGGAACTAATTTATCATGCTTCCATGATACTCGTGGCACATATCAAACTACATACAGCACAGGCACAGCTTCTCTTGAGCAATATAAGTGCTTCTTTCATTGCTTCATATAATAACAATAAACAAGTCCCTTGAAAGCGAACAACGCTCTGGTAGCTCGAGAGTACGTTGCATTTCGGGAAGAAATGCACATAAATGTGCGTCTATGTTTTCGTCACAAAAGAACAATGTTACGCAAATCAACGGTGCTGTTAAAAACGTACAAACGAGCAGCCGTGGCGGTGTGTCTACCATCCTCCCCACCCCTGAAGTTGGCCAGGTTCAATATAGCTCTCTTTTCTTTTCCAGTACTGCCCCCTGCCTCTCCCCAACGGTACACCACGTCAAACAGGTTAGGCCCGACACGTGCCCTCGAGGAACGGTTACGTTGCAACCGTCAAGGAAGGCGTGGCGCAGCCAAGCTGCCCGCATCTGTCATGTCTGATGGAGAAGGACGCCACTGCAAAACACAAAGAAGCTGTTCACAGGTTGCGTACGCGCTAGTGTCTCCCTGTAATACAAGAATCTGCCATTCTCCCCTTTGAAAAGTATCTGTCAAAACGTACAGTAATACGCGCATGGAGGCCCTTGAAACAATCGACGCCTGCGGGCGCTTGAGGATTGTCTTTCTTCGGTGCTAGACTTTATGTCTGCAGCGCTTTGCGTCCCTTCAGCGTAGATTGACTAGTGGAGTCGGTATACATTAGACAGTTCCCAGAAGGCGAGTCTTGTTGTTTTCCATGCCATCAAAATATGCATTCATTTTTTCTAGGTCTTTTCCAGCGCTCGCAGTGCTCAGAGTCTCAGTAAGGGCCGGAAGTCGTGGATCAAAAATATCACTGACTTGTACACGTCGTCTGTGTGAGGAGCCTGCGTACCACATATTTTGTCCAAAGAGGAACATGAAAAGAGGACAAGTCCACAGAGACATAAGATTCTGGAAAATACGCCCCTCCCATGAGAGCAGGATTCTCAAAATGATTGGTTGGCAGCAGAACAGATGGGCAGTTAAAAAAAAAAATTACAAGAGAAAATGGGACAGGAAAGGATGCGGACAACTTTTGTTATGATATGATATTGCATGTATAAGGTGCCTATAAACATGTGTTTCGAGGCCTGACGAGTCAAGGGAGGAGGGAACAGAGGGAAGACAGACAACAATCTTACAAGGCCAGGTGTCATTCAGATTGTGCAAGTGCATGGGAAGGGGGAAAGGGAAAAGTGCGGGGAAGGTGGAGGGAAAAGCGCAGTACATGGGATAATAGAATCAATAAGATAAATAAAAAAATACGGCCAGCTGGTGACATGTGCAAGGTAAGTGCAGTCATAAGTAACTATTTTAGCAATGTAGTTTGCTATTTCATTGATGTTAATGTTTGTTATTCACAAATATTGGTTATTGTTTTTGGGTGCCTTGGCATCATTTTCATCTGAGTCCGAACCTGCACATGTGCTCCGAATAAACAGTTCCTGTACATGGTCATCAAGTTGCATTGCAGTGCAATCGCTCACCCGCCTTTTTCTTCATTCCCCCTTCACAATGGAAACCCAGAAAGCCTGTTATGTTACCAAGGCTCTCATTCATAGATTCATCCTCTTCATCCCCGTCACAGACCTCAGAACTATCGTCCAAGCCCTGGTCCCGTTCCATTTGCAAGGATGCAACGATTGTCTTGCCAGAGTCTCAAACGCCTTCCCGACCCCACTGACAGCTGTGTAACATGCTGCAGCCAGTAACCATCACAGGACTGAGAACAAACAACCCCATGCCCCCAAACCCTCAGAGAGCTGCACTGGTCACCCTACAAAGCCTGCATCAAATTCAAGGTATCCTGCCCCACAGACAGAGCTAAGACTGAGAACGTTCCGACCTACCTGGTTGAAAAACTCACCAGCATCAAAAGCCACAACATCGCTGGACTAGAATCTAATCGATGCATAGAGGAAAGAATCAGAAAATAGGCCTCTTATGCACCGCGACTCTCCAAAGAGCCTGATTGTCGAAGAACACCATGAAGCCTGCCAACACCCCAGCAACAATGATTGCCCCTCTTCCTGCATACTTGTGCCTTCTCTCTTTTGGTTTTTGTTTAGTTTTGTGCCGTATAAATCCTGTCTGTAGGAACACACAGATGGGCAAAGTGGCTTCCGAGATATTCTGCGTGTTTCCCTTGATGGCGGCAGAGAAGAACCACCATGCAACAAAAAAAAAACAGTGTAAGTGATTTTCTAATTCCTGGCCATTCCAATCTAAACGGAAAATATTGGTTGGGCTCAACACTCATAAGTCAATAGGAAGTGGCACCTGTGATCTCTCCAACTCCATTCTTTAGTTAGACTTAGACCACATAGAAATTGTGAAGCAGCAAAATTATAAGAATGGCTTTTGCCCCTACGGATGATAGAGTCTTTAGTGGCATTTTCCCTTTAGTCCATGCACTTTCATATGTGGTTGTAGGGTTTGTGCTGTTACTATTTCCAAACTTCTCATAGCAGCAAGTTTAGCGCGTGTCATAGATGTCTGTATGTGACTTGAAGTCATAGGTTCAATCCCGGGCATCGCCTATCCAACCACGCAGCTTTCTGAGATTGGCAAGTGGAGTACTACTAAAATGGGCAACAAGAAAAACGAAATATTACAGCCAATATAAGCAGGGAAAGCCGGCATGAAGTGCCACATTTCAATCTGCTATTATTTATTTCATTTGTGTCACGCACGCCACACGCTAAAGCGCTGTTTCTTCAGGGTTGGGTTTAACTAGTGCGTGAGGCAGCCCAATAAAGCTAATAAGAAGACATGCCACTGCAGCAGCGCGTCATTACATTGCTAAGAGGATTTGCTCTTGGTGTGTGTTGGGCCACATACCTGCGTTCTGTGGTACAGCAGGAATGCATCTACCCTCTTCCTGAATTGCTTGAACTCTGCAATCTTTTGTAGGTCATGGGCAGTGAGTTTCAGAGTCTTGGGGCAATTTCTGAGAATCCCATTAGTGGTTTTACATGATGTGATGATGTAAAGGCATGTTGAAGTGTGACTTTTAAACAAAACATGTTTATTGGCTAAACCATCGTTCAACCTTAGCAACATTACAACATACAAAGTATAATGCAATTTACAAGCAAAACATACAATGTATATCAATTCATCCCATACAAATAAAAAAAAACATAAAATAATGTGTTGAAGAAAAAAAACATTTAAAGGGGAAAAACAATTCACCCAGTCACAAATGAATGCAATAATTATAAGAATTCATTCTCACCCTAGAATAGTATTTTCTATCCGCTACCACAATCTTGTGAACCCTATCATCATCATAAAAACCCAAAGAGTCCACAAAACCCACGTGGCTATAGCAAGGGACACTGGTGTGCCACTCAAACAGCATTTCCAAAATTACTCATTCTCCAGAGCCGTTCTCCTCTTAACATGGCCGGTGCATCAGCCACGCTGTGTTCTAGCGTTTACGCCGGAGACTGGCTTCCTGGCTTCCTTTTCGAGTTCGCAGCTAGTGTGTTCATCGTTTCCTTCCTTTTCCTCGTATCATTGTCCGATACCTTCCATATTCCCTTTTTCATTCCTGGATTATTAGAAGCGGCCTGTTGCCTTCTCAGAGTCTGTCGTGCATTCCTTCCTGAGCCCCCTTCCATGCTTCCGTGCTCGCAACTTCATCTCAGTACTTGCGAGTAGTGCTTCCCTTCCCTGGTTCTGCGCTTAATCCCGGACATTGACTGCTCTTACCTTCCTGGAATCCTGAACTCTTGTCTTCCTCTGAGTCTGCTCTCGTTCCACGCTGGATACAGAGGACCACCGGCCTTACCTGTACAAGTCCCGGACATCCCGGAAGACAGAGAAACCTTCAAAGAAGAAGACGACAAAGGACAAACAGGTAAGACCGGGGGTAGAGTGTGACAGTTTGAGACGGCCAGAACTTGATACTGAGCTCAATATGGAGGCTGCAGTCCAGGACCTAATGAGAGTAATGCAAGAATTAACAACAGAGGTTCAAAACCTCAAAGCCAAAAATGCAGCGTTAAAACAACTCGTGCTTTCCCGGGATTTGCCGTTACAGGAAAGTGCTCTGCTAGGGAGCATAGTGGACAAGTATGATGGTCCCTCCAAAACACTGCGATCCTTCCTTGATTCCTGTTTGGTGCATTTCATATTCAAACCCTACTATTTTTCCACGCCCCGAGCCAAGGTGGGGTTTATAATTGCTCATCTCTCGGACAATGCCTTACCCTGGGCAACTCCTTTGGTCAATGCTGCAGATCCACTCCTGGACAATTATGACGGATTTGTGGAAGCCTTGAAAACCATGTTCGATTGTCCTGAACAGGTTTACAGTGCTCAGGAAAGGCTCCTGGAATTCCAACAAGGGAGTCAAGACATGCTTTCTTATGTAACCCGCTTTAAGCAGTTGGTTAAAGAGGCCGATTGGTCCCAGGAGGCAAGTTTTACCCTGTTTCGCAGAGGATTAAATGACAAAATTAAGGACGAACTTGCCAGAGTAGCCCTTCCAAGTTCCTTCCAAGCTCTGATAGACTTGTCCCTCCAAATAGACTTTCGAATCCAGGAAAGAAAGGCGGAAAAGAGAAAACCCAAAACAGCTTCTCCAAAGGTTTCCATGGATTATCCTAGTCCTAAGGAAGCGACCACACCGCACTCTCCTAATCCCGAGCCTATGCAATTGGGCTCCGTACGGGGTCCAATATCTGCACAAGAAAGGATGCGTAGGATCAACACTGGGCTCTGTATCTATTGTGCCTCTGATAAACATCTAGTACGGAATTGTCCAATAGCTCCACCCAGGCATTCGGGAAACGCCAGCTCCCGATCTTGGGCGGAGCCCAGCTTCGGGAGAAAGATACTTGCTCTGCTTCTGCTCCTTCCTTAAATTGCCCCCGATTGAATACCTTAGTGGTCCTGCAAACATCCTTATCTACCACCAATAAGGAGACTCATTCCATCCTGGCCCTAGTGGACTGTGGTGCCATGCGAATCTTCTTGGACCATGAATGCGCCTTGAAACACAACATTCCCCGAGAAACTAAGGGAACAATCCAAGCTATCGAAGGAATTGATGGGAAACCACTGTCTTCGGGACCCATAACCCAGCAAACCACGGAACTGTTGCTCTCAATCAACAATCATCAGAAGATGCTTTGTTTTGACATCATCAAGGCAGCACACTACCTCATGGTTCTGGGAATGCCCTGGCTATAAAAACACATCCCATACATCAATTGGGCGATCAGATCCTTATTTCTAGGCTCTGAATTCTGCTTGTCCCATTGTGTATCCCAAAACATGGTACAGCACGTATCTATGGAACCCCAGATCCTCGAACGACCATCCATCTATGTCTCCAATATTTCCCAATTACCTGAGATTTACCAACAATACTCGGATGTGTTTTCAACAGCTATTGCTCAATCACTACCACCCCATCGACCAGAAGATTGCGCAGTTGACACAGAAGATTCTGCAGTGATACCATTTGGAAGAATGTTTATTCTTTCCAAACCTGAAAAAAAGGCATTGTGGGAGTACCTGGACACCAACCTTGCCAATGGAGCCATTCGACCTTCCAAGTCTCCAGCCGGTGCCTCTTTGTTTTTCGTGCCCAAGAAGGACACTGAGGAATTTCGACCCTGCCAGGACTATCGGGGACTTAACCAATGCACCCTTAAGGACCGTTACCCTCTACCGCTCATTTCCGATATATTGGAAGCCGTTCGGGGAGCTGTAATCTTTACTAAACTCGTCCTACTAGGCACCTACCATCTCATCCGGATAAGGGAAGGCGATGAGTGGAAGACCGCTTTCAGGACCCCTTTTGGACATTTTGAATACCTGCTAATGTGATTTGGTCTCGCAAACGTCCCTGCGGTGTTTCAGCGATTCATGGACAGAGTCTTTTCGGATATGTTGCTTCTCTTTGTCATAGTGTACTTGGACGACATTGATCTATTCCAATGATTTCCAGTTACATTAGGAACATGTGACATCGGTCTTACAATGCCTACGAGAGATCAAACACCTGGTTAAACCAGAAAAATGCATATTTCACGTCCAAACTTCATTACCTCGGGTTCGTTCTGAGTGCAAAGTGAATCGAAACGGACCCTCCAATGGTCTATCCTTTCTTGGCCAGCCCCTACAACAGTAAAACAGATTCAATCCTTCCTGGGACTTGCCAACTTTGACCAGAAATTCATTCCCACCTTCTCTGACATTGTACAGCCGATAGTCGCATTGTTGAAGAAGGACATTCCCTTCATTTGGTCCGAAGCTCAAGAGGCGGCCTTTCAGGAGCTAAAACTGAGATTTACTCAAGGTTCCATCCTGGCTCAACCGGATATCAATAAACCCTTCCTGGTAGAATCAGATGCCTCAGATCATGCAATAGGTGCTGTCCTAAAACAAGAATCCGAGGACAAAGCGGAACATCCCATCGCCTATCTATTTATCCCGAACGTTAACTCCCAGCGAGACCCACTATTCAGTTCTGGAGAAAGAATTGTTCGCCATATGGCAAGCCTTTACTGAGTGGCGCCATTTACTCCTGGGTGCCAAATTTCCTGTTCAAGTGAGAACTGTTCATAGAAATGTACAGATCCTACAATCCATAGAATGCAGAAACAGTCGCCAAGCTCATTGGGCCTATTTTTTCGCCCAGTATCTGTTTCGCATACATCATGTCCCAGGAACTAACAACGTAATTGCCGATGCATTATCCAGGCGTCCTGATTACGAGCCAGTGGAGGCTGTAATGCTTACCTCTGGTCCTTGCAGGAGTGCCTGGTCTGGTCTGTTGGCGAGTGCAGGTCCGGTCTGTGAACGCCTCCTGATGTTACCCAAAACACTCACTCCCCTCTGCTCACTGCAGGCTAAATCACACAGTGGTCAGAGTGGCAGGAGTGGTCTTGAAGACTGGATTCTGGAATGTGTCTATGTTGCGCCTCCTGGCTTCTTGCACCAAATGTCTCTCCAGTTGTAGTGTCACTAGGTTGTGGTGCTACCCAGTTTCCTCACCGGGCTTGTACCAGTACTGGTCCGTTCTATTGGTTAACTTCCAGTCCTTCACTTTTGCTCCCCAGTTCCTTCACTGAGGTAGGTGGATGGACAGTTGCTTCACTGAGTCACTGGAATGTCCAGACCTGCTGCGACACTCCTTAAACCACCTTGCGTTACCCTTATGTTATTATAAGCACTTTTCGTAGTAATAGTTAAATGTTCAAGTTCCTAACACTCTTTCTGCTTTCTTCCCCAGGTGCGGTAAACCTAGAAGGTCGGTGTGGATGCTCGCAGCAAGTTCTCTGAGTACAGTTATCCAGGTAAGTGATGCGGGTAGGGGGCGGGTTGAGTATGTTGACTAATCTCTGCTTACCCTCGTGTCTTGTGTTTTCTTTTCAGGTAAGCGGAGAGCGGAGGCGCTGGTAACACCACCGCTGACGATGAAACTGAGCCAGAAGGGGTCTGCGGTCCGCACACGATCCGGTAAGTAGTTGCAATGAATCTTGTCTCACGTCGTGTAGCTTCCAGAGCTTACCGTGTAGTGGGAGCTGGTCTCATGTGGCGTTGAGCTGGTCTTGACCCGTAGTGCAGAGCAGGATTTTCTGATATCTTGACCCGTAGTGCAGAACGAAGGAACTCTGAAGCAGGCAAGCGTCACGCTGGCAGCCGGAGAAAGCGCTAAGCACTGGGTGTGGCCCAGGGCGGGTTTATATAGCCCTGGGCCCACCCAGCACACTAGACCATCATGGAAACTTGTACAATGGCCCTCTAGAGGCCATGTTGAATACTGTTGACTGGTCTAGTCCCGGGGGCCATCTTGGATGGGGCTACACAGGAAAACAGCCTGTGCCTGCGCCAGGCAGCCAGTTTCTCGGCCAAGGTCCTTCCTTGAGCGTTGGGGTTAGCCCGGATCGTGACAGAGGTCAGTGCCTTTCCGAAGATGTTCCCTGACACAGTGTTCGTAGCTCAAGCCAACTCCTTATTGGAAAAGGTGCGTGCTGAAACACCATCTTCTGATCTCTGGAAGGATTACATCAGGAAAAACCAATGGTCTTTAGTCACAAAAGATGGTTACCTCTTCAAAGATAAGAGACTGGCAGTACCCACGAACAAGTTGAGAACCAAGATCATAAACCTCTGTCACAATACCTTCCATCCCGGGCATCGAGGCGTTACTGCTACTCTTCGCGACATTCAGAGACAATTCTGGTGGCCTAACATGATTGACGGAGTAAGGGCGTATGTCAAAGCCTGCCCTGTCTGCAGCCAGAATAGGTCAAATAGGAAACCTGCAGGTCTTCTCCCTCAACCCACATTGCCAGAACGTCCTTGGGAAGTAATCGCCACTGATTTCATCGTGGAACTGCCCCCTTCTAAAGGGTTTACTACCATTATGGTTACCAACAATCTATTCACCTACATTGCTCATTTTACCCCATTGTACAAGTTGCCTTCAGCACAAGAAATTTCAGGAATATTTCTGAAGCACATCTTTAGACTACATGGCCTCCTTTCCAAGATCATTTCAGACCGTGGTCCTCAATATATGTCACAATTCTGGAAACACCTATGCCACATGCTGGGCATCCAATGTGCCTTGTCTTCTCGATACCACCCCAGACCAATGGGATAACAGAGCGAGTAAATCAGACCCTAGAACAATACTTGCAGTGTTTTTCAGCCAAGGTCAAGGATGATTGGTAGATCTTAATTCCAGTAGCTGAATTCGCCTATAACAATTCTGATCATCCTGCTATTAAGACAAGCCCCTTCTTCTGTAGTCAAGGTTTCCATCCATCTGTTCTGCCAAAAATCCTACCTCATTCCACCCAGGTTCCATCGGTCAATTCCTGGATTGAAAGACTGGTCACGACACACAGGGATGCTAAGGAACATTTAGAAAAGGCCAGAATGGATGTCAAAAGACATGCTGATGCTAAACGGAGACATGCTCCTGTCTATGGAATTGGTGACAAGGTCTGGTTGTCTTCTAAACTCTTGCCTCGACATCTGCATCCTAATAAACTGGCCCCCAAATTCTATGCGTCTTTTCCTATCAAAGAGGTCATCAACAAAGTGGCATATCGACTCCAGTTACCATACTCCTGGAAGAGGATTCATCCTGTTTTTCACACTTCCTTGCTCAAACCTTATATTGCATCCACCAGATCAGCTCACCGACCTAACCCAGTGCTTGTCAATGATCAGATTGAATTTGAGGTTTCCAGGATTTGCGACTCTAGATATAGAAGACGTCGGCTGCAGTACTTAGTGGAATGGAAAGGATATCCTCCCAGCGAACGAACATGGGAACCACTCTCCAACATGAATGCCCCTCGCTTAGTGCGGAAATTCCATCTAGCTCATCCGGGCAAACCGAGTGGATCGGGATTTATGAGGGGGCATTCCTGGTCCATGGTGCACCGTACCGCTGGAGCTGTTCTCCTCTCAACATGGCCGGCGCATCAGCAACGCTGCGCTCTAGAGTTTACGGCAGAGCCCTGGCTTCCTAGAAAATGGGCGCGTCCCTGTGGCACTGTGCATCTCAACGCTCCTTTTTGAGTTCGCAGTTAGTGTGTTCATTGTTTCCTTCCTTTTCCTCGTATCATTGTCCGATACCTTCCATATTCTCTTTTTCATTCCTGGATTATTAGAAGCGGCCTGTTGCCTTCTCTGAGGCCGTCCGTGCATTCCGTGCATTCCTTCCTGAGACCCCTTCCATGCTTCCGTGCTCGCAACTTCATCTCAGTACTTGCGAGTAGTGCTTCCCTTCCCTGGTTCTGCGCTTAATCCCGGACATTGACTGCTCTTACCTTCCTGGAATCCTGAACTCTTGTCTTCCTCGTTCCACGCTGGATACGGAGGACCACCGGCCTTACCTGTATAAGTCCTGGACATCCCGGAAGACAGAGAAACCTTCAAAGAAGAAGACGACAAAGGATAAACAGGTAAGACCGGGGGTAGAGTGTGACACTCATGGTCAACCGTCCACCTCTTCTCTGGAAATGTGGAAAAGAAAAACAGTCGTTTAGATCTTAAATTTTCTCAATGCATAATCAGGTACTCCAGTGTTTCAATTATCCCATCAGCTCCACAAAAACGACAACTGGCAAGATCGGAGTTAATTTCCATACTTGTGTTCTGTGTTTTAAGAGGAATGCATTAGCCTCTTCCTGAATTGCTTGAACTCTGTAGTCTTTTGTAGGTCATGGGCAGTGAGTTGCATAGTCTTGGGGCAATTTCTGAGAATCTCTTGGTGTTTGTACATGTAATAATGTAATGCCATGTTAAAGTGTGAAGTTGAAAAAAGGAGTAATGTAAGCCTGGTAGATCGAGTTAGGGGTCATTGTCGCAGGATAGTTACCACCCCCAAATCACTGCTTAAGTTGAAGCTGAGGGAAGCATGTTGGAGGAGGTGTGTTGGGCGAAGCGTGTTGTCCATAGAAATAATTACCCCACCCAAGGTCTAAAAGGCTATTAGCACTGTGTGGAAAAATGAAATAGTGTATGCAATGCTGGCATTTTAAAAAAGAAAGAAGATAGTACTTTAGATGGTATTATTATATTTGGAACTTATTAGTAAATGCTACTTTAGTTACATAGCTGTCCTTGGGGCAGTTCCCTCTTTGGGTATACTAAGAGTGGCGGTGCTATGCTTGTGCGGAGATCTTGATGAAAGCTCCTCTTTGATTCCCTCTATAATAAACATACCTTTTCAGTTTGAAGTTGGAAGCTACTGTCCAGGTTTTATGACCCCCACCGTATTTCTTTCCTGCTCTTGCCTTTGCTTACCCATTCTCTGGGAAGGGGGCTCTACATCTTTTATAATTCACCAGTCTTACTGTATAATTTAGTTACACCCCCTCTCGCTTATCTCAAATCATATAGCTCAGGTTAATGGGGTTGCTATACCTAGAGGTTGACCCCCGCACCCCCCCCCAATCTCTTCACATGTTCACCAAATCCCGTCCTCTTCCAGTCCCCTACTCAGGATTTGGAGTACCATAGACCCTCAATGAGTGACAGAGCGGCATGGCTGCAACCGCTTCCTGTCTTTTTCCATCAGTACCAGTGTAAAACACCCTGCAAGGCGTGCTATGCTTTTCTGCATTACTCGTCCACTGTTTTGGAACAGCAGTTTGGATGAAACACCTTGCAAGTCGTTGCAGCAATTTCACACCAGCGAACCTACAAGTGGGCACAAAAGTTAGATGTCAGATACCCCAGAAGTGGGTCTGACAGCTCTGGCTGCAGATAGAGTCACTGACATGGAGACACAGGGGTTTTCTGAGTGATTTGCTGATGGTGGATTTTTCTGAGCCTGACTCCATGAGGCAAGTCACTTTTGGTCATATTTTTTTTAAGAAGGAAATACTGTTCATGTAACTTGAGATAAGTGTTTAATGTAATTTTAGAATGAATTAAAAACATTGTGTGAAGTTTTGTTGGCCAGGATGTGGTGCAGTATTATTTTGGAAACTTATTTTAGTAGTGGGTAAAATATTACACAAGAATATAATTAAAACTCTTCATATCTGGCGAAGAGAGCTTTCCTGCTTCCCTACTTTCTTTGTGCATCGTCGTAGATCGGCATGGCCGAGGCAGAAGATTGGCATTAGAAATTTGGTTTCGCTACCAATTATAATGCCACTCGGGGGTGCAAAACTACAGCTGTTTAAATTGGTAGACTTATGGGGGAGGAAGGAGAATGAGGTGGCACATTCCTATGCTAGTCTGGGAAAATGGAGCCCGTGATACACTGTGAAACACTGCTGGGAGATAAAGGAACTGCGCGTGAGTTTGGTTCGGCAGTTACAGGGGAGCGGATGACTGACCCCGAGCATGACATATAGGGAATGCTGACTTGCATCCAGAGCAGGCCTGATAGCACCACATAGCCACACATTACTGCAAAGAGGAAGGCATTAATGCAGACAAGCACTAGAGAGCTAGTCAAAGAGTGCCTAACAAATCTAGAGGAAGCAGGAGTATCGAGGCTGAGTAGAGTAGTCTAGAGAAGAGCAGAAACTCCTGCACTAACAAGAAAGCATACTGGAGCAGGTGAGCAGCATGAGGAATAAGACGCAGATGAGGAAGCATTCACATGGGCGATACTGGAATAGGCAAGCCAGCCCAGAAAGAAGAAACTAGTCAATGGAGAGACCTGAAGGCAGGGGAGTTGCTAGGTCTGGAAAAGACCCAGGGCTAAGCTGATGTCGGAACTGTTGGGACTGGGGGCTAGCTAGTCTTTTGGCTGTAGCTCCTGGATTCTATCTGGGCTACAACCAAAAGATCAGGGGCTATAGCCCCCTTAGCCCCCCCCCTAGCAACGCCCCTGCCTGAAGGACAACCTCATGACTAGAATCACTGTGAGTGAGAGAAAGAGTAATACTTGCTGGAGCCTACAGTCCAAGGTTCTCTACAAAGTGACTTAAAACCTTTATTTTCTGGGGAAATCCAGATCAAGTTGAAACAAGCATTGGCAATGCCAACTTGTTGAGCTTTTGTGTAGGTATCGGAAGGGCACTTGCCAGGCCCATGCCGTAGTTGTATTAACTGGCCATTGACGGTAGCAGGTGAGGAAATGGTGTGAGTACCTGGGCATCCAACAGCAGTGCCAGACAAATGCTTAATACTTATACACAAGCTAAAACTGTTGCCTTTGCCAATGCTTGTTTTTAACAGGCCTTTCACTGAAGGACACACAAAGTGCTTATAAATTGAGTGGCTGAAGGCAGACCTGCTTAAGCAAGGCATAAATTAGTTTTCAAAAATTGATTAGCAGAGTTTGCTAATTAAATATATTTTGATTCGCAAACAGACCCATTTGATTAGCAATGTTTTACTAATATTGTTAATGTTACCAGACGTTATTTGTACCCAAGACATGAAATGAGCAACAATACAGTAGTTTTACGTATCGCTGAAACAAGACATTAGTGATAGGAGTTAGGCCTTGCCAATCCTTTAAATTTCAGCAAGACCTGCAGGTTGGGTAACTTAGTTTACCTATTCAACCTAAGAGAAATGCACTCAACCCAAAGGAATGGAGGACAACAAATTTAAAATGTGATTTCTGTAAAATGGTGCATGTAACTACAAACCCACTTTATCTTTGGCACCCTGCTGCCCCCCAGAGGCCAGCCATGCACAGTGAAACAGGTATTTGATATTTACTGCAAACAAAGTAAATGTTAAATAAAAGTTTCAAACTTCTGTTGTAAATGCTACTCGCCCTTCGTAAAATCTATTGGACTATGCGAGTGGGCAAAAAGACTTTGCGAGCCATAGATTAGAGTCTGTAAAATGTAAAAGGTTAGTTGCATGAATGGACACAAATAAATAGATATGATAAAAAAGGCTCTGAAAACTGTTTGGCCAGTTGTCTCCCACAGGTGGTAATATATAATACAATCATAAGCATAAAGCAAAGCGAGGTCCGGAGGCTAACTTCAGTGTTTGGTATTGCAGTAGATCTGTAGATGTACAACCTGGATGGAACTAATGATCACTACTTTCTTTGCATAAGCATCTAGTTCGCTTTGTGTATTCATTATGTAAGAGGCAAGAAAGAGACTAAGCAGAGTGGATTGCATAGCAGGCAGAGAACTGGGCTATTTAGGTGGAATATTGTAGTTTGTGGTCATCTCACTTTCAGGGCACATGGTATAAAGCAACCGGGTGATAATATAGAATGTCAAGGAGTATGGGTTCCCCCATGGGTTGAGCACCAATTGCAAGATGTATGCAACCTGAAGGTTACAGAACAAGGTTTGTCTTCAAAAGCATTTGATCAAATGATGATGTACATTTTCAAAAGTGTTCACTCGTCAATATGATGCATCTTCCCCAACAAAATGAAATATAGTTGACACTATGACATTTAGATACACTAACCTAAACATTACTGTAAAGCATGTAGATGATGCAGTGTTTTACAGTATTAATACTGTAATTATGCATTATGTTACAACTTACATTTTAGGAATGGAATTGCATGACTATCATTAAAAAAAATATAAAGTTGGCACATGCATCTTTTTGCCAGACAGGATATATAAAGCTTAATAAAAGTATGATCCTGATTACTTCTGGATTGCAATTATTTGAAAAAGAAAAGGAAATTCCTGCCTAGCACTCCCACACATGTCTTTGGCACTTAGGAGTGGAGGAGATGATTAATGTTGCACTTTCTCTCCATTAGCGCTTGAAGTAGTAGAAAAGAGGGTGGAGAGAGCACTGAGGGTAAAAGAGGAATGCAGGGTGCGCTGTGCTTTCATTGAACAGGGCAACTTAAATAGCTAACTTTGCTACACAAGTGTCCATTTGAAGAATTGCATAGCAAATTGCTATGTGACTGCTTATTTTATGCCTTGTTAAGACATTTTTATTACACCAGTAGCATGTTTACAGCTCCTATTAAGTCATTAACTCTCAGAAGACTGCTTTAAAAAAAAACTGGCAGGCACCTTGAGTGCAACGTTTGATGGCACGGCTTGATTAAATCAAGCTCAATGAGTTCCCATCAGGAGATGTTTTGGGTGGGGAGGGACAGGAACTGGGTGGGAATGGCCATAGGGATTACCATGGCCATGGGCAGACACTGGGTGTGCAAATACCAAAACAACGCCTACAACTTTGTATTCTTCCTCATATGCAATTTCTCCTTATCTGTAGTCTAAAGCAATAGTTTCAGTTTATAGATGGCGAAAGTACCACATAATAGCCCAAACTAAAAATGACGCGAGAGAGTGACTGAGTAATGCAAGCTGGAACTTAAAGTCCAAGTTTACATGCAAGGAAACTAGAAACATAATTTGCCCCGTGAAACCAATTCCAAGTCCAAGAAACATTGGGAGCTTGGGAAAGAGTGATGCTTGCTGGAACCTGAAATCTAAGGTTCAATGAAATGATACAAATGCTGGTCACATGTCAGGTCACGGCAAGGAAATATACTGAAGGAAATAAGCAGATGAATCTGAAATACAGAACATAAAATGAATACCAATGCCTAAATCTAAGAGTAATTGACGTGGTTTTTCACAAAGCATTTAAGTGTGCTGGTGCCTAAGTCAGTCTTAGAGTCATGGAAAGCGCTCACCATGAGGCATACAAAGTGTGCCATTGTCTAAGTCAATGATGTTGTTTTTCACAAAGCATATGAAGTGTGCCAATGTCTAAGGGTTCTTAAATATGTATCCATAAAACCTATCAACTGTGCAGTCATCTATGTCTAAAAGACATTGGACTCCCACAATAGAAAGTCTGTGAAGTATTCAAGTGTCTAACCAAAAAGTCTTTTAAAGTTGCAGCACTGTAATAATTGAAGCTTATAGTTGTTATTTAACCAGAGCATTGCTCCCAAAGAATCATAAAGCCAGAGAGTATGTAAAAGTATGACAGCTCAAAAACATTTGTAGCAATCTGCATCCAGAGCTCTGTGCTTGTTTAAATTCAAGAGATGAGAGAAAGAAGTATAACCCAACACTGCAGGAGGTTTTAATCGGATGATATTTAGTTCAGGGAATTTTCCACCAACCCCAAAATCAGGCACACACAATTTTCTTTTCTTTAATAAATTTCTATTTATGAACCTGGGGCCCCAAATGTAATAGTAGTAATACACAATAATACCCCTCCCCCTTTCGGGACAAGACACACACAGGGTTGCACAGAAGTTCTATTTCTTAATAAAATAGAAGTAACTTCAACAATTTAAATATACACAAATTATGCAACTATTGGGATTCTCACATCAATGGTCAAAATGGCATTATCATGAAAGTGAACTTTTAAAACAGATGCATCACCATGCGTACATTTGAATTATCCGGGGCGCACATCCCCCATGCATTGAATAGTAAAGGAGGGCTCGGGATAAAATTGCAATTCTATGCAAAATCAAATTAAATTAGAACACCTTGCCTGTATAAATATCTCTACTTCTTATTAATAGAGAATGAACACCCCCACCTCTCCAAAATGAAATTGTCAAAAATTCAAACCACCTTTGGAAAATTCAATTACAAAACAGACCACTTGACATTCCCAGTAGTGGATCACTCACAAAATGAAAGTGTAACGATTACTCGGTCGGTCACGACAGTCTAAGAGAACACAACTTGCTGTATTGGCCAAGAGCGGGATTCCTACTACCAGTATGGCGGCTTCCGATCTACAGCATGTGGGTCTAGTACGGCATCCACACCCGGACACGCCCCCAGCACAGGAAACAGGACATTACAGCGAACCGAATTAACATCTTTGCTTTGCTACTCTCACTCTGGAGAAACTACGCTTAGTAAGTCCTTTGCGCGCTGTCAGCTGTCATACAACCCTTTCTCTACTTTCTTTGCTGTGTTGACAGTTCCCACGGTCCTTCTCGCAGTTCTCCTCTGTTCACCGTGGCAAGTTTCGTCCTGTTCAGGCGGAGCATCTCTCTCCGGAGTTGGTTCCAGGATCGTCACTCTGAGCTCCGAATATAATGACTGTACGGCACCGGTAGGCAATCTCATGTTTAGTTTGCACCAGAGCTTCTAGTTAGCAAGGTATTCCCTTTGACAATTCTTTCCTTCTTAGCCAACCCTATGAGTCGGTTTCCTCTAGAGACTACATCTCCCATAACTCCCTGGGGGAAGTTAAAAGGCTCAACTCCAGGGGGACGCCTGTGAAATCCTTCTACACTCCAGGCAGGACCGTTAACACACTTCCGGTACGGAGTTTCTCAGGGGATAAGACTTCTCATCCCTTTGTGTCTGTTTTCCTTTTCCTTGTTCTATTTAGTACTCACCTTTCTCTTATATATCAAGGGCCACTGCTCTCTTATCCCGTTGGATACAGACTTCTGATTCGCTCCTTCCACATCGGAGCCTACCAGAGCATCCTGCTAGGTATTACGCTTATCTGGCTACCCAGTACCAGACTGAATCTAGCCAGAGTTATATTGATTGGAATCTTGTGTCTTGCCTCAGGAACATAGACTCACAGAGAGGTCCGCTACCCCAGCACAACATCCTGTTCATTTGGAGACATAGGACCTTTGTACTCTCGCAGGTCAACCTAGGTTTTTTTTTCCCCCCAGGAGGGTTTCTTTGGAAACCCCTCTTTGATTCTGGTTTCGCAGGATGACAGAGGGGTGACTAGGTGGATTCTCATATCTACCACTGCATCATCAGAGTCAGGTAGGTGGCATCTGCTTACTTACAGCTGATATTGTTATTTGTGGCACAGTACTGACCCATTTGGGTCTTAAAGTATTACAGAAAGTGTATGTTTGCTAAACTCCCTTCAGTGATTTGTATTGCATTACCATGTGAGCGTGTACATTTGTCATCTTCAATTGGCAACTTAAAGGCAGGAAACCATTTGGCAGTTAATAACACTTTCCCTTTTTAGTGAAAGGATCAGTACCAGTAACGGAACTCTGCTTGACGATGTAACCAAGAAATGAATTCAAATACTTTATTTTTCTAGGTATGCACACAGTGAGATGTTCTTTACTCTTCTATGCTTACACAATGCATAGAGAATGAGTCAGGGGACCTTGCCATATACAGACCACGGGTACTATTTGATCAAATCTATAATTCCAGAAGCACATACGCTTTTGAAATGTCTACTTATTTTCGATGCTACATAGTCAATGTATTTTCCCCATCCCATAGTAATTACAAATGACTGGGGCAGGGTTCAATCTATTCCCCTTTGAAGTATCGCTTCCCTTGGGATTATTTCTCCTTTATATCATACTTACATCTGAGTTTCATTTGGCTGTCTCACAGACAGTTGTCACCCTCTTAAGGACTGGTTCGATAATCCCCCTCTAGGAACACAAGGGCATCAGTCAGCAAGATGGGTTTGGCTTCCCTCCATAGCCTGGTCTCCCTCATTCTGTATTGGGACATGTGTGCTGTCTCTTCCAGTAAAAAGGCCTGGGTATTTAACTTGAGCTAATCCTCTCTTACAGTTCTCTGCTAGTAATCCTTAAAAGTTGTTGAAAAAGGGAGGCAATCTTCTCCTTCCTGTTGTTATCAATTCTGTTTTCTCTCCTTCCTCTCCATCATTCAGTGAGTAAGCAAGTGTCTGCCTAGAATCTATGGGTTTGAACTTTTATAGAGCAGAAACCACCCCTCTTAAAGGTGTGTATACTTTCTCTAATCTAATTGGTCAATGTATGTGATTGGACAGTGTTCCCAAAGTGACATCACACTAAACCAACCTCTCCATAGACATTAGGCATATTAATCAGGAGGGCAGTATGATAGAAGTAACTTTCACCCTCAGTGTCCCTCACATTTGATATGTTGTCATTTTAGAGATTTTTAAGTAAACAATTGTAACTTTCTAAAACAACATCTTCTGCACACGCAATCATGTTACTAATCGTTTTATCAGATTACTCTCACCTAGAAGAATTAAATGATGAAATGTTCATCTCAACACAACAGATGGGCAATAAAGTATAGATTTTAGCTTTTTTCTCATAACAACTTTAGCCCAAAATAATGTTTTCCATCTTACGATAACAGGCTCACCGGCACAGATTCTAGGATATGCAGATCACTGGCATGTGCTGTTTCTGCCCGCCCGAATCTATCCACATGTGCCTAATTTACATAATGTAATGTAATGTAACATAATGAACTGCATAAAGCATAACTAAGGCCCTTAGCCATCTAGGCACTAAAACCACAGACGGACAATAGGCAAGAACTCTGGCAGTGCAAACAGGCAGACAAATAAAAAAAGATGGGTTTTAAGTGCCTTCCGAAAAGGAAGATATTCCTCAGTGAGTCGCGACAGTAACAGGAGCCGATTCCATAGAGTTGGGGCCTCTACCGAAAAGGATCGGCCACCTGCCCTGGCTCGTTGATACTTAGGTACTCTGAGGAGCACCAAAGCGGATAAACAAAGACATCTATTGGGAGGGTACCTCTCAATCTTACTTTTCAGATAACGTGCATCCACCTCATGGAGGGCCCAATGAGAAATACAAAGAGCCTTAAACTCGACTCTAGCAGTGACCGGTAACCAGTGAAGTTGCCGTAGCAGTCCTGCAGAAGGGGTCTGTCTAGGAGCATTCAAAGCCAGTTTGGCTGCTGAGTTCTGAAGTATTTGCAGCCGATGTATCCGGTATTTGGGCTGCCCAGATAAATTCCATTACAAACGTCCAGCGAGCCCATTATCGCTGAAGTGACTATCTGTGTCCGACTATTGGGTGGGAGCAGCAGCAAGATCTTTTTTAGGACCTTAAGTTTGCCGAAACCAGCACTACAGACAGCTGTGATCTGGGCCTCATGAGAGTCATTTGTCAAAAGTCTCACCCAAGGTTTTTTACCAAAGTACTGTGCGTCGGACAAGGGCCAAGAGAGTCAGGCCAAAACTGAGAGCTCCAAGAGCCAGCCCATGCCTGGGAGCCAAACACTAGCACTTCCCCATTACGTTTTAGCCAATTGGCAGACATCCACCTTCCTATAGCAGAAAGGCAGTTTCTAAGTTTAGCAGGAGGCTTGGTTATGGGGGAGTCCAGTCGAAACACCAGCTGAGTGTCATAAAATAGGACTCCCGATGCCGCAATAAGGTCTGCCAGTGGGCGCAGATAAAGATTAAACAAAAGAGGGGAAACATCTGACCCCTGAGCAACACCGTAGGGGAGTACTGAGTACTGATGGAAGAGAAAACTGCGGTTTATTACAGCCACAACCAACAGGGATCAGTACATGGACAAGGAAAATGGAGGGACATCTCAGTGAGCTCTGGCTCGCAGGACAGTTTTGATAGACTCTGGCGTCACAAGAAGGTCACAACCTGGGCGCCCGCTCCAGAAAACCTATCCATTGAGTGGACTGGGTATTGAGTAGTAGTTCACTTAAATGTATTAGTTGATTGGCTTTCCCATGTCAGATGTCAGGCCTGGCCCTTCCCCGAAAAATTCTACTTCTACAGTGTTGCAGTGTGAGGGTCTGATCATTGGTTCTTGCCCATTGCTACCCACTCCTAGGGTCCTGAACTGTGATTGGCTAGAGCTAGGACCCGAATCGATTCTCAGCTCGAAGTGTACCTTTTCACGGTAATAAGAACAACTATGTGTCTGCATTGTAACATGTGCACCACCAATGCCTATGAGAGTGCTCGTTCTCATCATGCAACACTCAGCTTTTCTTGTAACAACTTTGTTGCAGCTTCTGTCTGGAGCCGTGAGACTGCTCCTCTTTCTCAGCTGCTAGTTTCAGTTCATCATCGGCTCGGCCGGGTCACGTGCTCAGAGACTGTATTTTTGGCACCCTGGAGCTCTGAAATACTCCGATTTATTTGCATTTACTGTGCCGGTGTTACTGCAGTTCAGGGAATGGAATGTCACTCATACCATGGTGGCCTTGGCAGCAGGCCCGGTCTCACACTCTCACTCCTTCGAGCAGCCTTAATTTGTTCAGCTCAGCTCCATTCAAGGGTCTGTGGCCTGTAATATTCCTAAGCCAGGACATGGCTTCTACATTGTGCTATTTTATATTCTCCATATGTTATTCATACATGGTTCTGTCTGGTCCCATAGGTGGTTCTGCAGATCCATAGGGTTAGTTGCATGTAAGCACTCTGCAAGCTTGTTCCGGATCTCTTGCTTCTTACAATTTCTGCATTGCTGCGATTAAGCTAATGACAAAATAAAATAGGCAAAGGCAGTATGTATGTGCATCTGTCCTCTAACTTATAGAATTGTACGCATTTGTTCTTTGTGTATTTGGGTGTGTGATTGTGTCCCGATGTGTAGATGGCACGTGTGCTTCATGTCTAACACTGCTCTGCTGTGGTGTCTCTAAGGACATCCTGCATGGCTTCTTGGTGCATTAGTTGATGCTGTCAATGGAGGTGTCTTTAGTCGTGTCCTGAGGCTCATCATCCACCTTGGGCAACATTTTCACTGCTCTGGGATTATAGGGTTGATTGAGTGGGTATCTTTCAACATACTTGTCTATCATGCAGCACTAGGAATCGGTCCGAATTGGTATGGGCGATCATGGTATCTTCGGTTCTTCTTCTGACTCACGTGTCTTGGGGGAGGGGGAGCAGGACTAGGATTCGACCACACCTCTTCAGTCCTCCCACTGGTTGACTTGTTGACCACATCTCGAAATGTCCAATTCTTTGCTCTGCGGTGCTATATTTTCGTTACTCCTCCAAGGTGCCCATAGTCATTTGTTTGGTCATCAAAGGACCAGTACATGTAACAGCATACTCCTTTGGGGTTGCACCAGACCCACTTCCCTTCATACTTCCTTGTGTCATGGGAATTGTCCACCTTTATTGTTCCTGTCAGGAACAAGTCACAACTTGTGATTCTCTCCCTTAGTCTGCCTCTCTCCCTCACAATGGCGTCCGTAACTCCTCCTACGTTCACATCCATCAGGATTTGCATCCCCACTGCTTCTTCTGCTGTCTTCTTAAACCTTGCAATCCATATCTTGATCCCACATACTGATGCTGCTCCCAGCACTAGTGCTCCAGCTATCACCTTCAGTCCATCCAACAGCCAAGATGGCATCCATGACTATAGATATGCCAGCCAGCTCTTGTCCTTCCCAGTTCCTCGTGCTTTGTCCCCCATCTTGACATGCATGTGCGCTAATTGTGCAACTGCATCTGAGAGAGGTCCATTATCTTCATCGTAGGCAGGTATGAATGTGCAACATGAACTCCCTATTTTTCCACAAACTCCTCCTTCCATTGCTGTGAGGAGATTCAAAACATATCTATTCTGGAGCGCCACCAATCTTATTGTTCTGAGCTCTTCTTTTATGGCGTTGAACCCATTGACTGTTGAGTTAATCATTACCATCAGCTCCCAACGAGTGATTTGCAACCATTTGGCATTGGTGTATGTCTGTATTCCTGGTATCAGTGATGCAAAGAACATCTGTGTTCTAGTGAATAGTCTGTGCTCTGCTGGTACTCCGTCCAATGCTGTTTCTGACTTGACTGAGAAGTAATTCCCCCTCTTTTTACTCTGCTCAATCCTTTCTGCTTGTCATTTTACTCTTCCTGGACAGGTGGTGCTATCTCTAGTGACATTTTCTTTGTTGTTCTCCATCTTCGGAAAGTTATCAAGCTTCACATCTTTCTGGGGTACCACCAATGAAGGCATGTTGATGTGTACGAGGGAGCATGCCCCTCCCCAATCAGGTGTCAGTTTCTCATATGCTTTGGATCCGCTTGACCAATAATGATCCATCAGTGCTACTGTTCCCGCTCCCATTGCCGGGATAATCTCAACTGCCTTGCATCACACATTCTCACCAACTTCCACACCGCCATTGTGCTGGTAGCACAATGCTGGAGTCTTCAGGGGAATTATTTGCATTGGTCCAGCTTTGTTTTCCACCCATGTCAGCAACTTTGCACGCCTGTCCCATTCCTTTAGGCATTTGTCATTCTCTTCTTGTACCTTACTCACTGGTGACTTGGCTAAGGTCAGTGTCTTGCTTCCCACCACTCCATCTTCCCAGCCATTGTTAGTGTATACACATCTGTAGACCAATATCTGTGGTCTCTCCCAGCATCCAGGCTCTCCTCCTATTGCCTTAACATTTGTCCACGGGCATGGTAACTCCTTCAGTGTGATAGTCTTTGTCTTTCCCTTCTCAGTCCCATCATTAATGTATTGCAATCCCTCATGGAGCTGCCAATAATTGTTAATCATGTCTAAAGTTGCTGTCTTCCTTTGGAATCGGCCTCGCATTTGGACTATTGCAAGGTACATCAAGCATTGTGCGTTTGCTGCGGGTATTTCAGTTGCAATGAACGGTCTAGAAGCACTCATGGCATAGGGGATTAAAGCGCAGACATAACAGCTCTCCCCGGTGGTCTCCCTACCAACTTTGGACATGTGTTTATACCACATGTTGTTTGTTACTTGTGCTGTGGCTGTGAGATACATATTAACTCCCTTCATGTCTGTGTCAACACTGCGCTTACCTATCCTTACCTTATCAGCAGTGTCTTCTCTTCCACCTGGCATGGTAGCTCCTCCTGCCTGAGTTGGAGAAATGTTAGTAGTGGGTACAGCGGTAGCACTCATAGTGAAGCAGAGCTGCCAGACTATAATGCCCCAGCACTCCAGTTAGAATCAGTAAACACACCAGATTTAAACCAAATTTTATTGTTTCCGACATGACCACTTACGCTGTTGGATCCTTGCAGCTGACGAGATGATAAAGTTGCCTGCCTGAAAATGGCAAGAAACGTGTTACTATGTTAATACTTGTCAGTACCCTCAAGCTCTGCAAACTAAGTAGTCACTAATGGCAAAAGCAAAAATTGCCTCCCAATCATTTCTTACTGAGGGATCTCTGAGTCTGGGCAGAATGGGGTAAACACTTTGCTGAAGATGTGGATATGCTTAGGCCAGATACTTTATGAATACGAGGAAGTATACTTCAGGGGATCAGGATCTGAATCGTCTGGGTCTTCTTATATAGTACACAAATTGATTAGAGAATGTTTCAGGGTTATCAATGGGAGGCAACATCAGGAGAATTCCCTATGCAATTCTAAGAACATTCGCAAAAACCTGCATGGGCAAGAAAAGAAAACAAAACAGTGTTTCAGCTGTCAATGTGCACAAGTGTTCCAGTTGCTGCTCCCCAGCCTGTGTGTGCAGAGAAAATAGAGAGAAAAACAAACTGTGTTTCAGTTGTCATGCACACAAGCATTCCAGTCGCTACTTCAGCTGCTTGGGATCGTCAGACCATAGGAATGCCAGGTTTCCCTAACTCGGTGAGATCTGCACGTACTTCTAGTTCATTAAGATCCTCAACGTTGGCCCTGTCGATTATTGTTGCTCTGTTACCAGGAGAGGCCACCGCTTTGTAGGGCTTGATATCTTGGATGTAGTTCCAAATGGTTTTCCCCTCAAGTCTAACAGCCCTGTCTGTCACGCCCTCCACGACATGAGGTCCCGTGAACCTAGGCGCATTCCAGCGCCAAATAAAGTTTTTTGGAGAACCAAGTCTCCTACCTGCACTTAATGTGTGTGTCTAGCTCCTTGCTCTGTGTCGTCTGATTCTGGCTGCTTGTTGTCTTCAGGCCTTCCCTGGGTCCTTTGTATCTGGCTAGAGATAAAAGAAGCACTAGAAACCAAGTAATGTATATATTCAAACATCTCTTGCCCTAACACATCCGCACTGTTTTAACAATCCTTCAATGCCCTAGTGGGAGGAGCCAAGGGAAGATGCATGCACCGTCCTGTCACCACCTCGCGGGGTGTTAAATGGTGGACGGACCCTGCCTTGTTGCGCAATTCAAAGAGTGCCAAAGGCAAACAGTGAAGCCAGTTTTTCTTGGTGCTCTGCTGAGTTTTGGCAATACACTCCTTTAGGAGTCCATTGAGGTGTTCACACATCCTGTTTGCTTGCGGGTGGTACACACAGGCGAATTTGGGTGTGATCCCTATCAAGGCTGTGATGTGTTGAAACAGTTAATTGGACAAGTGAAGGTCATTGTCAGACCGGAGGACCTCACATACGCCCCATCTTGGGAAACTTCCCAGACCAGGAATTCTGCTGCTCTAAGTGCGTCAGCATGTGAACAGGGCCCAACCTCTATCCACCTTGAGAATGGGCAGGCAACCACTATCATGTAGTGGTACCCTTGGCAGACTTGGATCATGTCGACGTAAACCTCGTGGTGATGCAGGAATGGGCTGCTGGAATGCCACACAAAATGGTTGCTGGATTCGCTGCTACTGGATACTCTGCTTCTACAATGTGGTTAAGGGGTCATAGGTCCTCTATGAAATGCCACAACCCCCGTTGGCCTTGCGCACGAGCTACACTGCCGTGTTTCATAGAGATTCAGATGGTACCAGGAGGTCTCTCTCAATAAGGGCCATGACTGTTTCATAAATGCCCTCATCTGCTTCTCTAGTTAGAAGATACTGGGCCTCATTCCGAGTATGGCGGTAAGGGATAGCGGCCACCGGTAACGAGACCGGTGGTGGTATTCCCTTACCGCCATACTCCGAGTTCCCTCTGCGCCCTCGCCTTTAACGCCTGCTTTGAGCAGGTGTTAAAGTCGAGGGCGCAAAGGGGCCTCCAAGCCAATAACGGTGACCGTAATGAACGGTCACCGTTATTTGCATCTTCCCCATTCCCATTGAGCCCTATGGGGGCTCATTTGGGAATGGGGAAGAGCCTTGGTGAATGGGGAATTACCGCCCCGCCAACCTTGGAATGGGGCGGTAATTCCGCCATCCACCAAGGCGCTGCCGTTCCGGGTACGGCGTCAACCAAGGCGTTAATAGCGCCATTGGTTAGCGCCGTACTCGGAATGAGGCCCACTGTTTTACTCTCTGCAAGATTTCTCCTGGTTTCAACTTGATCTTCACTCCCCCTATGCTCTTTATGCACCCCACGTCATAAGGACTTGTGGCCATAAACTGCCTGGTACCTTGGCCATGTCCTCCTCCCAGAATGAGGGTGGCGCCTCCAGCGCCATCGCGATTCTCTCTGGCACCTCTCTATAATGGATCTGTAACCAGTACGTTATGCTCATTTCGAACATCATTTCCACTTCCAGTCTCTCTTCCCCAAAAAGCTCCTCATCTGTCACTGTGGTGAGCCTGAATCCTTCTGCAACAGCAATGATTGCTCTCCACGCACTCCCAGTGTTATCTCTTGCATGTACTACAATTCAATCCTCCCTTGCCAACACTTCCTCAATCTCGATGGATCTATGGTCCCCTCTGGCTCACACCTTTCCTGCGAAGCCTGACATCCATGCAATGGCGATGTCTGTCCTATATTGCAGCATCTCGAGGTACACTGGAACCCCCCCTCTGTACTGTGCTCCGACAATATGCCTGAACAATTTGCTTTACATTCATCATGTGCATGCCTGGTGTTGAGCATTTTATGCCTTTGTGAATGAAATGGTCATGTTTAGTCTGCTCATGATGTCACGTCCCAATATGTTTACAGGTGTATGTCTAGAGTAAAGTAAAGGTAGTGATAGGTCATGATCTCCTGTAGATAGTGAAATGTTATCAGTAAAAGGAACCACTTCCCGAGCTCCAGAGAATCCTTGAGTGTTCATGGCATCGCCTGACGACGCAAATGTCCCATCTCGATGCGTGACTTAGTTGCCCCAGTGTCAACAAGAGAGGAAAACGTTTTGTCACCTATCACCACCCCTATGCGAGGTTCCTCTGCAGGATTGGCTGTGACTAACAGGATGGGACACATCAAGTTTGTCTGTGGGCTGTCCTATATGAGGTACATGGATAACCTGTTCCCTGTAAAAGGGTTGTTCCCCACCATGGTAACCTGTCCCAGTCTTCTCAATGGTATCATCACCATTGTGTCCATGGGCTCTGGTGTGCTATTGTCCTGCTAGCTACTGTGTGTTCCCTCCCTATTGCGGTTCTTGCAAATACTGCGGTACCGGTGCTGCTATTTGTGATGCTTGTGTCTCTACCTATGATGGTGCTGGTGCGTGCGTTTGTGCTTGTGGCATCTGTTGGTAGGTGCCTTTTTTCTGTCCTTGTTGCTGTTTACCCTGAGCATAATAATCTTCTTGTCGCCTTTGATAGTTCTGCTGCCCCTGGTCTTCCCAATCTTGCTGTGCCCCTCTGAATTTACACACTCTTGAAATGTGTTCTAACTGCCCACAGGTCCAACACGTCTCCTGGTCCCTGCTGCATCTGTTGGCCATATCCCCGAAACCCCTCTTGATTGTGATGCGTTTGTGGTCTGAAGCCATGCCCCCTTTGAAAACCTCATCTTCCTCAAAACCCCATTTGAAACCCCCCTGCCCCATGTACCCTCCTCACATGGGCGGTGCGCGCTGTTGTGATGGTTGCCACTGCTGCTGTGGTGCATGTGGGGTGGGGCTAGTTATGATCGCCCCTTCCATCGCATATTTTGATAGCTTCTTTTGCACTAGCTTGGCCTCATATGCCTTTCTTTCCTCTCCCTTTTGTTTGACCTTCTGTCATGATGCATGTCCCCAGTCTGCAGGGCCAAACCAGTCTTTCCAAGTTGCAGGATTCCATTGGGGCTTTAAAGACTGCAAAAAAGTTAACGGAGGCTGTCCTGGAGCCAGTCCTGGCGCCTTTGGCACCAGGCTCCTACTATTTGACCACATGGAATGAGGTTCCAGTGAACATGGAGGCACACCTAGCCCAGTCCTGAAGAACTGAGCTATGCAGTCTAATGTGGCTGGGCCTGGATCTACTTTACCTGGGACTACTTTACCAGGGCTATATAAACCACACCAAAAGAGCAGAACACGTTTCGCGTTATTCTGCACTCCTGCAGCATAACGCTCACCGTGCCAGCTCTGTTCCTGCTTACCTGGACTTCATCCACACCCTGTTATCTTCATCGGGAACCACGGACCATCAGCATCTGTCAAAAAAGGAAAGAAAAACAAGAAAAAGAACATTAGTTAAGTTCTTACCTGAGAGAAGTAGTCTTTCAAATTCCATCCGAACAGCTCTCTCTCCCGCCGCTCCTGAGGACCACCGCATCTGCAGAAAGGAGACAAGAAGGCAGAACGAAAACTTACCCGGGGGCATCAGTCATCTCAGGATTCCATCGAAGCGGTCCACACGGTCACTGCTCCGGAGCATCGCCGCACCTGCAGAGGAAGGAAAAAGAGACACCAGGTTAGCCTCGCAATAGAAAAATACCCATTTTAAAATACATCTCGACGCCGCGCTCATGCGCTAACACCCACCTGCATAAATATTGCTCAGCGCCAAATTTAGGAGTCCATTGCTTAACCTGGCATCTCTAAGACCGCTCCTGCAAAAAAAAAGGACAATAGTGAAACTTTGTTAACAAGAAGAAACACATTAAGCAAAAACGGTTACCAAGAACCAATTGGTACCAAGACTTACGGAGTCACAGCTGGTCTGGATTCCACTTACCGGCCGTAGGATCAGTGAAGGAACTAGATCCAGTGAAAGTGCCTAAGAACATTAAAGCGTCCCTGCATTCAGACGCAGGATTGAGAGCCCATCGTTAAAATACCTAAGGTGAGACATAAGCACAGAGGGAAGCGGTTGGAGGTTTGAGGGAGGTGGGAGTCTTGCCCACCCTACGTAGCAAGTTAACTTCTCCGTTCATCATTTTAGGATAGCGCCCAAGCGTGAGTGGAGCAGTCGTACAGGAAGAGACACGCGCAGATGTTCATCGCTCAGCTTTGTGCAAACGCCCCCGTGGCGACCAGGTGTGCGTAACACCTTCTCCTGCCATAGTCTTCAATGGTGTACTATTGTGAGCTGAATTTCTGGCCATCTCTTCACTTCCATCCCCACCAATTTTTTCAAACTCTTTTGTACTTGCTCTGGCAGGCCCTGTACTAAGATGTGATAGAAGATAGCTATAGTATTGTCCCAAGGTTCTCGAGTTTTTGAGGCACCAAAGCTCTTGAATCTCCTGAATGTATTGAACAGGGTCTTCGTCCTCACGCATTTTGCGTAACGTAATCACTCTGATATCTGACGTGCCTGAGTATTGTGGTGATAGGGCTTGCCAAACTGCTGCTCTGCAGTTTGCAAATGGCATTCCATCATGCGCCATGTTCTGTATCGTCACGCTTGGGAACCCCGCCCTCTTCCAGATGTCATCAGCAGAATCACCCAATATCGAAACTAATAGTCCCTTTACGTTACCCACTGCTAGCCTGTGGCCCGCTGTCAGCTTCTCCATCTCATAAATCCATTCCCCAGCCCCCGCATTTAAGGATGGTAACCTGCATTCAACATTTTCCTTATCAGTGTGTTTCCAGAGCACATACTGAGGCCTCACCCCCCCCCCCCCAACTAGTAGCGACATCTGTGTATATGCTGCCCTCTCCTCTGGTGTTATCCGATACTGTCTGGTCTGTATAGGTCCTCATTCGTCTTCAATGTCAGCACATATCTCTACTGGTTATAGGGTAGGTACTCATTTGCTTTCATCATAGGCCCCAAGCAACTGCCCCCTAGAACATTCTATCGCTGTGTCACCCCTCTTACGTCCTGGGAGGTCTCTAAGTCTGTTGACATATGTGTTGTGGGTTGTGCTCGCTCGTCTGCATGTGCCCCCCCTTTCTAGACCTACATTCCCATGAGGACCACTGATCAATCCCCGCGGATGTTGGCCTGCTTCGCTCCACCCTCTCATCTCCACTGTGTTTATTGTCATTGTCAGTCAGACCCTGTGACCATGTTGCTGCAGAAGTCATCTGAGAAACTTAATCTCTTTGTTGTCGAATCAGCATTAGGCCTTGTGCTAAGATCAATGTCCACTAAGGTATACCTGCTGCCTCCTGTCCAGCCTCCCAGACTGGTCCCACTGCCTCCTACCGAGCAGTGGCCTCATGAATTCGTACTGTCTGGCTCTGCTCGCCTTTCCCCCTCATGTTTATTCCTCCCCCAGTCCATTGCTACCCGCATTTTTACCGTACTTATTGCTCACTCCTCCTCTTTACGGGCTCGTTCTCTTGCCAGTCTACCCAATTGCAACTTTCTCTGCTCCCTCTCTTCTAACTTGTGTTTTTCTTGCTCTGCTATCTCCTTTGTCTCTCCACCTTTTCTATTTCTCTCTCCCTCTTCTCCCTTATCCCGCTCTGCTGTCTTCCTCTCCTTCAGATCTCTTTCTATTCTTTCTTCTCGCTCCCTTTCCAAATGTTCCCTTTCCTCTTTCCTTCTTCGCTCTGTCTTCCCGCTCCAGTTTCTCCTCTCCACTCCTTTCTCTGTCCTCTTAACGGTGTGTATACTTTCTCTAATCTAATTGGTCAATGTATGTGATTGGACAATGTTCCCAAAGTGACATCACACTAAACCAACCTCTCCATAGTCATTAGGCATATTAATGAGGAGGGCAGTCTGAGAGGAGTACCTTCCAACCTCAGTGTCCCTCCCATTTGATATGATGTCATTTTAGAGATTTTTAAGTAAACAATTGTAACTTTCTAAAATAGCCTCTTCCACACGTGTGATCATGTTACTAATCGTTTTATCAGATTACTCTCAACCTAGAAGAAATAAATGATGCAATTTTCATCTCAACATAACAGATGGGCGATAAAGTATAGATTTTGGCTTTTTTCTCATAACAACTTTAGACCAAAATTATTTTTCACATTTTTCTATCTTACAATAGCCAGCTCACCGGCACAGATTCTAGGATATGCAAATCATTGGCGTGTGCTGTTTCTGCCCGCCCGAATCTATCCACATACACCTAATTTACATAATGTAATGCAATATAACGTAATGAAATGTATATAGCATAAATAAGGCCCTTAGCCAGCTAGTCACTAAAACCACAGATGGAAAATAGGGAAGAATTCTGACAGTGCAAAGAGGCAGACAAATAAAACAAGATGGGTTTTAAGTGTGATACGAAAAAGGAAGATATTCCTCAGTGAGTCGCAACAGTAACAGGAGCCGATTGCATAGAGTTGGAGCCACTACTGAAAAGGATCGGCCACCTGCATTGGCTCGTTGGTACTTAGGTACTCTGAGGAGCACCAAAGCGGATAAACAAAGACATCTATTGGGATGGTACCTCTCAATCTTACTTTTCGGGTAACTTGCACCCACCTCATGGAGGGCCCAGTGAGTAATACAAAGAGCCTTAAACTCGACTATAGCAGTGACCGGTAACCATTGAAGTTGCTGTAGCAGACCTGCAGAAGGGGTCCATCTAGGAGCATTCAAAGCCAGTTTGGCTGCCGAGTTTTGAAGTATTTACAGCCGCTGTATCTGGTATTTGTGCTGCCCAGATAAATTCCATTACAATCGTCCAGCGAGCCCATTATCGCTGAAGTGACTATCTGTGTCCAACTAATGGGCGGGAGCAGCAGCAAGATCTTTTTTAGGATCTTACGTTGGCTGAAAACCGCACTACAGACAGCTGTGACCTGGGCCTCATGAGAGCCATTTGTCAAAAGTCTCACCCAAGGTTTTTTACCGAAGTACTGTGCGTCGGACAAGGGCCAAGAGGGTCAGGCCAAAACTGAGAGCTCTGGGAGCCGAACACTAGCACTTCCCCATTAGGTTTTAGCCAATTGGCAGACATCCACCTTCCTATATCAGAAAGGCAGTTTCTAAGTTTAGGAGGAGGTTTGGTTATGGGGGAGTCCAGCCAAAACACCAGTTGAGTGTCATCGGCATAGGTATAAAATAGGACTCCTGATGCCGCAATAAGGTCAACCAGTGGGCGCAGATAAAGATTAAACAAAAGAGGGGAAACGTCAGACCCCTGAGGAACACCGTAGGGGAGAACTGATGGAAGAGACTGACAGGCCTGAAGTGAAACAGTTTGTGTCAGCTTTGCAATGAATGAGTTAAACCATGCCAGTAGGGCCTCTGTAATGCCTGCCTACTTCAGGCAGGCTAACAGAATGCCATGATCCACAGTATCAAAAGATGTAGAGAGGTCGAGAAGGATCAACATTCCAACCTCTCTGCGGTCCTGGAGAAGCGCAAGGTCATCCAGGAGTAAAATCATGACAGATTCTGTGCCCATCTGGGGCTGAAAACCTGACTGACGTGGATGCAAGCAACTACTGGCTTCCAGGAACCGGGAGCAAGATGGCATAATCACAGCCTACATCAACCTTTTTTTGAAAAGGGGAGAAACCAGGGAATGTTTCAGGGGAGCAGGAGTCTCTCATGAAGAAAAAGAATGCTGTAAGGCTGCTGTAAACATAAATATGATCTTTGAAGGGAGTGATTTCAGGATGTGCATGGGTATTGGGTCAAGTGCGGAGCTGACTTGAGTGCATTAAGAGCCTTTACAATAATGTCATTGTCAATAGGTTCCAGCTGGAAAGCATCAGCTGGAATTGATATAATGAGTAAATATGTTATTATAGATAATAGCTTGTCCGATATCGCTAATTTTCTCTGAAAAGAAAGTACTGATTGCATTGCACTGAGTTTGAGGATCAAGCAAGCTGTCAGTCATCTTTAGAGAGCAAATGGAAATCTCTTTTGCAACTTCAAACAACTCACGGCCGCCCCTGTAATTCTGTTGGCATAGAATTTTGCTTTTTCCGTGACAATCAGCTAATGGTAACATATCACCGCTTGCTTATAGTTATTAGGTGATTCTTGGCAGTACTTTATCTGCCATTTCCTCTCCAGTAGATTTCTTTATGGGACTGTAGGTTAGTGGTAAACCAAGGCGCAGATGGCTTGGAACGTCCAAACCGAGATTCCACTGGAGCTACTGTTGAGATAAAACTCCCAGGTAGGCAGGAGGGCTACTAGGAATTTGCAGACCCAGAACTCATGGAAGGCTCGACTCCTTCCCATTCCCAAAAGGAACGCAGGCCCAGACAGACACCAAGTTCAAACTAATGTTTATTACAGCCGCAACCAACAGGGATCAGTACATGGACAAGGAAAATGGGGGGACATCTCAGTGAGCTCTGGCTCGCAGGACAGTTTTGATAGACTCTTTAGTCACAAGAAGGTCATAACCTGGGCCCGTCTCCGGGAAACCTATCCAGTGAGTGGACTGGGTGTCGAGTAGTAGTTCACCTGAATGTATCAGTTGATTGGATCTCCCATGTAAGATGTCAGGCCTGGTCCTTCCCCGAAAAATTCTACTTCTACAATGTTGCAGTGTGAGGGTCTGTTCATTGGTTCTTGTCCATTGCTACCCACCCCTAGGGTCCTGAACTTTGATTGGATCGGTTCTGAGCTTGAAGTGTACATTTTCAAGGTAATAAGAACAACTATGTGTCTGCATTGTAATGTGTGCCCCACCAATGCCTATGAGAATGCTCGTTCTCATCATGCAACACTCAGCTTTTCTTGTAACGACTTTGTTGAAGCTTCTGTCTGTAGCCGTGAGACCGCTCCTCTTTCTCAGCTGCTAGTTTCAGTTCATCATCGGCTCGGCCGGGTCACGTGCTAAGAGACTGCATTTTTGGCATCCTGGAGCTTTGAATTACTCTGACTTATTTGCATTTACTGTGCCGGTGTTATTGCAGTTCAGGGAATGGAATGTCACTCGTATCTTGGTGGCCTTGGCAGCAGGCCCCGTCTCACACTCTCGCTCCTTAATTCGCAGCCTTGATTTGCTCAGCTCAGCTCCAGTCAAGGGTCTGTGGCCTGTAATTTTCCTAAAACAGAACATGGCTTGTACATAGTGCTATTCTATATTCTCCATATGTTAGTCATACACGGTTCTGTCTGTTCCCATAGGTGCTCCTGCAGTTCCTTAGGGTTAGTTGCATGTAAGCACTCTGCAAGCTTGTTCAGGATCTCTTGCTTCTTACGGTTTCTGCGTTGCTGCGGTTAAGCTAATGACAAAATAATAAAGACAAAGGCAGTACGTATGTTTATCTGTTCTCTAAATTATAGAATGTTACGCATTTGTTCTTCGTGTATTCGGGTGTGTGATTGTGTCCCGATGTGCGGATGGCACGTGTGCTTCATGTCTAACGCTGCTATGTCGGGGTGTCTCTAATGACATCATCCATGGCTTGTTGGCGCTTTAGTCTAGGCTGTGAATGGAGGTGACTTTAGTCATGTCCTGAGGCTCCACATCCACATTGGGCAACATTTGCACTTCTCTGGGATTATAGGGTTGACTGACTTTGAACATACTTATCTAACATGGCCGCACTAGGAATTAGTCCAAATTGGTATGGGCGATCATGGTATATTCGGTTCTTCTTCCGACACACGTGTCTTGGGGGAGGGGGAGCAGGGTTGGTATTCAAACACCCCTCTTCACTACAGAATCTGCAACCTCGATCAAAGCGTTCAAAAGGGAAGTACATGGGTATTGCCCATTCGCCATGAACTGATTATTAATCTCAATCACCTGATCTGCCACCAGAGAAAGATCCACCCTACACCAGAACCGCTGGGTTTGCAGACAGTGAGAGGTCCCAGAAGGATGGTATGGTTTAGTGACTGTAAAAGGCATCAAGAAGTGATCTGACCAAAGTACTGGGAGAGGGGGAAAAGTGGTGGTCAGATTCACCTCAGCAAAGATGAGACCAAGAGTGTTACCACTGCAATGAGTAGGCAGGTGGCTAAACAAACTAAGAAAAAGGCCGGCTAGACCATCAGCCAGGCTCTTAGCATAAACATCAGTAGGGTCATTACAGTGAAAGTTAAAATCACTCAACAGAACCAAGGTAGAATTATTCAATGCTAAGTCGGCCACTAGCTGCACGAGCCCAGTAACAAAATTAGCCCGACTATTTGAGGGTGCTCTATATATCAATAAAAAATGAATTAACACATTATGAGAAACCATAAAAAGCTCAGAGCACAATGAGTGTTCTACCGGAAGGATCCGACATTTGAGAGCGGTATGGTGTATTATCGCAAGGCCACCACCCCAAACAGGGGAGCGGGCCCATCCCAGCCTAATTCAGCATAGGCCTCAGGCAGCATCTGACAGACCCAGGTCAGAGCTGACCGAGAACAAGGTCTTGGTCATACACAGAATATCTGGAGACATTTCCTCCAGTATATTATAGATATCATAGCGGTGTGCCCCCGCTGACCTGGCATTAATCAGCAGTCTCTTCAGGTCCCTCTGAGGGCCAGTTGTGTCTCTCCTTCCCATTTTGCTTTCCCCTGGGGCCAGAAGCCCTACTTGACCTTCAGAAGGGGATTAATTGATTCCACTAACCCAACCTGGCTCATCCCCTGAGCTTCTGTTGGTAAGCAAGAACCAGATGTTGCCAAACCCAGCAGTTCAGAATGAGAGTATTGCTTACTGCCCTTCTCAGACTGGTTTCAACATCACAACAATTTAGTTGTATGACCATCTAATAGGGCCTTTCAAGCTGAACATTTAAAAAATGAATTAGCTCTATGCGACATTTTCTTCAAAAGTTCTAAACAGAAATATAAATCCAATGTAATTTCAGTGATGCATTTTAGGATTCCACCACCTTGCTCTGCATGTCTCCAGCGTTAAGTCTTTGTGTCAGGCAGCTCAGGCGGCTGTCTCACGTCAGTCAGCCTCTAGGGGGCGCTCACCTGAGCCTCAAGCCAGTGCAAATCCACTGGGCCAGGTTGCACGCACCAGCCAAAGCCAGCCAGCCTAGGAATACGAACGTAAGTTAACAACACATTAAAATGATATATCATTAGGCAGCCTAAAACTGCCTAATGAGGCATCATTTTAATGTGTTGTTAACTTACGTTCGTATTCCACACTGCAGCGGGCGGCAGGCAGCCTCGTCCCTCAGGCAGGGCAGCAATTGCCAGGCCAATTTGCAACATTTGTTGCTTTATTGACTTCCCGTTTGTCGCCGGCACCGTTGGCGCCAGCCAAGCCCATGGGCGCATGTGCCCTCCTCCAGGCCATGCGCGCGCACACAGAAGTGCACTGCTACTCTGACAAGGATTGGGATTGGGGGCTGCTGGCGTTGGTGACGGCGTTGTAGTTGAAAAACCCTCTTTTTGCAAAAGAGGAGTGGGTCGTGCAATGTGCGGTGCAACTGTGCCTGCAGGTAAGTGTTTGGGGCGCGGGGGGCCTGGGAGGCAAGCGGGCAGGCTGACCTACTTTCCCAGCGCCCGGCAGTCATTAAGTTGAACAGTGGCAGGAGGGAAAGGTAGAAAGCATTGATCAGAGGGGGGTGGACAGTGATTGATGGTCACGGACTTCAGACACCCGCATTTTCTTTCCAGACTGTGATTTCCTCTCCGGCCCGCTTTCTCTTTCCATCTCTTCGACTCCTATTTATTTTCCTTTAAATTCCCTTCTTTTATCCGCTTTAATATGGCCTCCTCCGCTCTCTTGCCCGTGGGCTATCTCCACTAGTGCATTTTGTAATATCACATACATTTCATTGCTGATGGTGGAGAGTCGTTATGCAGTCCTGAAGCATAAGCTATTTTGTAACTGCCATATTACATATGATACGATAGGTTATTTATAATGGCTTAAATACCCAGAGGTTTCTAAGCACCGACGTAGGGATCGGACCTGTGTTTGCTCGGTGTCGTTTTGCTTCCAAGGCAAGCACTTTGCCCCTCCTCCCGAGACATAGGCTCTTATTGCATGCATTCTGTGATCAATTGGGGGTCTTCGCACACCATCAGAACGGAGTGCCATGGAAAAAAAATAATTGCACTTTTTGGGCAATATTGTGCTGTTTGTACTAAATGATTTGCATTCAATGTATAGAGAGCTGACCCCCACCTTGAAAACATAATGAGTGATTAGATTTTTGGAAAACCAGACGTGGACACACTTAATACACAATAAAATGTTATACAGAAATGTCAGTGGGACTGCAGACCAGCCCCTAAGTACATTCAGAAAAGTAAGTGTGTAAGAGCTCAAGAAACAGGTTCAGCCATACTGCACACCAGTCTGGGGTTCTCTGCACCCTAAACCCTTGTATGCTTAGCCCTAGCTCCATCACGTTGCCCCGCAGATCATGAAGGTTTGTGTCGAAGAGTGACAGGCCCACTGGCTTATTGGCACCTCAACACCGTACCAAGTACTCAACCTGTGGCAAAATCTCCTGAAATTGTCACCGCTTAATTGGTTGCAATGATGACAAGTACAACAACGATAACATTCACAACTCAATGTCATAAATTGTGAAAACAGCAGTGACCCGGTGCTAATATCTCTCAAGTGGTTCCCTGTAAACCAGTCTAGTTCCTCGACACTATCACTCTGCGGGGACCCTGTGCCTCTCACCGCTATCACCCACCTCACACTACTCTACCTGTGAAGTATACCAAGCATCGACTCACACTCAACAAACTCAGCCTCCTCTTGATCTTCACACCTCACACTCGGCCAACATGCCAGTCAACTCTGCTTGATTATGCTCAAGCATGAGGGAGCCTTGGCGGGGTTCTTTGGTATGGCAGTTTGTGAGGCAACAGTTACTGTAAGGCACTTGGGGGGACATCTGTCCGAGAAGCAGCAAAACAGGTGTGAAAGGGCAGGCAGATTTTTCGCAGACACAGATAATTGTATAAAATGTTTTCTACTCCGATTTCTCCAGTTGTTGTTTCTGTTCCGCACTGCACGCTATTGCATTGTGTTGCTGCTAGTCCAGAATATCGTCGGGTTCTCTCTTATTCCATGCCCCTGGGGTGCTTTTTCTTTCTTTCTTTCTTTCTTTCTTTCTTTCTTTCTTTCTTTCTTTCTTTCTTTCTTTCTTTCTTTCTTTCTTTCTTTTTTTCTTTCTTTCTTACCCCCTCATCCCCTGTCCTCTTCGTGTTGCTGCTGTACATAGCTGGGTTTTCATCACGGGGGTCGGTGGTCATAGTGGGGGTTCTTCTAAGTCACCAACTGTACCCACTCTACAACGAGCCAAGGAAAATAAGACCGCGCAGGCCGGGTTGGGTTGGGCTGGGATTTAAATGTGTCTGTGCGCCTTTTAGATACTTTTGGGTACAGACTTTTGGAGTGCTATTTACCATGGGGGCGTTGTGACATATTGTGCATTTTAAAGTATATTTAAACAGACCCGTTTTGGCCCCCCAAAAAAATACCCAACAGTAAGATGCTAAACCAGCTTTTGGGCATTTATTGACCAATAGGCCAATTTGAGCCCCTGAAGACAGGTTTGGGGCCAAAAGTGCTGCACCCACAAGTAGTGGTGCCTGCATTGGCCCGTTGATACTGGTCTAGCCAGTGGCCACCGAGCTCGCAAAGGCAGCCCTTGTCCCCAAGAGTTACCCCAGATAATAGTGGTGCCCACGGATAGATAGCAGTGGCCCTCAGACCCCGCAGTGTGCCAGTACGGACAGTTTGAAACTGCATTCAGGCAAGGCCTTCCCTAAGAGCAGGTGACATAAAAACCATTTACTTGGGCAGCAACAGCTGTGTTATCACATTAGAATTCTTCTGTAAAGTACTTGAATTGCAATGTAATGAAACTAGCTTAATTTACATAGCAATTATTTATTCGTATTGAGGAGGGGTTTTGTCTCACAACAGAGGTGTAGTTTGGGAGTGACGTGAGCGAGTCGGGGAGGAGGGGTGCATTCTGATAAATGTGGGGGGGGCGCCAACGATGCTTCTCGCCTGGGGTGCAATCTGGTGTAAGAACAGACCTACTACATGCTTTGTGCGGCTCATTTGGATTTTATTTTTTTGGCATAGCTACAGAGTTCATCTGAACTGAATGTAGCCTGACCTTGCCTTCCTGTTAGGCGATCCTCTGCACACCAGGCCACGACACATCAGAACACTGCCCACATTCCCCCAACACCTCCTCCCAAGCTTCGAGGCTCAAGTGATTCGGTGAACCCACAGAACCGAAAACTCCGTACCAGCGTACGGGCTCGATTGCAACCCTTTCTGCATTGGCAACTGCCTTGGAGAACGTATAGCAGAAAGGGCGGCCTCACGTCCTCACGCCAGTCACGTGATACACTACGGCGTTCCCCATGTGATCTTGGTGGACGTCACATGATCCAGAGAAGTCACGTGACCCAGGGGCGATCAGTATAAAGTACTGAGAGACAGAACGCTCATTGCTTCTCAGCTGGCTTCGGACACTGTTTGGCGTTACAACTTGCTCCTTGTTTACCTTGACCACGGAAATCTATCACGGACTCCCTCGGACACCCCTTGGTACTTTTGCTTGGAACTCTTTACCTGTTGCCGGATATTTGGACTGCACCTCGACTTGTCTTTGGATCATCCCTTGGTACCTTGCTGATCTTCTACGCCTTTTCCCTACTGGGGATTCAAGTCCAGCCCTGACTCCCACAGGTGGCTACTCTTCATCCACGCTGAACCTGCGGTTCTACCATTCCAGGGACCGCCGCATCTAATGAGCCTCGAACCTCCCTACTAGGTCACCTGGGTCTCCATTACACCAGATAGGTAAGACACTTTAGTTACTTGTTTTCCTTATTGTATTGTGCTTGCCTGGTGCTTAACCTCATTCCCTCTTGACAGCAGCATCGGTGTTCCTAGAGGCTCCGTGGATCCGAGAAGACATCTCTCACCTGTGGTCTCAAAGGTCGTACAGCGGGTTTCTATTTAGTTCCCCTGTGCGTCACTTGGGGACGGAGGTCTCATCGGTCTACACGACACTCAAGTCAGAACAGACTGAGAAGCCGTATAGTCGTGTCAGACGATGCAGGGATCCACGGATGAACCCATAGCTGCTTTGGTTCAGGCAATTACAATATTAAGGGCAGATATGGCCGCCGCAAACGCTGTGATCCATCAAAGGTTAGATTCCATACAGAGTGTTCAACATTCCCTTCCTGCAGACCCTGAGTTTGGCGATGCCAGCTCCTCCACTACGCCCTCTCCTCTTATTGCTCCTGTAGTCCCAACTCCGATGATACTTCCAACCCCTTCCCCCCTAGCTGCTCCTGAACGCTATCAAGGGGATCCCAAGAAGTTCAGAACCTTTATTAATCAGTGCAAGTTACATTTCCTATGCAGACCTTTGGCTTTTTCCACCACCACTGCTAAAGCTGCCTTCGCCCTTTCCCATTTGGCCGGAACAGCAGCCGCTTGGGCTAATCCCCTGTTAGAGAACAACAGCCCAGTTCTCTACGACTTTGATTTGCTGGTCCTAGAAATGGCCCGAGTATTCGATACCCGACACAAGGTACAGTCTAGGGATTTGGAGTTGTTGGAATTGACTCAGGGTAAAAGGTCTCTGATAGATTACATCACCCGATTCAATCAGCTAGTTGCGGAAACATCATGGCCAGAAAACAAGAGGGCGGTGGTTTTCTATAGGGGGTTGAGTAACACCATGAAAGATGCACTAGCAGTGATCCCTTCTATGCCTACTCAGTATCAGGAATTGGTTGATCTGGTCTTGCAGGTAGATGCACGACGATCGGAGCGTAGAGCTGAATTGGGGGCCACTTCCTCTCCCACTCTTGTTGGCACTCCTGCTTCCAGTACCGAAGAACCTATGCAAGTGGGAGGGTTACGTAGTCCTATTACAACATCTGAGAGAGAACGTAGAAGGGTGGATAATGCATGCTTTTATTGTGGTACCACTGGACATTTCGTGAAAGAGTGTCCTCGACGGCCCAGGAAGAGTCAGGTTTTTCGGACGGCTCGACCTTAGAACCGGAGAACAGGTCGAGTGTTCCGTCATCTTCTCCGGGTACCTCCCTTGCCTTTACTCGTGTTCAACCCATTTCTGTAAAGGCTACCCTATGTCCCTCTACAGGCCTTCTTCATGCAGTCAATATCATTATTGATTCAGGTGCCACTGGTAATTACATAGATATTGATTTGGCCCATTCCCTCAACCTACCTTTAGTGGTGAAAACACGACCGGAACATGTCCAAGCCGTGGACGGCTCTGCACTGGTTTCTGGTCCTGTCAAACAGCAAACCGCACCCCTCTTGTTAACCATACAAGAAGTACACACCGAAACCCTGAGTTTTGATTTGATCACCACACCCCAATTCGGCATCATCCTAGGGATTCCATGGTTACATGAACATAATCCGTTGATCAATTGGCAGTCAGGTACTGTAGTCTTTGAGTCTGATATCTGTCAGAATTATTGTCTTCCGGTCCATCAAGCCCCTGACACACCTTCCCGGGCCTTGGGGGCCTTAGCCCAACTCGCACTGACTGTCGACGATCCGGAGCTTGTGCATACACATACTGTTGGGGGGTTGGTATCTGGGATTCCGCCAGAATACAGAGAATTCGAGTCAGTGTTCGACCGGGGCTCGTCTGAGGTACTCCCTCCACACAGACCATATGACTGCCCAATCGAACTGCTTCCCGATTCCAATATTCCTTCGGGCAGGATCTATTCTTTGTCCCCTTCGGAGGAACTGGCGTTGAAAGACTATGTACAGAACGCCCTGCGACTAGGACACATCCGCCCCTCCACTTCACCCGCGGCAAGTCCTATCTTCTTTGTACCTAAGAAGGAGGGGGATTTACGCCCTTGTGTAGATTATCGGCGTCTTAACGCTATCACTAAAAAGGATAGGTATCCCATCCCGTTAATCACTCCACTTCTAGACCATTTAACACACGCTTCCGTTTTCACTAAGCTCGACCTACGCGGCGCATACAACTTAGTACGCGTCCGCGAGGGAGACGAGTGGAAGACCGCTTTCTGCACTCGGTATGGCTTGTACGAATATCTGGTCATGCCCTTTGGCCTATGTAACGCCCCGGCCACTTTCCAACGATTCATGAACGACATATTCAGGGATATATTGGATGTATATATGGTTGTGTACTTGGACGATATCCTAATCTTTTCTCGTGACCTTGATGAACACGTGATTCATGTCCGAGAAATATTGACCCGTTTGAGAGAACATTCCTTGTTTGCCAAACCTGAGAAATGTCAGTTCCATAAGACAACTGTCGAGTTTTTGGGTTTTCACATCACCCCTGGGGCGTTATCCATGAATGAATCTAAGGTCAAAGCAGTATTAGATTGGCCAGTACCTCGTACACTCAAATCCTTGCAGGCTTTTTTAGGGTTCGCCAACTTTTACAGACGTTTCATTTCTTCCTTTTCCACAATTGTAGCCCCGCTTACGGCCCTGACTAGTCCTCAGGTATCTTATCAATGGCAGAGAGAACAGCAGGAGGCTTTTGAGGCTTTGAAAACCGCCTTTACTACCGCACCGGTACTCCAACATCCTAATCCTGATCTTCCGTTCATAGTTGAGGCGGATGCCTCTTCCTTTGCCCTCGGTGCGGTATTATCACAAACATGTCCAAATACAGGCAAATTACATCCAGTTGCATATCATTCCCGTAAGTTTTCCAGTACTGAGTCTCATTATACCGTCACGGAGAAAGAACTCTTGGCTGTCATGGATGCTTTCCGTGTCTGGCGTCATCATCTTCTGGGGGCTAGACATCCCGTCACGGTATACTCCGATCATCGGAACCTACAGGATCTGGCTTCTTTGAAATGCATCAATAGCAGACAGGTCCGATGGCATCTTTTCTTTTCCGCCTTTGATTTCCATATCATGCACCGTCCTGGCACTTCACATGGGAAGGCGGATGCCTTGTCACGTTCTCCGGGTGGGGTCCAGTTGCCTACATTCCCCGACACTGTTCTCGGTAAAAGCCATGTGATTTGTCTCTGTACACCCTCACTGTCACTATTAGATTCGGTCCGGTCCTGGACTAGCAATCATTCTGACCAGTTGCGAGAATGGGATCCTGTATATTCTGATGGTCTACCTTTCGTACATGAACGCCTGTTTCTTCCTACACCCGATACACGTAACCTAGCCCTTGAGTGGTCTCATGACGCTCCCTTTAATGCCCATCCCGGTCAAGAGCGCACTTTAGATCTTCTCAAGCGTTGGTGTTGGTGGCCTTCTATGAAGCGCGATGTAGAGTGTTATGTCAGATCTTGTGCGGTATGTGCTCAGGCTAAACATCAAAGGGGTCGACCGGTTGGATTGTTGCTTCCACTTCCGGTACCTCCCAGGCCCTGGCATACGTTAACAATGGATTTCGTTACCGATCTCCCCAAGTCCAAAGGCTTTGACACCGTCTGGGTAGTGGTGGACACGTTCACTAAAATGGCCCGTTTTGTTCCTTGTAGGGGTATCCCTTCGGCCCCTGTCTTGGCGGACTTGTTTTTTGAACATGTGTTTATGTTATTCGGCCTCCCTTCGGTCATTGTTTCCGATCGAGGTTCACAGTTCACCTCTCGGTTTTGGAGGTCCTTGACGAAACTGTTGGGCATCGATACGAGGTATTCTTCGGCCTATCATCCGGAGACCGATGGCCAGACCGAAAGGACGAATCAATCGATGGAACAATACCTTCGTTGCCTCATATTGCAACATCAGTCCTCTTGGTTGGCCGTTTTGCGGCTTGCGGAGTTCGCGTATAACAACGCGGCTCATTCAGCTACTGGTTATTCTCCTTTTTACGCCCTCTATGGTCAACATCCCAAGGTTTTGCCGGTCCCTGATGCCTCTGGTTCTTTGAATCCTGCGGCCACGACATGTCTTAGGGATCTTTCGGCTATTCATGCAAGTACAGTGGTTCATCTCACTGAAGCAAAGGCCTCCATGAAGGCCCGTGTGGATGGCAAGCGTCGTGCTGCTCCCCCTCTGGTGGTGGGTTCTAGGGTCTGGTTATCTTCCCGGCATCTTCGACTAGTGGGTTGCCGGAAGTTGCTGCCTCGCTTTGTCGGTCCGTATGTGATCTCACAGGTTGTCAATCCGGTGGCTTTCCGTTTAGTACTCCCCAGCTCTTGGCGTATCCATCCTGTGTTTCATGTCTCCCTCCTCAAACCCTGTCCCGACTCAGTCCGTCTTCGTACCCCTGTTGCGCCGGTGTCCTTGACCTCTCCTGATGTTTTTGAGGTGTCGGCCATTTTGGGTTCTAGGTGGTTTAGGGGTAGACTCCAGTATCTGGTGGATTGGACGGGTTACGGCCCGGAGGAGCGTTCGTGGGTTTCCGCGTCTGATTTGAACGCCCCCCGGTTGGTTGCCCGCTTCCATAGGGATCATCCGTCCTGCCCACGGGGTCGTGGGCCGTTGGGGGGGGGCTATGTTAGGCGATCCTCTGCACACCAGGCCACGACACATCAGAACACTGCCCACATTCCCCCAACACCTCCTCCCAAGCTTCGAGGCTCAAGTGATTCGGTGAACCCACAGAACCGAAAACTCCGTACCAGCGTACGGGCTCGATTGCAACCCTTTCTGCATTGGCAACTGCCTTGGAGAACGTATAGCAGAAAGGGCGGCCTCACGTCCTCACGCCAGTCACGTGATACACTACGGCGTTCCCCATGTGATCTTGGTGGACGTCACATGATCCAGAGAAGTCACGTGACCCAGGGGCGATCAGTATAAAGTACTGAGAGACAGAACGCTCATTGCTTCTCAGCTGGCTTCGGACACTGTTTGGCGTTACAACTTGCTCCTTGTTTACCTTGACCACGGAAATCTATCACGGACTCCCTCGGACACCCCTTGGTACTTTTGCTTGGAACTCTTTACCTGTTGCCGGATATTTGGACTGCACCTCGACTTGTCTTTGGATCATCCCTTGGTACCTTGCTGATCTTCTACGCCTTTTCCCTACTGGGGATTCAAGTCCAGCCCTGACTCCCACAGGTGGCTACTCTTCATCCACGCTGAACCTGCGGTTCTACCATTCCAGGGACCGCCGCATCTAATGAGCCTCGAACCTCCCTACTAGGTCACCTGGGTCTCCATTACACCAGATAGGTAAGACACTTTAGTTACTTGTTTTCCTTATTGTATTGTGCTTGCCTGGTGCTTAACCTCATTCCCTCTTGACAGCAGCATCGGTGTTCCTAGAGGCTCCGTGGATCCGAGAAGACATCTCTCACCTGTGGTCTCAAAGGTCGTACAGCGGGTTTCTATTTAGTTCCCCTGTGCGTCACTTGGGGACGGAGGTCTCATCGGTCTACACGACACTCAAGTCAGAACACTTCCACACAACAAAAGCAAACATTTGTCAAATATTTCTGCTTTAACACTATACACTCAGTTGTATTTGATTTGCTTGTTCAATGCAGTAGTTTTAGTGGACATTCCTTGCCATAACTGGGGGAGCAGCTGAGTTCCCTTAGCAGAGCTTGAGCCTCATAACCTCCTGGCCTGGGTTCTGGCCCTGCATTCAGACAGAGCTAGAGATGCACCAGCTCACTGTTGTCAGATGGATCCCTTAATTGGGTATAGACAGTTCAATGTTGTAGTGCATTCACTGGCAGCCTTCCGTTTGGCCAATGTAAGACCTTCTTAAAGGTTTACTGCAGGACAGTTTCTGAGTTGTATACGATTCTTTTTTTTGTCCTGATTTCAGAGCCATGTATACTTTGTGTTTCACCTGAAACCTGTCTTTACCTGGTGAATCTTGGTACATCCAAGATGATTTCTAAGTAGCATATGATGTAGTTACTTGCCCTACTGGTGTCTAGATCATAAACCACTACCGCTATCAAGATGGGCCCACCCAAGTGAAAATGCACCTGCTACGTCCTGGCTGCAAGTCATCCTACACTGGACCATTGACAACCTTTTGTGTCTTAATGTGGGGAAAACGGAGCTACTGGGTTTTGGTTTACCTAATCCATAATCCCTGTCTTTCAATGGACAGATCACTGGAGAACCCCCACACTCCAGTCCAAAAAGTGAAAAATCTGGGTATCCTTTTGGACAATCACATCTCATGCATCAGTCGAATCAATCCCATCACCCAGAAAACTCCTTACCGACTGCATGTGACTAAGAAAATCCTTCCTTATTTTATGATGTGACAGTAAATTGCGGCAATCCGAGCATTGGTGTTTGCAAGGCTGGGTTATTGCAATACTACATGCATGGGCTTCAGGAAGCATCTGAGTCACCAACTGCAGCTACTGATGAATAATGCAGTGAGAATGATATTTTCCGTCAAACCTTGGGATGCAATAAGAGCAGCCCGGGTGGCTCAATGCTGGCTCCCTATTGAGCAGAGAATCCATCTCAAGACACTGCATTCTGTCCACACAGCCCATTTTAACACTGGGCCATCCAATCTGAAATCCATCGGAAACCGATTCAACCCAGGAGGAACCTATGATCTGATCATGTCAATTTCATCTTCACCCCAAGTTTCAATAGGAATCAACACAGAGGCTGCACCCCTACAGTACTTGGCTCGAAAAGCCGAAGAAACTTACCTTTAGAAATCAGTGAGAAACCTAATCATAAAAGGTTCAAGACACTTATGAAGGAAGTGCCATCAACAAGCCTTTGGGGCCTCTTCATAATGCTCATGTCCTGCCGATTGGTCTGTACATTTCTTTTTGTTCATGGTATGCGAACAGTGTGATGATGTAGGCTTTTGAGTAATTATGGCAATGCTGTCTTCCATGCATTGTGACTCATAATAATGGAAATTACTAGCAAGTAATCCGATTATAAAGTCATTTCCTCCAGCTTAGTTCATGTTTGTGCTGATAAAATTATATTTTCTTAAAATATGGGAATGTCAATTAGGCACTCTCCCCAATCACCACCTCCAAACCGCATATTGTAGTGTTTTCACACTTGGTAGGTAATTGACCCTGGCTCCAAGCTGTCCAAAAAGCTTTGGATGGAGCGCTGACATGTGAAGCGCTGATCTGCGACATGAGCGCAGCCTGTACTTCGCAAGTTCGAATCCCACAGCAAGGCCGGCTTAGTCTTTCATCCTTCTGATACACTGAGTACTATTTGAAAACAGCATTGGAAAAGCCAAACGTTTTGGCTTCTGTGTAGGCTAGGCGCTTCCATAATGGTTCCACCTGGCAATAGGATGACAACAGCTGGCAAATGGTGTGGGTGCCTTAGCATGTGATGAAAAGAGCCAAAACACTTTGCTGTTCCAGTGCTTGTTTTGGCAGAAATTCAGTGCAAGGAAAAGGTGCATGGACACACATATTGCTTATAAATCAATTGGTTGATTGCACCGTTGGTGGAGGCATTCATATTACACCAGGGATTGGTTGACAGCATTAATCAAACCATTACCATTTAGAAGATTGTATAGTGATACCAGTGATAACAATGGCAGCCCCATAAAAGCCTCTAGTTTGCTATTTAGGAGTGATACAGCTAGCTTCAATAGATCCCTGGAAAGTGGGGGGGGGGGGTTATTTGGGCAAGGAGGATGGAATAGTGGCTAGAAATAGCTAATAACATCTGTTAGTACACTGCAGCAAAGCTGGAAGATTCTGGCATGACGCACTATATTAGAACACAAACAAATATTATTATTATCAGGATATATGGATTAGATTCTGTCATATGTGTAATACTGCCACTGTTATAAATGAAACCCATTCTAACGTGATGCAGTGACTCTGTCCCTCTTTCTTCCCAACACCCAATAACGGTGCATTACCCCATGTCCCTTCTTCCTCATTCCAGTCCCTACCATTTGAAGGACATCTGCCTTCACTCCAGAACCTTTCGTAACAGCACTTTCCAAATATAAAGTTGTAAACCTCCCCCCTCCCCCCCTCGCTGACCCGGGAGGGTGTAATATGGCCGGCAGTGCCCACTAACCTCCTGCTTCATTTTCATAATAGAGAGGTGGCCTGCTAGGCCAGTGGTCTGCAACCTGTGGCTCTCAAAATTGTTGCACTACAACTTCTATGATCACACACAATTGACTATGTTGAATGGGGCTGTTGGGAGTTGTAGTCTAAAGCCTCTGAAGAGCTAAAGGTTGCAGACTCCTGTGCTAGCCTGTGTTTCCATTTGAGCCTCATTTTACAGGCTCCTGTCTCTTCTGCTGGCTTTACGAAGTGGTGGAAAAGGGAAGGGCGATGGTGTGCCTAGGTAAATTAGTGGACTTGTGAACCCCAAGCTGGCCAGGGGGAATGTTTCGGCTCGGTGGCGTTGGGGAGCCCCTGCCGGGTGTGCCCCGCAGGCAGACCACATCACAGGGGACCTTGTGGGATTCATGATGGTTTATCCAGTGCATGGTTGACATGTATATTGTTTTTAATATTGCTCATTCTGCATATTTACATGTTGCATCTTCATGTATTACCTTGCCTGTCTCCATTGTTGATGCACTTCATGCTGTATGCAGTACCCTGCCACATTTAGCTACCAGCAACACACTGAAGATGGGAGGGGTCCATGTGGTGGCTTTGTGAGATTGGGACACTTGGGCTATTGTGATTGGTCACTGTCTGACGTTGGCACTGTTGGCTCCTGTTTTCATGATTTGTTATGCTACTAAATATATGTTCATGTGTACAGTTTCATTTTGATGTGTGAGAGGGAATTGTGTCTGGCCTGTTTCCATATGTCACGGTGCACTTTGTGACAGTTCTGTCATGTGTTGTGCATTTATTTGGTTGCTTTCACATTGCATGCCATGGCATGGTGTGTCGGGCGGGTGGCATGGGGTTTGGGAGGGTTTAGGTGACATACCAGTTTTTGGATGTGCTGTTTTGCAAGGGTGTAGTGTATTATGCACCATGAATGTGTGCCTTTTGGTCACACGGCAATGGGTTTGTTTAAGTAGCTAGGGTTGCGCACAATGTAGTACTTCCAGGGACACATTCTCAGGGTGTTAAGGTTGTGACAGTTGACTGTCCCTTTGTCATTATCGATTGTCATCTGGTATGTGCCAGGCCTGTGTTCACTCCGCAGGGGTGGAATTTTAGGTGAAAAATATAGCCACAAGCTGGCTATGGGCTGCCTCGCCACGTGTCCTTTCCCCTTGCATGCGCAGCAGGGCCTGCATGTGGTTGGGATGTGGGGGCACCACCATGTCCACCGGTATGCCCGCCGTGTTGCAACGCACACTACTCGGGGTGCATATAGTAGCTGTCCACCAGAGCGGACAAGGGAGTGGAAACGTGACTTCAGCACTCCGAATGTGCGCTCCACTATGGCCCTAGTTGCAATATGGGCTGCGTTGTATCTTACCTGGGATGGTGTGGTGGGGTTCGGAACTGGCGTCATCATGTAGGTGTTCAGAGGGTAGGCACTGTCCCCTGGGGAGGTGATAATGGTTGTGATTAGTTGGGTTTGTCTATTTGTCTGTGTGTGACATGCGTGGACCCCGTTTAGGGGTGACATTCCGAATATGAAACTATCATGGGTGGACCCTGGATAGTTTGCGTAGACAGAGGTGATGATTCCCTTGGCATTGCATACCACCTGCACGTTGATGGAATGCCAGTGCTTGCGGTTGTGATAGATGTGCTCAGTGGGACTAGGTAGACGTAGAGCCACATGGGTGCAATCAGTGGGACCAAGCACTTTGGGGAAATGTGCCACCCCGTAAAAGTCATGGACCACAGCCTGCCTTTCTGCGGGTGTTCTGGGCATGTATATGTGCCTGCGGACTGAGGGGTGTGCAGTCATGATTGCCAACACCTGGTGTAAGCAGCGTGACTGCGTGGGCTGTGAAACACCCCCAACTATGGCAGTTGTCCGCTGAAATGACCCAGTGGCCAAAAAATGCAATACATTGAGCACATTTTCCAAGGGGCTCAGTGCTTGGGAGCACAGGGTGGGTGATGTGAGGTCATCCTCCCACTCAGTGATCAGGTCCAGGATGATGTGGGGTGGAAACCTATACCTGCCATAGACCTGGTCATCAGGCATCCCAAAAAGGCTGGTCCTGGGTAAAAAAATGCAGGCCCTGGCTATCCGCCTCCTCCTCATGCGGTATCCCACGACCACCACTGCTGCGAAGAATGGTACATTCATCGTAGCTGTATGAGCTTGTTTGTTGTTTACGCGCACCAGTATGCTGCGCGGGGGCGCTTACGCCAGCTTTCGCCTGGCGTACATGTTTCCGGCTTAGTGCGTCTTTAGGTGCGCGTGGGTTTGCCCTGTTGGATTCCATGAATACGTGTGGTTAGCGCGCGTGTGGGCGTTGCGAGGATTTCGCAGCGGTACTTCCCCCGTAGCGCCCACATTTTCGCATGTAGTTCCCCATTCTGCGTGTTCCACCCCCCTTTTTAGGTGTGTGCGCTGGACGGTGGGCGCCTTCACTGTCTGTCTTGCACACAGCCTTTGGGATGTGCAATGACGTGTGAGACACGCGCCGATTTGGCACAGGTCCCAGGTAAGCCACATGCAGTGCCTTCCATGAATCGGGAAACGGGCGCTTGCGTGGGTTTTGCACACGTGCACTGAGATTTTCACGCTTGCGCCCCTGTTTTCGGCGCACATAAATTCCATTAATTACCCTCTTTGTCTGTTCTTAAACACCTCAAATTCACAATGCGGACAAAAACCTCCAAAAAGCATTTGGAGTAGAATGAGCATCCATTTTCGGACTTTGTATTTTGCTTTTCGCAAGTTGCAGTTATAGCATGTTTTTTTCTGCCATTGTCTCTGTTACAATCATCACAAGACATTCTATCTCGGTGTCCTCAGTCACTTGAGAACATCCTTGTGCCTAAAAGCGTGTGTACAGTGTAGAAATGTTTGACCATAGCACATAAAGTGGCCTTTAATTCCATTGTTCCACAATTAATGCTTTGTTGTAATATGTCTTTGTTTACTATCTCCTTGGCATTCTTTTCAGGATGTTTGTTTGCATGTATGAGTTAATGAGTGCCCAGCGTACTGGATGCCGAGTGAATGCGCTGCTTTCCCTGCGCTACTCTAAATTCTTTAATACACAGTTATGAACCCTCTCAATGGTATGTATTTTGCCAACCTCTCAAGTCTGAAAATTAGATCCTCACTGGCTTGACATGCGGCCAACTTTGCACCAGACCTGCAGATGAACTGGCCTACTGTTAAATCTCAGTTACCAGGTTAATGGTATCCACTACAGAGTGTAATTTTCTTTCTGACTTTGAGAACATTCAGACATGTAATTGCTCATTTACTGTAGCCGGTAAGATAGCTATAGCCGGTAAAATAGCTCAGTGGGTTGAACACTCGCTGCTCTGATGTGTGTGTGATCTGCAGGTTGCAGACCCGAATCCCAGCAAGGCCAACTCAGCCTTTCATCCTTCTGAGGTCGATAAATGAGTACCAACACAGGTTGGGTGATAGTGTATGTATATCTGTTCTATATAAAGTGCTTAAGCACAAATCATTATCATTTGGCCTTGGACATCTGCTTGCATTCACAGTAATTTGGTAATATGGGCCTATACACACTGATATTAACGCTACATATGGTCATTCATTCTTGTATGAAATGTATATCACATTGCAGAGATATTGTAACCATATTTTTTATAGTGTACTTAGGAACAATGCTATGTGATGCCACTTCCTGTTTTGTCAAGGGGTGAAAGGTTGTGTTCCATCGCTTCCCAGGATGTCACTTCGGAGTGGGGCCAAATTACATCACTTCCTGTGACATCATCAGAGGTCAAGGGGCGTGTGATGTCACTTCCACTACCCCTGGCATTTTGGTGAAATGATGTCCCTGAAAGCATGTGCTCTCATAGGACAAATCAGAAGAGGAAGGGCAGGGGGTCGATTCCTCCAGGGACTCTAGTTCCTCTTCAGATTCGTCTCAGAAGAGTAGGATAGCTCCAAAAGCAAATTAAAGGCTCTCATCAGAGAGACTTAACATGAAGAGCAGAAGCTCGCTCTCAAGAATGGGCCCAAGACTTCTCATGAGAGGAATCCTCTTCATCCTCCTCTAGTTCATCTGATTCCACATATGAATCCATTCACTCAACAGTGAAGAAGAAAAGAACCTGAGGCGAAGTATCTGGATCAGGAGGCGGTGGGCAAAGTGGTGGGACATGTTGTCTCGATAATGCAATTCACAGAGGATGGACCTTCCTCCTTTAGACCAAGGCCCACTGTGGACCATTGGAATGTTAAGAGCCTGACAAAATTGCTATAATAATGTTTATAGGGAAATAATATCCTCTGAGGGGTGAGGAAATGACAATGCTGACGGTGCTAGAGACTAATTCCCCGTTATCCAGCCTTAGCAAGTGCCTGCATGTGTCTCTGGAGGAAGTAGCAGTTTGCGACTCACCTGAGAAGAAGTTCTTCTCTTTTTTGAGGAAGAATTATGCAGCAGCTCATCTGCCTTCACACTCCCTAACATACACATCCTATAATACCTAGCCTTTACTTGATATCATTCCAGGAGCTCCATACTTGTATTGAGGAGGGACAGGAATGTGTAGCCCTGCTGGACACTATGTATCATCAGGTTGCATTCCTTTGGGACCTGGGGTCCGAGCAGCATCGCTCCCCATGGGCATGCAGTGGCGGCCAGAAGGTACATGCATGTTAAAGACTGACAGATGGATAATTCACAAAAGAATGTGGAACTCAGGCTCCCTTTTCAACGCACTAAAATGTTTGGGGACGAGCTGGAGGAAAAGGTGCATCATGTTCACAAACAAGAGAAGCACTCTGGCACCGTCAGAAAGAAGCAGAAGTCCTAGCCAGCCTGGCACAACTCTACTTCCTCGAGTCATACTAGGTTTTCTCAATGAGTATAGAGAAGCCAGCTAATCTTCAGGGGTCTAGCAGCAAGCACTAGCACAGAAAGCCAGGACGGCATCACTTCCGAAGACGTCACACTCCTGACTGGCAAGACCCCATTCCTACAGCCCAGCGTACGCATAAGGCATAGGGCCTCATTACACGTTATGCGGTAAACCATGGTGCTATTAGCACCATGGTTGCCGTCGGTACCATACCAGTACCACCATGGAGAAAAAGGGAATTACCACCCCATTCCAAGGTTGGCGGGGCAGTAATTCCCCCGTTCTCCAGGGCCCATCCCCATTCCCATTTTTGCCCCATAGGGCTCAATGGGAATGGGGAAGGAGCTATTTACGGTACCGCAAATTGCGGTACCGTAATTAGCACCAAGGTCCCTTTGCAGGTCTCAACTTTAACGGATGGTGTACACCAGCTGTTAAGGTCGGGTCCCACAAAAGGACCTCGTAGTAAGGCGGTAAGGGTTTACCGGTACCAGTGCCCTTACCGGTACCGGTAAACCCTTACCGCCTACCGTGTAATGAGGCCCATAGTCTCTTCAGCAATGCTTGGCTCTCCTCCGTCAAAGCTCCCCAGGTATGGGGAATCTTGCTGGAAGGATATCAGATAGAACGTTCTTCGACACCACTGGACACATGACGCCAGATAGCAACTGGGAATAGTTGGTGTGGGTCTTGGAAGGGAGGAAGAAGCACAGTATTTTCTCTGCTATCTCTTCAGCAGTGCAGGAGTCCTTATGACAAACACTGGAGCACCTTTGCTAGGGTGCCAGGAACGGTCTGCTTCCACTGGACTGTCATTCTCCCGACATTGCTAGGTTTTCCCAGGATGGGTTTTACCGGGGACTTTCAGTCTCGTCTTTGAGAACTCATTGGGTGGCTATATAGACAGTAAGGGCCCAGTGTGTGGAAGTCAGTGAATCTGATTCAGACATTTCCAGTTGTTGCAGGAATTTTCTTTGGCATGTACCAGTATTAAGCCACTCACCCCCTCCATGGATCATCCCCAGGTGCTTGGGGCTCTCCAGAATTCTCCCCCTGAGCCTCTTGAGACTGACGACCTCAAGCACTTTACACTGGAAATGTTCTGAGTGCAATCATCTTGGCCCACAGCATATGGTTATGTGGGGTGCTGTTATGTTCTCCTCCTTGCCTTTCCATCTTACCAGAAGCTGCTGTGTGGCCCCACCTTTGGTCCAATGGTTGTTTCCACTTACCATCTGTCATCAGAGATTGTGATTTCATCCATTTCTAAGGATCTTCCAGAAACGAGAGCCTAGTTGACTTCTCTGGATGTGAGGAAGGCACTTGTTACCTACTTGGGCAGGACTGCTTCCTTTAGATCTTCCAACAATTTATTACATTGAGGGGGTGGGGTGGGGCAGGGGCCACAAGACTTCCTCTTTTTCCATCAGCAGGTGGATTAAGGATGCATTTTCTTTGGCTTATGCTATTACGTGTTCCCCGCTTCCTAGGATGCTAGTTGGTCGTTCTACCAGAGGGTAGGCCACCTCCAGGATTGAGACTAGCGGGTCATTGCTGATGAAGTCTGCAGGGCTGCCACATGATCCTCTCTGATTGCCTTTTCCCATCTCCAATGGCTGTCCATCCTGGGGCGTGCAGATCAGGGGTTTGCCTTGGCAGTATTGGAGTCTAGCATTCCTTGAATTCTGGTATGTGTAGAAGCATTGAAGGTATACTGGAGGTGCAGTAATTTTGTGATAATGTTTGGAACGGTCGACCGGTCTGCTCTTTGGGATACTTCAGATTATTAAGGACCAGGACAAATTAGAGAGATGTTGGGGTAGTGCTCGAAGAACTTATCGGTAATCTTCATTACACCTAATCCTACTATCCCTTGTCGCAAACCTGGATTAACGCCTCTCCCTCCCTGGGTCGGGACCAGGCTCCAGGGCTCAAGTCAAGGGAACACGCAAGTGAATGGCATACACCCCCTGTAACCCCTCTGTGCGCTGTCAACACATTAAAAAAAATAAGAATAAGACCTTTTATGCTCCCACATGAATTTCCCTGCATGTGGATTTGAACACTAGTCACGTGGCTGGGTGGGAAGCATTTTAGCCACGAGACCACACGAATCTCGTAGGACATTAACGTAAAAGCATGGATATTGACTTTCTGCTGTACAGGACATGTAGCGATATAGGTGCTTTTGTCAAATGCTTATTTATCCTGTGCATTCTCTGGAATTGGGAAAGGCATCTAAAATGTAAATATGCTAATTTCTATCAAATAATGTTCACTGCCTTTGATGTCACTTCCCACTGCATACGTCAGAGTCCTCCCTTTTTTGTTTAGGACTCGATCGCTGGTCGAGACAGGAGAAGAGAAAAGTTTTTATTTCTAACACTGTACCTCATAACCGACCACCAGCCAGAACAATTCAATACCATCAAAGATGCTAGGCATACCAACAACATACCAGTACTGTGCAGGAAACTACCAGAATCACCAGGAAGGAATAAGAACTAAATCAACATCCTCACTCCATACATCACACAATCACAGGGACACCTCCATCAATTACATCAAAATATAGAAGAGGAACCGGAAGAAATCAGGAACCCAACACGCAATCCAGCAGACCTACTCAACGACGAAACAGATGCCACTGAACAACCATCACACCACAAGAGCAACATGGGAGCAGACCAACTCGAGAATCTCAAGACAAAGCTGCTATTAACACAAAAAAAGCCAAAAAATAAATCCACTGCAACTTAATCAATGCAAGATCGATGTCCAAGCAAGCCACAGAAATCTGTGACCTGCTATGCGACGCGGTAGTGACATCCTATTAATCACAGCTACATGGTTAGATGACAAATTCAAAATTACACTTCACAGCTGCCTGCCGACAACTTCAAGTGCTCACAAATAAACAGAAGAGAAAAAAGAGGAAGACTTACAGTACCATAAAAGGAACACCTGAAAATAAAACTGTAAATCCATAATTCTTCACTTGACAGTAAACCCCAAACCAAACCTCCAATTCATACTGGTTTACAGACCACCTACATACGACGCAGCATTCGTTGACACCGTCATAGAAGCCATCACAAACCTATCCATCAAACATGAACACCTGATAATCCTCAGGAACTCAGGAACTTTAACATCTGGTTTGGTGAAGAAAACACAAACTTGCAGAAATCGCTAACTGAGCAACTTACCACAATGAAATTACGCCATTTGGTTAAAGGAGCAACCCACACAGCAGGACACACGCTTGATGCAATCTTTGCCAACAAAAACGTTATGACCACAGCAGCACTGATACAGATACTCTGGAGCAACCACCTCATCATTCCATTTGTGATTACTCTATGAACTAAAGCAACTGAACAACCCATAAAACTCCCATCTATCATAAAATGAAACCACACCATTGCAAATAGTCAAGATTCTTGGAGCCCTAATGGACAATGGTTAATCCCCTCACTAATGTGAGAGGGGGTTTAGATTCTGTTAAAGACAAGGAGACAAGGGCCCTCATTACGATACCGGCGCTAAACCATGGCGCTATTAGCACCATGGTTGGTGCCGGTATCGTAACGTGTCCGCCATGGTGAAATGGGGAAATATCGCCCCATTCCAAGGTTGGCGGGGTAGTATTTCCCCATTTCCCCATGGCCCTTCCTCATTCCCATTTTTGCCCCACAAGCAATTTCCTGCAAGGTCCCTTTGCGGGTCCCTACTTTAACGGCTGGTCCAGACCAGCCGTTCAGGTCGGGTCCCGCAAAGGGACCTCGTAGTAAGGCGCTAAGTGGTTAACGGCGCCGCAGCCTTTTATGGCGCCGTTAACCACTTAGCACCTGGGTCGTAATGAGGCCCAAGGAGGTGAGTATTATGCATAACAATCTTTACTTACTGACACCACAGCAGTAAACAAAAAACTTTTACACAAACAAGTTTCTTTTAACATAAAAACTGAAAACAGTATTTCAATGATAGTAAAGGGAAGAATCCCCAATCCAAGATGAAGGACATGTCATGCCCTGCTAGCAACCTATAGCCAGAGACCCTCCCCCATGTAAGTCTTTTTTTCTAACATCATATCCTCTTCTGTAGCTGCACCACACCAGACGCCATCTCTGAAGACCAGTTACTGTAGCACAGAAAAACAATCCATGGCCAGCTCCGGGACCTTCTTACACCACGCCATCCTGGGGCATCCAAGGAACCTCCTTGACTGGGCCATCTCACCCCGAAGCTGCATGCAAAACAAACAGAAAAGGGTAGGTGGTTGGGGACAATACTCGCCTCCTTGTCTTTAATAGAATCTAAACCCACTCTCACGTTAGTCCAAATAAATGATTATTTGTATCCCCTTTGACCTGAGGTGTGCCATCACTGGTCTCGTTAACTTGGTGAAGAACCACAGGGCTGAAGAGAGGCCGAATGGGAGATAGGCAAACTGCCAAATGCGACCGTCACATTGGAACAGGAGAAACTCTTGGTGCGGGGGGCTGACCGGGACTACCAGGTGTGCATCCTTGAGGTCTATTTTGACCATCCAATCCACAGGGAGAGGGTGTTCCTGAGGAGGTGTATGCCTTCCATCTTGATATGTTGATAAACTATAAATTAGTTGAGGGCTGGTAGATTTATGACTAGGCGAAACCCCTTCTCGGGCTTTGGGACTAGAAAAATTGTGCTGAGGAATTGGGAGGCCCTGAAGGTAGATGGGACTTCTGCACCCTTGAAAATGAGATCCCGGAGCTCCACATCCACTAACCCTTGCTTGATGTTGTCGAACGAGAGGGGAAGAGGAGGGCAGAGTTGGCAGGTAGGGGAATAAAATTCTATTTGAAACCCCCACACTGTCTGCAATACCCAAGGATCAGAAGTGAGCTCCGCCCACTGAGGAAAGAATCTTGCCAACCTGCCCCCCAAACCTTTGCGGGAAGAAACACTTAAAATATGTGGCTGTACCTGGAGCTGTCCTTGCTCTACCAGCACCTCTGCCAGTACGTCCTCTCCATTGGAACCACCGCTGGGGGTAGAAAACGCTTTGGGCTCCTCGAGCAGAGGAGGAATGATGCGCACCTCTGGATGCATATTGGTTGGGGCGGGTAGAGCCCCGAGAGAAGCGGCCGGAAGAGCGGGCTGTATCTCATCCAGCCTTGTCAAAAACCTTAGGGGCGAAAATGTTCCTAATACTAGTCTGAGCCTTATCCAGGGCAGTGACGGTATGCACATAAGCAGAAAGATCTTTAATAAACCTTTGACGTACAGGTTTCCCTGCATTTTGGGGCCTGCCTCCCCCTCTGCCATGTCTGCTTACTTGGAATCAATGCGAATCAGAAGAGATTTGCACCTTTCTTTGGAAATGGCAGCGTTGGTATTGACGAGCCTGCAGAATGCCCTCTGCACCCAGCCCTGAAGAGCTTGAACATTGACAGGGCTATTGGACAGTGCAGCTTCCTCTGTGTTAAGGGACCCAAAATATCCAAAAGCTTATCCTGACAACTCTGTAAGGCTTTGTCAACACTCTTCTTGGGGTCCTTCCCTTTTTGGGACAAGAGAGAGACCATAGGTTCGTCAATGTCAGCGGTAAGTGCCACCATGTCAGGGGTAACTGGCCTGGGACATTCAAAGCGGAGCTTGTTGCTGTCCTCCTTGGGTAAGGGTTTCCTAATCCAATGGTGCAAAAAGGAAGAGACGGCATTAGATGGGTGCCACTCCACAGACCTTGGGTGTTGGATGAGGGAAGGATCAAAGAACGGCATCCAACTGTCATCTAACAAAGGGCCAGTAGTTCCCTGGGATAGATCCACTGGGGGCCCCTTCTTTTTAGGCCTTTTGGGCACGGAATTTGAATCCTCAGATCTATCTTGTGAAGACATGGGAACAGAGGGGGCGTTAACAGGCGGTCCTGACTGAGGGGTTGCCCCATTCACCAATTTAGGCTTCAACGCCCTTCTAGGGGAATGACTTTGACATGGGGAACTGGACTCAGGACTGAGTTGTCCTTCCAAATGTTTGAAATTGGCAGAACATTTTCTAGGGGCATGCACTGCAAGGGAAGGGCCTGCTTCAGAATGAGAGTGAAAATCCGAAATTGTATTCATTAGTCTATCAAAAGCTGAGGCCAGGGTAGAGTTATGGTTGTGAACGGCAGAGTCCATAGAGTCTTGAATTGCCCTAGTTACAGAAGGAGGGGCAGAAAGGGACATCTCCCCAGACCCTTTAAAATGAGTGTCCTCCCCAGACATTTCACTTTTCTTTGAAGGCCTAACCTGGTTAGTGGCATCAGCTGAGCAAGGGCCCTCTCTCCCCCCTGATTGCAACCATGTTAACCATGAAATAAGAGTGACCACTGCAAAAAAAATAAATTAAAAACCTCAAAGGGACGGCCAAAGTGTTACAATTGTATCAGCAATTGTCCCTAAAGCACAGCGTAACGGCTCTGACACGTTAAGTTACTGTAAAAGTAACAAAGAAAAGAACAAGAACGCTGAGCAGGCATTGTCCAACAGTGCTCTTGCTGAGGTGGGTGGGCTAATGAGTGTTGCAATAAGAGCTGTATTATGCACCTATCAGGCGTAGCCTGGAAGCTGAGCAGGTCGAGGACAGTACCTCGTTATTATGTAAAAACCGCAGGTGCAGCCTGGAAGCCGAGCAGGCCGCACCTCAGACGGAGCATGTCTGATATGAATTTCTGTGAAGAGAGAGGATGGGGCTGTGCCTGCCCACACGCTGGCGAGCTGGCTTGCATGCTCTCCTCAGGGCCCTACTACAAGCTGGGAAAGGAAAAGGCCTGGATGCTATGTGAGCGCCTTAATTTATTCCTCACACGGCCGGGAAAGCCGGGCCTCTGTGCGAGCCTGACTAGGCCGCCTACGCACGACTATAAACAACAGAAAACAGGAACCTGAACCGAAATGAGGCATAAGGACAGCACGCTGGATGTGTAATGACACATACTTCTACCGAATAGTAACCCAGGGAGAATACAAACAAATGGGCAACAATGTAATGGGATACAAAGAACGTTAGCTCTCAGAGTGTTGAAGCCCGATTAGCAACAAAGTAAATGACTGAAAGGAATGCACTTAGCTTGTGGCATCAGCAGCAAAGAAAGACGATAGGATGTTAGAGAAAATAACTTATATGGGGGAGGGTCTCTGTCTATTGGTTGCTAGCAGGGCATGGCTTGTCCTTCATCTTGGATTGGGGATTCTTCCCTTTACTATCATTGAAATACTGTTTTCAGTTTTTATCTTAAAAGAAACTTGTTTGTGTAAAGGTTTTTTCTTTGCTGCTGTGGTGTCAGTAAGTGAAGATTTTTATGCATAAAATGAAGCCTCCTGTCTTGACATAGAATGCGCTTACACTTGAACCACAAGTAAATACAATAATCAAATGCTTTTCCTCCTACACACGATAAAAAGAATCCTACCATTCCTCTCCATCGCTCATAAAACATTGACCATCATCGTATTCATCATGTCCAGAATAGACTATGCCAACAGCCTTTACCTTGGAATGCCGGAACACCTGCTAAAAAAACTGCAACGCATCCAAAATGTAGCGGCCAGATTTCTCCTCAAACTATCACGAAGGGACCATATCACTCCAGCGCTAAAAATGTTACACTGGCTGCCAATCAAAAAGCGAATTACGTTCAAAACAATGGGCATAACGCACAGAGCGATTCACGGCCAAAGGAGCAGAATTCCTACAAAAGGAAAAAAACATCTACCTACCGACAAGAAGTCTCAGATCAAGTAATGACATCCTTCTGGAACCAAAACCATACACAAGAAAAAAACTTGGACCATCTTCATTCTCCCACCTGGCAGCCAAAACATAGGACACCCTTCCAAAAGAAATACGTAATACGAAGAATCACTTACGATTCAGAAAAGCCCTTAAAGCTTGGCTTTTCAGTTCACAATCAGACAGGACTGAGTAGAAAAACAAAGACACCACTGGAAAATAAAATGGGCTACAACGAGCACGCATGAAAGGAAGAAGCCAGGGAGAGAGGGACCCGAGGATATACCCACTCCCAAGCCAACACTTACTCTAGGCATCGCCTAAGTACAGATACCCTAAATACAGACGAGGGAGCACTAACCAATAACGTACACCCAGTAAGACAGGGAGTACCTACAATTCGGAGGGACGGAATCCACCCTAGAAGCTCAGGGAGGCGATGGCAGGCACCCCCCTCTGGCGACCTGTGAACAAACCTAGTACCATACACTTCTCGAGCCAAGGGGAGGAGGGAGGGTTTCACCACCTTCCTACCCAAAGATAACCAAACAGTTACAGAGACACGACATTATGCGCAGAACACGGCGAGGGACTCAGCGAGTGACGGATGTCTAAAGGTAACAAGGTAAAAATAAGCCCCACTAACCCAACCACTAAACCTCAACTCTCCTCTCTGCATACACCTTTCAAACGCTGAACAAACACAACCACATCCATGCACAGAAATCAGCACGCGCTTCACTACACTGCAACAACAAAACAAACCACACATAGGGCCTCATTATGACTGTGCCGGTTCGGTAAGACTACCAGCACCGTTGCTACCGGACCGGCACAGTACGACTCTGCGGACGGGTGCCATCCTGCCCGCCAGCGTCAGACCTAGCGGGCGGAACGGCACACGCCTGCAGAGTTTCACAGAAGCATCGGCACTGTTTTTTAATGGTGGTGGTGCTTCCGTGGTCCCCATTCCCATTGAGTCCTATGGGAATCAAATGGGAATGGGGATTTACAATTTTACCGGCGCCTGACTTCCTGGAAAGCCAGGGTTGTAATCCCCCGGAGTTACCGACAAGCCAGGTGCCGGTAAATCTTGCAAGCCATCATATACCTTCCTGTGAGGGGGGGGTGCCTACGACTTATAATTTGGGACACGTTACGAAAGCGTCTGAGTTGAAGGCAGACGCCCTTCAGATAGTAAGGACTGTGACGGAAAAGAGTATGAGTGTATGAAGATTACCGAGGACAGCGAGCGGACCCACATAATTTTTTGGGGGTGGGTGGGCACATATGGGATGAGGAGTTGGGAGGGGGTTTAAATGCTAAGTGAAGAACGTCTACTGCACACAACAGGGAACGGGAGACGTTCATTTTTTTTTTTACTTGATACATTTTTTTTACTTGACATATCATTAGGTCGTGTTGTGTCCCCTCTTTATTTCAGTTGCCCTGTTTAGGGGAATCGAGTCCCCTTTCTATTGTTGTGTATGTGTGTGGGTGGGCTGTGACCCACGGGAAGTAGAAGGGCGGGGTTACCGCCGAAGCACCAGTTCGCGCTCATGATTAAAGGAGTTTGGAAGCAGATCCCCCCGCTCTCGCGTATTATTGTTTTACTTGATAAGCCTTGTTGTATTGTCTTGATTGCAGCCTCCGACGAATGTCGGAACACAACAATGGTGACAAAGGTATTCCCACTGGGTTTTTAAGCCCAGCTGGACCCATTTCATCGCGTGGCGGCACAGTGCGAGAGCCGCACCGGCAAGTCTGCAGCTACACTGCCACATCGCACGCTTGCCTCATTTCGCGCCCAGGCAGCGGTGAGAAGACAAGCCCTTCTCACCTGCATGCTCATTTGTCACGGCACCGCCACGGAGGAAAGTGCAGCCCGGGACACAAACTGTCCATATAAGCCACGTGGGCCCCATCCATACAGGCTCACCGTTCACGCTGCAGGTTAGACGGAACTACAGGTTGTGACTGACATCAGGGCACGTTACATCACTGAAAATCACACGTGACTGCCATTATGTCTGAAGAAAACCTGGATAGTGGTCTTCAAAGCCCTCAAACCAGCTCCACCACGACACCGTCTGGCAACAGAGAAGAAGGCACTTCTGAATCCTTGCAACTCCAGGCAGTACCGCATTTTGACATGACAGATACAAATAGCCTGGTACCCAGGTGGGCCAGATGGTTAAAAGAGCTCAATATCTACATCGACGCCTCCGGAGTGAGAGAAGAGCGTTGGCTAAGATGAATCCTGCTTCATTCAATGTGCCCCACGGTACGTGATATCGTCTTTGAAATGCCTGATTCAAATACTGACTCATTTCAAGGTATCATTGACTCGTTGAACACCTATTTTGCACCTCTGAGGAATGTCGATTATGAGAGACATGTATTTCACACAACTACTCAGGACAAAGAAGAAAGCATGGACAATTTTGTCATGAGATTAAGAAAGAGAGCTAAATATTGTGACTTTGACAAATATTCCACTGACGAAGCCCTCAAATCTCAAGCCATTGCAGGGTGTGGATCCCCTGAATTTCGCAAAATGTTGCTGCAGAAAAGCAGGACTCTGGATGAAATCCTTCAAATAGCGAGGGCTGATGCAGCGTTGACTCTGCAAACCGAATCGCTTGGTAATATCACCATCACACAAAATGCCAACACAGCAACAGTATGCCCTATTTGCACTCCGGCTGACTCATCGGATCAGAAGAAAGGCTACAGATGCGGATTTCGATTTCCTGATGTAGGGCCGTGCCCTGCGATAGGCCATCATTGTGATAAATGCGGGGGAGAGAATCACTTCCAATCCGTTTGCAAAAATATAAAATTCTTCCGTAGTGCAGAGAATAACAGAGAATCCTGGAAACAAGATGACAGACATTCAAGGCGGGAAAGTCCACGCAGATACTCCAATCAATCTACCGCGTCCAGCAGACGGCGCTCACCCAGCTCATCCAGAGAACACATGTCATCCACTCGGTGGTGGGAAGAAAGGAAGGACACCTCTAACCTGCACCGGAGCCGACATCACTCCCCACACCGCAAGCCAAGACAAAGAATTATATACCTGGACGAGTCACCACAAGAAAGAAGGACTACCAGATCATCATCATCCAGGGCAGAGAGAAAACAAGCCTACGTGCATGCCATAGGCAACGACACAGCAGCTGAATACAGCCCCACATTATTGCTTCAACTCAATTGACAACATTTGGAATTTCTAATTGATACAGGTGCCACTGTCAACGTCATAAGTGATATAGTATATAAGGATCTCGAAGTAAAGCAAGAATTACGGAAAGCTGACACATTAATATACCCATACGGCTCAAACAAACCGCTAAACTGCAAAGGCATGTTTACTACAAAGTGGCAATACAAAGATCAAAACCAGAAAGTGCAAATATACGTGATCAAAGGAGAAGTACCCGGAGGAAGCATCCTAAGTTTCCGAAAGGCCATACAAATGGGATTAATCAGCATTATGTATCAAATCATATCGGCATACACAGTCAATGCGAAGGACATGATTCAGAAAATGTTCCCGTCCATCTTCAAAGGCCTGGGTTGCTTAAAAGACAGACAAATTAAACTACACATCAACCGGCGCATACCTCCCATAGCTCAACACTATCGAGGAATTCCAAATAACATACAGCAACAGGTAGAGGATGAAATACATTTGTTGCTACAGCAGGACATTATTGAGCCAGCGTCAGGCCCAACACCCTGGGTTTCACCAATAGTACCGGTACCCAAGAAAGATAGCATATCAAGCATACGCATCTGTGTAGACATGCGTGCCCCAAACGTGGCCATTGAGAGGGAACGACACTTAGCACCACGCATGACTGATATGATACACCTTTTACACGGAGCCACTGTTTTCTCAAAGCTTGACCTTAACAAAGGCTATCATCAGCTTGAACTTCACCCCTCTTCAAGATATATCACCACATTTTCAACCCACCTAGGCCTCTTCAGATACAAGAGATTAAGCTTTGGAGTATCATCTGCCGCTGAAATCTTCCAAAATGAAATACACCAAATAATCAAACATATCCCTCACTGCTTGAACTATAGCGATGACATCCTCATTTTCGGCACCTCCCAAGAAAGTCACGACGACACCCTGAGGAGAGTCTGCATGGCATTAGAAAATGCTCATTTTACACTCAATCTGGAGAAGTGCAAAATCAGTAAAACCACACTAAAATTCTTTGGATACATATTTTCAAACAAAGGCATGCGCTCAGATCCAGAGAAAGTGCTGGTCGATGCTCCCACTCCCACCTCTCCATCAGCCATAATATCATTTCTAGGGATGGGCAGTTATTGCACCAGGTACATACGAGATTTTGCGTCGGTGAGCACACCACTAAGACTCCTCACAGGAAAAGATCGAGATTTCCAGTGGACAATAGAGTGTGAGGAGGCGTTTCAAGAAATCAAACGGCGAATAGCCTCGGCCTCATGCATGGCATATTATGATCCTGCATATGACACCGAACTGACCGTGGACGCCAGTCCAGTTGGTCTTGGAGCGATACTAGCTCAATCCAGACCAGGAGCATCACCAAACTCACCGAAACGCATAGTGGCTTATGCCACCCGAAGTCTGTCACCTGCAGAGTGCGCCTACTCTCAACCTGAAAAAGAAAGTCTTGCAGTTGTGTGGGCGTGTGAGCACTATCACCTCTTTCTATACGGGCACCCGTTCACTGTTGTCACGGATCACCAGGCGCTCACCACGATTTACGCAAAACCCACCGCCAAGATGCCACCCCACATTGCCAGATGGGGCTTAAGGTTACAAGAATATTCCTTTACCATCATCCATCGGCCAGGGAAAGACAATAACCCAGTAGACTTTCTATCTAGATACCCCTTACCGGCACAAGAAGAAAGACAATCCTCTAAAGCGAATCAATATGTCAACTACCTCGTCAAAAATGCGCTCCCTAAGCACATCTCCAAAGCCCAACTCGTGGAAGCCACGAGCACAGACAAACTCTTGCAGGTCGTACAAAAGTGCCTACAGTCAGGTCGGTGGCACGTGAAGAATGATCAACTCGCATCAAGCCTTTCTGCTCAAGAGGAGGCACAGCTCCACACATTCAAACTTGTGCGACACACCTTGTCCATGTCCCCGGAGGGTTTGCTTCTCAAAGAAAACAGGCTCATAATTCCATTCAGCCTACAAAAACAAATACTAGACATAGCACACACAGGGCATCTTGGAGTGGTATCCACAAAAAGACAGCTGAGGACCAAGGTCTGGTTTCCAAAAATGGACGAGCAGGTAGAGAAACTAATGAGCAAATGTCTCACATGTCAGGCAGTAGCCCCGAGAACGTTCCCAGCTCCCTTATGGCCCTCTGAAATGCCTCTGCAAGTGTGGGATGAGGTGGCAGTCGACATGTTTGGTCCTCTAGCAAATGGAAAATATGCACTAGTAATTGTGGACGAAATGTCACGCTTCCCGGAAATACATCTCATACACTCAACCAGCGCACAGGCTGTAATACACGCACTTGACAAAACCTTCACCGATTATGGAATTCCCTCAACTGTAAAGTCGGACAATGGACCTCCTTTCAGCGGTCATGACTTTGCAATGTTTGCAGAACATTTAGGTTTCCAACACAGGACAATAACCCCTTTATGGCCACAAGCCAATGGAATGGCTGAAAGGTTTATGAGCAGTCTCAAAAGGACCCTGCAAGTCTGTTCCATCACCAATGGGTCATTCATGCAAGCTATTTGCACACTACTCAGAGAATATCCGAACACTCCACACAGTACCACGGGCGAATGTCCCTCCACTCTAATGTTTGGCCGGATCATACGGACACGACTTTCACATAACCCCCGTGTCCGTCCACCTGCGACCATCGTTGATGATGCAAGAACAAGAGACAAAGCGAACAAAGAAAAGATGAAAACATATGCAGATCAAAGGAGACAAGCCAAACCGTGCCGCATTCAAGTGGGCGACGTGGTATTGGTATGACAAGATCAAAGCACCAAGGACATCCCTACGTTCAGACCAGAACCCCTAACTGTGACCCATACCAACGGGTCCATGATAACAGCAGTCAGCCCTCGTGGAACCATCACGAGAAACTCATCATTCTTTAAAACTTTCGAAGGAGATACTGAACCTGGGGGAAACTCTACCACAAACACTTATGACTCCTCGAACATAGAGTCGGAATACCACGCGGAAGAAAGGGACGCTGATGACAGTGATAGTGATACCTCAACACACCGGACGGTGACACCAAGGCGAAGCCCGTCGAGACGGACCATACGCCGACCCACTCGATGGATAAAAGAAATGAACTGAGGCCATTTCTTATTTCAGTTGCGGGGAGATGTTGTGTCCCCTCTTTATTTCAGTTGCCCTGTTTAGGGGAATCGAGTCCCCTTTCTATTGTTGTGTATGTGTGTGGGTGGGCTGCTCATGATTAAAGGAGTTTGGAAGCAGATCCCCCGGCTCCGCGTATTATTGTTATACTTGATAAGCCTTGTTTTATTGTCTTGATTGCAGCCTCCGACGCATGTCGGAACACAACAGGTTGGAAGGTGTCTGCTTCCCATCTCCATCATTTCATTCCCTGTTTTTCATTTACATTATCCCACTGAAGAGCGCCATGCAAGCTTTGGCTAACGAAGTCATTTAAATGCCTGACCGCTTCCGTTGCGTTAGGCCATTATTTAAACCGTATGTTTGTAATCTGTAAAGAAAGAAAGCAGTTGTTTTGTGTTGAAAATTGGGACCCACTACCTTTCCCTGTGCTTCGATTCCGGATGTGCGGTCCGCGATAAAAACGCAGTGCTGGTGAACTGTAGGTTTTCCAGAGTATGTATGACCCAAAATCCTCGTTAGCTGCAATTCTCCCTCTAGAACACCAGATGGCACAACAAGGCAAGCAGACAAGTCCTTGCAACAAAAAAAAAAGGCCAAATGTGCTAGTGACGACATTCCGAGTTAACGTATTCCTGACAGTGGCGTCGCTAGGGGAGGGCTGGGGGGGGGGGCAGCCCCCCCCCTGTGAAACACGTGCCCCCCCTCTTGTGCCCCCCCTACCTAAGACGAGCAGTGACCATGTTCTCCGCCTACTTTTGTCGGTCCCCCCCTACTTTTGTCTTTGGCCCCCTCCGTGCCCCTCCTAAATTTGATTCCTGGCGACGCCACTGATTCCTGAGGAGGCCGCGTGCAATCTCACGTTCTCAGCAGACTAAGGGGCTCGTTTTCTGGAAAAAAACAATACCAGAGCAACTCTGCTGTTAGACCCCAGTCTGATTACTTTAGCAATCTAGGACACACCTACTTTTTCTGCCCTACAACAAATATAAAGCCATTAAACAATAATAATGTTGTCAGGTTCTATGAAATCAAAATATTGGCACTGTCCTTTCTCAAATTTACTACAAGAAAATAAACGGTATTAACTTTGCATCGGGGGCATTGGTAACTGGAGATGGTTTTAATTAGAACGGGGTTAACTATTGCTTGTGAATAGGTGCGAGCAACAACAGGGAGCTCCAGCAGACCAATGGGAGTTGGTAGGGTTCGCCCACAGTGAATTCTTTTTTAAATAACGGGTAAAAAAATTTACATTTTCCAGCAAACTTTTTTTAATGAGTAAAAAGATACACATGAAAAAAAATGCAACACACCAGGTCACCAACAGTGCACAGGAGCATGGTGCCTTTGCACACAATATACTTCATTACTCAGCCAGTGCAAAAATAGGTTTTCATGCTGGCTCTGCTCACAATATATGCCAATATTCCTCCAGTGCAACAATACATTTGAATGCTTCCTGTGCCAATATATGCCACTATTCCTACCTAACGACACACTCATGTACTCTTTGCCCATAATGCCAGAAATGTAACTGAGTAAACCTGTCAACGCTGACTGTGCCAATAGAGGGCATTATATCCACGTGAAAACACTACTGTTGGCTTTGCCCATAATGCTACGCCACTGCGAGAAAACATGCATCTGCTGGCAGTACCATAGCATATCAAGGAGAAATATACACATTTCATTACATTGGCTTTGCATAACCAACCAAATTGAAGAGAACCAATGGCATTTGCCTTCCATAAAATCAACACACAAACAAAACCAAGAGAGAATATTTTCTTCTAATCGTTTTCTTGAAAACGTTAAAAGGTGGGCATGTTTTAAACTCCAAGAACCAATACAAATGTTTTCCCTGGGACTTGCAGTACCGAAATGGGACATTTCGCCTTTAGTTGTTTGTTATGTTTGATCAGGTTATAAAGTGCAAGGGTGTAGTCTACGATCCACAAATCTGCCAACTGTGGTTTGATCCCTGTGGTTGGCTTTAATTCATAAATCCAAAAAGGACATTCAATGTTTATCATTTTAGCTGGGGGGACTGAGTCCACCCTCTGAATAAAGTGGGTGGACTCAGTCCTCCCGCGTATACCCTCGACTTGAGCCCTGATTCCCACTTAAGCATGCTCAGGTTGGCTGACTGAGCATGCCGCGTTGAAGGCTGCCTGGAACCCTGCCTGTGCTCCTAATCACCACTCCCATACACCAACTGAGGAGTGCTGCAGCTACAACACCTTAGCCACCTCTACTCTAATGAGTGGTCCACTTTGGCAATTACAGTGAGACGACTCCCACTCCCACGTATCCCAACTGATTACGATCACTCTATAACTTCACCTGCCTCAACCGGGCCCTTTTGCCAGCATTACAAAGTGTTTACACCTCTGTGGTGTCTACTTTTGCTGTGACTGCTTTTGAATCCACCCGTCTTTGCGGTCATCCTAAACCTATTTGCATTAGCTGTGCACTACGCCCGCTTTGCAACCTGTCATATTTGCGCATCATTTTCCTAAACCATTCTGTTGATATTAGCGCTCCGGAAGCATACTTGCTCCAACCTCGGCCGCCATTATTGTAATTTGCATAACATTTTGATTTGTCTGTTACCCTGCTCATGAGACACATTGCCCATACGATTAAGATTACCTTCTGTCCTAATATGTTGGCCGTCCACACTGTAACTTGTATCTTATCTTGTCTTGTATGGTCTCACACTGTTTACGAGTCCTGCTCTTGCAGTCATTCTAAACTGATCCCAAATAAGTTGTTCTAAACTGAATCTACGTGGTCCGACCGCGGCTGTTTTTCCCGTGACTGAAAAGTTTGCATGGGAAATGTACGCACCACAAAAGGTTTGTACATTTCCCATGCGCACATACATTTCAAAACCCTACATACCTACACCCCCACCCACACCCACAACACACCCCCACCCACACCCCCAACACACCCCAACATACATCCCCAACATAACCAAACCCTACTTACTTACTTACCTTCTAAGACGCCTTGTGTCCCTGCGGCGCCAGTTCCCTTTCACTTCCGTGATCGGGAATCGGTGCCAGAGGGTCCTTTTCTTTTCTTTTTTTTTTTGGGCAGTCGCATGGGTTTCCCTCGCAACCCAGGCGGGACACCCCCGCAGCCCCTGTTCTTTTTTCTCAGGTGTGCTTCGGAGGTGTCCCCCGCAACCCCCTCTCACCATACTACACAGTATAGTGAATGCGGTGTTGTGGGGGACGACCGTTTTATTTATTTATTTTATTTCATTTTGATTTGTTTGTTGGGACAGGGGGTTGCGGGGGACACCCGCGCAGACCCACCAGTCTTTTTTTTTACCTACCTTAAATGCATTCCACCAAAGGTTCGAACTTTTGGTGTTCGAACCTTTGGTGGTATGCATTTTTGGACTTTTAAATTCAGTAAAAACGTACAATACCTCTAAACTCACCCATACTAGCGGTGCATTACGCCTGCTTCACAACCTTTCGCATCTGCTCATTAATTACTTCGACCATTCTGTTGATATTGCCGCTCTAGAAGTATACTTGCTCCAACCGCGGCCGCCAGCACTGCAATTTGCATAACATTTTGATTTGTCTGTTACCGTGTTCATGAGACACATTGCCTCTCCTGAGATTAAGATTATACTCTGTCGTAATACATGTCCATCCACGTTGTAATTTGCATTTTATTTTGATTTGTATGGTCACCTGTTGTTTCCGAGCCCACCCGCCCTTGCGGTTTTTCAAACTTTCCTGTACTAGCTGTGCACTACGCCTGCTTCGCAACCTGTGTGCCTTTTGCCTTTGCTTGCTCTTAACTACTCACGACCCCTTTGTCAATTTAAGCATTAAAAACCACATGTAACCGTGACCTTCCACATCGCATATTGCAGTACACTCTGCACTAAATGCGGCTGCCTGCATTGTAGAGAGCATTACACTTTGATCTGCCTGCTCTTTTAGTGGCCGTGGTCCACGCTAATGCCCTGCATTATGCATCATATGAACTTTGTCTCTCTTGACCTCACCCTCTTGATGCTCTTTACAGCAAACTGTAACTAAAAATGAACTAGCCTCACTATAGGACAATTACCCGCTGTGACCATATTGTCCCTACCGTCCAATCAGAGCCTATGCACTACTAGGCGTATCTAGCAGACACATATAGGCCAATGAGGACAAGTAGCATAAGTTGATACCAGCCATGCTGCCCTAACAACTAGCGCTCTTACCCCTTATCTATGGCATTACCCACCTTGTTTTGTCCAACCTAGTACCTCGGATAGGCTTCCTCCACCCAAAACACATGGACTTCTGCCCTGATCTTATTATACCCATCACACACCTCTCCATGGCAGCCAAACTTCCATTGTCAAGCGACATCCCGCCTTCATAATTTTTACAACCATGCCACAACACAGTTACATCCTACCCACAGAGGCTCCCTCCACTAATCCTTAATCCGAACTACATTGAACCTCAACCTAAAATAGTACAGTCCTGTGCCACTAAGGTTGAGCCACACGCAACACTGCCTCCAAATGTCCACACATTACAGCATCCAATTGACTCCACAACCAAGACATGCCAATTAGTTGTATGCCCCCCCTTACCTAGCCTGACCAAGTCTGAGAAACCTCAGACTTGGTTTGAGATCTCCACTCCAATACACATAGGCTCTCAAAGACAACACTACAGCTACCACTCCATAACAACCTCACCCCGAGACCCATAAAATTTGTTAACAACAGCAATTCACAAATGTCATCACATTGTAGCCTTGCTAACATTATTAAAGCAGGACTCATTAACGCCAGATCTCTCCAAGCACATGCCTTGGACATAGCTGACATCTTAACTCTCCAGGACCTTGATTTCATTGCCACCACGGAAACCTGGCTAAATCCAACATCAGGGCCTTCTTTAGCATTGGCCATGCCTGACAACTACACTATCTCATCATCTGATAGAGATGCCAATATCTCTAAGGGATGAGGGATTGCTTTCATCCATAAAACAGTGCTAGAGTTAAGAATGGTCAATAAGCAGCATATACCATCTGCTGAGCTACTCTCCATCAAACTATTCACCTCTGCCACATCCGCCATCACTATGCACCTGATCTACTGAGCCCCTGGCACAACCTCTACTTTTGAAAATGATGTATCTCATCTTTTGTCTGCCAATACCAAAAGCAATTCTCAAGTTATTATTCTGGGAGACTGTAATTTAGGCCTCCATGATCCTAAAGATTCCAAGGCCTCTGCCCTTAAGGAGACCATCACTGAGCTAGGCTTCACACATTTCATAAATAATCCCACCCCACAACAAAGGAAGAACGCTAGACTGGCTAGCAGACCTTAACTGTAGTATCATTGTACATTCCAATACTCCATGCGCCTGGACTGACCATCATCTAATCACGTTCACCATCGACAAGACAGTACCCCTCACGCCACACACTGAAGCCCCAGCCATGATGACGAGAAGTAAACAGAACCTCACAATTGAGAACTTATTACCTTTTCTACGCCCAATTACTCATCCTGGTACTTTGCACTCGGACCCATCCGAATTAGTGAACTTATACAATAAAACCATCTTCAAGGCTATGAACACTATAGCACCCCTTAAAATGCAGAAATCCTAACCCAGCGCCCACATTAACAAATGGTTCACGCCTCACCTTAAGACTCTTAGGAAAGCGAAACGTACAGCAGAAACGACATGGAAAAACTCCCTTCCAGAGTCCAACAAAGATGATTTCACTGCAGGTTCACACAATTACAAGCTTGCCATTATCCAGGCGAAAAAAGACAACTTCAACGATCGCATAGCTAAAGCTAATTTCAATACTAAGGAATTATTTAACATTCTGAAAGAATTGAATCTCCTGCTCGTATACCTGATTCTTGTACTAAGGACACCTTATGGAATACCAATATACAGAATGCTCCCCAAGATAAAATCACCTTGCTTTTAAACAAAATAAAAACAAACAAAAAAAAAACGAATTGATAATGCCATCCCATAGGACCTGCCCTTCCCCCCCATTTAACATGCCACAATTCAATTTCAAGCCTCTCTCTATTAAAGAAGTAGAGAGGATTATTCTTAAACTTAAACCTTCCAAATGTCATGTCCGGCCAGGTTTATGAAAAAGGCAGCCAATGCAATCGTCCCCTTCATTACCTCATTCATTAATGCATCATTTGACTCTAGTACCGTACCCACCAATCTGAAAGACGCTTGGGTACTCCCACTTTTAGAAAAACCTTCTCTGGATCCAAACAACCCTTCCAATTACAGACCCATCACAACTGTCCCTTTCCTGTTAGAAATACTGGACCGTGCAGCCTACCTCCAGATACAGCAGTACCTGGAAACTAAGAATCTGCTGGGATTCAGACAGTCAGGATTTAGAACGAGACATGGGACTGAAAAGGCGCTCATCGACTTAGACACAAATTCAGATACTAAAAGACAAAAGCAAATCTGCCTTACTCCTATTACTTGACCTGTCAGCGGCATTTGACTTAGTGAATCATGAAATTCTATGTAAACACCTGTCAACTGCTGCTCACTTTTTGGACCAAGTTAACACCTGGATTAAATCCTTCCTTAGTAACAGATCTATGCGAGTCTTTGCACCCTCGGCATTGGCTTCACCATTGCCAGTTACCTGCGGACTCCCACAAGGATCCTGCGTGTCCCCAACTCTCTACAATGTGTTCACCAAACCTCTTTTTGATATACTTAACTATCTGGGTGTCGCTTACACCAACTATGCGGATGACACCCAGATACTCATCCCCATCACGGGTGACTACATTGCAGACAGTAAAACCCTAACGATATCTACAGTACTATACAAATTTGGATGGCTAAGTATGGTTTATGTCTTAACAACGATAAAACTGAACTACTTCTCCTTGGCTCCCCAACTAAACTGAATAAACTAGGGACCCTCTTTAAATCCTTTAACATTGACGGCAACATCATTAAGGTAGCCAATGATGTGAAAACCTTAGGAATTTACATTGACTCAGCACTCTCACTTACGAGACAGACCAATGCCCTAGCATCGTCTACAGCTTATACATGCAAGCTCATTACAGCCTGCCGCCCTTACCTGACATCAAATAACTGCATCTCAGTAGCAAGAGCCGTAGTTCTATCAAAGTTTGACTATTGTAATTCGCTCTACTTGAGTACCTCTCAACAAAATATTAATAAAATGCAAGTCATGCAAAATAACGCAATCAGATCAGCATGTAACATTCCTAGGAAACAGCACATCTCCGCAACTAGACACAACATAAAGTGGCTTAACATCAAGCAATGAATGGACCTCAAGTCACTCTTACTTACCCACAAGTGCCTCCACAACCAGGCGCCCTCATACCTATGTGACACTGTCTCTCGTCATACATCGACACGACCTACTAGAACAGCGCAATCCCACTGCGTTGATATCCCACGATTCAACCAACATCGCACCGGCGGAGTTAGCTTCCCAGACCTTGCTGCAAAGAAATGGAATGCTCTTCCCATCTCCATACGAGAGGAACCCTCCTTCTCACTCTTCCGCAGCAAGGTCAAAGCATGGTTCTCCGAGCAGGACCACAACCCGCCTGCTGTATAAATAATATGCATAACCACCAGTCACTACTCAAGTGCCAGTTGTACATATGTTTCAAATTGTATTATATCTGCCTGTATTTTTGCACCACTTTCTTTAATAGTTTTTACTGCTTGTGTATTAATGTCGATGTAATCTGTAAGACTGCTTGTATATGTATGCCTGTGTAACATGTAAGCCCAGCGTCCAGATGCACCAGGGCTTGGCGGCGCTTTACAAATAAATAAATACAAATACCTATTGCCAGTAATAATGCCATGCCACTCTTTGAAATCATGTCCACGCTTTCTGTATAAATTAGGGCAGTATCCCCATGGAAGAACACTCACATTGGCTTTACCCATAATGACATTCCACTGTAAGAAAACATGTCCATGCTGGTTGTGCCAACATAGACCAGTATCCCTATGGAAAGAAGACTCAAATTGGCGTTGCCCATAATGCCATGCCACATTAAGAAAATATTTCCAGGCCGGTGTGCCTATATTGGGCAGTGTCCCGATTTTGGCATTTCCCATAATGCCAGTAATATCTCCATGCCACTATTAGAAAATATGTTCACACTGTTTGTGCCAATAGATGACAATATCCCCATGTATTAACACCCATGTTGGCTTTGCCACTGTCAGAAAACATGTCAATGGTTGTTGTGGCAATATTGGCCAGTATCCACACGCACATATTGACTTTGGTCAAAATGCCAATAATTACACTATGACACTGAATGCAAATATGTCCATGCTGGCTGTACCATTACAGGACAGTATACCATTTAGGAGCCCTTCTGTTGGCTTTGGCCATAATGCCAGTAATAATGCCATTCCACTGTGCAAAAACATGCCCGTGATGGCTGCGCCACTGGAGGCCAGTATCACCAGGTAAGAACCAGGGCCAACTCCAGCGGGGGAGGGTGGTAGAGGGGCCAGCCCCCCAAGGCCACCCTCCTGTCCCCCTAGAAAGGAGGCCTTGACAGTGGGATCTGAGGGAGTGAGGGCATTAGGGTGTGAGGGTATTTTGCTCTAAACATGCAGGAACAACCTCAGAGAGATAAGCATTCTGAGAGGCTGCACTGCAGGAGGCCCGGCCAGGATTTGTTTGCTTGCCCTGGATAATGATCTATGCCCCACAGCCACGAAAGCACAAATGACCAGGGAGATGAAGGGCCATTCACACCTCTAAGTGAGGTATGCAAGAATAATTATTCAATATCCAATATCTAAGTGTAGCCATTTCAAAATAGGTGCAAAATAGTTGCACAATAGGTGCAAAGCAGTTTTCAGTAACAGCCAGCAGGCAATTTTTCAGAGCATTTAGTAAAATGTTTTAACACAGTGTGCTGTCATCTTAAAATGAAGAGGTGCACATTTTTAAAAAGTGGATGTTTTCATGTGTGCAAACTGCATTAGAAACATATAATTAATTAACCTTGTGCTAATTGTATTACTAATATATTAACCCCAATCCCTCTAAAATTAATGCAGTTTCTGTGCACAATGAAATGTATTCTATATTATTACATGCACGGTTTAAAATCCACTTCATATTCCATGAAGAGATGCACACTCTGATATTCATTCCATGTGAGTGTTTTCCGTGGAGAGCAGAAATATGCCACGGGCAGGAAGACAAATGGAAACAGTTGCTTTGCAGAGCTGAAATCTTCATTGTCTTGAAAAACGAGGGCTGGTACAGAACACATTCTTTTATTCTGATTGGTAGGGATTGGAGGTGGATGGGCCACGTCAATAGAGGGCTGACCTAGGGGTGTTAGACAGGAGGAGTTTTCTTGGTGGATAATGCAGGGGGAAGAGTTCAGATCAAGCTGGGACAGAGCTACTGACGGTGCTTCCAAAGAAATGCTGCTGGACTCCATGTGGGTGTGAGCGCTGGCTACAAACTTAAACAGCTAGGAACTCCCCACACAAAGAGGTTGAGTTGCTGGCTTTGATGCAAAGGAGTCCTTAGCACTGGGTCTGCGAAACAGCAAGGTCGTGCAGATAAAGTCCTGACAATGAGAGTTTTAAACTTCACTGGCCTGGGTGAGTTAGTGCCAAGTGAGGAAAAAGAATGAATGGGAGATGACATCATTTGTTGGCAGTGTAGGGAGTTAGAAAAAAAATAATACTGCATGTTCATCTTTCTCCATGTTTAAAAGTCCTGAACACCAAATTCGGTTTTTTGCAATGTGCCTGTTGTTTTCTGTTCTCTTTTATATTTTGTAGGCTCGATGCTGTGATATCATGTGGTAAGATGTATTTCTGTTTATAATTGTTATATAATACAGTGTGGTGCGGAGTTCAGAGCTGAGTTCAGTCAGCCCCAGTCGCAGTCCCTGTGTGGAGCCATTTTCATTGAGGAGCTGCAGCTACGTCTACTTTTCTTCCTGTGCGCCTATCACTTTAATTGCTCAGGACTGCCTACAAAAACTGGCTTCCTGCGCGGAGCGTGGCGCGGAGTTCAGAGCTGAGTTCAGTCAGCCCCAGTCCTCCCCCAGTCCGCTCTCAGGCAGCCGCATGGACTCGCAGTCTGCTGCCGCTGGACCTCAAATGCGTAACAGACTGCTCCAACATCAGCAACTACAGTCGAAGATTTCAAAGCAAAACGTAAGCTTGTCGCTTCTTACACCTGGCGATTTGATGTTGAGCACATCGATCCTGGAGACGACGGCGGTTGGTATCTGCTGTATACCATTGCTAGCGGCCATGGCATCAATTGCGCTATCTCAAAATGTGGAAAGGTCCACAGAAAGCACACCCGTTGCCAGCGCGAACTGCATTCAGTGTCCCTCCTCGTTACACATAGACACAGAACAATGGTGCTTGGTAGCCTCTAACCCGAACGTGAGCAGACTGCCACTTCCGTCGATCTACATGGATGCCTCTGATGTCCCCTTTGCTTTTAACATCACAGACTCTGACCTCCTGCAAATGCGGTTACATATAGATGAAGACGTAGTCTTTAAAGATGTTTTGGGAAGTCATACGCATCTTACAAATGTTTCACATGGGCCTGGTGACAAAAAAAGAGAAGACCATATTGTCTTATCCCCCCCAGTCTGGGGTTCATCAGGCGAGAGTTTGCCTTCAAATGATAACCAATCCAGCCTAGCCCAGCCTGTAAAAGGGGGACTGACAAAAGTTACCTCACAGCCATTGCGCTTGCCCAAATTTGGTCATGGCACAGACTTTGATTTGGCGCCACTTGCAAAGACAGCCCCCGTGGCTCACACGGCTCACAAAGTCAGAGATGCAGACGCTGAGACGTTTGTCCACAAAATAACACCACATGACGTACCGCCTGAAAAGTCAATGCCACAAAATATGTTTTTTAGCCCGTCAGTGGGTTATGATGTTGCCGCTCGAGAAGCCCGGTTAACAGAACGGCTGAAAGCCGACTTCGTGCAAATGTGGGAACGTCTCAATGCAAGCTTTATTCAAAAACAAGCAAGGTTGCCTGAAAACAGACGAAAAGTAAGCACAACAAAGAAGGAGGTCCACCATGTAAATAGGAAAACATCCAACACTAACAGCTCGTCTTCAGTGCCGATCCCCATAAATCTAGACTCGTCTGATGGCTGTCATGGTGTTGCTAACACCAACAAGGAGATTTGTCAACTGGCGGAGACATCTAAGGTGATGGTTGAAAATGATGAACATCGCTCACGCCCTGCTTCACTTTCACCTGAAAAGCAAACAGAAGAGGTTCTAAACAACAAAGGAAATATATCCATAGCCGTGGGGTTGCAAATCCATAACAACATGTTTGCAGCCACATCAATTGCGCTGCTACCCTTTATGAAACTCTACCAGTCCTTGAATGACGCTGTTCGAGATCAAAGTTCTTTATTGGTCACTGCTAAAATTTAACGAACACCTCGAACATAGACTTGACCATGAAGCTGCTTCCTCATGACAATGGCAGTCGCGCCTTGATGAGATAACAAAGCGCAAAGCGCACAAAAAAGTCGACCTTAGCGAAGCAGTCCTTGAATGTATTAAATGGATAAGACACAATGCACCGGTGCGACCGTGTTGTTGCCCTGTAACAAGCAATGGCACCGTCAATTGGTGTGCCCTTCAAATTACCAAGAAAGGAAAAGGACCTTCAGGCTGTACCTGAATGTAACGAAAATGTTGATGTCTGCATAACAATCGCTTCAGAAAGCGATGGCGTAAATAAGGTCAAAATAATCAATCAGTTGATAAATTAAAAGCACAGCGCTGGAGACCAAAGTTGTACCAGCTCCCCAAACATCTGCGATGGGCACGAGTGAGCAGTCTGTCGTAACAGACTTAGTTCAGAAAAGCCTATACATCGACGCCCAACAGGAGGCGGGCGCAGATTCGTCAAGCCTACAAACAGAGGATAAAGCGGACGTGACACATAAAGCCTCATTTGGAATCTTTACAGGAGCTGCCAAATCAATCAAATCAGCCATTAAAAATGTCGCCTTACCATGAGGAAAAAAAGTTAAACTGCTAAAAATGTTAAGGATGGGCCTTCTCAAAAACGTGCTTCCATGAGGAAAAAAAGTTAAACTGCTAAAAATGTTAAGGATGGGCCTTCTCAAAAACGTGCACGTTCCAATGAAGCAAAGAAATGTATTTGCAACCTGACAATGCCTCCGCGGCTTTCCTGTTGAAGAAGTGCCGTCAACTTTATCGCAACTGGATTAGATTATTTAACAAAATTCGTGAGCAAGAACAAGCTGAATTGATGTTACTTTTGATCATCCAGAGAGATAGCAGAAACATATGGGAGATCATTAACACCGGACACATAGAACAAGTTTTTACGCAATCAAATGGCATGAACGCTGCACATTGGGTGAAACACTACACAGCCGTCTTTGAGATGCAAAGAGAAGACGAATGTTTTGACTTAATGTCGGCCCCAACCAGCTGGAATGTCATTGAAACAGGCGAAGACATCGAAAAAGCAATACAAGTTCTAAAGAACTCAAAGGCCGCAGGCCCAGATGGAATATCAAACACGATGTTAAAAAGTAATAAAGCAAATTGGGCATTTTTCATCAAAGCCTTATTCGAGAGGATAGCTTCAACAAAAGTGATCCCTGTTTCATGGAAAAGCGCTGTGGTAGTGCCGGTGTTTAAAAAAGGCAACCGAGAGGACCCGTCAAACTATCACCCAATAGCGCTACTTGACAGGATGGGAAAAATATTTGCCACCTTTTTTCAGCAAAAACTTACAAGGTGGGCAGATGGAGCAAACTTAGTGTATATAAGGCAAACCGGCTTCACGAACGGAGTCGGTGTGGAATTAAATCTGATTCTTCTCAACTTGGCAAAACTAGACGCCTTAAAACGCAAGAAACGGTTGTTCCTTGCATTTGTGAATTTAAAACAGGCGTTTGATAGTATCAATCGGCAGCTCCTATAGAGTAAATTGAAAACCTGAGGCTGTCCTGACGAACGGATGCAACCATTGACAACTTTGTATTCAAACACTACGATTCGTGTGCGGCTGAATGCACAAGGCGAGCTAACTGAAGAAATAAAAACACAAAGAGGGGTGAAACAAGGTTGCCCTTTGGCAACGCTGTTGTTCAAACTTTTTATCTCTGAACTTCCAGCAGCTCTACACGAAGCTAAGACTCCAAAGGTCAATGGTCAATCTCTAAGTTGGTTCGTGTATGCAGACAATGTCGTTCTGCTTGACTCCACAGAAATAGGGCTTCAAAGATTATTGACAGCGCTACAAAGCTATTTAGATGCAAATCATTTGGAGATAAATGTGAAAAAATCTAAAATAATCTCCTTGGGCCCAAAAACTCACTAAAGAAAAAAATCTTTATGTGGAGGGTAAACAATGAGGTAGTAACCCAGACCGATAGCATTCGCTATTTGGGAGTAATATTTAACACCTCAATAAGAGAGTGGAGTTGGATGCACAATGCATCGTCCCGAATGTGGATGTTTGCGCTCCAAGGAGCCAAACTTCACGCAATGTATGGCAAGTTTACATTGTGACCGGTAATAACATTCTACCTCCAAAAAGTGATTCCAGCCATATCCTTCGGAAGCGAAGCTGGCAGGAACATCAACGCAGGTTTTTGGTGCCAACTCGAGGGGAAATTTTGGCGTAAGGTGCTTAAACTTCCACAAAACGTTTCAGTTGTTGCCATTCGTCATGAACTTTGTTTGGACTCTCTGTAAACCACAGTCCTTTGGAAATCTATTTCTGCATTGCGTAAAATGCATCTCTCTCCAGCAGCAAAGCCTTACTTGATCTTAAATGAAAAGAGCAAAGATTTATCAGCGATTCTTCTAAACAGCTGGGAAGATAAACTGCTGTCGATACTAAGAGAGGCCAACGTGACCATGCCACAAGTTCTGCAAATGCCACAAATTGCAAAAAAAAGCTTCGACAATGGAACTGGATTGTAAACATCGAAAAGCGAAGGAAGATGGCCTCAGCAAAAGATTTGGGATCCTCGTCGCAAAAAATGGGTGAACTCCCGAAATATTTGTAGAAATTTCCCCCACGGTATCATTGTGACCAATTTATAAGATTTCGTTTAAATCTTTATAAGATGGATGAGGTTTTGAAGAGGCGGAAAGAACCCATTACAAAGTCAAATCAGTGTCGATTCTGTTTGAAAGCGGTTGAATTTACAAACATCTTGTGATTGAGTGCTCCAAGGTTGTTACACAACGTTCTTTACATCTAGGCCAGTTGTCACCGAAAAACAGTCATATGAATGAATGGTGGAGTTATCTCCTGACAGGAACTAATGTTCAATTAAATTGTGCTATTATTAATTTCATGGACATGATTATAACAAATGAACAACAGCATCTGTTGAAGGACAGTTCTTTTAGTTTCTCATCTTGGTTATTGCTTGTTTTCTTTTATTTTGATTTTATAAAGAAGTATTTGAGTGAATTTGATGGCAATATGAGATGACAAAAAAGTTTGTTTTCTTTTTCTAAATTATTGTCAATAAAAAAAAATAATACAGTGTGTACAAAAAACAAATGCTGGGATTTTGGTGTAATTTCATGCGTCTCTGAATCATTTCTACACAGGGGAATCACAAGGGTTTGACGTTTATACCAGGGCGGTAAAGCATTTGCCAATTTACCACTGTAGCTAAAATAGCAAGCAAGGAAAAGTGAATAAATACCTGCAAGGTAGGAAGGTGTGTGTAGGTGTTGTGAGTGAGTCCTTCTTTGCATGCTGAAAAGAAGGCAGTGTCAGGTGCGACACATAGATTACTGGATGTAAATAAGCCAGTAATACCAGTCACATACAATAGGTGGCGTTCTGAATAAACTCACTGGGTTCTCTAAGGGTGTGATAGGTCTGGAGGGTCCTCTACAGGCGACCAAGAGATATTCTAATATAGAGGAAAGATTTGTTTTATGATGGGGCTGTAGTACAAAAAGCCATGCACACCACTATACGACAAAAATAAGGTAATTCTGAAAATATCACAAAGTAAGATACCACTAAAATTACCACCAACACAAAATAACACTATATTATCACCAAAATAGGGTAATACTAAACTATCTCTAAATGTAAGGCCAGTTTATCGCCAGTGTACCACCAAAATATTACGGTAAGAAAATACCTCCAAATCCCGAATTTGCCCTAATAAGACAAAACCTCCTACAGGTAGCACACTTACTCAAATGGCTGCCTAAAACTATTTTCTCAAACCTGAAATCACAACGTTGGTTGCTGTAATTTAAAGTATGTTTATTTTTTTGGGGAACATAGCAGGTACTCACATCATCTATCTATATAAATAAAAATGTAAATGTTTGTTTGTTCAAAATCTCAAATCTCAGAAAGTTCGTCACTGATTGCTTTGAAATTTTGACACAACGTTGCATACGAATATGCGTGTGTTTTTAAATACCTACTATACATAGAAGTCACACCTGTGACAGGTAAAAACATGCTTTTTCTGAAAAGCAGTGCCATCTGTTGGAAATAAAAGCAGCACACGCTATACTAAATATTTTACTGAAAAACAGCACCATCTGTTGGATGTATAAGCAACACACGCTATACTGAATATTTTACGATTCCATTTCAATGTTTCCGTGCCTCAAATACTTGCCGAGGAAGCAGCAGAGCGACGTGCAGCCAGACTTCAGGATGCACGGTTGCGAGCACGGCATTCCGGTTCTGCACTTTCATATCTGCTTTGTTCTCAACAGAATTAACGCGATAGGCTGAGAGTGGCTGAAAGACGTCAATGAGAAACAGCAGATCAGCGTCAAACACGACTCCGTGCTCAGCAATCACGCAAATACAAATGCCTTGCATTGCGGTACAACCCAGCTGATGATTATAGTTTGAGCCGGCATGTTCTCATCGGCACCATGACTGAAGTGTGTCCTTATTGCAAGGCTCTGAAATTTAATGGAGAAACTAAAGAAATGTGTTGCGCCACTGGCGAAATTAAACTGCCTCAACTTCGAGAACCCCCAGAGCCATTAAAAACTTGGCTTGCCGGATATACCGCTGAATCAAACCATTTCCTATCTAACATCAGGAAATACAACTCATGCTTCCAAATGACGTTGTTAGGGGCAGAGATCGTGACAGCTCAATTCATGCAAACTTGCGTTTACAATCACCATCAACAAAGCTCAAGGCCAATCGTTAGAATTGTGCGGTTTAGATCTAGACACGGATTGCTTCTCACACGGCCAATTATATGTTGCGTGTTCTACAGTCGGCAAACCAAACAATCTCTATATCTGCACAGACAATGGAACAGCAAAAAATATTGTATACCCACAAGCATTGTGAAATTAAACATATTAGAAACGTGCGCTTTCTCTTTTTTTCTTTTCCATTTAACCATACTGAGCCACAGCAACGCGTGGCCGGGGTCAGCTATCTTAATAAAATGCTTAATTATATCAAACAATAAATAACCGGTGATGTTGCTTGCACACAGATTTCTGCAGAAGGTACATCAATCGACTGGTGACCTTACAAATTACATTGAAAATATGTATTCTGATGCATTAACAACTTAAGTATGGGTCTCAACACGAGTTGGGTGCTATTACCGCCGGGGCTATAAGCCCTACCACCAAACCCCCGGCGCTATTAGCACTGGATCACAGGTTTGGCAGAACGGTAAGTCCCTATTTCCCATTGGGCCCATTCGGGAATTTCCCATTCCCCATTGAGCCCAATGGAGAATGTACAGTGCTATTACTGCCAGCGGTATTACCGCCGGCGGTAGTAGCACCAAAGATTAGTAGAATCGCTGCGGATTTGCCCCCAGCTCCGAGCTGGGGGTAAATCTGCCAAGCCCGTGATTTGGCAGACCCTTAACTGCGGCAGTTATAGCATTATCGCCGCATTAAGGGTTACCGCCAAACTCACGATGAGGCTGATATAAGTGAAAAAATAAGGTTGGTAGTACAAAAAATGTAATTCTGGAGGGGAGAGTTGTAAAATCAAAAGGTGATAGATGCAAGGCATTGAATGGAACATTACCACTATCATTGCTCTGCACAACAGTCCATGACATCATTCTTAAGTTTGTCTTTGCCATTACAGAAGGGGACAAGGCATTAGCAAATGACTCTTGTTTCTAACACCAAAAGGTGCAGTTCAGTTTCAGTTGCTAAGCCGCGCACCCTCTGCACTGGAACTCAAGCAAACCACAGGCATTTTATGGACTTGTGGTCTGGCAATCTAGCAGTTTGGGCAGGGTTGCTCACATTAGTGGGAGGGCCAAGACTGATCTGCAGACAATGGTATGGAAGGCTGACCAAAGCAATGCTGATGGTTATGACTGATTCAGAGACTTACATCCATCCTTTTCTAGTTTTACCTACTAGGTGTAAGCAGAACTCTTGCAGTGGAATACATATAGGATGGAGACAGGATGTGAGGAGAAACACACGCCCTATGGGCGTGTTTGGTCATTTACCCACCCAATGACTAGCCATGCCTATGTGAATGCCTATGGCATTATTACCAACTACCTGCCCCTCACCACCAAAACATACCATCTGGAAACTATTTGAGCAAACTCTATCACATGCTAGAAGAATATCCCATCCCTTATAATGGAGAAGGTCGATATTTCTTCTTTGGATGCTCTGTTATCCCCCCACATTGGAGCTTCCTTTTCCTCCTTTTGTCTAATCACAGAGGACTAGGTCCTTTCTGTTGTTACCTAGCCTAGATCTACTTCCCCTCTTGACCCTATTACTTTGAAAGGTTAAGAAAAGTATCTGTGCAGAGGTAGCTCCACTCTTACTTCGGCTTCTCAAACATGCTTTGGTAAAATCTGTGAGGAACCTGAGGGCATCCTCCCTTCTTTCCCCAATATATCCCCCCCCAGGGGGACAGGGAAAGGCTGTCGCTTTCGGATCCTGACCCTGGCTGTGGATATGCTAGGGAGGATCACCTGGGTGGAGGAGACTTGGGGAGTGAGAACAGGCACACTTGGGTGAGACATGGTATCCCCCATTTCCCTTTTCCAATTAACCTAATATTCCCCAGGTCTTTTTAGGATATTATCAATCCCTTCACTATTTTTCTAGACAACCTACTCCCAACACACAGGTACTAAGACGAGGATGCCACCATTCAAACAGAGGAAATTCTGGACGAAGAAACATGAGCAATCTAGTTTTTGGGCTCATTGCCATGGAGCTGGGAACTTTGAAACACGCTCAGCTGAAAGGGGAAGCGGACTGCAGCTGACCGGAGCCCTGAGTAAGTAGCTGGGAAGCGAGGAAGCCATGGAGGACGGTGAACACCAGAAGGAACCAGCACAAGCATACCGTGAACAGAGACGCGTCTCTGGAAAGCCGCTGAAAGGGGAAATCTGACCGTAAGAAAGCTGGTGAGAACGCCTTGGTGAAAAGGGAGCCCCGGAAATGGTGGATGGGGGTTTTGAAGCCAGAGGCATTTGGTTCTGAATATCTGAATTGAATATAAGGAAAAAGCGAATGGAAATCAAGAGACTGTTGTTTTTGAATGTCTGAATTGAATATAAGGGAAAAGGGAAAAGTGAGCAAAAACAAGCATTGCCAAGAGTCAAATAAGCCAGCATCGACAAGAGCCAAGAATAATTAAGCACAAGAACTAAAATAGTAGCAAGGCTGGTATGCTAGAGAATATGTTTCCTAGCAGGAGAGTGTTCTGGGAAGCTTATGATGGATTGTGAAACCTGAACTATAACAGCAGCCGCATTTCCTAGCAGGAGTGTGTACTGGGAAGCCTCTGTTGGTTTTTCAAGTAAAAGCTACTGAAGAAGTGAATGTTAGTGAACTCTGTGACAATAAAGCTTCAAAGGCAGTTGAAAGGACACTGTGTCAAGCCTCACTGTGAAGCTGAAACTGTGGCAATAAACCTATGAAACAGAACTAAGTAAGGTATGTTGGTTGCGTGACCTGCAATGGGTGGTCTGAAAATTGCGCCTAGACCGATGACATCCACCTAAGGAAAAGCCACACTGCAATTAAATAAAGAAAGCCCATGTAAACTCAGATTGATGAGCTGATCTTGAAATTGGTGACAAGTAACCAAACTCAAAAAACTGGGGAATATCCCAAGGAACTTTGTTATGTTGTAACCTGAAATACCCCAAGCAATTGTGTTATGTTGGAAGCTGAAATACCCCAAGGAATTGTGTTGTTTTGAAACATTTGATGACTTGAAAGCCAGCAGAAGGGATCCACTTTGTTGTAAAGTGAAGTATTTCAATCATGTCGAAGGGGAAACCATTTTCCACTTAAGATCTGGAAGAAGTTCTGAACTATTGTTTGGAGCACTTATCATTTGATGCTGACATCCCTACACATTGTATTCAGTTAGATGTGAGGGTAAGTATAGGGTTTGGGCACAGACAGACATTGGACTTCTTGACACATCATTAGTTTCATTTAGGTAGGGAAATCTCACCTTAGCTTAGGGCAAGTTAGGCATTTTCCCAACCCTCCTTTTTAGTTAATAAAACTGTATATGTTAAACCTGTCATGACCACTGTCAGGGGCCACAAGCTGTGCCACGCGCAAACTCCCACAAGTACTCTAAGGGCCTCAAGACTTCAGCAACAAGGCTCCTGGAGCCAGTCCTGGCGCATCTGGCACCAGGCTCATATACTGTAAGGAGATACTTACCAGGCTTACTTTCAATCGACTACATAGGACTTTAAATCCAACATGGAAGCACCCACACAGCCTAGTTGTAAGAACCAAGCCATGCAGTCTAGTGTTTTGGGTGTGTCAGGCCTGGAACTGCTTTTCCTGGTACTACTTTACCTGGGCAATATAAACCACACCCTGACTGCAGAACACGCTTCGCGTTATTCTGCAACCAGCAGCGTGATGCTCACCGTGTCCAGCTCCTGGTCTTCAGCATCTTCCTGTAGTCCTGCAAGAACAAGAACAAGATTATTCTGTCTTACCTGAGAAAACACCATCCAGCACTCAGCATCTCAACCAGGCTGCAATCTGTGGAAACCGAGAGAAGAAGAAACATCACTCACCTGTGAGTGCTAGTTTAAGGACTTCCGGCGAACCGCTAGCACAGCTGCTGCTTGAACATCGCGACTTGCAATAACGAGAAAAGGAAAAACAATATTAGAACGCGCGCGCTTCCAAAACATCGAATTCCATCAGTCATACCTGAATTCCATTGCGGAGCACCACAGCAACATCTGTAAAGGAAAAAGAGACATATTCAGGTTCGCTTTTAATATTAAACAACCGCACAGTGCTGTACTTACCTTAATGGATTCCGGGGGCCTATTTTTCAACGCGCTCTCATCCACACGCAGCACCACAGCGGGAGAAGAAGACGAAAACACAGGTTAGCTTTAAAAGACAATAAAGGTGCCGCGCTTTGCGCTTTCTCTTACCTAGAAACGTGCCTCTCCATCCGGCACGCCAGTATCAAGACCTTTGTACCTGAAAAGAAGGAGATAAAGACATTAACGAATCCCACCATAAACAGAACAAAGACTTACAATTAACAAACCTACCTGCCTACCAGCAGATTCGGGGTCACAGCAGGCCTGGGCCCAAGGAAGGCGTACTGCACCAGTGAAGCAACTCGGCCAGCTCGCCAACAAACATCAAGCGCCCCTGCACAAGAAACGCAGGACGGATAGCTCACCCTAAAAATAACTAAGGTGAGAAACGAACCCAGTGGGAAGGGAATCAGTCAGAGGGAGGTGGGAGATTCACCCATTAGAGACAGTTATCACAAATCCTCCCTTCTGTAATTGCAGATTCATTATTCAGCACTGGGCAACTACGCATCCAGGGTTCCAGATATCAGAACCTCCCAGACGCCCCCGGGGATATCAGGTGAGCGTAACAAAACCTCTATCTTGTTGACTGTGTCTCATTCATGATGTCTTCACACATCTCTATTGAAGAAACCTTTGTTAGATGCTGGCCTTCCAGCAAACGTTCGTTCTATTTCCATTCTTATATTTCTTATGAAAGTCATGGAAGCAATAGTTACGCCTCAGTTAAGATGTTTTTTGTAGGATGCTTCTATTTTAGACCATTTTCAGTTCAGTTTCCGTCCATGAATGGGCACTGAATCAGTGATGGTGTCAGTGATTAATGACCTCATCACGATGCTTGACCAGCGTGGGGTTAGGATTTTGACCCTGTTGGAACTGTCTGCAGCCTTGCACACCATTGATCACTCTACCCTGTGTCGACAAGGCCGAAGTCTCAGGCACAGCACTCCTGTGGTTTAGGTCTTTTCTTTCAGAAGGGCCTCAGACACTTTCCCTGCCTCTTTTAAGGTCTGCCTCCTTAGTTCTCACTTGCGGAGTCCCGCAGCCATCAGCAATTTCCCCTTTACTTTTGAACAAATATGCTCGTCCCTTGGCCAGTTTCATCCACTCTCATGGGTGTCATTTTTATTCCTGTGCAGATGTCACCCAGCTGATTCTTCGTGTGGATCAAAACCTGAATGGGGCAGCCAAACAGCTGAAAGGATGTCTTGCAGACATGGATGAATAATAACTGGCTGAAACTAAATGGAGATAAGACTGAGGTCTTGGTGGGTGGTGCTCTGGCTGCATGATCACTTTGGTCCTCAGAGTTTTGGCGCCCTCTCTTGGCTCTCATGCGACCCCAGTCGACTCTGTAAAGAATCTGGGAATACAAATGTCCACCTCTCTTTCCCCTGCCCTTCAAACTAGTGCCAGGTGTAGCGCAGGGCATTTCAGGCTGACAACTGAAACAGAGGTTATTCCTTTTATCCCTGAAGCTCTTCGGGGCCAGTGGTGGCTTCACCCTGTGTGCTTTGCACTGCCTGGCATAATTTGTGTGCTTTTTAGTTACAAGCTTGGCGCCAACACCTGCCAGAACTTGACTATCCGTTTACTGCCAGCTATCAGCCATTAATTGAGAATACCATACAAAGACTGCTATATGATCAATTGAGACACAGACCTGCCCTTTCCACGTTTTGAAAACCTGCGTCAGAACAGAAAGACTGCACATAGCTACAGATGCCTGCAAGAGACTAACCAGTAGAGATTGTCATTGTGATATACGCCACATATCCCAAACCACACAGCCGCCCATTCTTTGCCAATACACTAGTTTATGCTCTGTATGTATAACACACACTTAAAGCAGGTCACATGTATATTCTTGTTTTCTTTTCTTAAAATAGATTTGTGACTTAAACTAGTGATTGGTGTGAACAAACAACTGAAACAAAATGCTAGAGACTTCAACTATACTGCGTAGTAATTGCAATGCAGGGGAACAATCTATCTTGTTTTCTGTTGGCCTTGAATAAATACCTAGATCATGAGAAGGGCAAATCATTGTTTTACTAGACTGCTTGCTATGTCACTGCAGGGGAGGAGTACATCATTGCACAGACATGCAATAGACTGCTACTTTTCACTTTCCCCCAGAAGCTCAACGTCTCTGTAATGTCCTACCTCCATTGCTATCACATGTTCAGAGGAATAGCCCTCTATCTATTACGGTGGAAGGTGGGCTGCGTCCCACGTGGTGTGAGAGGCGGGGTTACTGCCTCGAGCAGCAGTTCGTGAAATAAAAGAAACCTGTTAACCACGCAGTGCCTCCGCTCCTGTTTTATTGCATGCACCAGTCTCTGACGTCTATATTGCTTTATTTCCTGCAATCCGTAATGCCTGCATAACTCGCAACAATGGCGACGAGGTAATCCGGTGCCGGAGCACGCAAGTCCTGCCAGCCGTCAGTCCTTGACTCCAGGATTTCCGTGCATATTCTACTGCTCCGGAGCCGTTCACGAAGCACGCGGCACAACATCGATCTCAAGTAAGAGCCCCTGATCCGTAAACGGCTATTAATGCAGACACGAAGCTGCCAACCCACGTGTTACACGCGCCGCGTATCACACGTGATGCCCTGCTGAAAGAGTACGCGTATGCCGCTATGCAGCCAAAGAACCGCTATCAGGCCCAGCACGCGAGAAATCGCATCGCGCTCTACTGACATTTCGCCACAGGCCTACGGTCAGGCCCAGCACGCGCGAAGCTTCATCGCGCTCTCCAAAATTACACAGCAACACCAGCATCAGGGGCCAACCACGCGTGCAATCATCACATAGCACGCGGTTGCCGGAAACGACACGGCAAGACGCCAAGACGTTTTCTGTGCGCTTAATATATCTCAATTCTAATAGACCTCATTGTTGCGTGCGCTAACAGCGAACGGACAAGGCATCGCTGGCAATAGACTGAAAGCAAACATGTCTGAAGACAACCCGGATAGTGGTATCCTAAGCCCCTCCTCCAGTTCCACGCTCCGTCAAGCCACTCACAAAGATGACTGTGGCTCAGAATCGCTGCAACTACTGGCTGTGCCGACATTTGACATGTCAGACACAAGTAGCCTTGCCCCCAGATGGGCCAGATGGCTCAAAGAGCTACATGTCTACATAGATGCATCAGGGGTAAGGGAGGAGCGCCGACTTAGAGGAATCCTACTCCACTCTCTAGGACCTGTAGTACGAGACATCGTCTTTGAAATGCCTGAATCTACCACAGACACGTTCCAAGGTATCATTGATGCTTTGAATCCTATTTCGCACCTTTGCGAAATGTCGACTACGAACGACACATTTTCCACACCTCCACACAGGACAGCAGCGAAAACATGGACAGCTTTGTAATGCGTCTCAGAAAAAGAGCGAAATATTGTGATTTTGACAGATATTCAACGGAAGAAGCAATAAAGTCCCAAACCATTGCCGGCTGCGCATCTCAAGAATTCAGGAAGAAATTATTGCAAAAAAGCAGGACATTAGAAGAGATACTACAACTCGCTCGAGCGGACGCTGCCCTCATGCAACAGACTGAATCACTGGATAACATCAAGATCACACAGTCTCCCTCCACGGCATCAATATGCCCCATCAGAACATCCAAAGAAGCACCACGTCCCACTGAACAAAAGAAATGTTATAGGTGCGGTTTCAAATATCCACATGTCGGTCCATGTCCTGCCATAGGACACAACTGTGACAAGTGCGGAGGTGAAAACCACTTTCAATCGGTATGCAGAAACATAAATTTCTTCCAACCAACTGAAATGCACAGGGACACGAGGAGGTCAGACCGATTTTCAACAAGAGAAAGCCCGAGATCTCGCAGGAGACAGTCACCCACAGTATCCAGACACCAATCTCAAAGCTCATCCCATGACACGCTACGGGAGGGGAGAAGGCGGGAAGAAAGAAGAGAACACGCGAGCAGGAGACATTCCAGACAGAAGATCAGACATCTAGAAAGCTCGCCTCTCAGAAGGCGAGACTCCCACTCATCCTCATCCAGTGGGGACAGGAAAAGGGGATACGTGCATGCCATTGGAAACAGCATAGCCACAGAATACAGTCCCACGTTGCTATTACAAATAAACGGGCAAAATAGAGAATTCCTGATTGACACAGGGGCAACAGTCAATGTCATAAATGATGAGACTTATAAACGACTCAACCACAAGAAGTCACTGAAGGAATCAGACACATTAATATACTCATATGGCTCAAACACGCCTCTCAATTGTCAAGGGATGTTCATGGCACACTGTCAGTACAAAGACAAGAGTCAGAAGATCAAAATATACGTCATAAAAGGGGACGTACCAGGTGGCAGCATCTTGAGTTTCAAGTCTGCGATTCAAATAGGACTCATTCAAATCATGTATCAAATAATGTCGGCTTACACTACCAGCCCCAAAGACATGATAAAACAAATGTTTCCCTCCCTGTTCAAGGGGTTAGGCAAATTAAAGGACAAACAAGTAAAATTACACATCAATCCCCAAATAACCCCGACAGCGCAACACTACAGAGGCATACCACTAAACATACAAAGACATGTGGAGGACGAGATTCAGTCATTATTGCAGCAGGATATCATAGAGCCAGCATCGGGACCAACCCCCTGGGTATCTCCCATCGTACCCGTGCCGAAGAAAGACAACAAGGACAGCATTCGCATTTGCGTGGACATGAGGGCCCCCAACGTAGCCATAGAGCGGGAACGACATTTGGCCCCAAGAATGACCGATATGATGCATCTACTGCATGGGTCCAAAGTGTTCTCTAAACTAGACCTGAATAAGGGATACCATCAGCTAGAACTACACCCTACTTCAAGATACATTACCACCTTTTCAACGCATGTAGGTCTTTTCAGATACAAAAGACTCAGCTTTGGAGTATCTTCGGCTGCCGAAATATTTCAAAATGAAATACATCAAGTGATAAAACACATTCCCAACTGTCTAAACTACTCGGACGATATTTTGATCTTCGGCATCACACAAGAGAGCCACGATGACACACTGAGGAGAGTCTGCATGGCGCTGGAGAATGCCCACCTCACACTCAACCCGGACAAATGCGAAATCAGCAAATCCACTCTCAAATTCTTCGGACACATCTTCTCAAAAGATGGCCTGAAACCAGACCCGGAAAAGGTTCAAGCACTAGTTGAGACTCCCACACCCACGTCAGCTTCAGCAGTACGCTCCTTCCTGGGAATGGCGAGCTACTGCACCCGATACATACAAGATTTCGCCTCAGTAAGCACGCCTCTTCGACTCCTAACCGGGAAACATCAGGAATTCCAGTGGTCGAATGCCTGCGAAGAAGCATTTCAAGAAATCAAGAAAAGAATTGCAACGGCCTCCTGCATGGCTTATTACGACCCTGACTTCGACATGGAACTCACAGTAGATGCGGGCCCAGTTGAACTAGGAGCAATCCTGGCACAATCCAGGCGTGGTGCACCACCTGACTCGCCAAGAAGAATTGTAGCCTACGCCAGCCGCAGCCTCTCCAAGACAGAATGCGCATACTCCCAACCCGAAAAGGAGAGCTTAGCGGTAGTGTGGGCGTGCGAGCACTATCATCTATTTCTGTATGGACGACCATTCACCATAATTACAGATCACCAGCCCCTCACCACCATCTATGGGAAGCCGACTGCGAGAATGCCACCACGAATTGCTAGATGGGGTCTAAGGCTACAAGAGTATTCATTCAAGATAATACATCGACCGGGCAAAGACAACAACCCCGCCGACTTCCTATCACGTTACCCGCTCCCAGCTCAAGATGAGCGCCAATCACACAAAGCAAATCAATATCTAAGATACCTGATCAGAAGTGCGCTACCTAAATACATCACCACGGCACAACTGCTCGAAGCAACCCAAAAGGACGGACTACTCCAGATAGTACAATCTTGCCTCAAATCGAACCAATGGCAGGTCAGAACAAAAGGGGCATCCTCCTTGTCCACAGAAGAGGAACAACACTTTCACACATTCAAACTCGTCCGTCATACGCTATCCACATCACCTGAAGGCCTACTACTAAAAGAAAACAGAATAGTTATCCCAAAAACCCTACAAGATCAGGCACTGGACATCGCCCATGCAGGACACAGAGGAATAGTGTCGACCAAGAGGCAACTGAGAACCAAGGTATGGTTCCCATCCATAGACGAGCGAGTAGAACAGCTACTACGGAAATGCCTAGCATGTCAGGCGGTGGCACCGCGCACGTTTCCCGAGCCACTCAAAACATCGGAGATGCCGCTGCAAGTGTGGGATGAAGTAGCCATAGATATGTTTGGCCCGCTGGCAAATGGCAAATACGTGCTGGTGATCATTGATGAAATGTCACGATTCCCAGAAGTACATCTGGTTCACTCGACCAGTGCACAGTCCATCATACCTACGCTAGACAAAACATTTGCTGACTATGGCATCCCCTCCAGAGTCAAATCGGACAATGGACCTCCCTTCACGAGCCATGACTTTGCCATGTTCGCAGAACATCTAGGTTTTCAACACCACAAAGTCACACCACTGTGGCCACAGGGGAATGGAATGGTAGAACGCTTCATGGGAAACCTCAAACGCACTCTACAAATCTGCTCCATCACAAATGGATCATTCATGCAAGCCATCTGTACCTTACTACGAGAGTATAGGAACACACCGCATAGCTCAACTGGTGAATGCCCATCAATGCTAATGTTCGGGCGTGTCATCAAAACACGACTTCCCCACCACGTGCAAAGGAAGGATGAGTCCACACACACAAAGAAGGCCAGAAGCAAAGATCAAGAAAGTAAGGACAAGATGAAGACGTACACAGATGCCCGAAGACGTGCCCGACCTAACACCATCTGCATTGGCGATCAAGTACTAGTACGACAAAAGCAGGTCACGAAGGACATGCCTGCTTTCAAGCCAGATCCCATGATAGTGACCCACATCCAAGGGTCGATGATAACCGCCGCTAGCCCCAATGGCACAATCACCAGAAATTCATCCTTTTTCAAGACTTTCGACAGCACTGACACCACCGTCAGCACCTCAACAACATCGAGAGGTGACCCATCGGACACAGACTCTGAATATCAGGAAGAGGAAAGAGATGCGGATGACAGTGGCAGTGAAAGCGACAGCACACCGGCAAAATCAGCCCCACCGGTGCGCAGCCCATCCAAGAGGGTCATCCGCATACCCATTAGATGGATTGAAGAATCCAGCTGAATACCGTTGAAGTGTTTGTTTAAGGAGGGGGGAGATGTAATGTCCTACCTCCATTGCTATCACATGTTCAGAGGAATAGTCCTCTATCTATTACGGTGGAAGGTGGGCTGCGTCCCACGTGGTGTGAGAGGCGGGGTTACCGCCTCGAGCGGCAGTTCGTGAAATAAAAGAAACCTGTTAACCACGCAGTGCCTCCGCTCCTGTTTTATTGCATGCACCAGTCTCTGACGACTATATTGCTTTATTTCCTGCAATCCGTAATGCCTGCATAACTCGCAACAGTCTCCAGAGCCCTGGTTCTCTCTAGGCAAGACTACTGCAACAGCCCCTTTCTCAACCTGCCTTCCTCTACCCCGCACCCTCTGCAAATAATCCAGAATAGGCCTGAAAGATTTGTCCTTGGCCTTAAACCCAGGGACCCTATCTCCCCAGCCCTGAAATCTCTCCACTGGCTCCCATTGGCTGCAAGGATTAAGTTCAAGATCCTCTGCATCATCCACAAGGCTTTCTGGGCCTGGGGCCCGCACTACATCCCACTCTCTTTTCCTAAACATCTTCCTTCTGGAGCCTTTCGTTCAACTACCTCAAACTCTCTGATGGTCAGATGCCTCTCCAGGCAGAGAGTAGGAGGGAGATCTCTTTCCTCTGCAGGGGCCTCCCTCTGGAATGGCCTCCCTGGCCCTCTCAAACTTGAGCAGGACCACCTCAGGTTCCGGAAGCAGCTTAAAACCATTGTTTTTTCTTCTATTTTCTCTCATTCTCTCCCCTGCTGACCTCCCTGTATGCTGCGCTGACTGGTCACTGGGTTACCTTCAGAACCCATTGGGCACCAGGCTCCTCGATGACCTGCAAGCACCTGCACTGCCTGCGGGCCCCCGCGCACTTAGGGGTTGTATCTCTAACCCTGCAATCCCCTGCCTCCATGCACTACCCAGAGCCAGCTACCCGACTGCACTTACTCAGCGCATTGCTGCCCTGATTGCACTTCCCCCTTTCTCACCCCCCTGACACTTCTCCTCTCCCTCTTCCACCTGCACTTGCACAATCTGAATGACAGAAGGCCTAGTAAGATCATTTGTCTCATTCTCCCTATTTCTCCCTACCTTGTCTTGTTAGGCCAAGAAACACTTGGGTACAGGCGCGTTATAAATGACTCATCATATCATATCATATATCCTGAAGTCTGGCACCAACTGCAACTCTTGGTATGACTCTGATCTAGCCACTCTGAAACGCAAGTGCAGTGTAGCTGAATGGAAGTGGGGAGCTTTGGGTGCACCCTCTGACAAACTGGCCTGCTGTCTGCTCCAAAGGCGATACAGACTCTCCATCTTCTCTAAGAAGAGGGTCCATATTCAAGCCCTCATCTCTGCGTCCTCTAACAGCACAGCTAAACTTTTCAAAATGTGCAAAGAGCTGGCCAATCCTACTGAAGTATCCACCTCCTCTACACCTACCCAGGCCATCTGCATGGGTCTGGCTTCTAATATCACCACTAAAACTCAGGACATCCTGTCCGCACTCTCCACCTCTTCTCATCTCTCTCCCTCAACATCTCTCAGGCCCTCCCTGGCCGCCCCCCTCCTTCAATAGCTGATGATGTTTCCAGACAAGTACGTTCTATGAAAGTCTCATCCAAATAGGTGACCACCCACTCTTCCAGAACCCTTAAGGACAACATTGGTTCTCTCGCTCCAGCCTTGGCTGATTTCTGTAATCACTCCTTCGCCACTGGATCTTTCCCCTCTCTTCTCAAGCACTCCCTTGCTGCCGACCCCTCTTTTCTGGCAAACTATTGCCCGATCTCTATCACTGCTTTCCTGGGCAAGCTCCTGAAGAAATTGGCTATCTCCCAGCTAACCCTCCATACTGAATCTGTTGATTGTCTCCATGACCATCAGTCTGGCTTCAGAGCAGCAAGAGGCACGGAAACTGCACTCCTGAACACACGTTTGTTTGTTTGTTTATTGATTTGTAGGGTGCACCGAACCCTTAGGTAACTGGGCGCAACAAAGGTACAAGAACACTTACAGCTTAGTTACAGAGAAAGATACAGAGAGTCAGCAGGTCAACGCAAAAGATACAGTCAAGTGCATGGGAAGGTACATAGTGAACATAGGTAGGGTAGTGTACATCATACATCATTGGAGCGTAACCAGGTAAGGGTGTTACGCCTAAATCTAGAATAGGACTGGTCAGTTCTAAGGTTGAGTGGTAGTGCGTTCTAGGACTGAGGGGCTTTAACCGGGAAGCTACTTCCCCCGGATTTTTTAAGCTTGAATCTAGGTATCTCTAGGCAGTAGGAGTTGGCTGCTCTGGCCGGGCGGGTCGAGGTTCTCCCAACCATTCTCTCAGATAGATAGGGTGGAGCTGTGTTGTTGAGGCACTTAAATGTTAGAGATACTCTTTTGAGTAAGATTCTATCGCCAATCTTTAGCCAATGGTGTTCTCTTCTCATGTTTTATACGTGTTCTCTGTTGGGTATGTTCAGAGCAGTTCTAAGGGCATTGTTCTGTAGCGTTCGAATTTTGTCGGTGATATATTTATTGGCTCCTAGGTATAGGGCATTGCAATAATCCAGTTTTGACAGTGTTAATGCATTGGTGAGGATGATGCTGCTAGCTTTTTTTAGGAATGGCCTACGCACCCTGATAAGCTTGAAAGTGTAAGCAGTAGATGAGGCCATGGAGTTTACCTGTTTTGTTAGGGTTAAGGAGGAGTTGAGGTAGAATCCTAACATTTTCACCTCTTTAGCTACTTTGATTATATTGCCATTTATGTTGATTGAAGAGTAGTTATGGTTAAGTTTCTTTAGGTTGGCCATGGGCCCAAGGATCAGGATCTCTGTTTTATCGTTCAGGCAGAGGCCATGGGAAGCCATGCATGCCTGAATGAGGATATATATCTCATTTACCAAGGCCGTCTCTGGAACAAAATTGCCCGAAAGAGGAATGAGGATCTGAGTGTCGTCCGCATAATTTGTGTAGGTGACACCCAGTCTGTCCAATTTGTCAAATAAGGGCTTGGTAAGTATGTTGGCGAGACGCAAGAGCCTTGCGGAATGATACATGTAGTTTGGATCGGGTCAGCCGATGTCAGTGTGGAAAAAACTCTCATTGTTCTATTATCTAGAAAGGACTGGACCCACGCTATGACATCAGTTGAGAAGTGGGCTGCTGACGCTAGATGGTTGCGTGAAGATCTTCTCTCGAATCTTGACTCTAGCTCTCCCTGTGTTCTCATTCTCCTCAACCTTTCCTCTGCATTTGACATGGTCAACCACAACATCCTGATTACTTGTTTCCACAAGACCCTGGGCATCACAAATCTGGCTCTGGCGTGGCTGACCTCTTTCCTCCTGGACAGACCTTCCCAGGTTCAGCTTGGGTCTTTTCTCTCCACCACCTCTCTCTCCACATGTGGTGTACTGCAGGGATCTATCCTCTCCCCCTGGCTCTTCAATGTCTATCTGGCCCCTTTGGCCCTCCTGATCTCTACCTTTTCCGCTAACTTTCAGTGTTATGCAGATGACACGCAGCTCTCTTTCATGCTACACTCGGCCTCCTCCTCGCTCACCCCTGACTGTCTATCGACTATTCAGGCATGTTGCGCCTCTAATGATCTCTGCCTTAATGGCCGTAGGAATGAGATCCTTCTCATTGGGACCCCTGCTCCTGATTTCCTCTCTCACTCTGGCCGCCCTCATTGGGCCCTCTGCCCTCACCCTCCTGTGAGGCAAAATACCTTGTGATCATCTTCGACTCCACTCTTTCCTTCTCTTCACACATCACAGACCTTGCTAACAAGGGCCATTTTCCAGGTGTGCCTCCTCAGAGATATTCTCCCTTTTCTCAACTTCCCCCAGAAGCTCACTGTGTCCAGAGCCCTGGTCCTCTCTAGGCTGGACTACTGCAACAGCATCTTTCTCAATCTTCCTAACTACTCTTCGCCCTCCTCAACTCATCTAGAACAGGACCACAAGACTTATTCTTGGCCTCAAGCCCAGGGACCGCACCTCTCCGGCCCTGAAATCCCTCCACTGGCTCCCGATGGCTGCAAGGATCAGGTTTAAGACCCACTGCATCGTCCACAAGGCTTTCTGGGGCGGTGGCCCTCACTACCTTCAACTCTCTCTTCCTAAGTTCCTTCCTCCTAGAGCCCTCTGCTTGTCTACTTCTGATGCTCTGCAGGGTGAGTCGCTTATCTAAGCAGAGAATGTGGCTAGATCTCTCTCCTCTGCAGGTGCCTCCTACTGGAATAGCCTCCCTGCCTCTCCGCCGTGAGCCGGATCTCTTTAAGTTCCAGAAGCTCTGCAAGACCTTCCTTTTCTCCTCTTTTTTCTTGCTCCGTATCCCCTGTTAACCTTTGCTTGTTCTTGCTTTGTATGCTGACTGTCTGCTCAGTGTCCTCTGAGTCATACAGAACACCAGGCCCACCCCCTGACCAGTCCCCCTGCACTTGCAGCCTGGCCCACCTTGCACTGCCGCCTGGCTAACCTTGCGTTACCAGGCTGGTATTGTCCCCTTTAGTCCCAGCCTTGCTTGCACTTAACTCAGGGCCCTGCTGCTCTGGGTGCACTTTGCCCTGTACCCTTCCCCCTGCACTTCCTGTTGCACACTTGCATGATCTAAATGACACTAGCTCTAGTAGAATCATTGTCTTGTCCTCCCTTTGTTCTCTGTCTCTTGCCTGGTTGTGCCTTGAAACACTTGTGTATAGGCGCATAATAAATAAACACATCAATCAATAAATCAATCAAATCCAAACTCAGCCTTTCATCTTTCTGAGGTCGATAAATGAGCACCACACACCGTGGGTAATAATAAGCAGTGCTCAGATGCCTGTGGGTTCCTAGCGCTACATAAATGCAAAATTATTATTATTATTATTATTACTTCAGTGCACTACACTGAACATTCCCTTAAACAGCAGGTCTGTTTGGGGGTTTGGATTGCGAGTGGGAGGGGGCATGGTGATGGGGTTTGTGGGGAGCGGAGGCAGACCAGCAGGGAACATAGTTCCACTACTTCTATTCATATACTTCTACCACTGCGCTAGCGGAAATTCCATCGGCGGAAATTCGTCATCGCTATATAAGGAAGCACCACAGCAGCCATTTTGGAAATTGAATATCTCGAGATAGGAATGCCATCTGACACCCAGCTAAGGCCAAACATGCCCTCAGGAAAGGCAAGGTGACTGATACGAGCTCACAGTGTTGGCAGAGCAAGTGGTTGCACACTCTGAGGAGATGTATGCGGCATTGCACAGGAAGACTAGCCAACAACGCAAAAACAATATATGGGTGGAAATCAGGGACAAGGTGGTGGCCCCAGGGCATATCCAACGTGAGGTTGAGCACATGAAGAAGAGGCAGAATGACCTCAAGGCCAGGGTCAGGAGCCTCATCTCCATCCACAGCCGGGAGACAGCTGCCACTAGAAGTGGGTCAGTGGAACCCTTGCAACTGACACTGTGGGAGGACATGGATCAAGGGCGTGGGCACAGCAGAGCTAGGAGCCAGCAGACAAGATGAATCTGGTGAGTACCAGAGTCACATATGCACCTATAAATGGACAACCCTGCAGACATCCACAAACACCCAGACTGCCATGCAAGCAAGCAATGTGAACCCCAGCAAGCAATCACCATCCATGTGAGGAATCATGCAACTTGTCTTTGTCCAATGATGCACAATTGTGGATAGGTGCATTCCAGCCACTGGCCCCTCCACTACAATGCCCAATGTGCATACACATTGTGGAGAACACATCTGACAACATGGCCACCTGACCCACACACAACCAAATGCACTGCACCCACCTGACTGCACTACGGGATGCCTGCCACAAACAGTCCTGATGCACCACTGGACAGGACAGCCTGTAGCCCAACACATCCCAGGGATGCACCACCAAATTAAGCTGGCCAACCCACACCTGGCCATCCATATGCAATATATGCCATGTACACAGTGGCCGACACATGATGCCAGCCCCCACAAGATGCCCAACACAGAGTGTTGACATAGTACAAGTGACAGTAAACGTTGATTTGCCAAGCACCTCAGGACCAATGTGGTAACACACATGTCAATTTTTCCCAACAGGAACGCAGGACAACCAGGAAAGAACTGAGGAGGCTGGCCCCTCCATGACACCAGCACCAACCACTGCCAGCAAGCAGCCAGGCCAAGGCAGATCAGGGAGTGGGAGTGTGCGTCCCAAGAAGAGGCACCAGGCTAATTCGGCCACCGACAGACACTCTTGGCCATGCAGACAGATACGCCCATTGGGCCACAATAGAACACAAGTGTACAATCTGTGCAACCAGAAACAAGCCAGGACACAAACAAATCGGGTCCGGCTGCGGATGCACAGGTGGGTCAGAGTGTGGATGACAGCCTGCAATCTGAGCAGGCCACTGTAGGCACGGTTGTCGAGCAGTATGGGGGTGCCTACCCTGCATCCAGCCACCTGCATGCCCCCATCTGCCATTTTTCACCTAGTCCTCCCCCCTGTGCTACCTCTCTCCACTGCACACACCACCATCCCAGCGTGATTCCCGCTGTGCCCTGCACTATGCAGAGGACTTATCTGATGAGCAGGCCAGGAATGCAGTAATAAACACACTTGAATCATTATCAGTTTGACGGTTTTCATTAAAAATGCAATTCAGACATATGCATTCATTGCATGCATGGGTGTCATGTCTCTACAGCCAAAACACATTTTCCATGGACTCCTGGCAGAGCGTCCAGCCTTCCCTTACTTCTCTACGTATGGCCTGTGGGACCCTGTTCCCTCCTCCAACCTCTTTCTCATCAGAGCTAGGGGGGTCATTGTCCTCATCTGCTGGCATTTCAACATTCCTGCGTATGCACATGTTGTGCAGCATGGTGCAGACTACTATGATTTTCCCTACTTTTTGGGACTGTGCATCAGTGTACCGCCTGTGTGCTGTAGACACCTGAACCTGGATTTCTGAAGGCCAAATGTCCGCTCGGTACATGATCTTATTCTACTCTGCGCCTCATTATATGCTGTTTCCTGTGGTGTAGCAGGGTTTCTCAAGGGTGTCATTAGCCATGGCAAATGCAGGTATCCAGCGTCACCTGCAAAACATGATTGGACTGTGTGAGACATGGCAGTGTGGGCCAGGTAACAAGTTAATGGTCCTGACGTCTACACCCCTTTGTCCATGACTCAGTGGATGGGCACAGTGCGCCTTGTGTGCATTGGGGTTGTTGGGACATAGGATACATGGCTCCCTTGCAGTCATGTGGTGTCTGTCACTTTCTGTGACATTAGCAATGCACTGGTCAACTGTGGTGTGGCAGTACGCCATGTAGGGTACATGGCAATGCTTACATGGGTTGTACGCTGCCCTGATTGTGTGGTGCTGCCTTGCATGGCTGGATGCCCTGTGTCATCACATGTTTCAAGTCTGTGTCCTAGGTTGGGTCAGTCAGGGTGCCTGGCCTATTCTGTGTCTTAGTGTTGTTGCATTATGGGACTTGTGGTTCATTCACTTTACTGCTGCTTACGTGCCCAGGTGTGTGTCAGTGCTTTTGGCAGTCAGGTCTGAGTGCTACTTACCCACGAGCCAGGTGTGCTGTCCTCTGTGCCTCTCCATGTATGCAGGCAGGGTGCTGTTGCGCAGAATCAGTGAGTCATGTGTGACCCCAGGATGTGGGGCACAGCTGTTACTGATGGTGAGGTTGGCATCACAGGCCTTCTGAAAGGTTCATCGAGTGATATTGTTTCCGGTTGCGGTATGCCTGTTCTGTTAACTGGGCTGGTACCAATGCCACATGGGTGCAATCCAATGCTGCAGTGGTGTTGGGGAAATGGACAATGCTGTAGAACCTTGCTCTGGCTGCATGCACCTGTGCCTGGGTGATGGTCATGGAGATGTACAGATGTGCGTGCATCATTAGGGCATACAGGACTTGGTCCTGCACCATGGAGAATGTAGGCTGGGACATGCCATGCAGTATCCCTACTGTGTGTTGGAAGGCACCTGTGCCACAGAAATGTAGGACTGCCACAAGCTTCAGCAGGGGGCGTGGTGGCTGTTCTGATGGAAATGGCACTCTGCAGTTGTGCCTGTGTCAGGGTGAGCAGGTCAGCGATGGTTGGATGGTCCAGTCTGTATAAGGCGACTTATTGGCTGTCCGTGAGTGTCCATGAGGATGGTCAGACACGTGGTATGGGTATCCTCCGCAGCATGCATCTCCTACGCCTTGGTTGCACCTGTATCCTTTCCTGCTGTGGTCCAGCATGCTTATGTAGCTCAATGTTGTGTAGCAGGTCATGGAGCCCATAATCTATGTCTGCTTGTGGCTGCATGTCTGTTGGGGGTGGGCCTTTTATACTCCACCTGAGTGGTTCAGCCGTGCCTTGTTTTGCTACGCCTGTATGCATTTACCTCCACCTTTTTTGTGGAGGTAATTGTGCTGTGTTTTTGGCAGAATTACCGCTGATTTCTTGAGGTAATTCTACTGTTTTTTTTACTTGTAATCTTGTAGCAATGGGTTTTAATTATTTGGCGGTGATTGCATCTGAGGAATTAGCCCCGGTGCTGTTTCCGCTGATTCTTGCAGGATTTACTGCTGGAAGTAATTTGGCTGGAGGCAGTTCCGCTGGAGGAATTACCAATGATTTTTGGGTCACTCGTAATTTGGTGTAGTGGTAAAGTTGGCGGTAACAGAGTTAGCGCCAATTTGACCCCTTAGCGCCATACTCGCAATGAGGCCCACTGTCTGTTACCTGCCAAAATTAGGTGCCCATAGAAGTGATTCAGTTCACAGTATAAGCTTTTTACAAAAAGTCTTACTTATGATTTAATAGATGGGCAGCGCATGTGTCTGTTCATGCCAAGAGCACAAACAGACCTTTCTTTTAAACAATCAGGACACGTTTATTGAACAAAATTGTGAAATTCAATAGCAAATCAAAGTAAGCACATCAAACAAAAAGCCATCATGAACAATTGTATATTACAACCAATATGTAAACATTATGTACCTGACAATGATGTACAAGGGCAGGGCAGAGGAGCAAGGGCCCCTCCTCCCTGCCATGCCTCCGCAGGTGCAATACCAGGAACCTGGAAACCCGTGAACCTGCTCTGTCTGCCTCCTGATCCCTTACCCCCACCCTGGCTCTCTGTCCTGCATGTACGCACTCCCTCATGCACTCAACTCAATACAACATTTACACAAAAATGCAACAAAAAAATACAATCATGGGTTCCAAAATGTCATTTTGTAAGAAACAAAATATCCTATTCCTTGCTTCAGTATTCTGGGCGGGGCTGTCTTTCACAACAAGATAATCACCTCCTCTGGGGACTACTGGGAGTAGCCACAGTGTTCAGGATGGGTTCATAGTCATAATGTCAAATTCAATAATTTCGAAAGTCAAAAAGTCGAATCCAAAAAGTCAAAAACAAAAATGTCGAATTTTTTTTTTTTATTGCTTTTTTTTCGAAATGGGGGGGTTCCACCCCCAAACACCCTTTTTTACATTTTTCTTTTGTTTTACCCCTTTTTTTTTACCACCGGAACCCAAAAAAAAATATATATAAATAAAAAAATAAAAAATTCGACATTTTTGTTTTCGACTTTTTGGATTCGACTTTTTTGTAATTCGACTAATTTCATTCGACATTATGACTGTACACCTTCAGGGTTCATAGTCATAATATCGACTTCAATAATTTCGAAAGTCAATAAGTCGAATCCAAAAAGTCGAAAACAAAAAGATACCTTCAAGATGGCATTGTTGAGCGCACAATATGAGATGGACCAAAGACTGGGGGCCTTGTTTCTCAGCATCACCCTACTCAGGCCAAAAAGGACATGGTGAGGGGTTTTGGGGCTAGGTGGGAGTGGAGTTACATTGGAATGGTGGTCTGGGGGAGCTGATGGAAGGTGACTGGGCATGAAAGGTGAAGGAGAAGTGGATATAATAGGAAGGGGAGAGCAGATGGCATGGGAGGATAGGTAGCTTGATGTTGCAACACTATTTTCCTTTGTTCACTTTTTCTTTGTACTTCTATAGAGCGGTGCAAATGTATTTTTCCAGATCTGGAAAGACATTTTTTGCTGGATCACCGATTTGGGAAATCTGGATTAATGGTAGCATTTTGGGTACTCCTAAAGCCACACCCAGTCAAAATTGTGCCCCCTTGATCACAGACCTGGCCCACCCAGATGAACATTCCTGGAGCCGGGCCATGTAAGAACATTCCCCTTGATGTTGCACATAATGCCATTAATAATGCCATGCCACTGTAAGAAAACATGTCCATGTTGGCTGTGCTAACAGCCACTATCCCTATGTAACAATGCATACTTTGGATTTTACCCATAATGATATAATGGCCCAATTAAATCCATGCCACATCATGGAAATAAGTCCAGGATAGTGTGTCAATATAGGCAAGTATCCCCATTTTTGCTTTGCTTTTAATGCTAGTGACTTTTCCATGCATCTGTAAAAAAAACATGTCCATGCTGGGTGTGCCAATTTATCCCCACGTAAGAAGACTTACATTGGCTTTTCCTGTTATGCAGTCATTGTATGAAACATATTCATGCTGCTTGTACCAATAGAGGAAAGTATCGCCATGTAATATAACTCATTTTAGATTTGCCATAATGCCAGTAATAATGCCATGCCACACTGAGAAAACATTTCCATGCTGGTATGCCAACATAGGCGAGTATCCCTATGAAGGCTTTTCCCGCAATGCCAGTAATAATGACATGCCAATGCAAGAAAACACATACATTCTTTCTGTGCTGATGTAGGTCAGTATTCCCATGTGAGAACACTCCCATTGGCTTTGAGCATAATGCCAGTAATAATGCCATGCCACACTAAGAAAACATTTCCATGCTGGTATGCCAACATAGGCGAGTATCCCTATGAAGGCCTTTCCCGCAATGCCAGTAATAATGACATGCCAATGCAAGAAAACACATACATTCTTTCTGTGCTGATGTAGGTCAGTATTCCCATGTGAGAACACTCCCATTGGCTTTGAGCATAATGCTAGTAATGATGCCATTTGTATTTCTATTTATTTGGTATTTATATAGCACCTTAATCCAAAGCGCTTTACATCGCAAAAGTATAAAACAGTACAATAGTAAACAAATGAAGCTTGACCTTGGGAGCCTGGAATCAGCCTGCTGGATCAGATGAAGTTTCAGCGATTTGCGCCATAGGGAATAGGTAGTGATAGAACGTAGAGAAAGGGGAAGAGCATTCCAATGCAGGGGGGCAAGGTGAGCAAGTGTGCGAAAGAGTGATTGGGCACAGGGATGGGCTGGAACTACAAGACAAAACTGGGAACTAGAGCGAAGTGAGCGGGAGGGAGTGTAGAATGAGACCATTGAGGAAAGGTAACCAGGAGTAGGACCCTAGAGGGATTTAAATAGCAGGCAAAGAAAGTTGAATTTAAGCTGTGCATGGAAAGGAAGCCAGCCAAGAGTAAGAAGAGCAGAAGATATTGATTCACGTGAAGTCAAACAAAAGAGTACGCGAACAGCAGCATTGAAAATTGATTTTAGAGGAGTAAGTCGAGTGGTAGGGAAACCAAAAAGTGTAGTGGAACAATAAAAGAGACGTAAAAAAAACTAGAGAGGATATAAGTAGCTTAGTTGCGTCAAAAGTTAGGAAAGAGCAAACTTTTGAAATATTAAATAGATGGTAACGGCAAGCACGAGAAGAGATAGAAATGTGATGTTTAAATGACAAGGCCAAATCAAAGTACAGTCCCAGATTGCGAGCAGTATATACAATGGAAAGTTGAGAAGGAGGAAAGGAGATAAATGGAGGAGGAATAGGAGAGGGAATGGTAGTAGAAGTGGGAGGTAGAGGGAGGACAGCCATGATTTGATGGCCGTTAGGCATGACGACAGCTGAGTATGAATGTCAGATGAGAAGGAAAGAAAGAGCTGGGTGTCGTCAGCATAGAACTGGCTGTGTCAATATAGGGCAGTATCCCCATATAAGACCACCCATGTTGGCCTGGTACATAATGCCAGCAACAATGAATGAAGCAACAGTATGAAAACATGACCATACTGGTGGGATAATGGAGGCAAGTAACCCAATGTAACAACGCTCACTTTGGCTTTGCCCATAGTCTCATTAATAATGTCATGCCACTGCAAGAAAGCATGTCTATGCTGGTGGGTATTACTGCATGGCGTAATTGCTGTTGCTACATGCAGACATTCTTCAAATACATCCCTTTACTAGAAAAACGATGGGTGGTAGCGGATAGACTTTATGATTGTTTGGTAAAGGGGACTAGCCAGTGGTCGAAGTGAGCGCGAGCGGTGCTAGTCCATTTTATTTAATTACCTTTTACAGCTCCTATACTTTTATTTTAAAAAGAAACCGTTCCGGAATGGTTTCGTTTTAAAATAAAAGTGTAGGAAGAAGTTGAAACTTGCACTTTCAGTACAATGCACGGAACGTTCCCTTAAACAGCAGGTTCAAGTGTTTGGGGGGTGTATTGTGTGTGGCGATGGGGTTTGTGGGGAGCGGGTGCAGGCCAGCAGGGAACATAGCTCCACTACTTCTTTTCATACACTTCGACCACTGGCTAGCACTAGAAACATCGCACTGAAGTCTCGCTGGGAGGCCGATGCTGTGTCTGACATATCTGACACGCCGTGGGACAGAGCGCTTATTGTCGCCAAACATGTCTCTCGGAATGCCAGATTCCGACTGCTCCAGGTAAACGTGTTGCACCGAACCTACATGACCACTAGCAGGGGTGCTACATGTAACCCGAATACTACATTGGCTCGCCCCTGGTGGGAACGGGAGGGCGCTGACCTTATCCATATTGTGTGGAAATGTGGAAGGTGCAAGGGTTCTGGGCTCAGATTGCACAGGCTTGCACTACAGCTGGAGTCACTAGGCGCCACTGGAGCCCTCTTGAATGAGTGTTGGGTGTGTACCCTAGGCCTAGTAAATATAAACATGTTGTCAGGTTTATGGACGTGGCGTGCGTTCTGGTGAAAAGACGCCTAGCCATGGCGAGGAAAATCAAAAAAGGGCCACAATATGCATTGTGGCTTCATGACTTCCGTTTTTGGTGTGAGGCTGAAACTAAGGCATGGCTCGGAGCATTGCAATTCCACGGTAACTCCACGGATGCCCTGGAAGCAGTTCCCCTTAACAAGGTTTCATCCCTCTGATGATAAACCTCTCTGAATGGGTTACCATCCTTGTGTGAGGTACTGTGCTTGATATGCATGTTACTGTGCGCTTGAGTTTTACCCAGGGTCGGATTGGCCCCTCGGCCTTTTGGCCCATGGCTGGGCAGAAATCGTCCCTGGGGGTTGGGGGCCGGTTTCTGGAGATGCCTGGGCCGGTTTGGAAGAAAAAAAAAATTGAACAAAAATATATATATTTTTTCAATTTTCTTTTTTTCCTTCTTTTTTCAAAAAGCCTTTCATCCTTTTTAGGTTCATAAATGAGTACCATCACAGGTAGGCATATTTTTTCTATAAAAAAGAGCTGACGCGTAAGTGCTATACAATAACATTATCATTTGGCCTTGGACATCTGCTTGGATTCACAATAATTTAATGTACTTAGGTACAATGCTATTTGATGCCACTTCCTGTTTAGTCAAGGGGTGAAAGGTCGTTTTTCGCGGGATGTCACTTTGGGTTGGGGTCAAATGACATCACTTGCAGTGATGTCATCAGAGGTCACAGGTTATGAGGCCAGGGGTGGGCCACTTTGAGGCGAGGGGTGGGCCACTTTTTTTTGGGTGACAGGCCTATTTCTTGGTAAGTTTCGTGGCACTGTGATTTGACACAAGGATTTGTGACGAGCACGAGTCTACCACGTACTCACAGACCAGATTAAGCTGAGTGATTACATGACTAGCGAAACAAACGCTGACATACAAGTTCACAAGGAAACCAGGCCCTCATGAAGGAATTTATTCCGAAATGCATTGGCCACCCGTATAGGCATCTGCAGGAATAAGAGACCTAAGATCTCGTGAGAGTTAAGAATAAAATACAGCCACACTTGAAAAGAGATTCTTGTTGTTTGTCTTTTTGAAAGATTACGTACCTGAATTTTAAAGACACCACTTACTAGTGGCTATAGGAGTGCAGCCCGCACCGCTGGCTTCACGGCCAAGGTCATTGAAAACAGGCCTATTTCTTGTCCCAGTCCGACCCTGGTTTTACCTCCCAATCATGATTAGATAAGAGACTCTCCCGCACTCCTGCGGCCCCCCAGACTGCAGAGATTATTTGTTAAAGTATCATACATACATCCATCCATACAATCTTCACTTACATGTTTATATATCACTGTTTGTATTAGTTTTGTTTATGTGGCACAAGTCGCATTTAAATCCTGATGTAATGTGATAATTGAAATGCCAATAAACAGACTTTAAAATAAATGGGAGGTAACGGAAGTGGATTTCCAGAAATGCTGCATGCAGTGTTTGTGCTCCTGTTGTAGTGCTAGTGTCTCTACAACGTTAGTTACTACCCTCCTCTTTCTTACAGCCACAATTCAAAGGGTTGCAGGTAGCTCCGCCCCCCGAGCAGCGGGATTGGTGTGCACCATTTGAAAACGTCTGTGCACGCGCACCGCGCGCGCACCGAAGTGCATGGAAGTGCTTCAGGCTGTTTGGCTGTTCGGGTGAGCGGGTGGGCGTTCTTGAATACGCATGGATTAAGTATAGGTCTTTTTCCCTCTTGTGTTGGTGCAAGTACTCACTCGCAGAGTCCTCTACTGTTTTCTAAGGTAGGATTTTGCTAATAAAAATCTTTATTTACTTTGGGAAAAAAAAAAAAAAAAAAGAAAAAGAAGCGTGAGTCATTTTATTGGGCATTTATTTAGCTACCATAGATGATGGCCAGTGGTCTGAGAAGTAGAAAGTGCTCTGAAATGGCGGTTCCCCTTAATCCTACCGACCAAATTAATAATGGGGCATCTTCTACAAGTATTGTTGATATGGATATTACAAGACATCCGGTTGACTTGAACATAGAATCAAAAGAGCCTGATGACTTGTATCCAGGCTCTACTAATGAATTGCAGCCTCATAATAGCAATTTAGATCTTGAAATCCTGGCTGATTTGGACTCCCGCATTAGGTTATCCATTGGTTTACTGACTCCACTAATACCTAGAAATCGTGATTCGCACACGAACGGAGATAACTCTGATGTATATTTACCATCAAATTTACATCTGCCATTGTCACCTGCTAATGTTATAGCTTTAGATAATGCCTCTCACTCGAAACTTCCTATAAGCCCTGATCTCCATGTTCCATATTCACAAAATATTGGGAGTGAACCTAATTCATCCCCTATTTCTACAGAGCAAGAACCATTCACTTTCCCAGTGATAATACGGATATTGGACTTGCTGGACAAAGGTCATGATGTCACTCACTTAGAATTAAGGGATATAAAATACTCTATGAGTGAGATTATGTCCAAAGTCAATAGGATGGAAGGATTTATTCTTGCATTGGAAGGGCTCAATAGAGAGGTAAAAAATCCCAATGAGGCCAAAGCTAACATTCGTCATGAACAAAGTACACAAACCGAAGTCACTGACTCTTTAGACCAACAAGGTTTTGTCAATCAACCTTCTAAAGGATTCGACTTGCTCCTATGCGAATTAGGTTCTATCAGTTCTACAATAGTTGAACTTAAAAATAAACTTGAACCTTCAACCCCTAATATATCACCAGAGTTAAGTGGGAATACTGCGGATAGTCCATCAGCCTTAATTAAACTCATAGAGGAACAAAAACAAAATGCAGGTACTGCCGATAGCGAAATTGACTATGTAGGCTATTCTTCTAGAAGATTTCGTAAAAATCAAAAACTGTGTGTTAAACGTGCCGAAAAAAAACGGAGATCTGCAAATGAAAAAATGAAGAAATCAAAAAAAGAAATCTCTGTGATCTCCGAAAGTGGTGGTGAAGATGTGATTGATGTGGAACAGCTTTCTGCAGAATGCCAATCACACCTTGGGGCAAAGATTAGAAAGGAGAAAGAGTCAATAGATACAACACTGCCTTTAATTTCGAACAATAATGTTAAAATGGTTAGTGTTGAAGTACACTCAAATTGTGCAAACTCGCTAACTATACCTGATATTCCAATTGATTCCGTTAATACAATTGAAGATGAAGTGGAAGTACAGACAATTCAAAAAATATTGCCGACCTACTTTAAAAGTGTAGGTAGGAAACAGACCTCAAATAGATCTGGACTATCTCACAATCCTCCTATTGTATTGAACAAAGGCATTATATCATCTTCTGTTGTATTACCTAAAATGGTTCCGTCTTTGTATTCCGAAATTTTAAAAAAAACCTGTAATTGATCCAACTACTACGATAGGTAATGTACCAGTTATCCAAAATGGTGGAGGAAAGCTTACCACTATTTCTAATCAGTTGCATATTGGAAGTCTTCCTGATCAGAATTTGGGTGATGGTAGCAGTGCCATTTATGATATGCATGAAAAAGATAATCAACTAATGCCAGGCATAAATAATGATGTAATGAAAGTATATGATTCTATGATAAGTATTCAAAAAGGTGGAACATCTGAGATGACTGGTGATATCAATGAAAAAGTTAAGCAAATTTTGCCTTGTATAAATAATGATGTAATGAATGCACATGATTTTATGCTTAATGCTTTAAAAGCTGGTATTCCACCACTTGAAATAATTAATCAGTTTTTAAAAGCGCAAAAATGTGGTGTTGAAAACATTGCCCAGCCTAAACTGACTTGTCAATCACTTGTAAGCATCCCCATATGCAGAGAACTTAACTCATCTGAACTTGCAGATAGGCATCATAATGAAACCCTAAATAATTTGAAAAGTGTGCTGAATTTAGATGAACATATGGTAAGATCAAATGGTTTAGCAAATGCTAATGTGGATAATTTGCAATTTGAACAAGGTAAAAATACCGGACATCTGCCCTGTCACACTACGGTAAATAGTAAGAAATGCATTAATATATTGGGCCTGGAAGGTAAGCAAGAAATTCTAGGTGATGCACGTATTAATAGAAGATTTCTTTTGGATCTTCTATATACAATTCCATCATTGAGAATAATTGCGTCTAGTGATATTGATTGTATTTCTTTGGCTCCAACTAACAATTACCGTATGACATGTCATTTATTTTCTGAATATGTGTTGAAACTTATTTGGTCCTTTAGAAGGGAACTACATGAAATGGGTTTCTCGTTATTCACATTCAATGATGAAAAGTTGGCAGGAGAATTTTTATTTGATAATCAAAAATCCGTATCCTCTGAGCAAAATATAAACGGAGACTCGACGACGAGCGTAGGATATCAAAAAATGTGTATTTCACAACTATTAACGACTGCTCGTACCAATAGTGAAATGGCGTGGATTGAACCACTATTAAAAACGGTATTTGCGGCAAGTCCTAACTTATTTACTTCATAAGTAAAGGATAAGACAGTACTTACGGTACTGTCATGGAACTCATGTGGCTTTAAAAATATTGAGACTTGGCTTTCCACTCTTGTTAAATTGCCATCAATTTTCATGTTCCAAGAAACAATGAAAACTGAACCACTTGTTATCCCTGACTATCGATCATATTGTTCTCCTGCCAGTAAAGGGGTTGAAGGAAGACCTTTTGGTGGGCTAACAATTTCTGTCGACAATTCCATTGCCTGTAATATAACCTTGGTATATTCATCTGTACATGTTCTAGCGGTCTTCTTGAATTTAAACAAATTTGACACAAGGATTATTCTAGTAATGAATGTATATTGCAATCATTTGAAATACAAATTGTCGGATATACTTGATGACATAGATTGTTGTTTTGACCAAGCGTCAACATTTTACTCTAAATATGATACTATTATCGGTGGTGATTTTAATTCACAATGTATTGGAACACCAGTGTATTATAAAGACCATAAACAGGTAAATTCAAATAGCTTTAAGAGAGGAACTATATTTCGGGATTATTTCGATGACTGGGGTATGTCATTTGTGAAGTTTGATATGGATTCCAACAAATATACCTGGAAAAGGGGCAATATTACTTCAATGATTGATTTTTTTTGTGTATCTGATTTGTTGTTATCATGCATTGATGCTGTTACAATTGGGGATATAATCTATAGCGATCATGCTCCCATTACCATTAATACTTCTATTGTTACGAATCAATGGCATGTTAATCAGTGTATGCATGCCATTGAGATTAAAAGAGAAAATATATCTCTTAGATGGAATCCTACCTTATGCAAGAGACTAGTAGAGAATGTATCAAATCATCTAAAACATGTGGTCAATTTTCTAATGCCGGAATTATACTCTATAGAATATTTAAATCAGATGATCAATGATCGTATTAAAGAAGCTCTTAATAAATTTGGAATAAAACAAGCTTCTTTTGTGACAAATCACAAACATAGATTTAATTATAAGATTAAAATACTGAAAAAAACTAGAAACCGCGATATACGAAGGCTTGAATTAGCGAAACTTCCTGATAAACTTTATTCATTAAAAAAGAAGAGTATAGTCCTAGAATACAAATTTAAAGTGAAGGGAGTACACATAGAGCAATACAACAAAGAAAATTGTGATATGATCAAAGCTATTTGTAGTAGAAATTCCCGCGATATTTGGGCTGCCCTTAAAAAAGGGGATACGGCGGATATCCGTAATGGATCTATAATTAACGCTGAAACTTGGACAGCTTATGTTAAGCAAAAATATGAACTACCAGTTCGCTTTGTTAAAAACCAAGATGATGTAGAGCTATCAACCACTGATATAAAATTTGTATGGACTACCTCTGATATTATGTGGGCTATCAAAAAATTATCTAATTCTCGTGCCCCTGGCCCCGATGGGATCCCATCGTGCGTATATCGGTCCGATCCGATTTTTTGGAGTATGATCTTAAAAATTAAGTTTGACAATATTTTAATGAGTGGCACTATTCCGTCTTCATGGGTTACTTCCATTCTTATCCCATTGTATAAAAAAGGTGATCCTAGATTGCCCGAGAATTATAGACTGATATTGTTAACAGATGCGGCGGCAAAGGTGTTCGCTATTTTAGTTATCTATGAGCTTGATAAACATCTAGCAACTTATAAGACCTATTCGAAATGCCAAGTGGGATTTAGACGTCAAATGGGAACAACACTAAATGCCACTATAATGAAACATCTGATTGCCGGAGTGAATAATAATGAATTGAGCACAATTTACATTGCATCCATTGACATGTCTTCTGCGTTTGACACTGTTGTGCGGAATGTATTATGGACCAAAATGCGTAAGTTGGGAATTCCGGAATATCTGATTTATTGGATTAAGAAATATCATACCAATACATCTTGTAGAATTCGTCTAACTCAGGGTGGTTCGCTAACTGAACCTGTGCAACTTCATCTTGGTTTAAAACAGGGCTGCAATTTTGCTGCACTGCTGTTCAACCTTTACCTCTCTGATATAGATAAACTTTGGGAATCCACTCTGATGTTACCAGCAAGGCTATGCTCACTAAGAATACACTGGCTAGCCTTTGCAGATGACCTTATCTTTTTTGATTTAACTCCTGCTGGTCTTCAAGCTAAGATAAATACATTCATAAAGTTTGCGTATGAACATAATCTACAACCTAATTCATCCAAGACATGCATAATGATTTTTAAATCAAATAAGAAACTTAAGAAGTTCAACTGGAATATGGGGGGGACTCGTCTGTGCGAATTACAAGAATCCATTTACTTAGGATATCGTTTGAGCAATGCGAATAGTATAAAGTCATGGGTGGAATATCTAAAGCTGAAAGCCAGACCACTCTTAAGTCAGATGGAATTTATCTTTTATAAGTTGTGTAAGTTTTCAATGACTCCGTTATTAGAGTTTCTTACATTAAAGGTTGAGCCAATTCTTTTATACGGTATGGATATTTGTGTTGGTAATTTGCATAAGCAACTTGATTCCATACAGGGTACTTTAGTGAAGAGAGCTTTATGTTTATCCATATCAATCCCGAACTGTGTTATTAGACATGAGTTGGGATTGATTTCTTTATCTACTAGGTTTACCTGGCGGGCTCTCTCTAACTATTCCAAAATACTTAACTATCCTGATAATTCTTTATATCAGGATCTTTTTGAATTTACTAAGGGTTGCTCATCCAGTTCGTTCACTAGCTACCTTGAAACCATGGCTAAAATTTTAAATAATTTGGGTACTGATCGTGATGATTTGCTTATACGTCCTAACTATGTTAAACATAAATTATTTGCGTACGACTGGTGTAAAACTCTAGAGGAAATATCAAATTTGAGTACCTATAAGGAATATGCAAAATTCCTACACAAAAGAGATGGCTGTTGTGATTATATAGCGTTATTTCCGTGTAATAAAACCAGAATGTATTATATGAGATTTAGATTAAATCAATATCATACTCTCGAACGAACAAAATTCTGGGGAATTGCAGGAACTAATCCAGGCGCCACGAAGTGTCGCTTTTCGAGGTGTAGTGAACAGAAGGAAACGCTAAAACATTTGATTTTAGAATGCCCATATTTTAGAGATGTACGGACTAAGCTTTTTCTACGATTTATAAATGTGAACTATGCAGATTGTATGATATCTCTTTGGACTCGACTGATGCAAGGAAACGAGAGATCATTAATCTTTGCCTTAGTAGAGTTCTTGAAAGTAATTGAGAAAGAGATTTTGTTATTTCAGTGTTAAATTTGTTTGTTATTGGGTTGTTTTCTTTTGAAAATTGTGTTAAAGCTTTGTTCTACTTTTATCAGTTTTATTGAGATGTTTTGTATTTTGTCTGGTTATTTGAATTTTTTGTTTGTAATAATGTGCTATTTTGTAAAGGTTCATTGAACTATATACAAATAAAAAAAAAAAAAAAAAAAAAAGTTTCTAGATATACACACATATTTCTTTAGTATTTTAAAGTACATTTCCTCAAAGGGGCGGGCATATATGGGCCTGCCAAGTTATGGGCAGGGAATGCAGGGGAAAACATGACAAAAACGTTTTTTGGCTATGAAGGTTTGTCATGGGCCGACTGCCCCTCATTGCGTAATGACTGGGACAAGAAAGGCCTGGACTTGGAGTAATGGCCATTTGCGTCCCTGCGTTGCCAACAGCTCTCTGGACACAGATTAAAAGCTGAGAACATTAAGAAAGGACACACAGGGATAGATATCTACCCGGGTGGCCTCTCTCAGGCTCACCAAACTCAACACACTGGCTCCTGGATGCAGTGAAGAGCGCATTCATGGCAGGCAGAACAACACTTTAAGATTTGTAAGCCGGCCAATGTCTATCAATGGTGTGCACACTTAGATGTCTTTGAGGCCTGGCGCAGTCTACATTTATCCAACCCTTTAGCAAACAGGTTACACTTTATTTACCCACCTCCTGTTTGCATTTTGTTGCAAAATCAACTTTCCTACAACCCAGTCTTCCTCCCAAACACTAAGGGTCAGCCGTTTGGTACATGTACGCATGTACATGGCGATGAATATATTATGCTCAATGCTGGTCATTGGGCTGGATTTTGCCAGATCCAGCAAAACATGTCTCTTGGGATCTCTGAACATCTTTTTGGCCCTTCTGTGTAATTGATCTGCTTTTGTTGCGAAGGAAGAGACTACCCACTATCCCACAGACACGTCTGATTAGGACGGTTTTGAATATGCCTGTTATTATTATTTTGCATTTTTAAAGCGCTCACACAGCCCGCAGGCATCGATGCGCTGTTACGAGGTTTATAAGCGCGGACCCGTGGATCGAACCTGTGTCGTCTTGCTTCCAAAGCGAAAACGTTGCCACTGAGCTATCCTCCCAGGGCTGCACTCTGCTGAGCGTATGTAAGTACAGATGCGAGACGTTTAAAAGATGTGCACCTTTCTTAATTTGCTTGCAACATTATAGGAAAGGCTACTCCTTTCTTGGGTTATTTTCTAGTCGTTAATAATGTATTGATGTCCTGAAATGGAAATGTTTATTTAAGGGGGAAGCAGAGCACAATTTCCCAAGACACCCCCCCACCCCCACCCCCCCCCACAAGCCTCCTCTGCGCGGCGTGTCGCAGGTTGGATCCCACAGTTAATAATTTCCATTTACAGCACTGTATATGCTTATGCATTATTACCATGTAGAAAAACAAATATTAGTTATAACATTGGAGAAGTACAGATTACTAAATGTAGTTTAAATGTTTATTGGTTTCAAAGTATTAACATCATCATTACTGTTTATATACTTATGCACACAGTTAAGGATTATGTAGGGTTTCAAATTAGGACAACACTCGTTTTCAGGAAGTTTAACAATCCATCCCAAAACTAAAATCACGAACCCTTTTTGGGTTCACTTCAGGTGAGAATGACCCCAATTTAGTAATCCTCAAATACAACAACTCTAGCGACCACTGGGACTGAAAACAAACTGTTTTAATGTACAGGGTTTAATTCTTCAGTTATTCTAATAAAATTAATTATATTGAAAAGTTTCCAATATGTGGTGACCAAGATAATTCGGGCTACAATGCAGTTTGTGATACGAAAGATAAGCCAGCATAAAGACATTCTTATATAGTCCTACCTTCCTATTTAATCCAAGTAGCTCGTAGCACGTCCCACAATGTGTACTTTAAATATCTATTACGGATTGGCTAGCAAATATCAACTGTGCAATTGAAACAACTATCAGTGAGACTTTAGCATGTAGAATTTAGTTACACAGGTTACTACAAACATCCCAACAATTACTTCTTCAATCGGTAATCATTTGCCTATAGTCTACAGTGGCGTAACACAAAATGTGGGCCCCCCCCTGCAAGCCATGCTGAGGCCCCCCCAACTCATCAACAAATCACGTATCGCGACACACTCTGGGCCGACCTAGATGATCACGCTTTCGCAATACGCACAAATATGCTGTTGAAGGGGTGTGCCACACACTGCACTAGGAGAAAGATATAAATATGTGTTTTAATGCACTATACAGCACACTTTCTGAGAAAAATTGTCTAAAAAGCCAGAGTGTTTGCAATGGTTTTGTAGGGTAACACCAATCCAATACATGCACGTTACCAACAGTGCACAGGAACATTAATGCTTTGCTATTAAAAATGCCATGCCACAATGAAAACATGTCCAACTTGCTGCACAATGTAGACCATTATACTAACATTACAGTAAAGCATGCCAGGCCACATTTAGACATACCTAGACTGGTTGCACCAAAATGCCAGTCTAAGCAATAACACTAATCAAGAAGAGAACACACATTCAAGCCTGTGTCCCTGTGGCCTCTAACAACATGGCCAAACTCTTTAAAATCTGTAAGTAACTGGTCAATCCTGTTGCAGTCTTTACCTCTCCTATTCCCTCCCAGGCCCTCTGTATGGCTCTGTTCTCCCACTTCTCTGCTAAAACTCAGGACATCCAGTCCTCCATCTCCTCTTCCTCTCCTGCTGCCTCTCTTGGCCCCCCATTGGCCAGCTCTACTTCTCTTCCTCATTTCTCCTCTTTCTCTCTGACAATACCTGATGAGGTTTCTAGACAAGTCTGATCTATGGAAGTTTTGTCCTAACAGGTGCTCCCCTGCTCCTCTAGAACCATGAAGGACCATATTGACACCCTCGCTCCAGCCTTGGTCAATTTCTGTAATCACTCTTTCACCACTGGAATGTTCCCCTCTCCCCTTAAGCACCCCCTTGTGTACCTACTCCTCAAGAAGCCGTCTGCCTTTCCTACCTGCCTGGTATCACCCAATATCCATCACCCTTTTCCTGGGCAAACAGTTGGAAAAAACTGGCCATCTTCCAGCTTACTCTTCACACTGAATCTGTTGGTTATCTCCATGACCATCAGTCTGGCTTCAGAGCTGCCACAGGCATGGAACCTGTTCTCCTGAACACCTGTGAAGATCTGCTCTCTAACCTAGATTACAGCATTCCTTCTGTCCACATACTCCTTGATATTTCCTCTGTTTTTGACATGGTCAACCATGCCATCCTGATTAATCGACTCCATGAGAACCTCGGCATCACGGATCAGGCCCCTGAGTAGCTGACCTCCTTCCTCTTGGACTGTCCCTCCCAGGTGCAACTTGATCCCTTTCTCTCTGCCACATCTCTCTATACCTGTGGCGTTCCCAAGGACTCCATCCTCTCACCCTGGTTTTTCAACCTCTTCTTGGCCCCTTTGGCCCACCTGATCTCTTCCTTCTCCTCTTATGCAGATGACACTCAGCTTTCCTTCAGGCTCCCCTCAGACTCCTCTCTCTCATTCCTGACTATCCGCGATTCAGGACTGGTGCGCATCCACCGATCTCTCCCTTCATGTCAGTAAGATGGAGATCCTTCTCATTGGAACCCATGCCCCTGCTTTCCTTCTCACATTCTCTCCACCCACCTGGGCTCTCTTCCTTCGCCTTCCTGCGAGGCAAAAAACTTGGTTGGCACATTTGACTCCACTCTCTCTTTCTCGCCTCACATCTCGGACATCGCCAAGAAATCCCACTGCCAGCTGCTCCTCCTCAAAGGGACTCTTCCCTTTCTCACTTTCCCCCAGAAGCTCACTGTCTCCAGAGCCCTGGTTCTCTCTAGGCTGGACTACTGTAACAGCCTCTTTCTCAACCTGCCTTCCTCTACTCTCTGCCCTCTGCAACTCATCCAAGACAGGACTGCAAGACCTTGGCCTCAAGCTGAGGGATCATATCTCTCCATCCCTGAAATCTCTCCACTGGCTCCCGGTTGCTGCAAGGATCAAGTTCAAGACCCTTTGCATACCTTCCTTCTCAAGCACTTCGCTCAGCTACTCCAACTCTCTAAGGGTTAGACACTTCCCCAGGCAGAGAGTGGAGCTCTGGGGGTAGATCTCCCTCCTATGCAGGTGCCTCCCTATGGAAAGGCCTCCCTGCCCCTCTCAAACTTGAGCCGGACCACCTGAAGATCCGGAAGCAGCTCAAAACTTTCCTCTTCCCCTCTGCTTTCTCCCCCTCCCCTCCTGCCCTACCTGACCTATCTGTCTGCTGTACCGAATGGTTGCTGGGCTACCCTCAGAGTCTCACTATGTCCAGACTCTTTCTTGATCAGTCACCCCTGCACAGCTTCTGGTCCTACCACCCACTTAGGAGCTGTAACTGTAACCCTACAGTCCCTTATTCTCCTTGCACTATTCAAAGCTGCACTGCCCTGACTGCACTTACTCAGAGAATTGCTGCCCTGTTTTTCCCTCCCCTCTCCCTTGCGCTTTCCCACTCCCTTTCCCCTTGTACTTCTCATTCTCACACCTGCACAAGCTGAATGACACAAGGCCAAGTAAGATCGTTTGTCTTGCCCTCCCTCTATCTTCCCTCCTGTGTCTTGACTCCTCACCCTGATTCCTACGAACTCTTTCTGCATCAGCTGGGTTTTATGCACCTCTGCTTGACTGTTAATCTTACCTCAGCAACTTTCAAATTGCTCAACATCTTCGATGTCTGACTCTGCTTTCCTGTTTTGACATCGTTCTTTTTGCTATTTCTTCCTGCAATGTATCCTTCTTTCTTGCTCCTTTTACTCTGCCTGACCTCTCCTCTTTCCAATGCTGTTTGGTCTTTTGTCCTTTAATTTCCATGCAATGAGTAATAGTTCCTTATATCTTACTCTGCCTTCATTGGCGCTACTTGCTTACCTGTTGCTTGTGCATTGTTGCAGCACCTGAACCTTGAGGTAGGCTTCCCTCCTCCCCACCCCTTCAGTCGTGTTAGCACTTGCACAATCGTATTTGTCCCATGGCCTAGTAAGAACGTTGTTGCTTGTCCCTTACCTCTCCAACTCTACCTGCAATGCCACCCTCCCCTCCTTTCCCTGCATTTATGTTGACAGCACTTGCACGTTCCAAATCGTCTCACGACGTAGTCAGAATGGTTTTGTTTGTTTTCTTCCCTTCTACCGCCCCCCCCCCTATGCACTTCCCCTCCTCCTATCTTCTCTGCCTTCATGCTATAGCACTTGCATGGTCCGAATGTTTGAAGACCATTTAAGGCGGTATTGCTATTGTTTTATCCCCCTTGTTCCTTTCGCATCCCCCCTGTCTTGATGCACCTTGAAACACAATTCTGCTGTATAGTGCCCATAAATAAATAAATAAATAAATAAATAAATAAATAAATAGTTACCCAGTGGCCAAAGTGATCCTAATGTGTTCTTGTCCATGATGTTGTAGCCTTTCTGTGAGTGTTTTCCGATGTTGGCCTTGAAACCTGTACCGAGAAACCAGAGAAGAGGAACCTCTGGCAGGAGGCTGTGAATATTGGCTGCCTAAAAAGGGCCCTGAGTGAGGGGGGAGAAATATCCATTGTGCTTGAGAAATCCCAAGGTCTGAGAGGGACCCAAAATGAATGCAGAGAAACCTAAGGTCGGGGAAAGCACTGATATGAATGCTGACAAACCCAAGGTTGGGGAGAGACCTGGGGTGAATGCTGAAAAACCCAAGGTCAGGGAGAGACCTGAAGTGAATGCTGAAAACCCCAAATTCAGGGAGAGACCTGAATTGAATTCTGGCAAACCCAAGTTTGTGGAAAGACCTGAGGTGAATGCTGAAAAACCAAAGGTCTATGAGAGGCCTTCTCAGTGTCTGAGAAGCCTAAAATCTGGGAGAGTTTGTAAAAGCAGCAGTGAAATCAGGAAGACTTACGAAGAGAGCAGACTGTGAGTAAACCCTGGAAGACTCTCCCCAGAGTAAACCGTTTTGTTTTGTAATGCTAGACTAGGGTTGGGCGTTTGGGAGTAGCTTTATTTCAGTAGGACTGTCACAAGAGCTGACCGGGTGACTTGGGAGGGAAACCTGCTGAAGTAATGTTTTGTACATCTTCATAAAATGTAGGGCTCTTTTCTTGGTTTATTCCTTATAGAATAATGCTGTCAGGCTATTCCAGGCCGAGGGCATTTCTGTTACAAAGGGATATAATTACTTGTTAACTCTTTTTCACTGTTATGGGCATATTTAGGGCCTCGCCTGTAATGATCTTGTCATGTGACAGGGTCATGGTGTTGGCCCTGCCAGGGGGGCACACATACCCTCCTAAACCTGGGGTAGGCAAACTATCAGGGCAATGCCAGAGCCAGATACACCACAGAGGTAGTATGAGGAAGTTGAAAGGAACCTCCATCCCTTGTTCCCCAGAATGTGCGGAGACATGTATGCGTATTGGTTGCCCTTTCCATGTCATAATGCCTATCAGCCTCTGTCCTGGCCAGGTCTCTTTCTCTTCCCTTTAAGGTGGTTCCTTGGAGGCAACACATCCCGAGATACTCAGGTACCACAATCCACATGGGCTTAATGGAACAGTCTGGCCTGGAATGGATTGGTTACTGACATGAAAACGGTCTAGTCTTCCCATTCAGGAGCTGAAAAGGAGACCAAACACCTGCTACAGACTACCTAGGCATGCTACAGGGGAGAAGGTGAACAGCGGTGGCAGATCTGGAACCAGCAGAGCATGACGCAGCACTAGGGTTGGCCAGGGAACCCTTCCCATAGCATTTGTGGACATTAACTATCTTGAGCCATGAAGGGAGTAGAGAGCAAATGATACAGCGGACAGCATGGCAGGCTGGAGGGAAATAGAGACTGAAAAGGGGTGAGGTTAAGGGCCTTTACAGAGACTTACTGGGGCAGTCCCAGTCCAGAAGGGGGAGAGATTGGAGGAGTTGGGGTTTGTTTGTTTGATTGTTTATTTATTTGTAGCGTGCACCAGACCAGGAGGTATCAGGGTGCGGAGACAAAGGATATTTTAAGCTTACAAGGTTACATAGTATAGTACAGTAGAATTTACAAATTTACATCTTACACATTTACATTTTACATGTTAAGGTAAGTAGCTAACAAGGTTCCATAGTATAGTACAGTGGGATTTCCAAATTTACAAGTTTTCATGTTACAAATTGATGTGTGGGGGCTTACAAAGTTACATAGTGTAGCACAGAGGAATTAACAGAATTACATATTCCCAATTAAGGTATACAGTGTACAGGCAGTAGTATAGGGCATTGTAGAGTGAGCAGGAGTATACAATAAGTAGGATGGCAGTCATGTATAGCAGGGGCTGTTGGGAAGGGTTAGAGACCCTTCTCTCCCTTGTCTGGATTTAGATATCATTGGATTTAAGCCAATTGATAATGTTACACCTGAAGTGTCGTATTGTTTGGTTTTCCCTCAGGTTAGAGGCAGGGAGTTCCATAGTTGGGCAGCTCTGACAGGGAAGCTATTTCCCCCAATGGTAGCTCGTTTGAATGGTGGAACTGTCAAGCAGTTTGTGTAAGTTGATCTCGTGGGTCGGTTGGACGTTCTTTTATTAAACCTCTTAGTGAGGTATGGGGGTGCTGTATTGTTGAGGGCATTGAATGTTAGGGAGGCAGTTTTAAGTTGGATTTTATCAGGAGTAGATAGCCAGTTATTATTTCTCCTTACTGATGAGATGTGATCTCTTTTGGACATTCCTAACGCCGCCCTTAAGGCATTGTTTTGGAGTAATTGTATTTTCTTAGTGATATATTTGTTGGCACCAATGTAAAGAGTGTTACAATAGTCCATCTTAGATAGCGCTCTTGCCAATGTGGTACAGCTGCTTGTAGAGAGGAAGGGTTTAGCTGATCTAATCAGTTTACACGTGTAAACCGTGGCAGATGTCATAGTATTTACTTGTTTTGTCACGGTGAGACCAGAGTAAAGGTAAAAACCTAATGTTTTTACCTCCTTCATCACCTTAATTGTGTTACCATCTATGTTAAAGGAAGTATATTTATGGCCCAGTTTGTTAATATTGGGTGGGGTCCCCAGGATGATGAGCTCAATTTTTTCATCATTCAGGCATGCCTGGATGATGAAGTATATCCTATTCCCCAAGGCCAAGTCCCGATTGTAATCCCCTGTAAGTGGGAAGAGAATATGGGTGTCATCTGTATAGTTAGTGTAGGTGACACCAAGACACTCCAGATCATCAAAGAGGGGCCTGGTGAATATGTTATACAGAGTGGGGGAGACGCAAGAGCCGTGGAGGACACCACATGAAATGGGGATAGGATCGGCTGCTTCTGAGGTAGAGAAGACTCTCATAGTTCTTTCGCTCAAGAAAGATTGGATCCACGTTATGGCGTGTTGTGAGAAGTGTACAGCCGATTCTAAGTGGTTGCAAAGGACAGTGTGGTCCACCAGTCAAACGCTGCTGAGAGATCTAGCAGGAGTAGTAAGGCACATTTGCCTTGATCTCTCAGCTCGTCAATCTGGGCTTTAAGGTTGATGAGTGCCGTTTCAGTACCCTGCTGAGGTCTGAACCCTGATTGCCGGACACCCAGGAGTTTGTTCTGTTCCAAAAATCGCTGAATCTGTAAGTATGCCACCTTGTCTAGTATCTTAAGGAGGAATGGCACCATTGTGATTGGTCTATAGTTTGTAGGTATAGCAGGGTCGAGAGTTTGTTCTTTCAGAAGAGGAAGGTCCCAAGATTCCTTAAGATTACTTGGAATAGTGCCTGAGGTAAATGACGCATTAATAAGCTTGGAGATAAAGGGTGAGAGATCTCTTGCTGCGTCTTTTATAATTTGTGCAGGGCATAGTGTCCTCGGCAGTTAGAAGGCTTAAGAGAGAGTATGATTCTTTCAACGTCTAATATTGTGGTTTTATTGAAATTAAAACGAAGTTCTGGTTTAGGTGAGATTAGAGTATTTTTAAGTTGGGTGGTGGGTGTTGGTTCATTTAGGTTTTTTTTGGTGATTTTTACTTGAAGCGTGGCAATTTTGTTAGTGAGTGCTTTCTGTATATTAGCACACCATGTCTTGTCTTAAGCACAATTATCAGCTCCAGGGATAGGGTTTTCTAATTCCTTTAGTATAGTGAAAAGCTCCTTTATACCTGATTTGGCCGGTAGTATCCTGTTGTCAAAACTTTCTTTTTTAGCTCGTCGTATTTCATTTTTATATTTTGTGGAATTATTGATAAGGTTCGCTTTGTTCATCGCAGAAGGAGTAGACCTCCATATGGATTCACTTTTTCGTTTTTCTTTTCTCAGTGACATGAGGTATGGTGTAAATCAGGAATTAAAGGATAGTTCCGGGACTTTTTTTTTATTGTCCCTACGGGTCGGCCATGTGTTTGTAAGCATAAATCGGTAGATCGTAGGAAACTTTCCTATGGACCTTACCCGACTTTTCGCCCATTATCGCACTCGAAATCAGCCTCCATTTTGTGATAATCCTATCATTTCGCCGCATCGACCTGGCTCACCTGCCTTTGCAGCACTAAATCAAATCCCCCGCCCCTGAGCCTGACATCAGCAGACGCGTACTGCCCATTTCAAGCACGTCTCGTGTCAACAATCGCTGCGCCTCAGCTATTGACGTGTTGCCATGGAAATGGCAGGACGCCTCTTTCCCCAATAAGTATAAACAGACCGTTTCACAACATACAGCAGCAGATTTTCGATTCCATTACTCTCTCTGTGTTACTTTGAGTATTCTGTGACTCGTTTCAGTGCTCTGGTCAGCTACCTTCGCCGCTTGTAGCCCATGTGAACACCTGTACCATCTCTGTAAATTATTTTACTATCTTTACCGCACAATGGCCACAATAATGCCGTATATGTACGAGCCCGAGTACACCGAGGAGGAACTACTGGAAAGGCAAGCACGCGAAAACGATGGGGATTCGGACGGCAGTTGGGAGGACCAGTCAACGGATGAAGAGCCTGGACCATGTCGCATGGACGGCGTCTCCACCTGGTGCACGTGCAATCGGTGCGAGCTAATGCCAACTGAGGAGGAGAACTGCTGCTGCCGTGAAAATTCCGGGTGCTTGGCCTACATTTCGGAAAGCGAGCAAAGTCTGCAGGAAGGCGAGCAAAGTCCGCAATGCATCACCGAGCTGCCAGAGTTCAGGGAAGCCTGCCTCTCACGGACAGTGTTGAGGATGATGATGGTGCTTATGCACGAACTTCGTGGCACTGTTCGTCCGCGTAATCCGAGTAACGAGTAAGTATACTCTGTTTGTGATGTCAGTGATGCCACCACTATTTCATGGTCGTCTCCCACATATAAAATTACATTTACATATCATTCGAACGCATGTAAATTGGTTCCATATAGTGAATTTTCTAGATATAATTTTTTTCTAAGAAAAATGACATGTGTTACCTGAATCGACATTGATAAGAAAGTTTGGTCAGTTTAATACAGTTTGCATCTTTTTTTTTCACAGGTGGTACAGGCTGGTGGCCTATCGTTGCTTCACTTGGTGGCTTCTCACTTTATCACGGGAGGCTCGGACACCGCGTTCGGAGAGTAATACCTGCCTGTGCGGTACTTGCCATTAGACAACATTTCCCCAGTGACAGTGGACAATACCGCGGATTTTCCCTCGATGTGCTGCAACCTCAACTTTACAATGTGTAATGTTTATTATTTATGTTTAATTAAAATCTAAAATAAAGCCCAACATATATTTTAACAATGGTTGTTTTGATTTTTTAAATGAATCTAGTGTGTCTCCGTTGAATAGCCTTCCAGTGCCTTGTCTTGTCACACCACATGTCTCCGGCCAGCATCCTCCCTCACGCTGGCCGCACACCTTCAATCCACATAACCGTTGAACCCATATATGCAGCAGTCATACATATATTATTTTGTGGGTTGGCATCAAGCGTTGGCAATAAAAAGCTGTTGGATTTTATTGATACAAAACATGGTTATAGGTAAATAATAAATATGGTTGATCATAATAAATCCTCTTTTTGGGCACCGGGTACAGAGATGACCCCCATATATTCTCCTGGGAGGGTGAGGTATTTATAAACTCACCCCCCTGCCTTCCATGTAGTAGATCCTGCAGCCATCCTCTTACATTCAGTTAGATGGCCTCTCCTTGGTGAGGCCCTGCGGCAAACGGGTCTTGTCTGCACGACCACCGCCCCAATCCACCCCCCGCCCTATCAAAGGCAGTTCGCACCGGGGTACTTGCGCTGCTGGCAAGTGGAGCTGTCAGGGAGCGATAAAGGCCAAGAGGTGCCAAAGACCATGTACACTTCAAAGTGGTCTATAGAGCATGGGTTGTTGTTCCCATGTCTACCTCCAGACCCCGTGTCTCCTGCCAAGCATCCCCCTCACGATGGACGCCCCCCTGCAATCCACATAAGTGTGTCTCCATTCACAAGTCTTCCTGTGTCTTGTCTGCACGACCACCGCCCCAATCCAAAACCTCAAAACCTTCCTCTTTGCTTCTGCTTTCTCTCTCCCTCTCCCCTGCTACAACTGGTCCACTGTCTGCGACCTCGGTCCTGGGCCCTTCCACTCTCCACCTGCACTGCCTCCCTGTCAACCCCTGCACTGGGGGACTGTCTCAGTATCCTACAGCCCCCCCTTCCCAGCACTTGTTCTGCACTTACCTTGCACTTGCCACCAGCTGGCCCTATTTATTTATTATTTTATGCTACTTACCTTGTACTCCACTCCCCCCCCCTCCATGCCTCGCCACGCCTTTAAACACTTGTGTACACCCAGTAGCGCTGTCCTCGCTATGAAATGAATAATTTTAATAAGGATCTGATGGTGAGACTAATTTCATTTTTTATGTTTTTAGGTACATCATTCACTACTGTCTGTGTCACGAGTACCAGACACCGGCGGACGGCTTCTACAGCCGCCAGTTGCTTCTCCGCGTGAACAACGTTACCACCCTGACCATTTTATGGGACGATCGCCAAGTACAAGTATGCCCTTACGCGGTACTAACGGTTAGATGCAACATACCTACCGTTGTGGTGGCCTAGTGCCTCGTTGTTGGAACAGCCATGCGATTATCAGTGCGACCGAAGAGCTTATTTTTATCGTAAACCAACACCCTGTGTACTGCACACGAACATCGCTTCCCTCAAGACGAACTAATTTGGATCGAGAGCAAAGAAAAATGCAAATCGCTGAATATTCTCTAAACATTTGATGTCCAATAAACGTACTTTGCCAAATGTACAATCTTGCCGTTTGCTTTTAAACCACGGTTTCACATTCCGAATTGTGGCGCTGTATTGTGAGATGCTCTAAGACCCTGTGTACAGCAAAGGACCATCGCGTTCCTCAATACGAACTTTTTGGAACGTGAGCAAATAAAAATGCAAATCGCTGAATATTCTCTAAACATTTGATGTCAAATAAATGTACTTTACCACATTTACAATCTTGCGGTTTGATTTCAAAGTACAGTTTCATATTCCGAATTGTGGCGCGCTGTATTGTGAGCTGATCTGTGTTGATTTCCGGGGTCTGTGTGGAGTCGCGTAGAAGACGCCTGGGCGCGTTTGCCTACGCAACTCAGTCACGTCACGGATAGAGGCGGGGAATATGAATGTTTTGATAAAGTCTGTTTCAGGGGCGGGGGATTTGATTTAGTGCCGCAAAGGGAGGTGAGCCAGGTCGATGCAGCGAAATGATAGGATTATCACAAAATGGAGGCTGATTTCGAGTGCGATAATGGGCGAAAAGTCGGGTAAGGTCCATAGGAAAGTTTCCTACGATCTACCGATTTATGCTTACAAACACATGGCCGACCCGTAGGGACAATAAAAAAAAAGTCCCGGAACTATCCTTTAAAGGCATGGTCTAGTAAAAATTTTTATTGTCCCAACGGGTCGGCCATGTTTTTTTAAGCCTAAGTGGCTCGATTTTAGAAAACTTTCCTATGGACCTTACCCGAGTTTTCGTCCATTAAACGCACGCGAAAAACAAGCACCAGGGAGCCGCCATTTTCTGATAATCCTATCTTTTCCCCGATCGCCCTGGCTGACCTGCTTTTGTGGCACCAAATCAATTACCCCGCCCCTGAGCCTGTCATCAGCAGACTCGTACCGCCCATTTTCCAACGCCAAAGCACATCTTGTGTCAACATTCGCTGCGCTTCAGCTAATGACGTGTCGCCATGGAAATGGCAGGACGCCTCTCTCCTCAATAAGTATAAACAGACCGTTTCACAACACACAGCAGCAGATTTTCGTTTCCATTCCTCTCTCTGTGTTACTTTGAGTATTCTGTGACTCGTTTCAGTGCTCTGGTCAGCTACCTTCGCCGCTTGTAGCCCATGTGAACAGATATCAGTACTACCGCTATAAATTATTTTAGTTTGTTTAACACACAATGGCTACAATAATGCCCTACATGTACGAGCCCGAGTATACCGAGGAGGAACTACTGGAAAGGGAAGCACGCGAAAACGATGGGGATTCGGACGGCAGTTGGCAGGACGAATCAACAGATGAAGAGCCTGGGCCTAGTCGAATGGACGGCGTCTTCACCTGGTGCACATGCAATCGGTGCGAGCTAATGCCAACTGAGGACGAGAACTGCTGCTACCGAGAAAACTCGGGATGCCTGGCCTACATTTCGGAAGGCGAGCCACGACCGCAATGCATCACCGAGCTGCCAGACTTCAGGGCAGCCTGCCTCACACGGGCCGTGTTGAGAATAATGATGGTGCTTATGCACGAACTTCGCGCAACTGTTCGTCCTCGTAATGCGAGTAACGAGTAAGTATACTCTGCTTGTCATGCCACTCCTATTTCATGTTCTTCTACTATATCCAAAATTACATCTACATATCATTGTAACGCATGTAAGTCGCTCAATAGTGTGCATTGTCTAGATAGCATTTGTCCGTGCAGAACGCCATTAGTTACAAGAATTGTCATTGACAACAAATGTTTATTAAACTTATCTGGGTCATTTAAAAACAGTTTGTTTCATTCCTTTTCACAGGTGGTACAGGCTGGTGGCCTATCGTTCCTTTACATGGTGGCTTCACGGGAGGCTTGGACACCGCGTTCGAAGAGTGATACCCGCCTGTGCCGTTCGTGCCATTAGAGAAACGTTCGCGAGTGACAGCGGTCAGTACAGGGGATTTTCTCTCGCTGTGCTGCAACCTGACCTGTATAATCTTTAAAGTCTTGTATTTTTGTGTCATGAAAATAAGATACAAAATAAAACACCACATATATTTTAACAACGTTTGTCTCGATTTTTTAAATGGATCAAGTGTGTCTCCATTCAAGGATGGACGTCAGACACCTGTGCAGGGTGGTCACTATCTATCTAAGCTAACATAACATATTCTCGATAATCCATGCACTAAATAACACTTGTTCAAAGTCTTTCAGTAGGTTATGTCTCTATAAAAGTCACACATATATCTATACTAACAATTACCATTGGATTATACAGGCCCTAGGGTCTTGGCCACTATAATACACCGGTTGAAGTGTGGGTCTGTGCTCACAAGAATCTCCGGTATGTGGCATTTGTTATTGATAAGCAACGATATACTATCATTGATATAAAGGCGATATATTGTATATTGATATATAGGCGGTTCGCGCCGGTGGATGAGCGCTGGCATGGGGGGCTGTGACGGGCGCGAAAGGCCAAGGTGCCAAACTACATGTACACTTCAAAAGGTGTCCCACGCCAAGGGGCCATCGGTCACATGGCCTCCTCAGACCCCGTGTCTCCAGGCAGGCCTCCCCTGAGGCAGGCCGCCCCCCTGCAATCCACATAAGTGTGTCTCCATTCAGCAGTCTTCCTATGCCTTATCTGCAAGTCCCAGAGCCATCCATCCCACCCTCCTCTATCAAAGGCGGTTCACACCCGGGGATGATTGCTGGCATGGGGGGCTGTCCGGGGCGCGAAAGGCCAAGGTGCCAAACTACATGTACACTTCAAAAGGTGTCCCACGCCAAGGGGCCATTGGTCACATGGCCTCCTCAGACCCCGTGTCTCCAGGCAGGCCTCCCCTGAGGCAGGCCGCCCCCCTGCAATCCACATAAGTGTGTCTCCATTCAGCAGTCTTCCTGTGCCTTATCTGCACGCCCCAGGGCCATCCATCCCACCCCCCTCTATCAAAGGCGGTTCACACCCGGGGATGAGCGCTGGCATGGGGGGCTGTCCGGGGCGCGAAAGGCCAAGGTGCCAAACTACATGTACACTTCATAAGGTGTCCCACGCCAAGGGGCCATCGGTCAGATGGCCTCCTCAGACCCCGTGTCTCCAGGCAGGCCTCCCCTGAGGCAGGCCGCCCCCCTAATACCACGACATACATACGTCATTCATTCACAAACACACCCCAGTTTCTAATACTTTAAAAACCACTCGATATGTCACATGAGAACATCTTTGTGCTTTGCAAGTCAACTCTTGAACGTGCTACCTGGGAACCACTGAGATCTATGCTAATCTGCTTGTCGTCGTGCTATCCCTGAACTCTGTGACCGACCGCTTCGAGCATACCCATCAGTGCGCTACCTGTGGCCATCCACCTATTCTCCCGCAACATACTGCTCTGCTTGCTGAACCCAACTGTTTGTTGGTCAAGGTAAGGCCATGTATCATGGTTATATTTAGCAGATTTTTAAATTTCTATCTATTTTCCAGTAGAGTACAAATTAGTGCTATGTTCATTGGTCTCATTGGTATTGACTTCAGTTTCCATTGCTATGCTATCAATAGATCTATTTATTTTCATCTGTGACTATTGTGATTGAATTGCATCCTTCGGGGGTCCAGTCAATAATGTTAGCATGTTTCCTTCTCGTGCAAGACTGAACATCCAAGGGACGAGTCACATGTTCAGATTTCAGTCACATCAATTATACATTTCTGCAACTTATGCAAATACTAAGCAGCACATAATGAACTGGTATAGTTCCTGCGACCAAAACAAACCTTGCATTGATCATTGTATGATTCATTTACTTTTGTATCAAATCTTTACTCTTGAAGATTGTATAATAATGTCGATATTTACTTTTCAGATTCATCAACAATGCCTGCCTGTTCGATTAGCGGTTGCCCTTCGAAGACCCATGCAAAATCTGAAGGAACTACAATGCATGTATTCCCGAAAACTGTTGATCGAATAAGAGAATGGGTCAGACATTGCGGATATCCACTGGATGAGCTGGAAAGTAGAGTCCAACAAGTCTTAAAGGACAAGAGGGGTGATCGATACCGCATCTGCAGCCGGCACTTTTCCTTGGACATGTACACAACTTCTTGGGTAACAAAGAAGAATAAACGGCGAACGACACGGAAATTGCACGAAAACGCTATTCCCACTCTATTCGTCCACATTACGCCACCGGTGAGTCAAGTGTCCGGATTTAGCTTTAGGCCTTGCGGTAGTGTGTAGCTGAATGGATTAATAGATATTGTAGGTGCTCTATCTCTTGTAATAATTTCGATATTGATATGAGTGTATACTTTTTTGAATAATGACATTTATCAATATATTCTTTTTCGATTTCATAACCCACAAACGCAATGTATATATATATGGGGAGAGGGAACTGTGCTGTATTGAGCATTTTACAAGTATTCTGTCGGCTTACATGTCTATTTTTAATATTGGCATTTCATTATCAATCATTAATTGACCTTTACAACTTCTTGACTATCCCTTGAATCTGAAGCAAAAACATTCTACATCCTTGACGTGGTTGCAGTTATCAACCACTTCTAGCGCGTATCAGGTAATCTTACTAGGCTAATCCGCTACAGACTTGTTTTCGTGTAATTATTTTACAGAATGTTTGGTTATTGCTTTCCAATTAATATACACCTTAGTTATCGTCCACTGGTGTTTGTTTTCAGTTATAATTAGTGTTATCCATTCTAATGCAAGTACTGTCTTTCAGGGAGATGCTGAAGCGTCCGCCACATCTACAACGTTTCTAGATGTTCCTCACCAGCAGGAGGTATGGATACTGACAGCTCCATCGAGAGTCATCATCAGAGCTGGAATTCTTGTTGTTTGATTGTTCTACACAATGTTTCATTCGTGGTTAGCCGTTGATATGTACCTGTGCTGTCGACCCCAGGTGTATTTTATGTTTTCGCAATTGTAATCCTCACTAATGCAAGTACTATGTTTCAGGCAGTTGATGGAGCGTCAACCCCTGTACTTGATGCAGAGCCTGACATTCAAGTATACGAATCGGCGCAACAGCTTTCGGAAGTGCGCACTACATTTGCAACATCCATAAATATTCTTCAGCAGCACGAGGTATGGATAATGACAGCTCCATCATGCGTGATCGTATAACGTGATTCCATTTGCTATACTTTCTTCCCTATTAACGCAAGTGCTGTGTTTCAGGGAGACGACGGAGCTTTCACCACAATCACAACATCTCATTTAGATGATGCAGATGTAAAGGAATCGTTGAAATAAGTTGATGAAATGTGATCATATTTGGATTTTCCTTCATTCTTTTGGACAATGCATCATTTGCGGTTATCTCTTTATATGTACCTGTGCCGTCGACCCCAAGTGTGTGTTGTGTTTCCAATATTGAAAAGCATACTAATGCAAGTACTGTGTTTCAGGGAGATGTGGATGCCTCCTCTCCAATTCAACCATTCATGGCAGTCCATGCAGAGCCAGAAGTATGGATACTGACAGTTCCATCGAAATAGATCACCACTGGTCGAATACTTGTCCTTTGATTGTTGCACACAATGTTTAAATCGTATTTGGCTATTGAGATGTACCTGTGTGTTCGTCCTCACGTGTGTTTTATGCTAACAATATTTTGATACATAGTAATGAAAGTACTACGTTTCAGGGAGACGATGGAGCCTCATTCCGTGCTGTCTATGCGGATACAGAAAATATAGTCCTTGCAGCGCAAGAGGAAGGGAGGACATGCAGAAACGAATCGGAGCTACAGTGTGCAGATGTTGAAGGTCGAGTCAAAAAAGTTGCAAAGAAAAAAAAACAAAAAAAGGTTAGTTACAAACAGTTCATAACTTTAAATTTTTTTTTGTGGTGGGGACTATTTTATGTTTTTTTCCAGTCAATTCTACTACACTCCATCTTGTGTTTAAACTGAACATCCCTTTTCCAATATCTCCTCCAGTTACCCGTGGGTGTCAGAACTATACACACACAGACAGTGAAGCGAATGAGAGATGTGGCTTGCCAGACTGTGTACACTATGGAGGAACTATTAATTGAGGCGAGGCGTGTTCAGGCTTGAGATGCTCATGTCCAATGGCCAGAACATGAATTAACTGTGTTTGGAGACTACAGCAAAGTTGCATTGGACCATAGCTACAGTGCGACCGGACCACCACAAGAAGATGTTATTGAATGTATTGAAGATAGCTCTGAAGTAGTTGCAGATCAATTTACACAATCTACACCCGCCAAAAATTTGCCACCAAAAAACCTGTCGACATTGTTGTGTTCTCCCATCAATGTTGAAGTAATAGATGTTGAAATGACAGAGAATGAACCAGCCGCAGCATCCATAGACGCATCAGAACTTGATAGCAGCTATATTACTTTCCAATGTGTTGAAATCTCCACAACGTCACAGGTCGAAACAACGTTGACGCAGGATGACAGTCTAATGAAAGAGAGCAAATACATTGTATTCGACAGTTGTTTGATGGAAATTATAAGTATGCTGAAATGTGTGCGTTCCATTAGAGGGAATGTATGTGGGAAGCCATTGATTAATGTGACTCGTCAAATAAAAGGCAGTAACGTCAAAATAAATGCCACCTGTAGATTAAATCATAGGTTCTCATGGTCTGCACAACCAATGCTGGGGAAAATGCCAGCAGGCAATCTACTGTGTGCAGCTGCATCACTTTTTAGTGGCTCCAGTTTTAGAAAGTTAGAGGCTTTCTTTCAGTTTGTGGGACTCCATTTCATTTCTAAAGCGCTGTACTACACATACCAACGTGATCATCTGTTTCCGGCCATTAGTAATGCTTGGAAAATTGAACAATTGTCTCTAACAAGTACATTCGAAGGCAAACGATTCAGGCTAGCTGGCGATGGACAGTGCGATAGCCCTGGATTTTCTGCCAAGTACTGCACCTACCACTTTCAGGACATGGATAGTAAGAAAATTGTGAGTTCGGAGGTCGTGCAGGTAACACAATGTACATCGTCAGTGGCCATGGAGAAACTAGGATTTATAAAATCAGTGGAACATCTACAATCGAGGGGGATGCACATCGACCTCATAGCCACGGATAGACACGTTTCAATTGCCAAGACAATGAGAGAGCAGTTCCCACATATTAAACATCAATTTGACGTACGGCATCTTGCTAAATCAATCAATAAGAAAATCTTGGCTGCAGGAAAAAAAAAAGGTTTTGAAAGTATTTTGCAGTGGTCACATTCTATCACCAACCATCTTTGGTGGAGCTCAAAAACTTGTGAGGGGTCAGTGGAAATACTACTTGAAAAATGGCGGTCACTGATGCACCACTGTACCAACGTTCACCGCTGGAGAGCAAATGAACATTTCCACCAATGTGAACATGGCCCTTTGTCCCCAGAGGAGGCACAGAAGAAGAAGTGGTTGATTCCATCTTCACCGACACACAAAGCCATTGAGAAGATTGTTTTCGACAAAACTCTATCAAGAGATTTGAGAGGACTGACAGAATTCTATCACACAGGAGATTTGGAGGTGTTCCACAATATGTGCCTAAAGTACAGGCCAAAGCGCTTGCATTTTAGCTTTCGGGGCATGAAACATCGCCCTCTACTAGCGGTCTCGGCCCATAACAGCAATGTCGGACGTGAACAATCTAGGACTAGGGGTAAAGTAAGGATGCCTCGCTACACTAAGGTGTTTTCAAAACGAAGTAAGCAATCGGTGATCAAACCAGTCTATGATGAAATGCAGTTCGACTTTGTGAAAGGCCTTATTGTTGCTGTGTTAGAGAAGCACAGATATGGAATTTTGGACGTTTCTGTACAGAGCAGTGATCCATTGCCACCAAACATTGCGACTGTGCCATGCCCACCCGATGCACAGCTGATTGTGAAGTACAAATCCCGGTTTAAATAATTGCAATACGATTGTCTTTTTGTAAATAAAGTTATTGTACAGTGTACCTGTAAACCTAACCCCTAACTTCACCATCATGGGTGGCGAACAAGCTGAGTGTCATCTTTGAATTCTCTCTATTCAGCTCACATATGTGTATGTATATATTTTTCTCATGTCTCATCTCATGTAAATGTAAATGCTGCGCACTGTTAACGGAGGGGAGGCTTGCGTATTGCAAATAATAAAACAAACAAACAAACAATAAATCTCACTTTTAACTCAACTCCTGTGGTACTTTATACTTTCCCTGACCTTCTGCCAATAATTAAATGTCTCAATTTGGGCTGCAAAGCTCGCAGACAACGGTGACAAAATTGGGGCACTTAGAACGCGCCAGCCAAGCGGGCCGTGGCATTTGGGAGAGAAGCCAGTTCCCATTTGCACATTGAGGCGCACTACATAGACGGATTCTAAACTTCAAGTTCTCATAGATGCCTATACTACGTGATGTTGCAAATAAAGAATGCGAAGGACAGCGCCCAGATGAGGCCCACAAGTCGCACTGGAAGTATAAGGGTCTATTGTTTTTTGACCTTGAGACAGGGACCATGCCGAAAGAACTACATTTGAAGGGAGTGCGCAATAACGTAAGAGACGATAAGGCAGAAAATTCAGAAACTAGACCGAGTTTCAGTTTTAGGTCAGTATACGAAAAATCATTGTTAAGAACACAGTCCGTTTTACAGACTGCATTACGAAGAGACACAATGGAAATTTCAAATATAATGTAAGTAAATCTTTACACGCTTTTATACCGGAATGAAGATTTAATGAATGGATGCATGAATAAATGAATGAATGAAGAGCTAGGAAAAGCAAGTAAATCTGTTCGTAGTGGGCACATGGGCATGCAGGTCCACTGGTCTCATCGATCTCGCTCCATGGCCCAGCCAATTTTCCCTGCACTACGGGACTGTCTCTGTATCCTTCAGCCCCTTCTCCCGGCATTTACCTTGCACTTGCCACCAGCTGGCCCTATTATTTAATTTGTATTCAACTAACCTTGTACAGCCCATCCCCATGCGCGATCAGAAAGACACCTGGCCTAGTAGGATCGCTGTCTGTCTGCCCTTGTTCCCCACCTGCCTCGTCACGCCTAGTAACACTTGAGTATAGGCGCGTTACAAATGCCATATTATATATCATATCATTCCTCACGCATGTAGACTGTCCTTTATCATTGTGTGTTGGCCTCGATTTATCTCGTTACTTTTCGCATTGATTTTAGAGACGAACATACTCCATTGAACTACCCTTGGAAGCAAATAGTTTCTGATCGGCCGTAATAAATAAAATGAGTAATATTAATGAAGTTCGGCTAGCGAGACTAATTATCATTTTTTTGTTTTCATAACAGGTATTTGATCCCTTACTGCCACTGCCATCTGTTTGAGACACCGGCGGATGGATTCTTCAGCAGACACCTGCAGCTTTGTGTCAACAACTGGAGCACGATCACCATATTATGGGACGATCGCCAAGGGCCCACATGCCCTTACGCTGTACTAGTGGCTAGAAGCAACATAACAACCTTTAGGCTGGACTAGTGCCTAGTTGATGGAACAGTGAGCGGTGAGCCTTGCGGTTCACCGCGCTTCCAAAGTGATTCGAAAATGAACACAGACTGTGTACCATAAAGGAACACCGCGTGACTCAAGATGAAACTGAACAGTTATTGCAGATACAGATAAAAGAAAATAAATGGCTTCCGGAGTTCATATGGCAATTGCTGAATATTCTCTAAACATTTAATGTCAAATAAATGTACTTTACCAAATGTACCGCGTTGCTGTTTCATTGTAAAGTACAGTTTCATATTCCGAATTGTGGCGCGCTGTGTTGTGAGTTGATCTGTGTTGGTTTCCGGGTTCTGTGTGTGCGCAGAAGACGACTGGGCGCGTTTGCCTACGCAGCACAGTAACGTCACGGGGAGAGGCGGGGAATATGAATGTTTTGATAATGTCAGGCTCAGGGGCGGGGGAATTGATTTAGTGCCGCAAAAGCAGGTCAGCCAGGGCGATCGGGGAAAAGATAGGATTATCAGGAAATGGCGGCTCTCTGGTGCTTGTTTTCGCGTGCGTTTAATGGACGAAAACTTGAGTAAGGTCCATAGGAAAGTTTTCTAAAATCGAGCCACTTAGGCTTAAAAAAACATGGCCGACCCGTTGGGACAATAACAATTTTTACTAGACCATGCCTTTAAAGTGCACTCTTGGTTTACTGCTCCTCATTTTTAAAGGGGCAATGGTTTCGATAGCTTTTGATACAACTTTGTTGAATTCATTCACTAAAGTAGATGGATCGAGTAAGTCTGGGAGTGAATTTAGTGTAGGGAGTATGAGAGGTAGAAGCTGGTCTGAGGTTATGTTCTTTTTATTTCTAGTTGGCATAGCGGATGCTATGGGATTGTTAGGGATTTGGTTGGTTTTGGCATCTATGGTGAAGGTTATAAGCGAATGGTCTGTCCAAAACTGGGGGCTGATGTTGGTGATGTTGATGTTGCAATTGTGATCAGCTATCCAGTCAAGAGTTCTGCCCTTGTTATGGGTAGGCTGAGTTACTTTTTGCAAGAAGCCAGGTTCAGCCAGGGCATTAGTGATGGATGTGGCTTGGGTATCATTGGGGTCATTGTAGCTAAGGTTCATGTCTCCCAGTAAGAGTACATGGGATGGGTTTTTTAGGTTCTCTGACAGTAGCATGGAGAGGTCCTCTTCGAAGGAGCCAATGGGGCCCGACGGCCTGTAGATAAGATGTATGGTAATAGTTTGTGAGTCTGAGATAGGTAATTTTACAGTGAGGGATTCACAGGAGTTAGCATGCATTGGGGCTACTAGTCTCATAGCTAATGTGGATTTAGCTATAAATGCTATACCCCCACTGCGGGAATTGGCTCTATCGTCTCTTAAGATCATGTAGTTTGGTGGGACGGCAATGGCCCTGCTGCCTGGTGTAGCCAGGATTCAGTGATAGCTACGAAGTCGTAGTTTTCTGTTTCTATCAAATTGGCAATTTCTGTAGCATGTGCTACTAGGGACGTTGCGTTGATAAGTGCTCCTTTGAGCGTATAAGTGGGTGAGTTTGATGTAGAAGTAGGCTTGGCATTGCTATAACTATGAGTTGTTGTAGAGTGACATGCTTTAGATTTAGGTGGTTTCAAGGGTGGTTTGAGGTCATTACTAAGGTTATGTTACCCTCACCTGGTTCCCACGGGGGCGTCGACCGGAACTGGGCCGCTGTTGTTTCCACCAGCGTGACGTGTAACGCCGCGATGACTGACTGGACTGGCCCGCTCAGCCTAGTTTGTCTGGCTCGCAAGAATATTCTTCTGCAGAGGAGAAGAGGAATTAACCACCCGTGGAATTGAGTGTCAACCCACCTTCCCCACTCCCGTTGTCTTCCCACAGATCACTCTTGATGTCCCCTCCTTAGTCTCACCTGATGGTTTGGAAGGATGAGCTCTCCATCCTGCGTCGACCGCAGGGGCGCGTTGATGACCAGTTACTTCACTGGCGTAGAGGAATTGCTGAGTTCCAGTATTGACTCTAAAGTCCAATTGTTCATAAGAGTTCAAATGTCTGATCTTCACTCTGTCCGATTCCTTGCAGGTTGCCGATTAATCCACTCAAAGATTTCCACTTGGTAAGATTCAGGTAAGTCTATTGTGGTTTTCCGCTTAGGGGCCGGGGTACGGCGATGAAGTAGAGTTGACTGTGCCGACCTGAGATGAGGTAAGACCCCCGTGGTAAATCAGGTAAGTTTTGTGGGGGGTAACTGGTATTGTCTTTGCTTTCTCCCCTTAGGGGCCGGGGTACGGCGATGAAGCAGAGTTGACAAACAAAGCGTTTGTTTTTTCGCAATAGCGTTGTAATGGGATGTACAATGTGCGAGAAGTCCGGGATAAACCTGCGGTAGAAATTGGCAAAGCCAAGCATGCTTTGAACTCCTTTGATTGAACTTGGCGAAGGCCAATTAAGAATGGCATCCACTTTTCGTGTATCCATCCGGATTCCTCTCGGGGTCAGAATAAATCCAAGGAATTCCACTTCTGTAGTGTGGAAGATGCACTTTTCCAGTTTAGCATATCATTTATGCTGGCGTAACTTCTCTAGGACTGCTCGGACGTGTTTTACATGCTCAGATTCTGATAAAGAGTATACTAAGATGTCGTCGATGTAAAGGACCACACAAACGTCGATAAGCTCTCGGAGGACATCGTTCATGAAGAACTGGAAGGCTGCTGGTGCATTGCATAGTCCGAAGGGCATCACCTGGTACTCAAATAGTCCGTACTTGGTGCGAAAAGCAGTCTTCCATTCGTCACCCTCTTTGACACGTACCAGATGATATGCCCCCCGAAGGTCTAGTTTCGTGTATATACAAGCGTCCTTCACCTGGTCTAGTAGTTCTGGGATCAAAGGCAGTGGGTATCGATTCTTGATGGTTATCTGATTCAGTGCGCGGTAGTCTATACATGTTCTAAGGTCGCCTTCCTTTTTTTCGGTACGAAGAACAAAGCTGAAGATGCAGGGGACTTGGACGGGCGAATGACGCCATTAGCAAGGTACTGGTCTAGGTACTGGCGCAAATGGAGATTTTCGGGTTCCGTAAGGGCATAGATTCTGCTGCAAGGTGGTTGTGCTCCAGGTACAAGATCTATTTGACAATCATACGATCTGTGAGGTGGTAAGGTGTTTGCCTGTTCCTTTTGGAAGACATCCTGAAAGTCTTGGTATTCAACAGGTAATTGAATGGCTACTGGAATTACTGGGGCCAGGACTGAGTTTTGAGTTTTCCTTGGGTAGCAGGTGTGAGCACATTCTGGGAAGGTTAGCCTCTTCTCTCGCCAATCAATACAGGGATTATGTTTTTCCAACCAAGGTATCCCCAGTATCAGCTGAAACTGTGGGGCCTTGATTAAGTCAAACATCATAGCCTCTCGATGCCCATCTTGACTCAGCAATGTCATCTCTGCAGTGGAATGAGTTACGGGTCCAGAGGCAATTTCCGTTCCATCTACAGTGGTGACAACATCGGCCGTGGTCTTGCGGGTGAGAGATAGATTCATCCTGGTAGCCAATTCCCAGTCCAAGTAATTTCCTATGGCTCCACTGTCTACGTACGCCTTTACCACGTGCATGCATGATGGCTGCTCTGGATCTACAAGGACCATGGGTATGGTGAAATGCGAGGTCAGAGTGTCCTTCTTTAAGCTCGGCAAGCCGACCTCTACGCTTGCCGGGCGTGGTCGTTTCCCGAGTCAGATTTCACATGGTTTTCGTCTGCTGCTCCTATAACTTTCTTGGGTGGTTTTACAGGGCAGTTCCGAAGAAAATGACCAGTAGTTCCGCAATATAAACATAATTGCAGTTGCCGTCTTCTATCTCTCTCCTTTTGGGTTAAGGGTCCTTTAACCCCCCCGATTTGCATAGGTTCTGAGACATCTACTCCCTTGGAGCTTACATGGGTTTTAACCAACACCCTGTTCTCAAACTTGGTTCGGTCAGCCTTCCTGGTTTGAAGTCTGTGATCGAGCTGGACCACTAGATCTATATATTCAGCACAGTCTTGAGGTGGGTTCACGATTTGGGCCAAAACATCTTTGAGTTCTCCCCGAAGTCCTCGATGGAATAATGTGATTCGCTTGGCTTCAGGCCATTCGGTTTCCACTACTAATCTATTGAAAGTTGCAATGTAAGATAAAAGATCCTGGTTACCTTGACGTAGGGATAAAAGTTCTCTGTCCAAAGCCTGTCGTCGGGAGTGTCGGGCGAATAGTCTTTCCATGCTTGTTCGAAAACCCTGGAAATCTCGAAGAATCGGGTCATCCTGGTTAACTAGTGGAATGGACCAATCCGCCGCACTGCCGCTGAGATATGACAGTACAAAGGCTACCTTGGCCTGATCGTTTGGGAAAGCTACAGGTCTACATAAAAAGTGCAAGCAGCATTGATTCATGAATGTTGCAAACCCTTTTGGGTCTCCGGCAAAGCGTTCAGGCGGAGCCAAAGTAACGGCACCAGGTAAATTTATCTGCACCGGGTTACTCGATGGTACAGGAGCTGGACTTGCCCCAAGTCCTGGTAGAGGTGTTTGTCCAGCCTGGCTCTGTAATAGTTGTCTGGCCAACTCATCAGTTCGTTCTTTTGACACTATCAGTTCCCTCCTGAGGGCATTGGTTTCTTGGCGGGCGGAATGCACTTCGGCCCTTAATTCCCCTAATAATTGGGCCAACTGATCAGTTTCCGAGGTCTCCATGACGCCCAGGTGGGTATTTGTGGGTAGGCTTCACGTTCTGTTACGCTCACCTGGTTCCCACGGGGGCATCGACCGGAACTGGGCCGCTGTTGTTTCCACCAGCATGACATGTAACGCCGAGATGACTGACTGGACTGGCCCGCTCAGCGTAGTTTGTCTGGCTCGCAAGAATATTCTTCTGCAAAGGAGAAGAGGAATTAACCACCCGTGGAATTGAGTGTCAACCCACCTTCCCAACTCCCGTTGTCTTCCCACAGATCACTCTTGATGTCCCCTCCTTAGTCTCACCTGATAGTTTGGAAGGATGAGCTCTCCATCCTGCGTCGAACGCAGGGGCGGGTTGATGACCAGTTACTTCACTGGCGTAGAGGAATTGGTGAGTTCCAGTATTGACTCTAAAGTCCAATTGTTCATAAGAGTTCAAATGTCTGATCTTCACTCTGTCCGATTCCTTGCAGGTTGCCGATTAATCCACTCGAAGATTTCCAAATGGCACTTGGTAAGATTCAGGTAAGTCTATTGTGGTTTTCCCCTTAGGGGGCCGGGGTACGGCGATGAAGTAGAGTTGACTGTGCCGACCCGAGATGAGGTGAGACCCCCGTGGTAAATCAGGTAAGTTTTGTGGGGGGTAACTGGTATTGTCTTTGCTTTCTCCCCTTAGGGGCCGGGGTACGGCGATGAAGCAGAGTTGACTGCGCCGACCCGAGATGAGGTGATTACCTCCCGTGGTAAATCAGGTAAGTCCTTGGGGGTAGCTTGTATAGCCTTAGAGAGTCCCCTTGCTCACCTTGCTGTCTTTGTCTCCTTAGGTGTCGGAGGGCGGCCGCGAGATGGAGAGAGAGAGAGTTCAGCGCGGCGCCGTAAGAATGCGAAGCGATGCTTCAAAGACTTCTGTCTTTCAGTTCCGTGGCGAAATGGATCAGGATTCAGGTAAGGATTAAAGTTAAAACTCTTGTTCTAACCTTTATCCTTATTTTCTTCTTGTTTCAGGAGTCCCAGGACTGAAGCGGGCGTGGCTGAAGACTGGAGCTGCTGAGAACACGGTGAGCATTACGCTGCAGCAAGCAGAATAACGCGAAGCACGTGTGGCTGTCCGGGCGTGGTTTAAATAGCCTTGGAGCAAGATCCAGGTAAGTATTCTTCCACAGCCCCACCCAAGTAACAAAATAGTCCCTTCAGTAAAATAGTCCCTCCTAAGCCTCATTTGGCTTGAGTCTTCATGCAGCATGGTCTGCCTCAGGTGAGTATGCAGCATGGTCTGCTTCAGGTAAGTTATCAATAATGAGCCTGGCGCCCATGGCGCCAGGACTGACTTTATCTTTATGAGCCTGGCGCCATAGGCACCAGGACTGCACCCAAACAGCCCCTAACTGGGGCTTTTGGGCATGCTCCAAGTGGCATGATGCCTGCTTCCGGGGCTGCTGGGCCTGGTCTGGTCTTCCGGGGGCAGGCATCATGACAGGTTAGTAGTACTCGATTTAGGATGAGTATTTTTAGAGTAATGGCTAGTCTGGAGTCTAGCTGGTGGGTCGTATATTTTAGGTAGTCTTGAGCGTAACTTAAAGTTCCCGAGCAAGATGTTGCAAGGAACATTTGTTCTAGTCTCGTTAAGTGAGGCATTAGGCAGGCGAAATGTTATCGTTTGATCTGAGTGACTAGTCCTGGTAGTCTGCAAGGGGTTTTGTGCAGTCTGGCACCCAGTTAAGGGTAGTGTGGTCATGATAGCTAGTATGTAGAAGGTCATGGCAAGCATCATGTACTATAGTATGCTGCTGCAGTGGTATCTATGGTATTTGACTTCAGACTAGCATTGAAGTCACTAAGGTCTAATTCGACTTTGCAGGGAGATCACAGTAGGCTAATTAAACTAGGCATGGAGTTCACGGTAGGCTAATTCAACTAGGCATGGAGATCACAATAGGCTGATTCAACTAGGCATGGAGATCACAGTAGGCTAATTCTGCTTTGCAGGGAGATCAACTAAGCATGGAGATCACAGTAGGCTAATTCGACTTTGCAGGGAGATCACAGTAGGGTAATTCAACTAGGCAATAGAGAAACTAGGGATTGGCCCAGGGAAGCATCTGACCAGAACTGTCTAGGCAGGAAAGAGAGGGAAATGAAAGGCCAGCAGAATCTGTTGGCAGTGAGAGGTGTTAGGGTAAGGCTTGAGGAAAACCAAGAGCCCAGCAGGGAGTGTGCAGCAGGTGGAGGACACTTGGAGGAGACTTATTTTGTGCTTTGGAGAGAATGATGGTATGGCGTTTGAATTCAGATAGTGGTACCAATTTTGTTGTTCGTGTGTGAGTGAGTGAGAGATTAAAGATAATTGTTTGTTTGTTTGTTTATTTTATTTATATCGCGCACCTGACCCGGAGGTAATTGGGCGCTAGAGGATAGTAATGGTTACATTATATACATTACATTACATGGCATAGTATAGACAGTTGTGTACATGAATACAGTTTGAGCATTCAAGGAGAGATTACCATGGTACATATATACATATTGAACATTATACATATTATACATAGGTCATAGCAGTAGTATGGAAAGGATTATACATACTAGTTGGGCAGACCACCTAGCGGTTAGTAGTATCAAGAGCTGTAGTTTTATGTTTTGCTGAGTATCCATGTGATAACATGGCTTCTGAATTTGTTGAAGGTTTGAATAGTCTGAATATTCTGAGGGAGAGTGTTCCAAAGCAAGACGGCTAATACGGGGAAGCTAGTGCCTCTGGCTCTTTTTAGATTATATCTGAGCACCGCCAGACATGGTATGTTGGATGATCTAGTAATTCTGTTGGATACCTTCCATGTGAACTTATCTGTGAGATAGGGGGGGGGGGGGGCTTGGTAGTTAAGCGCTTTGTGAGTGAGGCAGATAGTTTTCAGGACAATTTTGTCATGTATAGAGAGCCACCTGTAGTGCTTTCTAGTTTCTGAGATGTGCTCTCTTTTGGGAATATTCAACGCTGCTCTGAGCACGTTGTTTTGCATGATCTGGAGTTTATTTAAGATGGTTTTGTTCGCTCCTAGGTAAAGGCTGTTGCAGTAGTCCAATTTAGATTGTATGAGCACTCTCGCCAGAGTAAGGCAGCTGGTGGGGGATAGTAAAGTTCTACAGGCTCTGATCAACTTGCCTGTGTGGGCTGCGGCCGATGAGATCATGTTAATCTGCTTACTTAGGTTAGACTGGGCATCAAGGTAGAAGCCTAAAGTTTTTACATGTTTGGCAATGGGTATACTGCTCCCATCGATGAGGATATTTGTGTAGTGAGAACTTAGTTTGAGAAGGTTGTTAGATGATCCGACTAGGAGTAATTCTGTCTTATCATCATTCAGGCAGAGACCATGTGTGGCCATCCATGCCTGAATGATGATGTAGACTTTGTTGATCCGCGCGACATCTATATCATAGGTTCCTGAGAGGGGTAGGAGTATCTGGGTGTCATCCGCATAATTTGTGTAGGTGACACCAAGACGGTCCAGTTTGTCAAATAGTGTCTTTGTAAAAATGTTGTACAAAGTGGACGAGACGCAGGATCCTTGAGGGACTCCGCAGGTGATGGGGATGGGGTCAGCGGCTGCTGAGGGTGAGAACACGCGCATAGTTCTGTTAGCGAGGAAAGATCGGATCCAGGCAACTGCAGAACTGGAGAAGTGTGCCGCTGAGGAAAGGTGGTTACAAAGTATGGAGTGATCCACCAGATCAAAAGCCGCAGAGAGGTTGAGTAGAAGTAGGATGGCCATCTTTCCTTTGTCTTTTAATTCATCGATCTGGCTTTGGAAGTTGACAAGTGCGGTTTCTGTTCCATGCTGGGGTCTGAAGCCAGATTGAAGGATATCAAGTAATTTGTGAGTTTAAAGATAATCTTGTATTTGCAGGTAGGTTATTCTGTCCAAAGTTTTCAGTAGAAAAGGGACTGTCGTATTTGGTCTGTAGTTAGTGGGTATAGCTGGGTCAAGGGTCTGTTTTTTTAATAGTGGTAGAACCCAGGACTGTTTGAGGTTACTAGGGACGGAGTTGTTAGAGAAGGAGAAGTTTACAAGTTTAGTAATGAATGGGGCAAGGTCTCTAGCTGCATCTTTTATAATCTGGGCTGGGCAGCTATCGCCCTTACAGTTAGATGGTTTAAGAGATGCAATGATTTTGTGGAATTGTAGAAGGAGAGCAGAGGAGGGGTTGAGAGTAACAGTGTGTGTGTGAGAGAGAAAGAGACATAGGGAGAGAGGGATAGAGAGAAAGATCTGAGAGGCAGGAGGGTACAGGAGCACAGAGACAGGGGTAATGTTGGGAGTAATGAGATTTTGAGGGAAGCAGATACGATCAGGTGGGAGCTGGAGGGAGCAGATAGGAGAAGTGGGACAGAACAGTAAGACCAGAGGGAGAACTCACAAAAGACATGGAGGGTGGAGACAGAAGAAGGCAGAGAGAGAAGTGAGACCTGGAGACAGAGTGTAAAGAGAGAGAGAGAGAGAGAGAGAGAGAGAGAGAGAGAGAGAGAGAAAGCAAGACAGAAAGAGACAGAGTGAGGGAGAGAAGAGAAAGAGGGTAGAGAGAAAGATGGTGGAGAGGAAAGGGTGGTACGTGAGGCAGTCGAGCAAGGAAAAGGTTGAACAATGGTTATCTGGAGGAAAAGCACACCAGGAAAACAGACTACCTTGATAGGTCACATAGGAAGTCTATGAGGGAGTTAGAGTGATAATGCAACAGTCTTTAGGCTTTCATTATGAAAGGGACAGATTAAACAGCATCGGCCCCCTGGCTGTAGACAACCATTATAACTATCAAACCTTTAGGAGAGGGGAGCCTGGGATAGGGAAGTGGGAGCTCCCTTCAGGGATGGTGGAAAGGTTACAAGGATCATCCCTAGTCTTGGTGCCCCAATTGTCTTGTGCATCATTGGGAACACTGTCACAGTATGCCCACATTTGTTTATGTAAGAGTTCAGGTATTTAAGAGCAATGTTATGAAGCATTTGGAAAATAATACAGTTGATTTTGTATATTATTCCCTTTTCAATGGGAAGCCAGTTGATACATTTCAGGCCTGGTGAGATATGGTCCCAGGGCCTGAACTCAAAAAGAAGTCTAGCTGCTTTACCTTGTTAGTTTTGAGATAGAGACTATTTCAATGGTCTAGGTGAGAGGACAAGGGCTCTGGTCACCTCATGTTTCTGTGTCATTTTCAAGTATGGGATCATTCTTCTAATGATCTAGAGCTGGATGTTTGGGCTAGTGAGTATATCTGTGATTATAGTAACAGTGTAATGTAAATGATACCTAGATTCCTTACGTGGTCCAACTGGCTGGGTGCTGTACTGATGCAGGGTGGCCATTTGAAAACAGTTTGCATCCCAAAGAAGGTAATCTTTGATTTAGACAATTTAAAGCAGAGATTATTATCTATGGTCCAACCCTGGATAATCTGGAGGGGTTCAGTTATACTCTGATTGTTGTTCTCAGGTTTCAGGATCAAATGTACCTGAGTATCATATGTGTATAATTGGAAGGAGTTTGAGAAGAGTACGATAGTATCTGCTATGGTTTTAACGTAAACATTAAATAGCCATGTGAATAAGAGTGCCCCCGGTGGATTTCACAATTTACTCAGAAAACTGTTCAGCTGAAGTCTCCCATTTTCGCACTTAGGGTGCGATCGTCAAGGTTAGTTGATGATTGACTTCACTGCAGTACCATCCATTCCCATCTGAACTTTTAATCTTTGTATTAGTGTCCAATTATTGACTGTATTGTAGGAAGCCAATACATCAAGGGGTACTAGGGCTTATGGTGTGTTGTTAAGTGCTTTCAGAGTTTCCTCTTTCATGAAAAGGAAACTTGTTTCCGGACGTCTTTTTTTTTTAATGGAAATCAGAGTGGTTTTCATGAATAGGAAGTTCTCTTCACTGTGAAGGACCAGTAGGGTGGTAGTTACCTTTTTGCATGATTTTAGCCCTGTAAACAATGTTACATATGATGATTGGTTATTTACAATGTGCTTAATACCCAGAGGTTTCTAAGCGCGGACCTGGGGATCAAACCTTTGATGCTCCGTGTCGTCTTGCTTCCAAAGCAAGCTCGTTGCCCCTGAGCTATCCTCCCAAGACCTGCGTCTGTAGTTTTCACGTATATCTGTGTCTGCACTCATTTGATTTAGGTGGGGTGTTATGGTGATATCCTTTAGTGTTGTTGGCATACTGCTTGATGTTAGTGGTGCATTTCAAAATTTGGCCAATGGCTCCTTGATCTGGGTGGCTGGGAAAGGGCCAGATGGTTCAGCGGTTTCATTTCTTAGTGATATTAATCAGCTCTTCAATTGTAATAGAGGTGAATCCCTAAATTTGACAGACGGCCCTGGATAATGGTAGCTGTGCCATTTGATCAGTGCTGGTGATCAATGTTGGCTTGAATCTTGACAGGTGTATCCTGACAGGCCCAAACAAGAGAGTTGGCCAGTTCCTCTAAGGATTTGGGTTGGTTACTAGTTTGTTTTTTGGGTCGGTTAGATAATTGTACATTTTGAAAACCTCTTTAGTCTTACATTGTGCAGAAGAGAAATGGTTTTGATAGCATGTTTTTTTTCTTTCTTACAATGGTCCTATGGTAGCCACTGCTTTGCCCTAAGATTGAATCATCATGAGTCGAACATGAAGCATTTTAGGCTCACTTTCATTTAGAGGGCACACTTTCCAGGCGAGGTGCCAATAGAGAATTTTGAAATGTCAACGTTGGATGATAGTTTTTGAATCACACTAAGCAATGTCCTACTTTATGTTTAAATGACAGTATATGATATGCCAATTTCAGCTGTTGAATGACGATAGGTAGGGTGCAGTGTTATGTATTTATGTGAAAGAAATAATTGTATGGTAATAGATTTTATATGACACTAGTTATAAATATAATCTATATTTTATTTTGATAAGACTACAGTGGCTAGCATGTCACAGTAAGAATTACATGCATGAGCTAAGAGAGTCAAAATTATTGAGTGATTGTGCATAAACTGCATTTTCACTTTAGCTCGCATCCAGACAAAGGGTATAGGCACCCTGGCCCTTTTATGCTACTTTGAGTCCCAAAATCATTTCCCATCCAGAGAAGTGAAAGACCAGAATTCTGAGTGAAAGGGGGGCATGCTAGAGGGTGAGTCTGTTGCCATGCCAAGCCAGTATCGCATCACACAACCTAACTGATAGAAGGAATGAACACATCAGTGACATGGCGACGTCTGCTCTGGTGGAGGGCCAATGGCCCTAAAATGCCAAAAGGGAATTGTGAAATTAAGAATATCATTAACAAATGAGCATGCGCTTCTGTGGGAGCAATGCGATCTACATGTTTGGCCACATAACGCTCACAGCATTGTGAAGTTGTGACATCAGTTACCTATTATCTACTCTCCTGTGTCTGATGCACATCAATGTTATGTACACCATCACTGTTTGCACAGGAGAAGGTGAATGGCACACCTGTGCTGTCCATATTTATTACAGCCAGTTATATTAATGGGCACACTGTTACCATTGCTGTGGATCACAGTTACTCCCCGAGTTCCATATCGATAGGGCAGAGAGATGTAAACTGATCTAAGTTATGTGCATGTATTTCAATTTCCATCTACTGACCGTGCCAACAACCTTAGGAGGGGCATGGGGAGGATGATGGTGATACTGAAGATTCCATGCAGTGGACTTGCTATCCCGGCCCACACACCATGGAAAAGACATCATCACCACCACCTGCAACCCCCATCCTGCCCCCACCCTGCAAAAGCACGGCCATCTAGCTGCTGCACCACAGTGACACCATCACCACTTCCAAATAGGTTTTGGATATTGTCAGTGTGGCCACACTCATCTTCCTTAAGCAGAGGGTGGGGGACATTTGGCGTGTGGTAGATTTGACGGGGCACACCATCCCTCCCCTAGAGCCATCTCTTTCCACATTAGTTAGGCAGGTAGCCACTCCTTCAGTGCCACTATGATCTTCGCTATCCCTGCACAGGCATCCACTGTCCCACTTCCAACTTTTTAACCCTTGCTCCTGCCACACGGTCTGACTGTGCCATAGTGGGCATTTCAGAGTGACCATCAGCCACAGAACCAGTCCATGTATATGTAGAGGAGAATGAGAGGGAATTGGCGGATGACTGTTTATTGATGGTGCAGATCCATGGGCATATAATGAAATTCATGACAGACTGACTTCACAAATAACAGCCACAACCCTTCCTGCACCCTGCATCAATATCTATGTTTGCAATGTCAACCCTGGTAGTTTCCATCCAGAGAGCAACGCCATACCAAAGAGTATCCTCACTCCACTCACCCCCCCATGAGCTCACACAACTCCTCACCTTCCCCTGACACACAGCTGGCAAAAGCCTCTAACTTTTGATTTGAAGCAAAAATAATCAAGTAAAAATGATGAATCTGTGGAAAATAGATTCTGGATGTTGTGATCAGACCACTTTGCAATCCCCTTCACACTCACTCTATCACCAGGATCCCTGCACCTGCCGCACATCCCCCCTGCTCCTATCCAGGCAAATCAAACACATTACCAACAAAGACTCAGCACCAATCTACACCATCACCAGACAAACACTCAACAAAATTGCCCCTCTCAAAAAAACATGGCTCAACAGTTCCCTCCTCTCCCACAAGCAGAAAACCATACGCCTGGCAAAAGAACCATTTCCCCGCCACCAGAACACCACTCAAACACTGCTGCAACAACAACAAAACAGTCAAATACAGTGCCAAAGCCACCCATTACCACACAGAATGCACATCCACCAGCAATTGTACACAGAAATTATTCAACATTGTCAAATCTCTCTCCAAACCATCATCCACACCTTCCACACCCCCATGCACTGCAGTATGCGGCTCCCTCATAGACTACTTAAATTCCAAAATACACAACACCAGGCAAGTCCTTCCCTCTGCTCTCCCGCTTTCATCCCCCACTCCTGAACATACCAACACATGGGACAACTTCCACCCCATCGTCACAATCAACACAAACACCCTTGTTAACCTTACTGCCAAAACAAAACCTGCACACTTCCTACAGTATGCACGCTGCCCTGAAGCCACATCCATTTGTATCACCACCCTTGCTCCTCACTGGATCAACATCATCAACTCCTGTCTCCCAGGTGGCACTATCACCTTCTGCACTAACATCTGGACAAATCTCACCCCACCTCCATCTCTTTACCCCACACTCCCGAGAATCACTTCGTCATCACTATCCTGCCATACCTCACCAGAATTATGTAATGCTTTGTCACAACCCAAATGCAACAACACATCACCACAAACAATCTACTAAATCCCTTCCAAACTGGCTTTCGGGCTTCACACACAATCACTACACTTCACACTACACGTTACCTCCACAACATCACTGACAATAGACCCACAGCACTACTCATACTCCTCGAACTCTCTACAGTCTTCAACACCATCGACCAAACCATTCTACTTGTCATTCTAGCCCACAGGATGGAGCTCTCAGGCTTTGTCCTTGACTGGTTCCCTTTATTCCTTACTGACAGGTCACACTTTGTATTTATGCCTCCTTGTCGATCTGACCCTCTCGATCTACACTCCTCTTCAACCTATATGTTGAATCTCTTGGATTGACCCTTACCGAACACAATGTCCATTCGCACCAATGCACAAATGACACACACATATACTTCCAAATCACACCCACATCACAATTCTACAACCTCAAGAGGTGCCTCTACACTATCACTACCTGGATGGTCACCCACTTCCACAAACACAACCCTTCCAAAAGAGGATAACTCCTCATCTGCCCCCTAGACACAAACCTGGACTCACCCTGCAGATCAAAGTACTAGCCACAGATAACACACACATATCCCTCTCCACACCTGTCAAATCCCTTGGCTTCACCATCGATCCCCACCTTTCCTTCACACACAGCATAGTTGCTGACACCAAAACATGCAACCTACACTACACCTCCTACTAAAGATCAGACGCCCCAATTCGTCTCTGCGTCTTTGCATTCTTTTCTCTCTCAATTTCTGCTCTTCCTCTTCTTCTCTCTTTTTTTCTAGCCTGTCTCGTTCTTCGATTGCTCTCTACCTGTTATCATATTTTCTTTGTTCTTCCGCTCTTTCCTTCTTTCTTAACTGCTCTTCCTAATACAGTTGCTCTCGTCTGAATTTACTCTTCTTTTTAGCCTCATCTTCTTTCAATAATTGTTCCCGTTCCCTATCTTTTTTTATCTTTCTCGTCTTGATCTTCCCCTTGCCGTACTTCCTCAATGCTCTTTCCATCTAGTTTGCGCAATATCTGACCACCCATCCATTCATTCTGTATGAGCGCTATCTTGTCAGCTTTACCATTTTCTCCTTTCCATCTCTTAATTTCCCATTCTACATCTAGAGTCATAGTCGGTCGTTCACGTCTCTCTTTGTCCCGTGGGACTTTAGAGATCACATCCCTTTCTGGAGTTTTTTCCGGACTTTCGTCACTGCTATACGCAGGCGGCTCATACATCGGATTACTATGTCCTGCTGCTGCCTTAAGCTCTTTTAATGGATATATTCCTTCATCTTTCGGTTTATCATCATTTTCTTTAAGCACGGTGGTGGAAGCAGAAGGCTCAACACCCCCCTCTTTACACTGGTTAAGCATCCATTCTTCTTCACCGTTTTTCCTGGTACATTTTCCAAAGCTCCAGGCTAGATAATCTTTTTTCTAACTTCTTGCCCGTGTACGCTGCCTGCAAGTATGTGGTCATGTGTTGCAAAACTGCTTTTGCCAGTGATCCCCTTGTGGCCACGGCATGAACATTTTATCTGTCATGCCCCTAATCCATTCTGCACCATATTTAAGCTTGGGTGCGTGTTTTGGCAGCTGTTTGCACAGGTGCATAAGTGGAGTAACATCTTCCATCATGACAAGTCACAATTGGCTGTCAATACTTACCGTCGTTTAACACAGAAAATACTTTTTTAGAAAAATAACACAATATGAGCGTGCACCAATCGTTCAGCTCCAATCCTCTATGTCTCACTTTACTTCAGTCTACTTGTATTGGTCAATACCTTTATCAACTAAAGAAATAAATAATCTATTCTCAGCCTTTTACCACAATCTATAGGTTGTCGCTCTTTGACATTTCACCATTTCTTTATCACATATAATACATACAATATACAGACAGACAGACTGACAGACTGGGCCCAGCCCACATATACTTCCACCAGCGCTCCTCATGGCTACTCGCCCCTAATAATGACTCTGATCGGAGTGTGAATTGTTTTCTTTAACAGATCTATCTGTTTGTCTCCTATATATCCGTTGCACATTTTAAAACTACTCCTTCTAAACATCCTTGACGTAGGATTCTGGGCTTATCTTTTATGGATCGCTCCTTGTCCACAACCAAATACTTTTACTCAACGCTCTTCGTCGTTAACTCAAATACCCAACCAACCCTCTGTTACTCTTTCCCCATTATCACTTTCCCCATTTAATACACAGTTATGTTTTGCCAGCTCTCTCAATCTACTCATCATTCGCTTTTCAGCTCCTGACACTTGGGATCATCTCCTCCTTAACCAGCCACTTCAGCCTTCGGTCCGCTCAGCTGCCCGTAGAAACCGGGAGGGGAATTCCGTGAAAGAGGGATCTGTCCCACCTATCTTTTAGTGACTTGCACGTTTTTACTACTGGCCGCTATCTACAGGGAGCTTCACATTCCTCCAGCTAAATGGCGGAGGACATCCGATATTTTCAAGACCCTTAAAAGCCTACTGGGTCGACGGACCTCAACCCATCCTCTCTCTGTTACCACATGAACCCATTGACCTAGGGCCCATTAAGACGAGGTAGAAATACTTTGAGATGGATGGGGATGCAGAAGTTACTCAAACATCAATAATTAAACCGATTCAGGAAGTTGGCAAAAGTGGGTGCTGTTTTATTTGCAATTGTCTAAAACAGAGTTGCAACTGACATCAATGGACGTTCGCTCGATTTCTCTCAGCGGGTACATGAAAAAACACAGTTATATAGTAAAAAAATCATCATAAGTGACGTCACACTACGTGGAAAACTACAACAACCTACTTGGGGATGTTATAGGATTACAGGTTACATCTAAGTATACATTACATACTCACAGGGGAATCGATTGGGTCCCTACTGTCAGGTGGGCAACTAAGCCCATCCCAAATGCAAATTATCTTTCGTGTCATACTAATACTCGACACTTCATTGGTTATACAAACTATAGGGCTTTCTGATAAGTGGCCCCCTACCATTGGCTTGGCACCTTTGTACCCTTCTGGAATATTCCCCGCGCTAGCAGCACTCAGGCTACCATACCGGGTGCATGGAAGGTCGGCATGATCATGCCTCCCCTTTCAATTAGCCCCACACCTGTCATCACTCTTGCAGTCTGCCAGTCAATTAGGCTTTGAACTTGGCCTTGTAGAGGCTCTCTGCACTTGAGAAATAAAGGGAGTATCTTCTTGGTTTCAGTGTAGCTCGACCCAATGTTTATTTTGATCTGACCATGTGACTGGGAGACCGCATTTTCAAGCCTTTTGCAGCATTTAATTGTATTAAATGATGAACTCTTGACGCATTCAGTGTATTTCCATTTCAGCTCAAACAGAAGTTGTTTCTTTCTCACATTCATAGTAACTACTTGATTGACACCCAGGCTTACAGTGGCCTCGTCTTCTTGGTGCTGGGCCAGCCAAGCCTTTCTTTTTTTTTTTCAACATAGATATTTTATTTATTGTCAAAGAAAAGAAACAACAGTCAGACAATCGACATCAGTATTAGCATAAACATAATATATAGCACAGTTCATTCTTTGCGGCATCAGGGGGACCAGGGGGGACCAGCGGTGGAGCATTCTGCCTGGAAATAGTACTTAATCTCGTGGCTCAATCCAGCCAGCGGGTGGTTGGGGGTTTTTGCGTAAGTCCCGGAAAGCATTCTGCGTAGGCCATGAATGGAGCCCATGTGTTTCGGAAGGGGTTTAGATTGCCCATGCGAAATGCTGTAATCTTTTCCGCTGTGACAATGTCCCAGCACTTAGCCCACCATAGCGGGATAGAGGGTCCTTCGGGGTGCTTCCAAAGTCGGGCGAGGGCTATTTTGGCTGCTGTTAACAATTGTGTGCACAAGCGAGCCATATTCCCCGATAGTGGCATTTCCCCATCCCCGGTGTGCCACAACAGAATAATTCTGGGGTCGCAGGGAATGGAGAGGCCTGTGATTGTCTGGATGTGATTCAGCACTCCTCTCCAATAATGTGCTGCTTTCGGGCATTCCCAGAGAAGGTGGAAAAGCGATCCCTCTTGGAGACAGCCTCTCCAGCAGTTCGGTGAGGGACTGGTGCCAGATTTGTACAGTTGGGTTGGCGTGATATAATACCTCTAGCATACCTTATATCCCCCTTCCCTGTTGGTAACACATTGGGTGCTTTTGTGAAGACTTGTCCCTATTCTGCTCCATGCCTCTGGCTCCAAGGGGCGCCACAGGTCTCTCTCCCAATTTGCCATATATCTTTCCTTTGCCTCTGGGTTTGTCTTTTCCAGGAGTTGGTAGAGAGCGGATATCTTACCCTTCGGAGGGGAGGGTGTTAATGTGAGTTCCAGGGGCGTTAAGTCTCTAGAGCCAAGCTCATTGATGACGCACTGAGAGATCCAATGGCGGATTTGTGAGTAGCGGAATCTTTCCTCCTTGGGGATTTTGAACCTTGTTTTGCAATCCTCGAACGAGAGGGGCCGGCCACCCTCCAGGAAGTCTGAGATCCTGTGGAGGCCGCCTGCCTTCCACTTGGCGAAGCTGCGGTTGCAGAGGCCTGTGGAGAATCCTGGGTTATCCCAAATCGGAGTCTGTGGGCCCAAAGAGCTCATGATTCCCCATTTCCTGGCCATGGCTCTCCAGCTGTCCACCGTGTTGCACGTTGCTGGTAGTGGATTCAGGGTGGGGGGAGCTTTCCAGGACTGGATATGTGGCAAGTCGGTCAGGGGTGGCTTGCACCATGCTTCCTCAAGTTGCAGCCAACATGGGGGATCCTCGGTGCGGGTCCAGGCGAAGGCGTGTGACACTTGGGCCACTCGCTTCTATCTAGAGATATCCGGGACGCTTAGTCTGCTCAGATGGCGACTCGATCATTATTTTCTTTGAAATACGAGGTCTCCCCCCCAAATAAACTTCATAATTTCCTGCTGCAAGTAGATGAGGTCCTCCTCTGGGATATGGGTTGGGAGCGCTAGGCAGTGATACAGCACTCTAGGAAGCAAGTTCATTTTTACTGCCGCTACTCGGCCCAGCCAGGAGATCTCCTGCTTATTCCACCGCTTTAGGTCCACCCAAAGCTCTTTAAATAATTGTGGGAAGTGTTTATAGATCAGAGAACTGGCTTTAGGAATCTGGACCCCCAGGTATTCCAACATGATTTTGGCCCATGGGATGGGGAGTTCGGGGCTAAGGATGTCTCTCTGTCGCTTTGGTAAGTTGATCGGCAAGGCTGAGGACTTATCATAGTTCACTCTGAACCCGGAGACCGCCCCAAATGCCTCGAGTTCTTCTAGCAGGGACTGCAGCGATGTGTCCAGGTCAATGATGGTTAGGAGGACATCGTCCACATAGAGTGCAACTTTATGCTCTATCCCGCCTACGGTGACCCCCCTGATGCTCGGGTTTTGTCAGATCCTCTCGGCAAACGGCTCCATAGACAGGGCGAACACCAGGGGGGACAGCGGACAGCCTTGGCGGGTGCCTCTAGATATGGGTATGGCCTCCGATTTTGTACCGTTGATTCATAGCGGTGTAGATGGGGTCGAATAATTTGCCATAGTCCAAGTTATGAAGTTACGGCCCAGTCCCATGCTTGTGAGGGTGCTTCGAATGTAATCCCATTTTACTAGATCAAAAGCTTTGTGTGCGTCAAGGGAGATAATCAGTAGTGCAGTCCCCATTCTGTTCGCGGATTCAATAATGTTTAATGTTCGTCTGATATTATCATCTGTCCCTCTACCCGGGATAAAACCAGTTTGATCTTTGTGTATTAACTCAGGGAGGATCCTACCCAGTCTATCTGCTAGCACCTTGGAATAGGTTTTCCCCTCAGTGTTTATTAATATTATTGGCCTATATGAGGCCGCCTGTTCGGGGTCCTTCCCTGGTTTCTGGAGTAGGATAGTGGTTGAATCGGCCATAGAATTTGTTACTTTCTCGGTGGTCAGAAAGGAATTAAATAGTAGGGTAAGTTGGGGAGTTAGGACGCATGTAAATGTTTTATAATAATAATATTAATAATAATAATAATAATAATAAAACTTGGTTGTCAGCCCATCTCGGCCTGGGGCGGTGTTATTTAGTGTTTTTATGGCTTCTAGGATCTCCTCTGAGAAGATCACAGCTTCTAAGGAGTTGAGGGGTGTGGTGACAGCTGGGGCGCGGAATGGCAGTAGGTAGTGTTTCTGCTTAGTCATTTCTTCCAGAGAGGAAGGCGGCCCTTGCATAATCGACCTGTGATGGCTCACTAAAATCTCTATTATGTCCGGAGTGGTGTATTTGTTTTTCCCATCCGGCCCTTTGAGGCTTATGATATTATTCCTGCTGTGTGTCTTCTGTAGTTTGTATGCTAGTATACGGTTTGCCTTATTATTTTTATAATAAAAGTGCTTTGTATACACCAAAGCCTTGGCGGTGCGGTCGACCCAGTGCATCTCTAGAGCCCTTCTGGCCTTTTTTAATTCCCTGTCCTCCGTTCTGGAGTGTTGGGCCTTTAGTTCCTTTTCTAGTGTGGAGACCTTGGATTCCAGGGCCAGCGTGTGGAGCTTGGAGATTCTGAATTGTTCAGCGGCTGCGCTAATAAACACTCCCCTTATTACTGTTTCATAGCCTCCCACAATAACCCTATTGTGTCTTCGGGGCTCTTGTTCTCCTTGAAGTAATTAACCAAGGCGTCTTCCGCCTCTCCCCTGATCACCTGGTCCAACAGAAGGGAATCATGAGCTTACAGTATCCAGGAGGATACTGGATCGAGAGGTCCGCCGAGACTGGTGCGTGATCAGATACCATGCGTGTGTGGATTTCGATCTTGCTAAAGCAGGGGAATAATCTACCAGTGGCTAATAAGAGGTCGATTCGGGAGTGTCCCCGTGCACGTTTGAGTAGTAAGTGTAGTCGCGGCTCTCTGGGTTAGCCACTCTCCATATATCAACCATGCCTGACTCTCTTAACAACCTAGCTAGGGCCTGCCCCCGGACGAAGTTTAAGTTAGACGGAGGCAGTGATTTATCTCTTACGGGGTCTGGAACTGCGTTAAAGTCGTCCCCAATGAGAAGATATCCCGTGGTGAAAGGTAGCAGTGTTGGGAGTAGTTCTAATAGGAACTTATCCTGGTTTGTATTGGGAGCATATATCCCCGCGATTGTAATTGGCTGTTCGGCAATTCACCCTCGTAGGAGGAGATATCTGCTTGCTGGGAACTTTTTTGACGAGGGGTTGATCAAAGGGAATTTATCGCTTAGCAGGATCGCCACCCCCCATTTTTCTCACCACTGGCGGCGAAAAAACCCATTTTGAAGTGCTTAAATTTGATTCGGTGCTCATCGGTTGACAGGAGGTGAGTTTCTTGGAGAATTACTATGTCCCCATTTAGTGCCACTAGTCTATTCTCCACCAATGTATGCTTCCTAGGAGAGTTAAGAACTTGGACGTTCCAGGTCAAGATGCGGACATCTCTAACGTTGTCCGGGCCTGTTGGTTATGGGAGATCGCCTGGTTCTATGCGGATATCGCTGTGCGGTAGAAGGGGGGCCTTGAGAGGGTTCCCGTGCGTGTGTGTCAATGTGCCACAATTACTGATGTCTGCGTGTAAAACTTTAACAGTTAACAAAGGTATCTGGGATTCAGAACTGTTCCCAGGCCCCTTAAGCACCCCCCCCCACCCTCCAGAAACTGTTGGGATGAGACCATAAAGCTCATCCGTGGGGTTGCTAGCCAACCTCGCCGTCGGTTAATTGAGATTTGCAAATGATGGAGAGCATCTTCAAGGCCCCGGCAGCAGCGAGAGATGAATTGTTCGCTATCCTGGGCTCAGGAAAGTACGGTTGGAAATGAGTGTGGTATTAAGCTCCTAGCTGCACATGTGGGAGTACATCCATGGGTGTTAGACCCCCCCTCTCCCCTCCCGCACCATGATGAGAATAGGGCCCAGTGCGAGGGGTGCTCATACATCCTAAGGGTGTGCAGAGAGGTGTGGCACTAACCTTTCCGCCTTGACTCTGGGCAGACCTCTGCGACCTGCCGAATCAGCTTGGGTCATGCCGTTTCCGAGGGCCCTGGGGCTTGCGACGTCTGCCGGGTCGTGACCAAGGGCTGGATGATGGTGACCCGGGTTGTGACTTGGAACGTGTGTCTGGCTCGGAGTCCTTGTTGATGGATCCTTTCCCCTGACAACAATCCGCCTCTTTTGGGTTGCAGATCTGCCTGCGGGTTCCATCCCATACAAAGTTTAGGGCTTCTGGGTAGCTCCAACGATATTGCACTTTCCGTTCTTGCAGCCATTCTGTTAGGCTTCGGAGGGCCCTGCGTTTCTGAAGAGTTATACTTGCTAGGTCCTGGTATAGCGCGATGGTAGCTCCTCTAAAGGTGATATGCTTCGAGGATCTAGCCTCCCTCATTATCTCCTCCTTGACTCTGAAGAAATGGATTCGGGCTAGGACGTCCGGTGGAGAAGTTGACGCTTGTCTCGGTGCCGTGCGGTGGACTCTATCAATTTCTAGGGGGGCGCTGTCCGGTAGTGTTATTATAAACCTGAACAGGTCTTTGGTGAAGCCCTCGAGCTCAGTGTTGGTTATTGTGGTGGGGATCCCACGGATACGGATGTTGTTACGGCAGGACCGATTCTCTGCGTCCTCCTGCTTGGTTTCGAGTGCATCGCATCTGGCCTCCAAGGCCGCTATTCTGTTCAGACCGCGCTCCAGTTCAAATGTGTTGTCACATAGGCTGTTCTCAACCTCCTCGGTGCGTTTTTCTACTTCCTCTACTCTCCTGTCCAGCGAGGCGATCTTCTTGGTGACGTCATCTGTGCCCTTCTGGATCTCTTTGGTAAGCGCCAGTAGAAGATCTTTTAGATCTGATTTGGTGGTGAATTGGTCAGCCTGCGATTCCTCCGTTGTGTGGGTGCCCCCAGGTGTTACACCCGCTGCTTGGTCGGGCTTTCCTGCTTTACTCTGGTTGGCGTTGTTCATCATTGCTGCGATGTCCGCTTGTTTTGCCGCTTTGCCGCTTTTCGCCATAGTGCCGCCAGTTGGAGGGTGGAGATGGCCGTGGCAAGACTTCCCCCGTGGGCTCAGAGCTCCTAGGTGCCCCAGCAAGGCGTATGCCTGGGCACTGCTAGGTGTGCCCCGCATGGAGGGGCACTCGCTCTCGCCCCCTTGTGCTGCTTTGGCCGGTCCTGTGTGGGGAGTGGGGGCTGCTGTGTGTGTTGGATCCGTTCGGCTTTAGCCCGGTGAGTAGGTGCTGTTCACTGTGCACACTGACTGGCCCCTGCGGCTCGTGGCAAAATGCGGTTTCTAGTAGAGGTTGCTTGCGTTGTATGTTGCTACTTGGTGCTGTGGGTCAGAGTTGGTGTGGTGCCCCCAGTGAGGTCTTCATCTGCGGCGCTGCCAGTGTGGCTCCGCAGCGCACCAGTCTTTGGTACCCCAATTTTCTTATCGGTCCCGCCGGGTACGGGCTTCTGTCCCTCTGACCCAGCTATGGGCAGGTTGTGCAGGACCCCGTGTCTCGGGTGCAGTTAAGATATGGTGCTATGTCGCAGTCCCTTGCACTCGAACCAGGAAGCGCTGCCAGCTGAACACTCTTGGGCTTGTCACAGGAGCTTGGAGCTGGGATTGCAGGTGTGGGGGTTCCCCAGTCCCCCCTTTGGCTGTGCTGAGTTTTATGGGGCAGTGCCCAGCTGCGGCCCCTGCAGGCGTGTAGAGATGCCTGCTTCAGATGGGGAGCCCAGGCCAGACCTCCAGAAGTTCCCCCCCAGCGTAGCCTGCTTGGGAGTCCTCCACGGCCCTCTAGGCGGCAGGGCCAGTCCCAGCAGTCGGGGGAGAGGAGGAAGCGACTCAGGACCCTGTCCCCTTGATTAGTCCACGTAGGAGATCCGGAGCCCAGGGTGCCGTGTCCGTGCACGGCACAGCCCAGCTGGAGAGGATGCTGCCTCCGAAAATTCCCCCTGGGGTTGCCAGAGCTCCGAAGCGGCCGCGCCTGCCAGCCATCCGAGTGCGCGGCTGCGGCGAATCTCCCGGCGTCGGGGGCTCGCAGGAGATGCAGCTGGGACGGCGCCTGGGGCTCCAGTGATGACACTTCTCGGCGGCGATGGGCCCGGGACTCCCCCCACGGCCTGCTGCCTCAGCCAGGCCGCTCAGTGCAGGTTCGGGCTGCCTAGGAGACCGTGGCCCCTCCCCCTCCGTGGTAGCGAGGGCTCCGGGTGCCCACTCGCCATCTTGGTTTCCTTCCCGCTGGCTGGTTGTAGAATTCGGGGGTGAATCAGGCCGCAGGGGTCGGCCTACTTGGCTCCCGGCTCAGCGCTCTGGAGTCAGCAGATGTTCATGCCTCGGCTGGTGTGTTTATAGGGCTCAGTGCGATCTCCAAATTGTTAAAATTCCCTACGACGGCGGGATTGACCAGGAGCATTCACGGAGCCATGCAGTTCAGTCGACTCCCGGCCACGCCCCAGCCAAGCCTTTCTTGAATTTCTCTCACCATCAGTAATTTGCCAACTACGCCACACTGAAAACTCTTTCCAATCATGGCTTTCAGCCTTGCTTTAAAGTGCACTGTGGAATATCCAGGTTCTATACATTTCTATGTATTATACATTGGTGCATCACTGCAAACTATTCACTACGTAGCCAGCCTTAAGATTACTTTGTTTACTTGTGTTACTGCGTCTGTACAAGTGTAAACTGATTTACATATTCTTCAGCTTTTCTGCAGCATGAGCATCTTCATCTTGAGCCCGAAATGCTGCTCATCTTTACCATCTTCTCTTCATAGCTTATAGAATGTCTATATTCTTCTGCCTTGTGCATCTTTTCTAGGTGCGTCATCTTCTGCTCCGCATGGTGTCACTACTCTTCTTTCTTGTTCAAATGCACACTTCCTCTGGCACTTTATCCAAAAGAACACTATGTATTTGTGCATGCATGTAGGGTTTTCTCAATGGATACCTTGTTTCCATGATTTTCTGTGGTACAGGCATACTTACTCGTACTGCACGTGTTGCACTTTCCGGCTCCCAACATATAGGCAGCATGAGGGCGCATCTTTTGGTGGGGGTACTTGACTCCTCCTCTACAGTTTTCTCTAGCAGTTTTTAGTTGCATTTTTGGTCAGCAAGTGTTCAGCATGTGGTGAGCCAGGGTGATTGCGTATGTAGGTTCTTAGGGATACCTAGATGCAAAACACAAAAGGCCACCATATGGAACAATTCAATGCACCCCATCGCCTCCGACTCCCAGGGGCATCCAGGTGTGTTCACAACTGAGCACAAGTAAAGAACAATAGCTTTTCTTAGGGACACCCAGATGTGATAGGTAATAAAGCAAAATAGCCCTAATTTTGAGTTGACCATTGCAGAATTAATGTGCAGGTATTACCGTATACTGGCACGTTTCCGCACTGGCCAACTACATGTTTGTCGTTGAGGTGCCTGATTTACCTTCAGCTAAGAGCTGGAGGTTAAGTCAGGCACCTTACTGGCAAGAATTGACATTATTAAGGGCACCGGTATTACAGGTGCCAGTAATACCGGGAAAATTCCCTATGGAGTCCAATCGGACTCCATGGAATGGGGATGTACAACCCTTACCGGCACTCGTAATCTGCATTACTATTTGCTGGTATTCTAGCGGTAAAGGATACTGGCAAGGTTATAATGAGCTAATATGTTATTTGGATTTACACACAGCATCCCGGACACTCCCATGGACTCCAGCTGCTTGTGAGGAACTGAAAGGAAGGGGGTGCATGGCCAGTGGTGCAGAGAGAAATAACAAGGTGCATTGCTTAACTGTTGGTGCATGTGGAACTAGGAGCAACTTCCATCCGTGTGGGCTTGTTTCCAAGGTGGATGGTAATTTGTTCACTGGAAGTGTCTGTTTCTGAAAAAGGAGCCCCAAGTGTCTGGTTTAGTATGATACATTGGCCAGTTTGGTAGGTTTGCTGGTAAATTTGCTATTTCAAATGCGTTTTTTGGGTAGGATGTTGCTTGTTGCATGGGTCGCATTTTGTGGTGTTTTGATAGGCTCTGCTGGTATGCCATGTTATAGGGATGGGTGAAATGATTCAATTCCATTTGGTGCAAGAATTGGCAGATTCCAGGCAAAATTACCCAATCCACGAGTTTCAGTCTGAGCCCTTTTCCTGCCCAAAAATATCGTTTTTCTAAATTTCGTTTTTGGGCAGGAAAAGCAGTGTTTTGCCCCTTTAAATTTGTTTTCCCCCGTGTGTGTTTTGGGTCACAAAATAATGAAGTTTTGGTGAAATGTCTGGGGCAAAAAAGCCAAAATTGTGGCGGAAAAGGCAGAAAACCACCTAGCCGGCGGAACGGAATAGTTGGTGAATTTCACCAATTCCTTTTCAATGGTAGTAATTTCATCCACCCCTAGTTTTTTACCTTTTCTTTTCTTTTCTGTTGCGTTTGTTGACTGGCTTGTAGGGCTGTACATGTACGACATGCAAGTTAAATAAGTGTTTTGGAACAATGCCTCTTCCTGTTGTGATTTTTGCTCATTGCGGAGTTGCCTGGTTTGGTTGATATGTTAGATGTGTTGTGCCTGTATGGTATGCCAGCACAAAGAAGTTAGAGTCCATGCTCTTTCTGTTTCTGTAGGTTTGATTCGTGTTGAGAGTTTGTTACTCATGTTCACTGTGGTGGGAATGTTTGTTAGTCGGGCCAGGACCTCGAAAGGCGATGTTTTTTTGGCAATGTACTATAGTTATTTTCTTTTGCTCTAATCTAATCTAAACCAAACAAGCATTCATTACACTTTTCAGGCAGGTAACATTTTAAGGTACTTTGATAAAGTTTTAATTAGTTCAGAAGGTTTGTCTCTAAACTTTAAAAGGGGCAAAGTCTGCAGGCAGCTCCTGCTTCTGGGGAAATCCCATTAATGGTAATCCAGATCGAACGCCGATGAAGAAAGGTCCTTTGAAGGAAGATTGTACTTTGGGAGCCAAGTTCCAGATGTGGGAATCTCCTGGTCAGGTGGCCTTGGAGGAAGGACTGCAGGCAAATCCCCTAGGCATAGTGGAACAGGACCAGTAACCAGAATTATCAAGGGCCATTTATGTAGGAGTTCTCAGATCGGGGTTATGGCCAGCTTCTCCATCAACACTACCACCCAGACCTTCTGAAGCCAATAAATGAAAGTCAGGTAGCCGCCCTCCTTCAATGTGCCACAGCGGCAAGATTAGCTGTAGATAATGTGCCAGTCCAACATCGAAAGTTGTACCAGCCTTAGGCCTAGATGAATCATCAGAGGGTCCCTAGAAATGGATATGCCTGCCATCTTCTTGATAGCAGCAAGAACCTCTTTCCAGAAAACTGTTTTGCACAAGTACCCAAGTATGCAGTTGAGTCTCTTTTTGATCACATTTCCTCCAGCAATACCCCGGTATGGTATCGTTCCATATTTTAAATCTCACCAGGGTTCTAAACCATTGACAAATCATTTTATAATTTGTTTCTCTTAGCGCCATACTCCTGTACATCTTTGGTATCTCTCTCCATAACCCACTCCATTGTTTGTTATGCATCTGTCTATTCAGTTGTCTCCCAACTGTCCAAATAGTTCCATCTTTGTAGCGATGGTGCGGTTGCCAACGAGTTTTATAAAGCAGATACCAACCCCTTTTGGGAATCAAACTTCAGCAAGACGTTTTCAACTTCAGTAAGTCAACGGCTGGCTGCCCTCCTTTTTGAGGGATGCGCAATGACGTAGTTGAAAAGAGCCCATCCTATCTTTTTCTTCCAGTCCAAAATCCAACTTGCACAGCACAAAGCCTTTTATTTATTTGACGCTAAACAGGTAAGATAAATGGTGACACTCTCCTTTCTACCCAACAGTAAAGGTTCCCTTGTTCAAAGCGTGGGAAAAATTGGGATTCCCATGTATGGGAGTGAGGGTAGATGTGAAGGTGCTGAACAGTAATTTGCTGTGCACCACATCATGTTCTGAGCATCTGTCCTGCAATCTTAGATAGTATGGCTAAGGTAAGTTTAGAATCTACGATTTCCTCCAGTTTACTTTCAAGCCTGAGATATGCTCAAAATTCCTTGATTCCTCGATTCTACCATTAGGCTAGATAAGGAACGTGCCAGCTAGCTGTGTAAGGGAGAAAAGATATCATCAGCAAAGAAACTGATTTTATCTACCTTACCTCCAAATGTTATATTTTGCATTCCCTCATTTCTCCTGATGGCAATGGCAGGCGGTTCTCTACTAAAGACAAATAATAATGGAGATGAAAGACAGCCTTGATTTGTCTCTCCAAACATATACAATCTCCTAACACTGGTGATCAATTTGTGATCATCTATCTAAGTCCCCCTGTCTGTGCCTGTCAGGGCTTTGCTGGGTATGTGGCCCCACTCGACGTTACTGCATGCAAAGATAGGGACTATGCTGGACAATGCATCCTAGCGCCCCTGGACTGTGGCATCCTTCCTGCCTTCACATGAGTGCTATCTGTTGCTCAGTGGCCTGCCCCATCTCTCTGGACTCACACCCTCTGCCTTTCTAGGCACTCCCATTTCCCTAGCTCTGTTCACATTTGTCTGCTTGTACTTCATGATCTACCTTCTTAGATTGTCTCCTGGATTTCCTGAGCTCCCACCACACTGCCCTCACACTGTACTACTGTGCTGTAATACCTGTGTCTCAACACTCGATTTTAGGTGTGCTCTCATCCTGCATTGATTGTGACTGTTGTTTAAAAATCGAATTTATGTGTGCTTTCACCCTGCATTATTATGTTCTGTTAGTTAGAAATCCAACATACTTCCTTGCTCTCTGTATTGTCTATTTGTTCTTGGTCCCTTGTACCACCCCCCTTTTTAGCTCCCACTGCTTGTCCCATTCCTATTGTGTTCCTTGTGCGCTTACGCCCCCTGTCAACTCCCTCCCACGTGCCCCAGTTGCTCAGCCTGGTTAAGTGCACCACACTCTGTGCCCCCTCACTATGGTGCTTTCTATCTCTCCTATTTTCTCTAACTGCTTCTCTATCTTCTATCCTTCACGGCTCACTAAGTCTGGCAGGAAGAAACTTAAGAAGGACACACTTGACTCCAGCCCAGGCATTCCTATCGCTCACACCTACGTCAGTGCTTCTGCCAGAGAGACTCTCGCTGACATCCTCTTTGTCGTTCCCTCGCCCGACCTACCGACTCTACATATGGTCGCTCTGCTCTCTCCCTGCTCTTCCTCACACATCAATGGGAGGTCCTTCTTGCCTTCTCCTCGACCTCCAGGGTCATCATAAATGTATATTGCAATGGTACCATCTTAGTACAAGGGCAACAGCCCAACCTCCTTATTTTTGATAGGTTCCTCCCTCGCCTTATCAACTTTCCACCTTCCTCCTCACTTGCTCCCTTGCCATCTACCACTGTCCTGGCCCCCTTGCCTCGGCCCCTCTGCCTTCTCTTGCCTCTATCTCTCAGACACCTACGGCACTTACAGGGGGAACTCTGTCCCCAATACCCCCCCATAAGTCTTTCAAAAATGGTAACCTGCTCCATGTTGTCACGCTTAACTCGCGCTCCGCAGTCAAGCACTCTTCCGACATCTGCCACCTTCTGGAACACCTAGACCCGATGTACTTTCCCTCACTTAGACCTGGTTTAAGAACAGCTCTATCATGAGTTTTGACACTCGTCTCCCTGAAGGCTGATACTCTCTGAACCCAGACTCAAAAGACCAGGAGGGGTAGTTTCCCTAATCTTTCCAGAATGGGCTGATCTGGCATCTTCTCTCCTTTCCTCCTCCTCCCAACTCCTCCTGCTGGGTGATCTTAACATCCATCTGGACTCTACTGACTCTTCAGGAGATTTTCGCAACTTATGCAACTTGTTCTCTCTCTCTCTCCATTGTACTCTCTGGTCCGATGCACACTGCTGGCCACACCTTGGATGCTCTCATCTTCACAGACAAGCCTCTCTCTATCCCTCTCACTACCCCACTCTAACGGACTGATCACTCTCTTCTCTCCTCTCACTTGAAGTTTTCCTCTCCTTTTGCACTGGCACACCCTGCACTGCCTCCAACCTTCAAGGTCGTCCGACCCATGAAATGTCAGTGGCTGCCTTTGCTTTCACCTACACTCCTCCTCCTACTCTTGCAGGTTAACTCCCACTAAGATACAGCCCTCTCTAACCTTCACCTTTCCATCTCCAATACTCTCGACATCCTTGCCCCTGTCATGAGGGTCTGACTGAAGCCTGCAAAAAATGTCATCTCTTGGTGCGACTCTGACCTGACTGACCTTAAATGCAAGTGCAGGGCAGCGGAACGGAATTGGGAATCTTCAGACGCACCCTCTGACAAGCTGACCTGCTGTCTTCTGCAAAGGCAATTTAGACTATGCATCCGGTCCAAGAAAAGAGTCCATATTCAATCCTGCATCTCCACGGTGTCCAACAAAATGGCTGAACTTTTCAAAGTCTGTAAGGAACTGGATAATCCTTCTGCAGGCTCTTCCTCTTCTGCACCCACCCAGGACCTTTGCTCTGCCCTGACTTCACACTTCACCACCAAAACACAGGATATCTTGTCTTCTCTCTCCTCCACACCCACTCGTACGCCCCCCTCGAACGCCTCCACTCCCCGCCCCCTCTTCTCTCCTCCATCTCCCCTGTCACACCTGAGGAGGTCTCTAGACGAGTCTGGTCTATGAATGCTTCTTCTAAACAGGTGAACCCGTGCCCCTCCATAACCATCAAGGACAACATTGACTCTCTAGCTCCAGCTTTGGCAGACATCTGCAACCTCTCCTTCACCACTGGAGTTTTCCGCACTTCTCTCAAGCATTCTCTTGTGCACCCTCTGCTCAAAAAACCCTTACTGATCCCACTATGCCGGCAAACTATCGCTCAATCTCCATCACTCCTTTCCTGGGCAAACTCCTGGAGAAGTTGGCTGTCTCTCAGCCTACCCTACACACTGAATCTGTTGGTTGTCTCCATGAATATCAGTCTGGCTTTAGAGTATCCAGAGGCACGTAAACTGCTCTTCTGAACACCTGTGAAGACCTGCTCTCAAACCTTGACTCCAACTCTCCCTCTGTCTGCATTCTTCTTGACCTCTCATTTGCTTTCAATACCGTAAACCACAACATCCTGATCTCCTGTCTCTGAGACCCTGGGCATCACTGATCAGGCCCTGTTGTTGCTAGCATACTTTCTCTCGGACTGACCTTCCCAGGTCCTGTCTCTTCACTATCACTCTCTCTAATTGTGGTGTCCCCCAGGGATCTAAGCTATACCCCTGGTTTTTCAATGTCTACATGCCCCTTTGTCCCACATGATATCTGCCTTCACCTCCAACTTTCAGTGTTATGTGGATGACAGACAGCTCTCTTTCAGGCTACTCTCGGCCTCTTGCTCTTCCTCTGTCAACATGGGCTGGCGGACTAACCGATTTATCAGATTGTTCAATAAAGTCTTTCTCATCAGTAGGACACCGGTCGTACTCCCGTTCCCTTTCCTCCTCACCTGAGCTTGAATTAAACTTCTTTCTTCTGGCGTGGAGAGTGGGAAGACTCTTCTTCTGTAGAAGGTAAGGTCGGCCTCGAAAGGAAGCCACCGCGGCTCCGATAACAGGAGGCACGGTGACCCCCCTCTGCGACGGACCAACAACGGAGTGAGGGGAAAAGCCCGAATGGCATAAAAACCCCTCTGGAGTACTTGAGCAGGCAGGAACCAGATAACAGGGAAACTCGGGGAGCACAATCCAAAATATATCCAAGGTAGAGAGAGGGTACACAAGGGACCAGCTGAATAAGAGAAAGGAGCCGAGAAAGAGACAGCCAGGAAAGGGAGAGAATCGGATACCAACTGGGAAGAGAAACACTGGGAAGGCTGGAAGAGAAAGAGCACAAGGGAAAGAGCAACTAGGGCCAGGGAGCCCCAACACAGCAAGGGTGGAGCACCGCCAAGGAGAAAACAATAAGGGAGCGAGAGCAACAGAGGGAAATCCGAAGTTGCAACGCGCCGAACTGCCTAGCGTGTGGAAGTAAATACGCATAGGCAGCGGCCATGTTGAAAAAGACTAGACCGATAATACTGTCAAGGAGAAAACGTGGCGGCACAAATCAATGGCGGCCTCGCTTCCACCTCTCCCACAGCCGCCAGTGCCCAGCGGTCGTGACATCCTCGCTCATCCCTGACTGTCTGTCTGGAATTCAGTCCTGGTGTGCTGCTAATGATCTTCTGCCTTAATGCTAGTAAAACAGAGATCGTCCTCATTGTGACCCCTGCTCCCGCTTTCCCACTTTCACTCTGGCCAGGCACCCTTGCTCCTGCACCTTCACCCACTAGTGAGGCAAACAAAAAATCTGGGGGTCATCTTCGACTCTACTCTGACCTTCTCTTCTCACATCTCGGACATGTCCAAAAAGTCCCACTACCAGCTACACCTCCTCAGAGGTATTCTACCTTTTCTCACCTTGCCCAGAAACTCACTGTCTCCAGAGCCCTGGTTCTCTCCAGACTGGACTATTGCAACAGTCTCTTCCTCAATCTTCCTACATCTACTCTCCGACCTCTTCAACTTATCCTGAACAGAACCGCGATGCTTATCCTTGGCCTCAAGCCCAGGGACTGCATCTCTCAGGTGCTGAAATCCCTCCAATGGCTCCCCATGGCTGCAAGGATCAAGTTCAAGTCCACAAGGCTTTCTGGAGCTGGGGCCCTTACTATCTATAGCGCTCTATTCCTAAATACTCTCCTACCAGAGCCCTCCGCTCGGCCTCCTCCAACTCTCTGCATGTGAAACGTTTTCCAAAACAGAGATTTGGGGGTAGATCCTTATCCACTGCAGGTGCCTCCTTGTGGAACGGCCTACCTGACTTTCTCCATCTTGAGTCAGACCTCCTTAAATTCTGGAAACTCCTCAAGACCTTCCTCTTCTCTTCCTCTTTCTCCCTCCCTCTCCCTTGCTAACCTCCTTTCTCTTCTCTCCTGCTTCCCTCCTCCGCAACCTACTCAGATCGCTGACTGAACGCCTGGTGCACCTCCAGAGCTTCAGAGGTCCCAAGCTTCCCTGCCAGTCCTGCACTTGCCTCCGGGCCTCCGCACTCTGCCTGCAATACTGCACTTGGAATACATTGCATGAGATTGGCAACCACTCTGCACTTAACCCCGGCCCATGCTGGAAGGGGTGCACTTGTCCCCCTCCACCTCCCTTGCACTTCCTTTCTGCGCACTTGCATGACTTTGAATGTACTAGGCTTAGCAGGTTGGTCTGTCCTGTCCTCCTCTGTCCCCCCTGGCTTGGTTGTGCTTACAATACTCGTCCATAGGCGCAATGATGACCAACCTTTTGTCTTGGCATGTCCTTCTCCCTCTACTCGCCCCCTATCTCCCCACTATTTTCTCAGTTACTTATACCAGTAGAAATACCTCTGGCCTAGTATGCTAGTTATTGTTGTTTAAATCATTCGGAATCTTCAAAGCCTAAGAATGACGACTATATCCCCTTGTTCCCTTCCCGCCTTGAAGTGTTTTGAAGCACTTCACTTGTGTATAAGCGCTTTACAAATGAACAATTACAATTATAATAATGGGCCTTGATCCAGCTAAAGAAAGGGCTCCCAAACTCCATTCTTTGTAGAGCAGCAAACATAAATGACCGGTTCACATGGTCAAACGCTTTTTTTCGGTGTCCAGCGATGCTAATGTCGTGGGTATGTTAAATCTGGTAACCTTCTCTATAAGAAGGGAGATTATCTATATGTTGTCATGCGTTAGTCCACCAGACACAAAGCCAGCTTGTTCATTGTTGATTAGCAAAGGCATGAGCTGTTCTAGCCACTTGGACAGAATCTTTGTCAATATTTTTGTATCATGATTTAGTAACGCTATGGCCCTATACGACTCACAGAGTTGTAGGGTCTAACCTGGCTTCAATATAAGTGTTATTCTGGTTTCCATCATAGAGTCAGTAATCTTGCCTGATACCATGAAGTAATTAGACAATGTCGTAAGAAAGGAGGCTGATCTAGGAGCAAAGTTCCTATAGAAACCACTGATTTCAATACTGGGACCATTGTGTTAGAGCATAACGGCCCATTGCACTCCCCTAGTATCCGGGTATCCTCTCCCTGTTCCTGTGTTGGGCTTTGTAAAGAAACTGTATTTAAATATGATGTCTGAAGCTTTGTTCTGGCTGATTCTGCCCTGCAGAATTTTTCATAAAAGGAACAAAATGCCTCCCTCTTTGTGGACTCATCCCTTAGTTTTCCCCCTTCATCAGATAGGGCGTGGATGAAGGCGATGTTTCATGGAGCAAATTTAGTTAGCATCTTGTCCAACTTATTTGAGTATTCGGTCCATACTTTATTGAGCATAAAAATTAATGAACACATTGAAAAACCATACAAAACACATTTGAATGCATACAAATAGATAATACGCTCAATTTACATAACATTTTCAGTAAATACATCAACAAGTTTTAAAACGACTAAGAATAAGATAAAACAGGATTAAGTATCATCATATAATACCAAGAGGAGAGTTCACTCGCAGCCTGATAAAAAACACCTCAATCAATCTGCTGTTACACCTTCCAGCAAAGTTAGAGCAAATAGTCGGGGTAGCTGCCTTCAATATTAATCGTTACCAATACTTTCGATCTAAGCAGCCAAGCCTTGTGTCATGTAACGGGCTACTGCAAATGCTATATGGGGCTCAGTTGAGTCTCTACAAAGTTTCAATGCTTCAGCAGTTGTTCGAAGACCAGTTGACCTTAGTACTGGTATTCGAGTATTCATAGTATTTATGCTTCAGGCGAGGAATGGATGGAAAACTCCGTCCTTTGTCGGGAAAGCATTTGCAACTGCGCTTGCACAGCTTTACCTTCCTTAAATGAGGACTGAGAACCATCCCCCTTCATCCAATTTCCTAACTACCCAGGAGATATAGCAATAATGGAGCCCCTTATATTGATATTTCTGGGTTTCTTATCTGCATGGCTATAGGGTTTTTCATGAATCTGTGCTGCTGAATTTTTAGGACAAGGGTTTGCCATACTGGCTGGGCCCTATGTCAGGGACGTAATTTCACCTAAATGCCAGGGGTAGTGTACATCACACGACCCTTGACCCCTGATGACATCACAGGAAGTAATGTCATTTGACCCCACTCTGAAGTGATATTGCGGGAAGCGATGGAACATGACCTTTCACCCGTTGACAAAACAGGAAGCGGCATCACATAGCATTGTTCCTAAATACGCTACAAAAAATATGGTTACGATATCACTATAATGTGATGTACATTTCATACAAGAATGGATCGCCATATGTATCGTTAAGATCAGTGTGTATAGGCCCATATTACCAAATTACTGTGAATGCAAGCAGACGTCCATGACCAAATGATAATGATGTGTTATTATATAGCACTTACGCTTAAGCGCTTTATATAGAAAAAATATACACCCAATATCACCCAACCTGTGTTGGTACTCATTTATCGACCTGAGAAGGATGAAATGCTGAGTTGAGGCGTTTAAGAACAGACTAAATCAGTGACTCACCCCCTGAAGTGTGCCTGAAATAAACCTTTAATGAGTCTATCAATTATTGTATAGAATTCCATAAAGACACATTATTTGGTATTCCTATTCTTTCTTATTTAGGGTCAGTGCTGAAAGTGTTAGACTGTTCTTAATTTATTCCTTTTTTTAAGGGGCCTGAACAAGAAAGCCAGCCACTCCAGCAGTAAAGAGCCACATGGTGACCCCTAAATGACGTCCCTGACCTATGTCCTATCTCTTTGCTCCAGTTATAACATTTGTAGGCTGAGCATCCTTCCTGGACCGCTCTTCATCCTCCTCTTGGCCCTCCTCACTGGATGGGCAGGCTATCCTGTGCTGAGACTGCTTTTGGGTCATTTTCTACCATCGTCCCATTTTATCCTCTTGTTCGTAGAGCCTCTAAGTAAGAACCCTCTGTCATCCAGAAGGGTGGTGGAGCACTACTATCCCACCTCTGTTCGTTGTCTGGGTTGTTTTGGGATATGTCTGCTGTTATTTCCATCGTATAACCTTTTCCCACTGTCTGGCTACTCAGTTTTATACCTCAAGCTGGGCAGATTGGCTTGGTCGGGTTCCTACAGCTTCCTGGAGCTTTCTCAGTTGTTTCTCTTACTCCTAGCGGGTACGTCACACTTCTGGAAAGACTGATTCTTCGTCTTTATGGGTCATTTGGGTCACCATTGGTCCGTGGTGCAAGACCCTGAGTACCGGATTCAGTAACTCGACCTGTAAAAGATGCTTTGTACTCAAAGATTGTTCCACTATTCTTACACCAGAGTCTCTGAAACTGGAGCCATGAGTATTTACCCCTGCGGGGGTGGGTTGTTCATCAGATTTCCCATAAGGAAATACATCTTCCTGGCAGTAATGGCCCGCTGCCCAAGTTAACAGTTCTGATCTCAGGCACTGCTAAGGCATGCTTTTGTAAGAAGCTGCAATGTGGTTAGCCAGACTGTCATTTCCTTGGTGGGCGAAGACATGGAGAATGGGGAGGCGAAGGCGAGAGGTAGAGCAACCAATACTCCCTCACCTCCGCTGGGCACTAATAGAATTTGGTTGAAGTACTAGATTCCAGGATGTATGTGCTGTTACCCAAACATCCTTTCAGTTGTAGGGATAACCCGGAGGAAACAGGTCCATATTCTCAGTGCGTAATAACCAAGCTATTTGTTGCCCAGTATACTTGCCAGCAAAGACTCACTTCAACATTCACATTAATTCTTAGAGGAATCAAAACATTACAATAGTGGAGTGAATGGTCCATCCTAGAATGATGGTTCAAACACGGGTTTAATCATCTACACCTGCTCCAGCCTTTCCTTCACTTCCGGTGGCAAGGCCTTTTAGGAACGAGAAGTTCCTGCCGGAAAAAGCTACAAAAAGAGCATATGCAACATTCATGCAGTGTAGGTACGCAGAAGGAGCGCAAAAGGCATGCCCGACCTATGCCATGGTATGGCCGCATGATACATGATTAACTCCCAACTTTATTGTAGATCTATATCCCGGAAGTTACACACTGGATGATATGACAAAATAAAATATCAGGCGTGAACATCTTTTCCATCCACTTCCCCTGAATAGAATCTGGAGCAACAGCTCACGGAATGAGTCAAATCCAAGCCTGAGTTAAATGCAGGTGAAGACTCATTCAGCAGTAAAGAAAACAGTCCTGTACAATTTAATTAAAGTTAGAAGAGTTACACTTTATTTTGGAATCGTATCTAGAGAATCATTCCATTTCCGCTTTACCAGATCTTGTACCTGATAACTAAGAATTATTTATGATGAATAGATTATCACGAGGGCGAAGATCATCACTGATCTATGGGAGAAATATTAAAATAGAACTGGTTGATGACATCAAGGGCTCAAAAGCGGAATCACTCAATGTCTGATGTGCGGTTTTGGGCTCTATCTAGATTTCTTACTGGTCTATCGGCCTCCATATTCTAGTAGGCATGATACCGATGATTTACTAGTTGTAGTTTCTGCATCATACGACGCATCAGCTCATTTGACTATCCTGGGGAATTCTAATTTGTGATTTGATGCAAATGAAGGTGCCCAGACAAAAGACACTGTGCCTTGAGTGGATGCTGTAAAATGAAGTAGGCCTCGCCTATACATGGACACAGACTAAACCAGATTCTCCCTTCCAAAACCTAATAGCTGCAGTGATGAAGCGGACGAATCGGCATCAAATTTACTTCTCTGTAAAGAACGAGGCTACAGAAAGAAAGAAACCAATTAAGGCAAGTTGTACCATTATTCATAACTTGAAAAACATAACTCCTGAATTACTCAGAGACAAGCTTATCAACCTGCAATCTGTTCTAAATTGACAGTCCAGTGAAGCTCTTGACAATCTAAAAGAGAAGTTAACACCTAATTTTGACAAAATTGCTTAAAGAAAAAGCTGCAAAAAGAAAAGGAAAATACAGAAATTGTTCACAAAATCTCTGCGGACTTAGAAACAAAGCATCTGTGTTATGGAACGTAAATGGTGGAAAAGATATGAACTAAAATCAAAATCCGGCAATTGAGTTTGATAAAAGCATATAAACAGAATATTAGGCTACAAAACTCTATTTCTCCAAGCACATCATGGATTTAACAAACTACTATTGGTATCTGTAACGTTATGCAATAATACTTATGCTCTTCCGCTCCATATTCATCCAACATTTGTCCAACACAGCCTGGCCTCCATTTTCTTTGTACAGATTGACACCCTTCAGCAGGAAATGATGACTTATGAACATTTGTTTAGTCCAATGTATTAAACCTACCTATACCATCGCAGAGAAATCTACAGTATGTACACTACAAAGAATGCAAGATTTCACACAACTATTGATTTGCACAACTACCGGAGTATGGCCTCAGGATCCCCTAAAGAAATTAGTCTGTCAAAAATTATAAAATTATGTTCTTGGTCAGTAACGTAGCCGCTTTCCAATTTACTTGATTCCTTCTTGCCGACCTGCTTAGTACCAAAAGAACAAAAAACAGAAGTGGTGAGATCTTTGCTGAAAGAAACATGACTTGACCTCATAGTCTGGTCCAACATCCAACCTGTTTCCCATTTATGTTATCTGGAGAAATTACTGGAAATAATAACTTTTTCCAATCAGCTGTATGAGTTTACAGAAAGAAGTAATTTGCAATATGAATTTCGAGTTGGGTGCCGCACTGGTTTGGGGACAGAATTGGTATTAGGTGTCTTAGTTAAATTAAGACAAACTAAAGACCATTCAAGCTCTACAGATCTCATTATGCTGGACATATCAGAGCCATACTACTGTAAATAGTATGTCATACTATGTTTGGACGTCATTATATGTTTGGCATCCAAAGGATGTCACTAAAATGGATCTAGCCCTACCTAAATAAGTCTATAAAAATGGTAGCAATCCTGTTGTTTGCCAATATCAATAACATGTGGGGTTTCACAGAGATCTAATTCTGATGAAAACCACAAACCTATGGCAGAAAATCTCAAAGCCTGTCTCAGAGTGGGTCATAGGTGGATATGTTTGAAAATAATGACGTTAAATGGCAGCAAGACAGAGGTACCCTGAATCAAATGAGAGAAAAGGCCCAGATATCTTTTTTCTCAAATTAAAACCAGCGTTAGGGAATTCCAACAAAATGTCTGCAGAGAAGAAGATCAATTTGAAGTAATCATACAGAAGTATTCAACAATGCATCATCATGGACTATCAGATTTTAAATAAAATTAGATCTGCAAGATGTAGATGAATCTGATTTTAAGTGGATGAGGAATTGGGGGAAGAAGATAATTATAATAAATGTGAAACCATCCTAGATTATTAGATAATGTGCATAATTCTTTTATTGGTTGTTTAACTTTATTTTGAAAGAAAAAGCAAGATATCACAAAAGCAACACTCACAATACATGCAAGATAAGCAATCTGAAACCAATGAATTCACGTATTCATTACAGTAATTCTGCACGCAGCTTTGGTGCCATTTGTCAGTTCCGTGCCTCTTAATGACCACATTTCATGGTGAATATATTCATCCGATTGCAAAGAGATAAATCCCCAGATAAATCCTGAGTGGGCCCAAAATATATTTAGGTCTGCATGCCAGGGTTACCATGACAATATAAGTCTCTTCCCTCTGGCTAGCATAGACCAGATCTTTCAGGCATCCTGTACATGTTGGGGCCAACTTGGCCTTCCAGTGCTTGGGAAAGCATTTTTTTAGTGACAATACAGGCCACGTTAAAGAGTCTGTGTGTTACCAGCGACACGTTACCAATATCCCCCAAAAGATATTTAATGGGAGACATTGTTTGCGGGGATATCCATCAGAACCTTAGCCACCTGAGCCCAGAAATGAGAAACTTTTGGCCATTTCCAGAACATATGGAAAGTATTTGCCAGAGATACCACATATTTCACACAAGCATCACTAATCCCAGGGGTAAACCTGGCCAGCCGAGCCGGCGTATAGTTAAGATGGTTCAGTACTTTGAATTGGGTGAACCTGTATCTGGAACACATTGACATTTCTTTAGTCAAGAGACAGTATCTCCTCCATTGTGCATCAGAGAGCTTGTGCCCCAAGTCTCAATCCCACCTCAACCGCACACCGGCTATAGAGGACTGGCTCACCTCAATACAACTGTAGAGCCTGTAGACCATACATCTGGATTCCCCCCAACAATTACTTCAAGATATGGATGAGTCTCCAGCTCTTGTGGAAAGAACAGCCACAATCGTCGGATGGCTTCCTGCATAAGATAATACTGCAGTATTCTTGTGGGATTGTGCCCAGTTTATCATTGAATTCACTTAATGCAACAAATCGCCCTTCAGTAAATAAGTCATGAAGCACCAACTGCTCCCTCTCACACCAGGATTTCTGTATGTCAACATCAAATGAAGGGGCAATAACCCGGAAGGTCCACAACAGTATAGCCCTATTATATAGGACAGTGAGACCTAGTCCTCGGAAAAGCAATGTTGCAAAGAATTACCTCCCGGGCCAGATAGTTATATTGCAGAAGAAGAATAGGAGCTTAGAAAGTACTATCATTTTCAACAACGAATGTCCCCCATACATAGAAATTGGGAGCCCAGTCCATATTTTCAATTTCGCAGTTAGATGTGGATGTGATAAGTACTCTGCATAGTTTTCTGCTTATTGGAATGATTGCGTTCTCGAAATATGAATACCAAGGTACTAAAAATGGGATGTGACCCATCTAAATCCCATCAGGTCAACAGGCGGTAATGTTGCATCAGTCAATGGAAACAGCTCTGATTTATTCCTGTAGACTCTGTATCCCGAATATCCCGAAAACCTTTATACGTCCTCCATTATGGGAGTGAGATTTGACTCTGGATCCTGGACATAGAGCAAGGCATCATCAGCATGCAGTAAAATCACCTGTGCTAGCCCCGCTATACGAATACCCGCTATGCCCATGCTTCTATTGTGAGTGGAGAGAAAGAGGAGAGGAGAGAGGGGGCACTCCTGATGTGTCCCCCTCCCTAACTGTATGCTGTGTGATAGAGTGGTATTTGTGCAGATCCTCGCTGTGGGCCACAATTACAAGCTGGACACAACTAAGGAAGTATTGACAAACCCAGAAATGCCAGAGAAACATAAATAGGGATTATGAGGACACAGACTAAAAGGCCCTCTCGGCGTCCAATGAGGCTGCCACTGCCCTAGCATTTGGGTTGATTTGCACCATAATACAAAAGAGTTGCCTCAGATTTTGCATTGTGGGCCTAGTTGGAATAAAGCCAGATTGATCAGGATGTATCAAAGTGGACATATACGGTAGGAGCCTCGTATCCAGGATTATAGCAAAGATTTTCACATCTACATTTATTAGGGATAGTGGCCAATATGAGTATACCTCGTTTGGCGGTTTGTGAGGCTTCAATTGCACCATAATAATTGCTTCCCTCAATGATGGTGGGAGTTTCCCCAGTTCTAGTGATTCTTCAAAATCTCGGAGCAGGTGATGTGCCACGGCAAGTTTGAATTCCTTATGAAACCCTAACCCAAGGTCATGCAACCCAGCAGCAATTACTTCCTCCACAGTTACCGGCACGTCTAGAATCAGCAAGGCCTCCTCAGGAAGTTCAGGGAGTTTTATGCCATCCAGTTAGTCTTGCATACTCTCTTCCATACAAGTCTCAACATTGGCATATAACGGCAAATAATAATCCCGGAATTCCATGTTAATGTCCTGGCACATGCTAGAGCTCTCCCTGGCCTCTCTGCTTTCCCGTACCCATGCTACCTGAACTAGCACCAGTTTGGCCATGTAGAGTGCCTCCTTTTCCACAAATTCCTGGAATTTTGACAGGTTTCCTTTAAGCGTTCCCTGCTTTGCTTTGTCGTTTGTCACACCATTGTCATTTTCTAGCTGCCTAATCTGTTCTTCTGTGTCCTGTAGCTCTGATCTAAGTGCTTTAATCGAGCCAACCCGACCAGGACAATAGCTCCCCATGGATAGATGCTTTAAATGGTTTCCAAATTGTAGACTTCAAGGGTACAGAGGCAACATTACTGGTGAAGAACTTGTCAATCCTGTCGTGGAGGGGCAATGTCACACCCGAAGTCCAGCATCATGGAGGAAGGCTTCCTCCATATAGGACAGCGTTTAGGTTGCTGGTTGACTACTCTGGACAACCATACTGGGGAATGGTCCGAAAAATGTGCAGGTAAATTTCATACCATCGAACATCCGGTTGTAAGTCAGAGGAGAGTAACCAATAGTCCATTGTCTGTCTGCTATCCAGGAGTGGTGTGCCGCCAATGACCTCTGCCTTAATGCCAGTAAGACTGAGATTCTCCTCATTGGCACACCCGCTCCCTCCTTTCCTGTTGCTCTCTGGCTGGCCTCTCTTGGTCCTCTTCCCGTTCCCACCTGCAAAGCTAAAATCCTTGGGGTCATCTTCGACTCCACACTCTCCTTCTCTCCTCACATCTCTGACATCTCCAAGAAGTCACACTACCAGCTGCACCTCCTCAGAGGTATTCTGCCTTTCCTCTCCTTCCCCTAGAAGCTCACTGTCTCCAGAGCTCTGGTTCTCTCTAGGCTGGACTATTTCAACAGCCCCTTTCTAAATCTGCCTGGTTCTACTGTCTGCCCTCTGTAACTGATCCAGAACAGGACTGCAAGACTTGTCCTTGGCCTCAAGCCCAGGGATCGTATCTCTGCATTGGCTCCCAGTGACTGCGAGGATTAAGTTAAAAACCCTCTGCATCGTCCACATTGCCTTCTGGGGTCTGGGTCCTCAATACCTCCAACTCGCTCTTCCTAAATATCTTCCTTCTCGAGCTCTTCGCTCATCTGCCTCCAACTCCCTCAGGGTCAGTCGCTTCTCCAAGCAACGAGTTGGTGGTAGATCTCTCTCCTCCGCTGGTGCCTCCCTCTGGAACAGCCTCCCTGCCTCCCTTAAACTTGAGGAGAACCATCTCCGGTTCCGGAAACACCTCAAAACCTTTCCCTTTGCTTCTGCTTTCTCTCCTCCTCTCCTCTGCTGTCCTCCTGGCTGATACCGGTACTGCACTGGCTACCTGGACACCCTTCTGATCCCGGGCCTACGTCCCTCTCCCGCCAGCGTCACACACCTGCACTGCCCACCTGGCAACCCCCGCACTCGGGGACTGTTCTGTATCCCTTCAATCCCCTCACCAGACCCTTATAGCTGATGTCCGCCCTTACCCTTGCACTTGCCACATGATGGCCGCTATTTTATTTATTGTTATTATCTATTCCCATGTACTGCACTTTCGTTTCCTCCCTTCCCACGCAATTGCGTGATCTGAATGACACCTGGCCTAGTAGGATCGTTGTATGTCCCCTTGTTCCCCTCCCTTGCCTCGTCGCGCCTTGAAACACTTGTGTATATGCGCGTTATAAATGCCATATATCATATCATATCATATCATATCATATCATATCATTCTGTACATTGTGTCATAAACCGTCTGTTATATGTGTATTGCCGTCCTTTGGGGTGAGATCAACTGCAGACATCAACCAATTGCAAATGGGCCATTGTCTGCAAAATACACCTGACAAGGAATGAGGTGTATCTGACGAACGATCTCTAACAGCATCTCGGATTGTATTAAAGTCACCTCCCCAGATAATGGGAGTGTTCCTCGCCCTGATCAGAATATCCAACAGCTGCCTATAAAAGTCAGGGTTGTCAATGTTTGGCCCATAGGTATTAACCAACCAAATCATTCTACTTGCCAGTGTTCCCCACACTACCACATACCCCTATTACGGTCAATACAGCACCTGGTGAGCCGAAATGCTACTGAAGAGTGGATGAGAGTCATGAACCCCCTGGACTGCAACGAGTAATTGGTGTAGTATTTCTGACAGCCCCACTTTTGGGCAAAACTCTCATGTACTTTGCTAAGCATAAGGACCTTTGGGCAGTGTCGCGCCAGGTATGTGTGAAGAATCCTGCAGACCCCTCACTAAAACCCTGCCTAAAGTCTCCTCTGAGGTGGCCAGGAGAGGGCAGTTGCTTCCTGATTCCAATCTTGGGGGTGGTGTACTGGGGAGGATCGCCTGGATGGAGACAGGGCCCAGGGTAGTGAGGAGATTCCATCGGATGAGACACAGTATTTTTCCTCCAAGGGGAATAGTCTTACCACCATGCCAGAGGAGGTGAGGGCCTAATCTTGTTTTAAAATATCCCAACCTCGTCTTAAATCCAAGGTGATAAAACCCAAGGTGTTAACATCTAACCTTATTGTACCAAAAGAAGGAATCTTTTGGCCCCATACATCACGTCCTCCTCAATATAGAAGCTACACTGTAAGGAAGAGCGAAAATTGCCTGCCTTCACTATCAACCTGACAAGACCGCTGAGGGAGAACACCCCGCACCAGAGCGGGTGCTGTAGGAGCAGTGTGGAACAAGGACTACAACATATGTAAGCCCTATGGGCTTCGTTTCAGCATATTTAGGAATCTAATTTACAAAATAATATCTTTATTGAACGAAGTGAGCGGAGAATGCACCCGACACAGAGCAGTGTTTTAATCATCTTCGAAAAGAAAATCTTTGGGTGCTGCGTCGCCGAATTGCCAGCTGCCATACAAAAGTCCTGTGGCACACATCAGTTCCTTTGTGATTTGACACTCCAAAATGGCCGAATGCACCTTGCCACAGTAAGCAAAGGAATACTTTGCTCTGCTGCCTCACTGGGATTGGCTGACTCCTCTTCAACTAAAGCCAATGGGCTTCACCCTGAGGCGGTACCATGCCCTGTTTCTAAGGCCTCCTGTCTGTTCATGTCCGTTGTCTGACCATGTCTGGGGGTCCCCCTGACCCCTCCTAACCAACGTAATCATATGGAGGAGTTGCAAGACAACTATGCCTTCCTGGTCCACTGAATTCCAGGTGACAATCTTTCTACTTCCCAGAGGGTCATCATCCACAACCACACACGCACTTCTATCCTCCACACCTTTCACTGCTCTACCCTCCACTTCCCTCTTACCTGTGCTCTGCTCACAGTACCATCATTCTGCCTTAGCTAAAGCCGAACTTGGCTGTGTACACTTACTGCAATGTGTTTCTGCTTTAGCTACTTTCAAACTTTGCTGTGTGCACTTGCTGCGCTGTGTTTCTTTCTGCTTTAGCTAAATTCGAACTTGGCTGTGTGCACTTGCTGCACTGTGTTTCTTTCTGCTTTAGCTAAATTCGAACTTGGCTGTGTGCGCATGCTGCATTCTGTTTCATTCAGCTTTAGCTAAAATCGAACCTGGCTGTGTGCACTTGTGCACTGTGTTTCTTTCTTCTTTAGCTAAATTTGAACTTGTCTGTGTGCACATGCTGCACTGTGTTTCTTTCTGCTTTAGCTAAAATAGAACTTCGCTGTGTGCACTTGCTGCACTGTGTTTCTTTCTGCTTTAGCTAAAATAGAACTTTGCTGTGTACTTGTGCTTACTGTTTCTATTTCTTAAAATCATTTTTTTACCTCGATGCATAAATGTTACTTTGCTACCTTTTCACAAACATCGTTGCATTTGCTGTTGAGTACATCCTGCATTAATGTCCTGTACGTTCTACCTTGTCCTCAGTGCCTCCCCCTCGTACCTTCTGTCCCCCAACCCCTGTGTTTTGCCCTGCCCCCCCCACATGCCTTCTTCCATGTGCCTCAGTGCATCAGCCTGGTAAGTGTCCTCCTCACCATTGCAGATAGCTATGTCGCTATCTATCTCTCCTATCTTCTCTAACTGCTTCTCTATTTCCTATCCCTCTCCTATCACTAAATCTTGCCAGAGAAAACTTAAGAAGGACATACTGGGCTCCAACACATGCCTTCCTATTGCAGACACCTATATCACGGCTTCTGCCAGAGAGACTCTCACAGACATCCTCTTTGTCGTTACCTCACCCAACCTATGGACCCGGTACATGGTCGCCTTTCCCTTCTCCCATCGCCTCTTCTCCCATTAATGGCGGCACCCGCTGGGAGGTCCTCCTTGACCTCTTTGCCATTTCCAGGGTCATCATTAACTAGCTTAACTATCGCTCTGCTGTCAAACACTTGTCTGACATCTGCAACCTCCTTGAACGTATGGATCTTGATGTGCTCGCCATCACAAAGACATGGTTCAAGGACAGCTCTGTCACAAGCTTTGACACACTCCTCCCTGAAGGATACAAGATCCTCTCTGTGCCAAGGCCCAAGGGGTCAGGAGGGAGAGTGACATTATTCTTCCGAGAATGGATACCTGTGTCCATCATCCCCACTCAGGCCTACTCATCCTTTGAGTGCCAAGTCTGCAGACTCTCACTCTCTCCTAAATCTTCTTCTGACCTGGCCTCCTCTCTACTCTCCTCCTCCTCTCAACTCCTCCTGTTGGGTTATCTCCACATCCATCTGGACTCTCCTGACTCCTCAGGACCCTTCTGCAACCTATGCGATTATCTCTTCCTTTATATCTTACCCTCTGGCTCCACACACACAGCAGGCCACAGTTTGGATGCTCTCATCTCCACCGACATCCCTCTCTCTATCCCTCTCACTACCTCTCTCTCTTGGACCGACCACTCTCTTCTCTCTTCACACTTGAAGCTCTCCTCTCCCCTTGTATTGGCACACCCGGTGCGGCCACTCAGTTTCAAAGTCAACAGACCCATGAAGTAGTGACAGAGGCTGCCTTTGCCTCCACCTACTCTCTGCCTCCTACTCCTGCGGCTGACTCCCACCCTGACACAGCCCTCGCTAACTTGAATCTCTCTATCTCTAACACCCTTGATACTCTTGCCCCTGTCATCAGGGTCCGAATGAAGACTTCCAAAAAGTGCAACTCTTGATGCGATTTGGCTGCCCTTAAACGCAAGTGTAGGGCCGCTGAGCGGAAATGGAATTCGTCAGACGAACCGTCTAACAAACTGGCCTGCCCCCTCCTTCAAAGGCAATATCGACTCCAAGAAAAGAGTTTGTATTCAAGCCCGCATCTCCGCGGCATCAAATAACACGGCCAAACTTTTCAAAGTCTGTGTCATGATTCCTGCCCCTCATGTCCCCAGCCCTCCAAGATGTCAGGCTGGAGCCAGGCCACGATCACCTACATGGCCCTCAAGGGCCTCTCCATCCCTCCAAAGACCTACTTGGAGTCAGACTTGGCACTTGTGGCACCAGACTCACTCACTCCCATAGGATAACATTGGGGATTGGGCTTGTAGTACATTGATGGGGACAAGATGGATGCCCCCACATATTTCGGTTCCCAGAGCTGCATGTGCAGTCTAGTCTTTTGGGTGTGGTTCAGCCCAGAGACACCTGGGATAGCCAGAGACTATTTAAGCCACGCCCAGGCTGAGAAACATGCTTTGCGTTTTCTGCACCTGCAGCGTGACACTCACCGTGTTCGGATCGGTCTCCAGTAGGCCTGCATCTTTCTTCTGCGCTCAGCTCCTGCAAGAACAAGCACCGTTAGGAACAGCCTTACCTTGCGGCGCTTCTCCCCATCATTCATCGCTCCTTCTGTTCTGCAGGAATCTTCGGCGGTGTCATTCCCATCCCGGCACGCCGCTTCCTGAGGAAAAGGGAAAAGAACAGAAAAAAGGCATTAGTAACCATTCAGCAAATCTTTGCTTATTTTTAAAGACTGTACGAACTTCAAACGCTTACCTGAATCCCAGCCGCTCTAGGGGAACTCTGTCTCTGGAACTTCTCATCCATCTGTAAGAGGGAAAAGACACTCCAGGTTAGCGTGGAAACATCTAGAGTCGCCGCATACCGCGCTTACTCACCGCATTTCTTCTTCATAACCGGCATCCACGCTGAAAACGTTGCAGCACCTAAAAGACACAGAAAAAGAACTCAGTTCAATACAAATACGAAAGGGTCGCATCGCGCATCGCGCTCTCACTCACCTTCAGCGCTGCTCATCTCAGCAGCACATCGCCATCCCCGACGCCAGCCATCATCTAAGGAAGGAAAGGAACAAAGTTAGAGAACTGTTCAAAAGACTCATTATACTTACCTGTCGGACTCTTGCCAGTGAAGTAACTAGGCAGCAACGAGCCCGCATCAATCAACGCGCCCCTGCGCTGAAAGCAGGATGGAGAGCACACTTTCCAAGAAAACAAGATGAGCTGTGGATCAAAGGGAAGGGTTGGACCCCGGGGAAGATGGGGTTCAAGCACACAGAGACAATAGGGAGTTAAACTCTACCAATCCTGTGTTTGAGGCCCATTCTCCAGTCCAGTAGACTCCAGGGAAGGGTTCGAGGTCGTAAGAGGTCAGAACAGGCTGAGTGACGTCCCCGTGGATACCAGGTGAGCGTTACAGTCTGTTAGGAACTGGCCAGTCCTGCATCAGCCTCCTCTTCTGTCACACCCACCCAGGACCTTTGCTTGGCCCTGGCTGCACACCTCACCCTAAAAACCCAACCAAGACATCCTTTCCTCTCTCACTTCCACACCACATCATACACCAACACCTCTGGGGCCTTCATTTGCCTCTCCACCACTCCTCCTCTCTTTTCTCACTGTCATGATTCCTGCCCCTCATGTCCCCAGCCCTCCAAGATGTCAGGCTGGAGCCAGGCCACGATCACCTACATGGCCCTCAAGGGCCTCTCCATCCCTCCAAAGACCCACTTGGAGTCAGAATTGGCGCTTGTGGCACCAGACTCACTCACTCCCATAGGATAACATTGGGGATTGGACTTGTAGTGCATTGATGGGGACAAGATGGATGCCCCCACATATTTCAGTTCCCAGAACTGCATGTACAGTCTAGTCTTTTGGGTGTGGTCCAGCCCAGAGAAACCTGGGATACCCAGAGACTATTTAAGCCACTCCCAGGCTGAGAAACATGCTTTGTGTTTTCTGCACCTGCAGCGTGACACTCACCGTGTTCGGATCGGTCTCCAGTAGGCCTGCATCTTTCTTCTGTGCTCAGCTCCTGCAAGAACAAGAACACCGTTAGGAACAGCCCTACCTTGCGGCGCTTCTGCCCATCATTCATCGCTCCTTCTGTTCTGCAGGCATCTTCAGAGGTGTCATTCCCATCCCGGCACGCTGCTTCCTGAGGAAAAGGGAAAATAACAGAAAAAAGGCATTAGTAAACTTTCAGCAAATCTTCGCTTATTTTTAAAGACTGTACGAGCTTCAAACGCTTACCCGAATCCCAGCCGCTCTGGCGGAACTCTGTCTTCGGAACTTCTCATCCATCTGCAAGAGGGAAAAGACACTGCAGGTTAGTGTGGAAACATCTCGAGGCCCCGCATACCGCGCTTACTCACCGCATTTCTTCTTCATAACCGGCATCCACGCTGAAAACGTTGCAGTACCTAAAAGACACAGAAAAAGAACTCAGTTCAATACAAATACGAAAGGGTCGTATCACGCATCGCGCTCTCACTCACCTTCAGCGCTACTCATCTCAGCAGCACGTCGCCATCCCTGACGCCGGCCATCATCTAAGGAAGGAAAGGAACAAAGTTAGAGAACTGTTCAAAAGACTCATTATACTTACCTGTCGGACTCTTGCCAGTGAAGTAAGTAGGCAGCAACGAGCCTGCATCAATCAACGCGCCCCTGCACTGAAAGCAGGACAGAGCGCACACTTTCCAAGAAAACAAGGTGAGCTGTGGATCAAAGGGAAGGGTTGGACCCCGGGGAAGAAGGGGTTCAAGCACACAGAGACAATAGGGAGTTAAACTCTACCAATCCTGTGTTTCGGGCCCAGTCTCCAGTCGAGTAGACTCCAGGGAAGGGTTCGAGGTAGTAAGAGGTCAGAACAGGCTGAATGACATCCCCGTAGATACCAGGTGTGCGTTACACTCACTCCTGTCACACCTGATGAGGTTGCCAGACAAGTCCGGTCTATGAAGAATTCATCCAAACAAGTGGACCCCTGCTCCTCCAAAACCATTAAGGACAACATTGACTCTCTCGCTCCAGCCTTGACTGATCTATGCAATCTCTCTTTTGCCACTGGAGTTTTCCCAACTTCTCTTAAGCACTCCCTTGTGCATCCTCTGCTTAAGAAACCCTCTGCCGATGCCTGCAGTCCGGCAAACTACCGCCCTATCTCTATCACCCCTTTCCTAGAGAAGCTGGCTATCTCTCAGCTCACCCTCCACACTGAATCTGCTGTTTGTCTCCATGACCATCATTCTGGCTTTAGAGCATCCAGAGGCACAGAAACTGCTCTTCTGAACACCTGTGAAGACCTGCTCTCAAATCTCGACACTAACACCCCCTCTCTCCTCATTCTTCTTTACCTCTCCTCTGCCTTTGACACAGTAAACCACAACATCCTAATCGCTTGTCTAAGGGACACACTGGGAATCACAGGTCAGGCTCTTACATGGCTAAACTCATTCCTTTCCGACCGCCCATCCCAGGTGGAACTTGAGTCCTTTCTCTCTACTATCACTCTTTCAACCTGTGGTGACCCCAGGGTTCTAACCTATCCCCCTGGTTCTTCAACATCTACATGGCTGCCCTGGCACGTGTGATTGGCACTTTCATCTCTAACTTCCATTGATATGTGGATGACACGCAGCTCTCCTTCAGGCTTCCCTCAGCCACCTCCTCTACCTCACTCATATCTGACTGTCTGTCCGCAATTCAGTCATGGTGTGCTGCAAAGGACCTCTGCCTCAATGCCAGTAAGACTGACATCGTTCACATTGGGACTCCTGCTCCTGCTTTCCCACTCACACTCTGGCCGGCCTCTCTTGGCCCTGCGCTCACACCCACCTGCGAGGCAAAAAACCATGGGGTCATCTTTGACTCCACCCTCTCCTTCTGCACTCACATTTTGGACATCTCTAAAAAGTCCAATTACCAGCTGCACCTCCTCAGAGGTACTCTTCCAATTCTCACCTTCCCCCAGTGGCTCAATGTCTCTAGAGTCCTGGTTCTCTCAAGGCTGCACTACTGCAACAGCCCCTTTCACAACCTGCCTGCCTCTGCTTTGCGCCCTCTGCAACTCATCCAGAACAGAACCGCAAGACTTATCCTTGGCCTCAAGCCCAGGCATTGCATCCCTCCAGCGCTGAAATCCCTCCACTGGCTCTCTGTGGCTGTAGGGATCAAGTTCAAGACCCTCTGCATTGTCCACAAGGCATTCTGGGGCCTGGGAGCTACCTATCTACAACGATGCCTACGTAAATACTGTCCTTCCCGAGCCCTCCGCTCATCTACCTCCAACCTTCTGCAAGCGAGCAGGCTCTCCAAGCAGAGACTTGGAGGGAGAACTTTATCCTCGGCAGGGGCCTCCCTATCAAATAGCCTCCCTGCCACCCTTTGTCTTGAGCCTGATCTCCTTAAGTTCCAGAAACTCCTGAAGACATTCCTCTTTTTCCCTTCCTTCTCTCTCCCTCTACCCTGCTAACCTCTCTCTCCGCTCTGTCCCTCTCTCACTTCTTTTCCGCACAGCTTGCTGACTGGCCGCCGGGTGTACCTCAGAGTCTCACGGGTCACTGGCACCCTCTCCAGTCCTCTCGCACTTGCCTCCTGGCCTTGCACTTGCATCATTGTTATTGCACTTGGTCGATGACCCATGAGAGTGGCATCTCTCAGCACTTACCCCAGCTTCTGACTGACTGGGCGCACTTGGACTCCCCCCTCCACTTGTCCTCCCGCTAATCCCCTCTCCTATACCGTCTGTGCACTTGCACAATCTGAACGTCACATGCCTTGACGAACATCCATCCATCTTCCCTTGTCCCCCCCCCTTGCATGGTTGCACCCCAGTCCACTTGGAAAACTGCAGAATCGTCGTCAGACCTATTTTCTGTTATCTACACTGTTAATTGTATTATATGCACTTACTCTGCTTGTGCAGATTTGTATCGTTCAGAAAGTCAAGGGCTCTGAATGACTGTTGATTTTTCCCCTTGTTCCCTCCCTCCTTGAGCGCTTTGAAACCCTTGCTTTGTGTATAGACGCTTTACAAATAAACATTACCATACCATAGCATGTTTCCTCTAGACCAACTACCTCTAATAGAGTTAAAAATTATGGCCCCTCTATTACAAATACAAAAGGAGTTAAATCTGCCCTTAAAATGTTGTGAGAAGTGAGAAATCCTAATTTGGGGGAAATGAACTACATGTCCCAGAATCCCATAGGAACTGAGACGAAGAAGAAGGTTGAAGAGGCATGTAGATGTAGAGGACAGGCAACTAGCCAATTAACACTAATAGCCTACACCTAAACCTCACTGCCCCACCTAAGAGGCATAAAAGACTGCAGCAGGAAGGGGAAGGGAGAAGGAGCCGGGAGAGAAGCTGGAGCAGGAGCTGGGAGATTGGCAGTAGTAGAAGAAGGAGAAGAGCACAAGGCTGACAGTTCATGAGGAAGTGTGAACACTTTAGGGACGCTGGGACAAGTAGAGGGCATGTTTCACCTGCAGGTTCCGAGCGAGTCCCCTGTCCACAAACCCTGCTTTCCCGTGGCTGCACAGAGAGAGACACATTGAAAGTAAAGGTCTCCCCAGGTGCACCTACTGGCTGTGATTGCAGAGATGTGCTGAAACCCGAGGCCCCTAGCAAGAAGCAAGCCGAAGGACAGAGCAGTGCTAGAGACTCCATGTTGGCGTGACAGAAGCGAAGACACTGTGTTGTAGAGGGGTGTGGGTTTCCAGAGTGCCTAAAGCCATAGAAAAGAAGCAGAAGTTGGGAAGCCGAGGCAACCTGCGAACGTAGCATTTCTGAAGCCGGTGAGTGAAGCTTGGCGTTCAGATTCACTATTAAGCTCTTGCCAGTAACTGTTACCAGCTTTCAAGTGGCTCGCGTAAGAAGCGAAGCGAGTAGAAGTTGTTCGTTGTTGTAGAAGTTGTTCTACACAATGGAAATGTATCAAGCACACTTTGATTAAAAGCTGCAGAGCTCGTGTATGGAGAAAAGCCTATCTTTTCCATTGTTGAACCCTTTTATATTTTCGGAGTGGTCATGTGTCTCCCATTGAAAGGGAGAATGTTTTCGAAAGTCTCCAAAAACTCTCACGCTAACTTTCAGAGGTGTTACTATCCTTTACAGCATCAAAGGAAGGTTGCGTGTGGCCAATTAATATTCCTTGACCGGAGAGGAACGTTTCTCTGTGTAATACATAAGAATACAAACTCTTACAGACAATTGAAGCTGAAGATCTACCTGAAAGAGTTGTTGCGTATACCTAAAAGCAATTTTCCTTTGAAGACTGAGCCTTGTAACCTTTAGGAATGAACATTCTGTAACAGTAGAAGTTGTTGTATACACAAAGAAAACAAGCAATGCCCACGCCAAGAGGCGAATCCTTTCCAGACTGAAGAAAACCCTGTTTGAAAGCAATCCAACTAACAGGGGAAATTATTAAGCTCCAGTATCCTATTATACAAGTGAGATGTTGTTGCTCGAAGCTAATAGTGTAGAAATCCAGTTTCAAGATAATGGCTGGAACCTAGAAGTTGCATATAAAGCTGGGGAAGGGAATTGGCTACTTGTAAGAGGATTAACCTAAGGTGGCAGTAAAGCAGACTAAAGAGGCAAAGAGGCTGCCCTTTTCATAAAATATAGAAAAGGAAGAGTGCCTTGCCTACCTTGAGAGGTCAAAATATCTTGTCTTTAACCTGCCTGACTATTTTTATATTTAAAGTTGAAGTAGAAGTATCAGGGCTGTGGTTGGGTAGAAGACTGTCAGCAGATGTCATATTGAAGTTGATGGTGGTAGTAGTACACTGTGGAACCAAGGATTCGGTTTCCATAGTAGACGTAGTAGAATAGAGGGTTGATAAGTACAGCAACCCAAGAAGAAGCATCCTGACAGTATACCATCTATACTACAAAGGTTATGAACAATTGTAGATTTGGAGAAGAAGTAGAAGTGGCTGATCTACTTTCTGAACTGTAACAAAGCTGTCCTCTAAGGCCGACATCCAGGATTACCATTGATGCTGTTTCCTTGGTTGAATTGGGAAAGGAATCTTTTTCAACTGGAAGCTGAAGGAATGTTACCAGTGAATTTCTGTTTGATGAATTTTTGGCTTATCCTGAACTTACAAGAATTGGTTCAAGAATGTATTCAGATGAAGGTCATCCAAATTATTGATTGTTTATTATTCATTCTTTTATGTTGTTGTTCATGTATTTTATATGTTTTGTTGTTTTTTGTGTGTTCAGTTTGTTTCTGTGAGGAGTGATTCCCTTAGTACTTAGAACAGGTAGGGGCTTAGCAAGGATGTATTTAGGATCTTTCTTTCTTCAATAAAGTGCTTAATATTGAGAACTATACAAGCAGTTGTCCGCCCCACATTATTGACCCCTCACATGGGCCAGAAACCTAGCTTTAGTCGGGTTACTTAATCCCCTTACATTCCATGTGAAGCATCTAATGGACTTCCCAGCCCTTTTAGCATTTATATCAGCTCTTCCACCAGACGCATGTGTCGGCTGTCAATCTGTGTGCTATTCCTCCTTGCATGACAAGCAACAAACTCTCTGCTAAAACTTTTAAACATGCCCAACCATTGGCTCCCCTTCCCTCCCTCACCATCCTCCACAACGTGATAGTGCAAACCCCAAACAACCATGGTGGGAACTGGCAGGAGTGCATTGCAAACAGCAACTTTGCATACTATGTAAAGAGTTCCCCGACCTCGCTCTAATCATGAATCACTGAGCCCACATTTATTACAACTTATAAGAAATCTCTCAACAGAGTCAGTCAAAGTCAGTCCCCAGAGTTAACGGAACCCACTATTGGGCTCCGGGCGGACCCTCCCTTGCCTGGGCCTCCCCTGCGGAAGCGGAATCCACAACTCAATATATGCTATGGCGTCACTAGGATTTTCAAAAAAGTGTGCTTGGCCCCCGTGTTGTATGCAGAACTTTGATGGGAATAAAAGGGCATAGGGGATATGCCGTGCTCCGAGGATACACCTGACAGGTTCATACGATCTCCTGACTGCTTGGACTTTGGCTGCAAAATCCGGATACATGAAGATTTGACTTGATAAGAACTGTAATGACCAACGTTCTCTGGTCATTTTTAATATTTGATCACTATCTCTGTAGTTCACCTGCCTTAATATAATCCTGCATGGTGGTGCTCCAGGCTTCGGGGTAGGGCCCAGCGCTCGATGGGACCTTTCCACTATAAATTGTGTGCCGAGAAATGTGCATCACCAAGGATAGTTCTCAAAGGGTCCTCAACAAACAGCTCCATTGTGACCCTTAACGCTTTTTCAGCCACCCCCACAAGGTGTAGGTTATTCTGGTGAGGCCATGTCTTCAAGTCATCTCATTTTGCATGCACGGCTGCCAAGACCTTCTTCATCGCCACTATCTCTTGAGGGGTCACGTGTTTCCCATTAAAAGGGAGAATGTTTTCAAAAGTCTCCAAAAATCTGATGCTAACTTTCACAAGTGTTACTATACTTTACGGCATCAAAGAAGGTTGCGTGTGGCCAATGAAGATTCCTGGACCGGAGTATAACATTTCTCTTTGTAATACATAGGAATACAAACTCTTACAGACTATCAAAGCTGACGATCTACCTGAAAGAGTTGTCGCGTATACCTAAAAGCAATTTTCATTTGAAGACTGAGCCTTGTAACCTTTAGGAATGAACATTCTGTAATAGTAGAAGTTGTTGTATACATGAAGAAAACAAGCAATGCCCACGCCAAGAGGTGAACCCTTTCCGACTGAAGAAAACCCTGTTTGAAAGCAATCCAACTAACAGGGGAAATTATTCAGGTCCAGTATCCAGTATGGCTGAGGAGAGGCTGTTGGCTCTTGTACTTTTAATTGAGAGCAAATGATCAAAAATAGGTTACACAGCAGCAATAAATGCTTTTTCTGCAGCAAAGCATAAGAGAGTGCATTTTATTTAGACAACAAACAGATATGAGATAATGAAAGTGGATTACTTTTTCGCAATATTGTTGCGTACTTTGCTGTGTCTTCTAATTACCAGTTCCTGAACCCATACTTTGTTTACATTGAAATGATTTTATAATGCTGGGGTGAAATTGCAGTGCGGGCTTTCTTTTTGTGTGTAGGGGTGGGCAATAGTCTTTCTCCCCTTAATCTGGAAACAGCGCTGCTGCCTCACAATTGGGGGTCTAGCGGGTGCCGTGGCAGTCAGAACTGGGCAGGCTGTGAGGGCGATGAACACTGCCACTGCTCCCTACAGCTGCTTGCGGTACATAATGGCTTTCAGGCATGATGAACCCTTCAAAGGCGTATGGCCAGTAGTACAGTTATTGCTATCTCTTGGGATTAAGATGACACACAGACAGAACCAATGATGGGTTTACCAGTCTGTGCTTCCTTTATTTTCAATCCCCAATCTCATTGGTCAAAATGGACTGCCTTGCACTCTTTGTTCATGCCTGATCACGTTATCACAGCTTACTTTGCCATGCTTTGCTCATGGAACCTGTCCCAAGTGGGTTTGATATTGAAATACCGCCTCATTCCAGTTTTAATTGGCCTGTGTTGTCTTTGTGTGTGAGCCCTGCCACTTGTCTGGAAAAATCTGCACTTTTACTGTGTGTTTGTTAATCATAAACCTCTCTGGTGAAGTAGTGACCACCTACCCACACCCCCTCCTGTTTGTGTTTTGTTTTTGTGTGTAGAACTACTTTTATTTTGACCAGTATGGTGACGCCATTTATTCGTTTGTTTGTTTATTTATTTATAGAGCGCTCCTCACCCGCAGGTATCTGGGCGCATTACAAGAATATGCGGTTTCTTAGTTGCAGTACAAGAAGATTACAACATATTATACGAGGTAGTATAATACATAGGTTTACAGGTTATAATACAATACAATAACATACAAGGCAAGGGGCAATTGTTGATAGTTAAAATACAGTAACATACAGGGATACAGAAATGGTACTGGAGCTATATTTCAGTTTAAGGATAGCTAACAAAGTGAGGAGGTGAACCAAAGTGTGATGTTTTTCCTAAAATTGTAGAAGGATTGGTCAGTCCTTAAAGTGGGGCTAGGGAGTTCCAAAGTTGGGCAGCCATGGGAGGAAAGCTGCTGCCACCTGCCTTCTTCAGTCTGAACCTGGAGACTCTAAGGCAGCCTGAATTGGTAGTTCTGGTAGGTCAAGAGGGATTGTTCCTGATGAATTTTTCGGTAAGGTACCGAGGTGCTGCGTTGTTGAGGCATTTGTGAGTCAGGGAGGCTGTTTTGAGTTGAATTCCCTTCTTGGTGGATAACCGATTGTTGTCCCGTCTGTACACTGAAATGTGTTGTCTTCTGGATATGCCTAGGGCTGCTTAAAGTGCGTTGTTATGAAGAATCTGAAGTTTGTTGATTATGTTTTTGTTGGCTCCTATCTATAGGGCATTACAATAGTCGATTTTGGAAAGCATAAGAGCTCTCGCCAAGGTAAGGCAGCTTTCTGTGGTGTTGCCGAAGCCATGGTACTAATTTGTTTGTGCAGACTCAAGGAGGAGTCTAGGTAGAAACCCAGGGTTTTCACCTCTTTAGCAACCTTAATGTGATTGCCATCAGTGTTGAAAGAGAGGTATAGATTGCCCAGTTTCTTCTGGTTGGAGGAAGTGGCTAGGAGTAGCAGCTCAGTCTTCTCATCATTCAGACATAGACTGTGTGTGGCCATCCAGGCCTGAATTATGAGATAGATTTTGTTAACCAGAGCTAGATACTGCTCATAGTCGCCTGTCAGAGGTATGAGGATCTGGGTGTCATCTGCATAATTAGTGTAAGTGACACCCAGATAGTCTAGGTAATCAAACAGTGGTTTGGTGACTACATTATACATGATGGGCGAAATGCAAGATCCTTGCAGGACATCACAAGTTATCGGGATGGGATCAGCTGCTGCCAAAGATGAAAAAACTCTCATCGATCTGTTGCTTAGGAAAGATTGGATCCATGCTGTTGCTTTTTCTGAGAAATGGGCCGCTGATGATAGGTGTGTGCAGTGCACCTTATGATCGACCAGGTCAAAAGTGGCTGACAGATCTAGCAGAAGCAAGAGGGCAGGTTTTCCTTTGTCTTTCAGGTCATCAATCTGGATCTTCAGGTTAATCAGGGCTGTTTCAGTGCCATGTTGGGGTCTGAAGCCAGATTGTTGGAGTCCTAATTGATTATTGGTTTCTAGATAAGATTGTATCTGAATATATGCTGCTTTATCGATGATATTTACTAGAAATGAGACAGTTGCTATAGGTTTAAAGTTGGTGGGTATACTCGGGTCTAGAGACGGTTTCTTAAGGAGCGGGAGTACCCACAAGTTTTTTAGATTAGTGTGGACAGTATACATGCGGAAGGATGAATTGATAAGTGTGGCGATAAAGGGGGCTAGTTCACTGGCAGCTTCTTTGATAGTAGAAGCGGGACAGGAGTCTCCTTGACAGTTGGAGGGTTTAAGTGACGCTATGATGTTTTCCACTTCTAGGGTGGATACTTGGGTGAAATTAAATCGTTGGGGGGTGGGGGGGTTAGAAGGGTTAGGACAAGATTTTGAGGTGTTTTCTTGAGTTTTAAAGTTGGAAGGTTTTTTTTTTGGCGGCGATCTTCTTTTGGAGTAGACCGCGCTTGTTAGCTAATGCATCTTGAATCTTGGTACACCATGTTTTGTTTTAGATACAGTTATCTATTGGCGGGATGGGGGGATTCCAGTTCTCTGGTATTTGAACTGGCTTCATCAATCCTATCGTTTTAGGTGTCACGTTTAGCTGAGAGAATTTCAGTTTTGTAGTTGGCTGTGATTTTGAGAGGTTTATCTTTGTTGGCTGGAGTGGGGTTGTTTTTCCACATTGCTTCCCATTTCCTTTTTTCATTTTGTAGGGATTTGAGTTTGGGAGTAAACCAGGTGTTCAGGTGAGCTTTAGGTTTGCCTTTGCACAGTTTAAGAGGAGCAATTTTGTCTAGAGCTAGTGTGATAGTATTATTGTAGAGGTCCACTAGTTCTTCCGGATCGGAGGAGGCAGGTAAGGAATTAAGTATTGGTTGGAGGAGAGGTTTGAGATTGTCCACTGTAATTTTCCTTTTATTACGGGTTTGGATGGGCGGCGCAATGGGGTGTTGTTTGTTCTGGGAGTATAGTCTGGCATAGTAAAGATGAGTAAGGAGTGGTCCGTCCAAGGGTAAGGTTCGATGGAGGTATGGTAGTTGCGCAGTTAGGGACAGCAACCCAATCTAGGGTTCCTCCTTTTTCATGCTTGGGGAGAAGAACTCTTTGTATGAGGCCTAGCTATGTCAAGGTGTTGGCCAGATTCATAGCAGGTTGGTCGTTGGGGTCATTGAGACCTAGGTTGAAATTACCTAATTTTAGGATTTATGAGGAAGGTTTGGTGTTGGTGGAGAGTAAAGAGATATCTTCCTCAAAGGAGCCTATGGGTCCAGGGGGTCTGTAGATCAGGTGCATTGTTATAGTGTGTGATTTTGTGAGGGCCAGTTTAACTGACATCACGTCACATGAGTTGATAGAGGAATGTGCGATAGTTCTAAGTCCCAGGTTTGATTTGGCGATAAAGGCAATTCCGCCGCCTTTAGATGATTCTCTGTCAGTTCTTAGGATTGTGTAGTTGTCCAGAGTAGCAATAAGGACAGAGGGGCCTGCAGCAGCATGTAGCCAGGTCTCAGTTATAGCTAGAAAGTACAGTTTTTTGTCAATAATTAGGTCAGCTATGTCTGCTGCATGTGCAACCAAGGATCTGGCGTTGATCAGTGCACCACAGAGAGATGTGGGATTGTTACTTTGGTCATTGATGACATGGGTAGAGACTGTCAGTCTGGCTTTTATACGGGCTTTGTGGGATTTGAGAGGGCTTCATTTTCTTTTTTGCAGTGGGCTATTAGTAGGGGGTATGCCATGTGGTATTGTGTACGATTTGCCTAATCTAGTGCCTAGTTTGGTGTTTCTGATTGCTGTGGGGCACAGGCATTTAAGTATCGGTCTGGGGGAGACTATCTAAGGCGTTGAGGAGATGTGTCTGATGGTCAAATGTTTCAGAGGTGGTAGGAATGGGAGGCTTGATCTTGTCTAAGGGGAGCAAGGGTGGCAGAAACAGGGTGGGCTTGATGCAGTTTATATTGTTTGCGTGGGTGGGACTAGTGACTGGAGTTCTATAAATTAGGGTGGGTGTTTTAGCGAGTGAGCGCTGGAACTTAATTTGGTGGGCTATAACATCTGGTAGAAGAATGGTGTATAGGCTGATCTGAACTATATCACTAAGGATATTCGCGGTGGCATACATTGTTGCTCTAAAAATCATAGTGGGCTAGATGTGGAACACAAAGACGTTGCAAAAATAGCAGGCTAAACAAATGGATTACTCAAAAACAAGTGAGTCAATAGACGTTGCAAAATTAGACAAATGGATTATTCAAAATCAAGTGAGCCAAAAGACATTGCAAAATTAGACACATGGATTACTCAAAATCAAGTGAGTCAAAAGACGTTGCAAAATTAGACAAATGGATTACTCAAAATCTTGTGAGTGAAAGGACGTTGTAAAATTAGTGGGCTAAACAAATGGATTACTCAAAATCAAGTGAGTCAAAAGACGTTGCAAAATGAGTGGGCTAAACAAATGGATTATTCACAATCAAATGAGTCAAGAGGCGTAGCAGACGTAGCGGGCTAAGCATATCGATTACTCAGAAACACAGTAGGCTAGAAGTGAAACCCAAAGGACACTGCTGAATCAGAGGAATGGGCATTGCAGTATAGCTCATAAAATACAGTCATGACATTGGTCTGGGGGACTAGGCTATGCCCTGTGTAATGGGAGATACCAACACCAAGAGACATTGGGTAGTGGGCCTCGGAACGGGCGAGGGCAGGAGCAGGGAGCTCACACAGTGTGAGATATCATAGTATATCGAGGTCTGATACGGCCGTGGTTGGTTTGTCTCTGGAGACAGGTGACCGAAGGGGTAGGAGGCCTAGTGTTCAAGGTCAGTGGTGATGATTCGCCAGTGGCGTTACACGTGTAGTATGAAGTACAGTGGACTCAGTGTGCGAGTCAGGATGGTTAGTGTCGGAAATTCAGCGTTGATAGCCAAGGCCTTTAGAGATAGTCGGTCAGGCGCAGGCCGATGTGGGCACAGGTGAATTAATTTGGAGGCAGAATGACCACGCTCACCTGAGTGAAGATAATGCTGTTGCAAACAGGGGCAAACAAGGCCTTTTTCTTGGGCCTTAGTCTGTAGGCTGGCTGCCGCCTGCTGGCGGATGGGGCTGGTCATAGTAAGATACGGTTGCTTGGCGATGACCAAACAGCCTCGTTCTGGGGCTGCGTTGCGCCCACCATTTGTAAATCAGGTGGAAAATTAGACAAAGATGGCAAAACAAGCGTTGCTGAAGAAAATAAGCACAGCAATGTAGTTGTACCTCGGCGGACACCAAGAGTGCTCAGTTACACAGTGGCCTCATTTCTTTATGTTGGATAAGGAGGCTGAGTGAAGAGTGAGGGGCACGGCAAGCATAGGAGGCACTGCAGGCTGCAGCGGTCGCACAACAGTCGATAAGCAGGCAGCTCCAGGCAGTGGGTCCCGCAATGGTGGGAAAAGGGCATTAGGTTGTGTTCAGACGCTTTACATGTCTCCTGTCATAACCCAAAACTGTATCCAGTCTTCCTGTTTCCCTCCTACACGGTCTCACGTTTCCCACCCCATTTCACCACGGGCCGATTGGATTAAACCGACACTCTTTCAGTGAGAAATTGCACCAAACCTGCTGCGCCGAACCAGCTGTGCCAAACTGGCTCCTGCGGCAAACTTTTCACGCCAAATCGGCCCACGCCCAGAGACGTCTTTATGGAAGGGCAACAGGGGCACTTGCCCCGGGCCTCCACCTTGGAGGGGGCCCCAAGAAAGAGTCTTATTTAAAAAAAAGTCAGTTTCTCTAAGTCAACAAAATTAAGTATCCCACATCAAGATTTTCTATGGTGTGCTCCTAAGGCTAAACCTATTTTCTGTCTGTTGTTGATAAGTACATTTTGTTCAGATCTTTTCCTCCTGTAATGCTATGTTCACTGTGGTATACATAGCTTGTGTGGCACAACAACTGTAGCATTTTCACCTTCCTTTGGATATTATATTGATCATGTGCAATAGCCAAAGTTGAAATACATATTGATACAGTTGAGTGTCCCGATGGTTCAGAGGATAGCTCAGTGTGTTAAGCACTCATTGCAGAGATATGCGTTCACATGCAAAATTACAATACCAAATTCCAGCAAGGCTGACTCAGCGTTTCCAATGTATGAAGTTGTTAAGCCTGCATGTAAATGTACATTGTTCTGTAGCACCCCAAGTGTTATCATCACCAATGTACCTGCACTAGATAGTGGTTGCTATAGAAACTAACATACCATGAATATGGTGATGGTCTAGGAATTGGTTTGTTTAGATGGGGAGTTGTAAAACCTAGGCAGGCATCTCCAATGACGACAATAAAGTATTAGAGATGTTTAAGTATCCGAATTCCAGACTGTGGAACCAAAACATTCATGCTTGGATCCTGGCTTGGCAGCAGACGATACAGTGATCCTGAACAAATCTTATATCACTGACAGTACTGTACTGCCTTCTATGAAAAGGTTTTCTTCTCACATACTGGTGGTATTGTTTGGCCAATTACCTGATCTTTCCTATCATGTAGGCCATTTGAGTGGTGGAAGGAGTTCTAGACAGAGGAGAGCAGACCAGATATTGCAGGATTCTTACCAGCATATTTTAAGGTTTGCTTATGTGACAACAAAATGGTTTTTCTACACATTTGTAAACACCATTGCAAAAGCCCGTGTTTGGGGTGTATTTAAAGCTTTACAATACAAAAGAGAAACCTATTTGAAATCTTTTAAGATCACATCCATTAGTATGCTGGCATTTATATACTTTCCTTGATGATGGAGACAATGAAGCTAGAATAATTCCCATTTTGAATAATATGTTTCTATAATGTTTTGTTTTTTAAATGTTTATATTGGGTTACGTGATTTTCATATTTTCCAATTCAGTTCTGTAAATACTAGAAAATAAATTGGTAAAACCAGAAATTGTGGGTACGAATCCCAGCTTCACCTCTTAATCAATGTGTGATCCTGGGTATCTCATTTAATCTTGTATTTCCTCACTTGTCAAAATTGCAAGTCCCCAAACCTTCCACAATTGTCAGCCCTTCAGAGTGATTTCGTTCTCAGGGTACGATCTTTAAAAAGACTAATTCATGGTTTCACTGACTATATATAGTGTTGCTTGCTCTATAATGATAGTGAGCATTGATATATTGCACACCAGTGCCACCTGTTTCTTTGCTCTCGAATGGCGATACTGCTTGAAAACCATGTCCCACTACTAATCTCAGTTTGTCTGGATACAGAGACCTTCCTGGTATCTTCAAATCGTCATCCACTCTATGTGCTATGGTATGGTATGGTATGGTATGTGTTGTTTGATCCTTCCCATCGTTCATCTGTATCCATGCTTGAGCACTTTTGCTGTCTCTGAGACAGCTAATCTCAGACTATTCTGGATTATGTGTACCTTTTTCATAAAATCTGTGCCCTGCAGGTATATTATGTCCAGTATAGCTTCCACGTGGCTGTTATTGATGACATGTTTGCTGTACCTATGCTTGAACACAAGTACCCGCGCATAGACTGCTAATGTTGCCTTTGAAATGCTACTTGCTTATCACTCGGATTACAACATGAATGAAGAGTGTAGGTATCTGAAAGGAAGTGTCCTGTGCTTATTATGATCTCTGCGAGGCAGCATATCAAGCTATGGGTTGTTATCGTGACATGGGGTGGGGCGCACTAGATATTCTATATCCCTTAATTCCTTTGGTCTGTTGGAGGGGGGCCCCAGAGGTGTCCGTGCCCTGGGCCCCCAAAGTGCTTAAAATGGCCCTGCCCGCGCCGAACTGGCCAATGCCGAAATCTCCTGTTCCGGCCTCTCATGGAGCTGACACAACCCTGAACTCATTCCAACTATTGAATCTCTCTGAGCAGCCGGCAAGCACTGGGTGGGATTCTTTGAGCACGTGATCAGAGATTAACTTTACAAGCCCGGCGTTCTCTCTCAGGAGTCTGGCGGCAGGCCTGTCAGTCACTTGATGGCATTTTATGATTTCACTGGGACATGTATACAATGTGAAAGTCTGACACGCTCGTTTATATTTAGAAAATATCTCCTGCCGAACGAATGTTTTAACCGGACACGGCATTTACCAATGCAAATGACCTTTTATGAACGTCTTTCTGAACATTCAGGGACCGCGAAGCTGCTTGCTTGCTCACATATGGTTAGTCAGTTGTTGTCCAGCAAGGCAACACAGGCATGATATAGAGCTTAATAACAGGGTGGGCAGTGGGAACGTGGTGACTGCAGATGCAGCCTTGTATTAGCTCAGACACAATTACCAGAGTGCAGGCGATGCTTTTTTTATTTGTTCAATTTGAGTTTGTCACAGTGCCAAGAAAATAAAATAAACTCTACTTCAGTATAAAAACGAAATATCCAGAAATGGCCAGCCCATCCCACAATAATCACACTAAAAGTAATACATTGAACTGAGTGCAAGTGCTACATTCTTTAAGCAACTATTGCTAAGTGGCGCAATAACTTTAATCTTCTAAAAGGGTTAACAGGCAGGTGGCTGAGGTAAAGCCAACCAATACATAGCTCCCAACCTTTTTTGTCACCAAGGCGGGTGAAAACACCCGATTTTCTTTTTGGCGGGTGAGAGGCCCATAGAAGTGAATGGGCGTATGAGGGACTTGGCGGGTGATTCATCTGCTTTCAAGGCGGGTGACACCCGCCAAAAGCGGGTGAGTTGAGAGCTATGCCAATATGAGTCTCTAAGCTGTGTCCCGTGACCGCAGCCCTTTGCATCCCCAAACGCCATAGCCTGGCAAGAATGCCCTTTGCAGTCCATCCTTCTAAAGGCATTCATAGTACTGTGCCCTGTCACTGTATCCTCTTTTTCTACTGTGCTCTGTTACTTAACAGCTGAGTCGGCGCTCTATAAAATCCAGCACATACATACATACGTAAATACTTACACAATAATCTATGATATCGCCCACCACACCTACCCAGTGGCGTAACACAAAATGTGGGGTGGGGGGCCCCAGCGAGCCATGCTGGGGGCCCAAGTTCCTCAACAAAGCATCGGATGTGCTACACTCCGGGCCGGTCTGGACCACCACATGTGTGCAATGCCCACGAGGATCCTGCCACTGCCGGGGCACGTGCACACTTCGCGAGGTGTAAGATGCAAGTATGTGTTTTAATCGAATCTTAAATGTTTCACCTAGAGAAAAAACAAGGGAGCAGTGCTTAGCACGTGGCACTTAAATACACCAGTCATCAGTGGCAGCCGGTGGATTTCTTTATCAAAACAAATCGCACATAAACTTGCACAACAGCACACGACGACTACCGACCGTAAAACACCTCAAGCCCAGCCAACGGACCCACCGGGCTGAGGCTGCCAAGAGCACATCACTGCTATCTTGCACTTTCCCAGCTCATTCCCACTAACCCACCCCTCCTCCCTTTTTTCAGAGCCGCCAGAGCGCCAGGGGACCACTCCGGTGGTGATAGAGCGCGGTACAAATATCCTTTAACATTAACATTAACATATTGGATGGGGGCGTAAATACTTGCCGCATGTATGCAAGTGCCACCAAGCGTAGCGAGGGAGCCCGAACCAAAGGAAGGGAGTTTGGGGGTGTTCTCACCACAACAAAATGCTTTGAACAATGCTTTAAAATGGCGCATTATACAGCACGCTTTCTATGAAAAAAATTGGTAAAATGCCAGACCGTTTGTAATCGGTTTTGTAGAGTGGTGTCCATGAAAAGATCGAATAGAATATACTGAGGCAGAAAATGCAGAATTTATTTTATTTAAATTTTTAACTTGAGATGCACCCCCCATGATCCCCCCCACACCTCCACTGACATTTCCCCATCCCTAATATATCCCCTTTATTTGAGTAAACACATTCAGCATTTTCTGCCTCAGGTTTTTTTCATTCTAATTTTTCTGCGGATACCATGTAGAGTAACTCCACCATCACCATTTGTGCACAGGAGCATATCCCAACATATTTTCCTACCTCTCTCCACAATATGTGGCCTTATGAAACAACATTTTCAGCAGGGCTCGAGGGCTAACAAAAAAGTGAGGCAACTCGGACGCACTCACTGGGAAGTGATGACGTCACACGAAGTGAACAAATCTGGAAATATGCACATTTAATTCAACTTGTCTTTCACAATTGAAGAAGGTGCATTGGATGAATTAAGCATTTGCCAAGTCACAGATGTTCCTATTGCATCACTGGCTAAATATACAAAGATGTGCACCGTTCAGATCTAGAATGTCCTGTAAACATGTCCTGTATATCAGGATGACAGTATAGACATTTTACTGCTCCATTATCAGCAATTTGTGTGGTCTTGTAGGCGAGGTTTGACATGTAAGAACAGCATGCTTGCTTTATCATAGATGCTCAGTAAAAAATATCATGCTACAGTAAGAAATAGCAAGGCTGGCTGCATCAAAATGCCAGTCTAGCCTCATAATAACACGTATCATGCTTGCTTTATCAGATTCCCAGTAAAAATGTCATGAAACAGTAAGAAATGGCTAGACTGGCTGCACAAAAATTCCTGTCTAACCACACAATAATATGCATCCTGCTTACTTTATCATAGATGCCCTATAAAAAAATGTCATGCCACAGTAAGCAATGACTAGACTGGCTGCTTTGAGAAACCTGAAGGCATTCTCACAACCACCCCACAAGGATATTTTGCTCAGGTGGCCAGGGAAGGGCCATCGCTTTTTGATCCTGACCCTGGGGGTGGACACGCCAAGGAGGATCACCTGAGTGGAGGGTTGTTGGGGATTGGGGAGAGGAGGCCATACAGCGAGACATGTTATCCCCTTCCCTAACACTGACTTACTCTCCCTTCCCTCAGCCTCAATGGGCTGCTTCCATTCATTTCCCTGTAAGTACCCGCCAAGTACTGAGAAGAGGAAGAAGCAACTAGGGGTAACACACACTTCCTATTACAAACACCACTCTAGTACTGAGACAAAGAAGAGGGGTATGAAGCATCCAATACTGAAGGTCAGGCATGTTCCATTGATTGGGTTCATTATGCTCAGGCAAGACAAGCCAACAACTCACACTTGAGGCCCCCTAATAGGGCTCATTTGTATAAAGGGAGGAGACCCAAGCAAGCAAAGGGTGGAGAATAGCCATGGTGCAACGAGACCAGGAGGTCTGAATGCCGGCAACCACCCCGGATGACCTGCGGGACCCGCATCGAACGAGTCACGTGGTGGTTGCAGGACCGGGAACCCTCGAACCAGAAGGCGGGCAGTCAAAGCTGAATGGAAAGTGCGGTTTGAATGGAACTACATTATATTGGATACTGAACCGAACGGAAAGTAAAATCACGAACATTTGAAGTTAAACAGACATATCGAATGTCAAACTGTATGTGAGCAGCACTATGAGCAAAATGAAAGCATATGGAGAATTGAACAATCACTTGAATATTCTAACAAACAATGTGAGAAAGAACCATAAGTCTATGGTAAAGCAAAGGACTGATGCAGAAGCGTGTTACACCAAACAAAGAGACTACAAGTGTGAGAAGTCAGAAGCCTGAGGCAGAAGAGCCATGAAGGGGCCAAGCAAGGCTAACAGAAATGATGGTTGCGCGACCTGTGATGGGTGGACAGTGTGGTCTGACAACAACACCTAGACCAGGGAGTTCCCCACTGTGAAGATTTCAACAATCATGAATCAAGTCAAGGGAAAGCATAAGGGTTCCTGGTTGCATGACCTGTGATGGATGGACCGTGTGATCTGACAACTGTGCCTAGACCAGGGAGCCCTAAATGGTGACAAACAACAGACCTTGGGGATAAACCGTGGAGAACTGTGAATTGAATGTTAAAGCAAGCTGGAAGGCAATTCAAGTGGACCTATTGTTTTCTTATAGTGAACTGTGCAAGTAAACGCAGTATAAGTGTTACAGTGAAATCTTGGGGAAGGGAACCCTGAGAACCGAAAGAACTGAGAAACACTGTCTTGGGGAAGGAAACCTCAAAACATCTTATTTTTGTATGAACTATGCTAGATTGAACTTGGGGAAGGGAATCCCCAAGACCTGGTGGAACATTGGTAAGGCAAGCAGTTATTGGAACTGTATTGAACTTGGGAACGGGAACCCAAGAGGAACTGTAAGTGAAGTACCACTGAGACTTTACTTTTGAACACTATTTTTGTGGTGAAGAAGAATGCCACACCACATTTTTTCTAGATGTCAGGGCAAGCATAGGCATCGACACAGACTTTTGATTTGGTCTTACAGACACAGACTTCCCTTAGTTTTCTTTAGGCAGGAGAAATCCCTACATTAGTTATAGGGCACATTAGGCCTTACACCATCCTGATATTGAAATAAAACTTTCTTTGAAACTTGACATTTGTTGTCTGTGTCCTCTCTGGAAACCATGCCTGTCTCACATAGCACTAAAATACCAGCCTAGACGCGTACTAACATTAATTAAGTTGGCTTTACCCAACAAATGCCACTAAAACATGCCATGTCACTTCAAAGAAAATGCCAACAATGCTCCAGTGCTCTCTCGGCCTACCACTGCCTCACACACACACATCATCACATTCATACCCATTCACCCACAAGTCACTCAACCATACACGTTCTCTCACATTCACACACACACTGCATTCTCATTCACACTATGACACAGTCACTTACACCCATACATACATACACACCATGAACGTGCCCATATATACATGCATACACATCGGACATGCACTGCACACACACATAATGCACACACTGCACATACAAAAAAAGCTTTCTTACCAGTTTCCCACAGCAGCTTCAGTTCACCGGTCTGCTCCATCACTCTGGCTTCTGCAATCCATGCAGACAGGAAACAGGAAGCTGGGAGAGCTTCCTGGTTTCTGTCTGGCATGGTGCAGGGGAGGCGGAGTGACTCCTTCCCGCACCACCAGTGGCAGTCAGCCCGGCGCTGCCCTCACCCTGGCATTAGTCAGGGTGAAGGATGGGCTGGCTCCCCCACCTTTGCACCTGGTGTGCGCCCCCTCCCCCCACACCGTGTGGGCTGCAAGGGCCCCTGCTATGCCACTATTAAAAGAAAAAGAATTGGAAGTCCTGGTGTCAAACTGAAGGTCGACAAGGTGAACGTGGTGGATGAAGCCACATAGAAAGACGACATACAAATATGTAGCAAATGGGTAAAGTAATAAGAAGCACTCTACAGTTTCCAGGGTGTTGAAGCTGCAGTGAAAGGGACTAGCAGGGAATGTTAAGAACCGTCACAGAAATTAAAGGAAGCTTAATTCCAAAGGTTTTTGGCATGCAGGGCCTTAATGTTATTAAACTCTGCCTCAAACCATAAGTGTATTTTGTCACACGATATTGGTTATAGTTATCAAGTTGCCACCAGACAGTACTTCATTCCTTTCGCCGCTGAATGGAACTTCAACTGGTACCGACCCATCAGCACACTAAAGGCAGGTTATGAAATATATGGGAGAGCTCAAGTAAACAGAAGGTTCCCTCTAGGCTAGTGCCCTCAGGGCAGTCCTGGATTGTGTTCGAAGACAACATTCCACCAGACCAGCCCTCCCAAAGGTTCCTTCCATACATCAGACACGATGGCATTGCCTCACATTTTCCATGCTTAACAAGTCTCTTTGTGCTTACCATCCCAAGGAATGATGAGTTTGTAACAAATGTTTAATCCAACATCGCAAAGCAATCTGTTCCTCAGAGCCTCTTATTCTAAGCTCTTTCCTCATAAGTAGGTTTATCCTCAATTGGTGCTACCATGTGCTGCACCCACAATTAATTTAAAGGGGTGGTTCTCTACTGCAATTATGGTTGGTCACTCCTTATGTGACTGGCAAGATGGTTTGGACTACAATACCCATGATTCTTCACCATTGAATATGCTGGCTGTGGTTCCTGGGAGTTGAAGTCCAAAACACCTGGCAGGCCACATAGTAAGTAATCTGGAAAGATAGTGCCTGCATGAGACTTTTTGCAAGGGTTTCCACCGTAGGGTATTGTGGTGTGCGTGAGTGTACCTTTTCTGGGAATCCAGACATCCCGAACAGGCCTGGGCTAACTGCGAGAGAAGTGACCTGCACATATGTGTGTGGCTGGCCCTGAAAATCCTGAGTCGCCATGGTTTTAGGATTTCTTGCTGGAGCTTCTTTAATTCACATTATAATGCCATGCGGGTGGAGGGAATGTGGACAGGTTGTTTTTTCTTCTCAATGAAAACCCCGGGATAAACTGAGCACAAGCATCAGTTGCAGGATCTCAGGTAAATTCACGATGTGAGGAATGTTTTCACATAAAGAAATCCACTGTCCTGCAGAGGTCAGCAGGCCCCAGAGGCTTTAACAAACAAAAACAAATAAAAAATTAAGCAACCCCGGGAGCCATCTCAATTTGTACAAAATGCGTGGGCTCGGCTAACCCAAATACACTGAATATTCACTTGATTCAGAGTTCGGATACATTTATTTGCCCAATCCTAGTCTTGGGTAAGCACACAGTTTAGCTACAGGTAATGGTGGTGAACCCATCAGCTCAGTGATCATATGTCCTGTAATACAAACCAAGCTTGTGGTGGGAAGAACGCCTTTGTTCATCAGCGAATTCTAAAGTAGAAAGGGCAATTGATGTGTAACGTCAGTGATGCATTAGTAATGTAGTCTGCTGCGTCATGGCCTGGGTTCCGGTTCTCAGTGGTTGTGAAACACAGACCCGAAATAGATGTATATATCTTCAAACCATGTATAACTTTAAGAAGGGGATGTACAATGAATTAGGGCAATTTGATGCCCTTTTCAATTGTGCCCCAAACTACTGTCCTGGAATTGGGCTCCACTGGAAAGCACAATATTGTGTACTGCGTGAGCTTAGAGCCCTTTGGGTAACGTGCATGCAATGGATGGGGATGCAAAATAACTCTGACACCAAATAATAATCAAACCAACTCCGGAAGATGGCAAGGTTTACTGTTTTAATATCAATTTTCTAAAACAGGGACTTACAGGACATCAAGGGACGTTTGCTCGAGCTCTCAGGAATACATTTGATATGGTTTTTGTGAGAGGGTACCTGTTGTGAAGTGCTTGCTTGTGAATGAGAGACCCTGTGATGTCATGTGGAATGTTGATGTGCGAATGCTGTACGAGTGTTCTACCTGAGGTCAGTTAAGCCTGGGTGATGGGACCCAGTGGTTATCCTTTTGTGTAGCTTAATGTAACTATGTAATAAAGTATATGTAAGAAGCCCAAGAAGACCCCTGAAGTTACATTATTACACTGGCGACGAGGATTACTGAAACAAAGAACCTGCGCAAAAAAGAAGACTGCTGAGGGGGGAGCAGCAGAGGAAGGCAAGGAACCACTGCCCCCCAAAGATAAGAAGTCCCATCACCCAGGGGTGCAGAGCGCAAGGGGCATTGAAGTAACGAAAGCCCCAGGGCACAAATAAAGAAGAAGGGGCAGCCCAGCGCAGAAGCAGAGGGGTTAAGCCTTGAAGTGAAGCCCCAAATAGTAAAGCAGGCCCCAAGGGGGAGTGTTGAAGCTTGAAGTAGAAGCTGTAGCAAAGTGACGGGGGAAGTGAAGCCCCAATAGCGAAGCAGGCCCCAAATGTGTGAAGTGTGAAGCAGAGGCAGGGTGCAGTGTTATGAAGATAAGCACCTGCGCTGTGATATTTTGAAGCAGAAGCAGGCTCCAAAGGGCAGTGTCCAGGGGGTTGTAAAGTGGAGAAAGCGCCATCATAGGCCCCAGAATGCAGCGTGATGAAGATAAGCATCTGTGCTATGATATCTTGAAGCAGAAGCAGGCTTCAAAGGATAGAAGTCGAAGCAAAGCGAAGGGAGAACTAAAGTGAGGAAGAAGGTCCCCAAAAGGAAGATTTGGGAAAGCAGATGCAGCGTGGTAACCAAAGGTGTGAAGAAGTCACTGCAATGTTGAGCCCAGTGAAGTTCCTATAGTGAAGGGAGGGAGAAATAAGTGGGAAGGACCTTTGAGCAACGAGAAATGATTGTTTTGTTTTGGCAGAAGTGCTATAGAGCGAAGTGAAAACACATGACTTTGGGGGATTTGGTGCAGTATAACTTCCCCAATCTTTCTCAGGCCAGACTAAAAGAAATGATGGGCATGAAGAAGGAGCACCATTATATGAAGCGTCATCATAACCTTTTGAGGCATTTCAGGGTTATGTTATCTAGTGCAACACGGACTTATGAAAGTTTAGAGGTATGCGCATAAAGCAAAAGTAGGCCGCATGAAGGCGGCATGGAATTTTAGAGATTCATAGATTTGCAGATTTTACTGTAATAAGATATTTAAATTCAAAATGTCCTATTTTATAAGTGGGTCACCAATGTTGAAGGTTGTAATGAAGTGCAAATATACCAGAAGTGTGATAGTTGAAGTAAAGTGTAGGGATAACATTCCCAATAGAGGAAGGTAGCGCCTTCCCCTTTTAGTGAAGTGTGAAGTGAAGTTCCCAATGGAGGAGGGTAGTGCCTCCAATCAGCAGTGAAGTATAGGGATAGCGTTCCCAATATATGAAGGTAGCGCCACAATCCTAAGTGAAGTGTATGGATATCTTCCCAATATAGGAAGTTAGCGCCTTCTATGAGAGGTGAAGTGTAGGCATAGTTTCCCTTTCACCCTGAAGTGAAGTGTAGGGATAGCGTCCCTTTCAACATGAAGTGAAGTGATGAGTAGGGATAGCGTCCCACAGCAGAGTAGGGATAGCGTCCCACAGCAGAGTAGGGATAGTGTCCCGCAGCAGAGTAGGGATAGCGTCTCACAGCAGAGTAGGGATAGCGTCCCGCAGTGGAGGGATAGCATCCTGCAGTAGAGTAGGGATAGCGTCCCGCAGCAGAGTAGGGATAGTGTCCCGCAGTGGAGGGATAGCACCCCACAGCAGAGTAGGGATAGCGTCCTGCAGCAGAGAAGGGATAGCGTCCCGCAGCCGATTAGGGATAGCATCCCGCAGCAGAGTAGGATTAGCTTCCCGCAGCGGAGTAGGGATAGCGTCCTACATCAGAGTAGGTATAGCGTCCCGCATCAGAGTAAGGGATAGCATCCCTCATCAGAGTAGGGCTAGCGTCCCACAGCAGAGTAGCGATAGCGTCCCGCAGCAGAGTAGGATTAGCCTCCCGCAGCAGAGTAAGGGCTAGCATCCCTCATCAGAGTAGGGGTAGCGCCCAGGACCGGTATAGGGATAGCGTCTCTCATCAGAGAAGGGGTAGCTCCTCGGACCGGTATAGCGATAGCGTCCCTGAGTAGAGTGGGGATAGCGTCTCTCATCAGAGTAGGGGTAGCGCCCCGCACCAGTATAGGGATAGCGTTCTGCATCAGAGTAGGGATAGCGTCCCTGAGCAGAGTAGGGATAGCGTCCCACAGCAATATAGGGATAGTGTCCCCGAGATATTTTCTTTAGAGTTGCATCTCTCTATAAAAAGATGCATGGTGTGGATGTCCTGTATGAGTGCCCTGTATTGTGTTGTGTTTCCCAGGACAGTGGTGGTTGTAAAAAGGAAAGGGATGTGTTGTGATGTGTTTGTTGGTGTGGTGTGGGAAAGGAAAGAGGTGTGTTGGGAAGTGTTTTTTGGTGAATGTCGTGTGGTTGTGCGCCATTGGAAAGGAAGGAGATGTGTTGTGAAGTGCTTGCTTGTGAATGAGAGACCCTGTGATGTCATGTGGAATGTTGATGTGTGAATGCTGTATGAGTGTTCTACCTGAGGTCAGTTAAGCCTGGGTGATGGGACCCAGTGGTTATCCTTATATGTAGCTTAATGTAGCTATGTAATAAAGTATATGTAAGAAGCCCAAGAAGACCCCTGAAGTTACCTTATTACAGTACCCTCTTTCGAATATTCTTCGTGGCATGGTCACAACTGCTGGTGTCAAGCATGGCACAATCTCAGGCTTCCAACATACAGGAGGTAGGGGGTGGAATTTCCTGCGGAGGAAGCAGCTGCTCGTCTACATGTGCCTTGGGTCCTAAAGATTATTGGCTAGAGACTCAATAGGGCTCATCTTAAATCTGGCGGTGCAGGAAATAGAGGCCGAAACACAAGACTCTTTGCTTTACCCGTCCGTTTTCAGCTCCAGCTCAATTTCGTGATCACACAAAGTAGAGGACAAGAACAGCAAAACAAAGAGGTGATGGCTGGAATGTTTAGAGTTAATCTTAAACCCCTGGCAATTGCTCTGGGCAACCCTCCAGGGAAGTTCAGCCCAAACTGCTAGGTCACATCCCTTCTGTACGAGACCACAAGCGTCCCCAGGCATGTTTCGGCCTCTTTGTGCGCCATCAGTTAGGAATAGCTTGTTTCTCTAGGCCCAGCAGGCACAGGACCCACGTCTGGGCATACCCGTCCCACTCACTGTGACAATGCAAAGGAGGACGGGCACAGAGCAGAGTTTACATCTCTGCCATGCTTTCCTCCTTCACCTGGTGTGAGCACTTAATTTAACACCTGTATGAGATTTTCATGCAGGCATAAAACGAATGGATTCCTATGAAATCAGTCTCAAAATAGCACCTGCTAAAGAGCAGTCATAGCCCATAGGAATCAATTTGTGGTTTCCCGCATTTTTCTTGCGACTGTTTTAGATGTTTGCATATTTGCCATGGTGTTCTCACCGCAGCCGTTTTCGCTGAGTTGTTCTTTTGTGGGGGTTCCCCACAATCCTTCTCTAAGCCACTCCACCACCTCACCCTGCCCTAATCCTCTACCCCAAACACACAACACATGTATTTAAATAAAAACAAAAAATGCGGCAAAAACGTCTGAGGTGCAAACACCACTGCAAATATGCAAATGGCTAAAATAGATCTGATGAAAACACAGTAAGCGCCATTAGTAAACTCAGCATGCAGAGCATACATTGCCAGTATGCAGAGGTCGAAGTGGGCGGGAGCGGTTGGGAGCAGTGCTCCTATACTTTTTATTTTTAAGTTTCACTGTTCCTATACTTTTCTCTTAAAAAGAAACCGTTCTGGAATTATTTTGTTTTAAAATAAAAGTGTAGGAAGAAGTTGAAGCTTGTACTTCAGTGCACTGAACTGAACATTTCCTTAAATAGCAGGTGTGCTTATTTGGGGGTTTGGATTGTGTGTGGGAGGGGGTGCAGTGATGGGGTTTGTGGGGAGCGGGACAGGCCAGCAGGGAACATAGTTCCACTGCTTCTTTTCGTACACTTCGACCACTGCCAGTATGCCCTCAGTGCAGCCATTGCGTGGCGCCTTCACCGCAGGCACCTTTGAGATGTGCTCTCTTGGCCGTGGCCAGCAGTCCACAGAGGCTTATCTGGGATATTACAGCGCGGATGGACCACATGGACAGTAAAACTGAAGAGGAAAGCCGATTTCACCTTATTTTACTCTTCTGTTTTGAACTCTGCTTTGCAAATGTTTAAAGCTGCATGCAGGGTGCTCGCTAGCACAAAAGGGCTAATATTGGTGATCCCCGCATGCAATTATCATTTATTTTACAACGACCCCTAACTAATGAACTGTTAAAAGAACTGGGATTATATGACATTTGAAAACTAAAACACCCTAAACAAAGGAGTAGTGTTTCTTCTCTGGGTCACACAACTGCTTCCAAATGATTTACTCTGTGCTGAGGGCGAAATGACTTATCCCTACTACACATGATTGCCAAATGGGAAGTGTCCTACTTTCTGATCACGCGCTGCTGAAACTGGAGGTTTGGCCAGCAAGGCTACATTTGAAAAGGTTCCCAGCCGCAATTCAATAACTATTTATTGATGGATGCGGAATTCACATCCTCTTAGCTGATGGATATTGAGAAATACATAGGCAAAAATAGAGAGTCAGTAGAGAGAGCCTCGCCATTGGGAGCCTCGATGAAGGCTCAGAGGTCGATTCATGATTTCTGGGGATTGCTGACCCATCCATCGCCTCCGGCAAACGGAGACAAGAAACTGGGTACCTGAAATCAGCACCGAAGATGAGGCCTCAGAGGACATTTGTGCTGAATTTGGGGAATTCTTTCGAGCCTTTGGTATGGGGGACTCAGTGGGAATAGAGAGTGAGATACAAGCCTTTTTACACAAGGTCCACATCCAATATTATCGCCGGTGCAACCTATGGAACTAGAGACCCAAATTCAAATGGAGGAGAAAGAGGAAGCCTTAAAATGGATGACAAATGGGAAAAGCCTGGGCCCTGATGGCTTCAGAGTGGAATAAAAAAAAAAAATTGTGAATCCATGTTAGCATTAACAACATACTAGAGGTATTCAAGGAGAATGCTGAAAAGTGTGTCATGACAAGGGTGGGGCCTCTGCGGGGGCGCTTAGAGCCAAAGGCAAGCAGCAGTGGCAGTTATTCAGGAGAAGGGTAAACCACCGCAAAAGGGTTTTAGGGTCCACCTGGAAGGCTGGTCAATGAGGTGGGAACCAACTAACTAAGGGTACCTGGGAATAATCATTCCGAGGGAAGCAAAGGGACTTGCGAAGGCTAATCTAATTCCTCTGCTTGCAGACATGGTGACACTGATTGTGAGAGGGGAGCAGTCGGTGCTTAACTTGTTGGAGGGAGGGGGGGGGGACTTGCCAGGGCTCAGTCAGTATATTGTACTTAGTGTTATATATTGTACATAATTAGAGGTGCATTTTTTATCGTGTACTTTAAGTTCTCAGATTGTGTTTAAAAACATGTTTACTTTTATGTATCACTGGACTTCTGCTTTGAGAACGTGCTATCTGTTTACTGGTGCTGTGGTTCAAATGTGGGTGGGTACACGTGTGTCCTGGTATATGTGGAAGGGCCAGACTCAGAACATTGTTGAGTCACTGCTACTGGCTGCTTGATGCATGACGGTGAGGGAGGCCCTCATCCATGAACACCACAATAAAATACAGTGGAAAAAATAAGCTTGTCCAGACTCGTACCTTATAATAACGTCATAGTAATATGACAACAAGAGTGCAAGGTTTGAAATTGTTGGGAGTTATTTAGCTCCTTCCTCTACTCTAGCAGAGCCTGGTTACCTTGCAACCAACAGCTACCAGGAGTTAGATTTGGCTTGTCAGTCCAAGTGGTGCCTTACAAACATGCATATGTGACATTAACTTTGTGTGTTTGAAAATGTTAATAACTAAGAACTAGGACATATCTAGGATACATTTAAACATAATGGACCATACATAATAGCCAAAAATGTAAACTGTGCATCGCATGTGGAAGTTAAATTTGTGGTGCGCTGTGTACCCACTCCTAGTTACCTAGCCATAGCTTCTGCTTAATGGGTGATGCCTGACACCCAGGAGCTGGTTTTAGCCCCAGCTCATTGAACCTTCATTTTGAGCCCTGCTGTGTGTAATAACCAGCGTCTCTGTATGAGCTGGCTCATCTTCATTCAGGAACCTGACGACACAGGTTGGCAGGGCTATTTATCAATTTTCATGAATAACAATGAGTTGGTTGGTGACAATGCTGGGCACTGATGCTGGCCATGTCAGCACACTGCTCCTCTTAGCCTGCATTACATTGCTGTACATTCTGTAGTGGGGGTGTCTTACTCCCTCCCCTACCAGTATACTGCCAAGGGGACAGACGCCACTCACGGAAGCAGTCCTGCAGACCATAACCGAGACAGCCTGAACAAGTCCCCACCAGCTAAAATCCTCAAAAATCACTGAGCAGGATAATCCGAAATGTGGTAGCTACCCACGTGACTTGCAGTTGCAGAGAATGCCTATTCAGAGAATCCATTTCAGTGAGAAAAAAAGATACAATACAGTATGAAGTTGAATGTTATAATGTACTTGCTTGCGGCCAGGGGAGTCAGAGAGTGGCAATCTTATTGGGACAAGGCAGCACTCCGAGGTCCTTCTCCCCACCCTCCATTGTGCTCATTTGCTGGTAACCTTCCAAGGCATCAAGGCTGAGAAAGACCGCACTGGCCAATCCCTACCCACCTTCCACGCTAGTTCACACTTTGTTGCAGTAGCCACTCACAACACACTAGCATGACCTAATTTCACTTGCAACATTTAGGAGGCGGTCACAGGTGAAGCCATCAGATCACTTGTAGCCAATGGAGGCACTTAACCCATATAGTTTATATATGTTGCCTACTTCACTAACCAAACCTATCCCAGCTAAGGTTTGTGAAATGTATGATTTGCTCATGATGTCACAGCTGAATAAAACTCCATGACAAGCCTGTAACTAGTTGAGAGCATTGTAAATCTTGAGACGTCCTTGTGTATCCTTGCTTTTCTGAAATTTCATTATTAAAGCAGTAGTTTTGCCACATTTTTGGATTCCTCTGTTACTTGGGCGCGGGGAGTTCTCCTGAGCCAGCCCACTTGCTTTTATGGCGAGGGCTCTCCCAGTTCCCTCCCCACTTCAATTCTCTACTGCAATAACCCTCAGGGTGGGTTAACTACCGGATAGCCACCAGCCAGCAGCCCCAACACAGGGGCAAGGTTAGTGAAACGCCAATATCAAAGAGGAGTTCCTGTCATGAGTGACAACCTATATAAGACAATCTTGCTGCAATATTTGATAGCCAAGTTCATCAGTTAAGTAATGATGTTGCCTGCATGTGTCCATCAATTTACCATAGGAGGCAAGCATGCTTGCTCTTTTTATCTAGATGGTAGATGGTTAACAGGTTCCACTTGCCAACGATAGGATCACAGCAAAATGTTAACAATGATGTGGTTTAAAGAAACGCTTACATATTTTGTTTATTTCAAGACACAAATAATATGTTATGTCGATTGATATCGGTAAATCACACAGTGGATCCATCACCCTCAATGAACCGGTTGCAGCTTTAACCCCAAATATCGTGACACGTTATGGAGCAGCCATGGGTAGTGTCAACAGTGGGCATGGAGTTACCCACCCCAATGTGTAACAGGCGTGCTAGAAAATATTTTGGCCCTGGCAGTTATTTTATTACAAATTAAGCACTGGCAGCAGTTCAACGTTTCAAAATGGTGTTACTTTCAAAAGTACGTTATACGCTAAGAGGATTGCCAGCGCGGATGCCAGGATTGTTTTGGAAGATAGTAATGGCTTAATGGAAGAAAATAGAAAATATTAAAAGGGGAGCATGGTAAATACCAGCTCAGGCTATCAAAAATGTGCTTGACAATGCAAAAGGGAGGGTTTGATCTTCTGTATCTGCACATTTTTCATCAGGCCTCAGTTGTGGCTTAAGCAAGCTGATCAGAAAGAGACTCAGACTCAGAAACCCCAAACTGGGCCACTTTGGAAAGCTTGATAGGGGGTTGAGGGCTTGAACAGACAGAACCTCTTGTATGACTCAGAAGAGCATGAAGTCTAGTAAACTCACTCCAACACTATTTTCAAAGAGAACATACAGAAATACTTTAAACATGATTCCTTTGTGCACACTGATGCCCAGGTACCACAAAACCCTCAAATAAAACTGAGTAGGGCTGCAATTCAACAATTACTGTTCATGCTAGCTGGCCCGAAGGGTCTAAGAGACCCAGCTAACGATAAGGCAATTACATCCTGGTTTTAAACAAACCCGAGCTATGATTTACCAGAAGTGTGAGCAGCTAATCTAGGGAAATTGAGGCCTGGGAGAAAGAGACCCAGTGGAACTTCTATATGTAAGTGCCATGAGGGAAATGCTAAGGAAAGCTGTGCTCAGGGCCTGAAGCTGTCATGAACCTATTACAAGTTATCCAGCCAACAAGAGGAAGATCTCTCTCTTAATTAAATAATATGGGAAACCGAGCTAGGAGAGAGTAAATAGCGGGTGAAGAATGGTCAAATGTTGGAATAATGTAAAGCGGTGTTCCAGAGACGCAAACATATGATTAATGCAGAGTCTACTGGTCACCGGCCAAGTTGTTCATAGGAGACAAAAAGAATGACACATGCTGGTGCTGTGCAGCAGAAGCAGATATGGGACTGGCATCCATGTTTTGGACTTTTAAGAAGGTTGGAAAGGTGTTGAGCGAATGTTGCTGAGAGGATCATTCCTGTAGAGGGATAAGAGATCCTGCTAAGGCCACTATTGATGTTGTTGGGAACAACACACATGCAGAAAGACTGAGTAAAGGAAACACACTCTGGATCCTACATGAAATCTGTTGTGCCAAGAGATACATTCTTTATATCAGTAAAACAAGGGCCAGGACAGATGTTTAGACATGGTTAGCAAACATGGATAGACTGGGAATGATGGAGAGGAGATTGGGTATTCAGGGGGAGACCAGATGTGGGCGGACCTAATGGACATATAAAATAGTTACATCAGTGAAAGATTATGTCTATGTTTATGTTTCCCATTGACCCACAACCTCTCTCTCCACCATCATCTTTCACCCCTCCCCTTGCTTCACGTGTTCATCCCATCTTCTGTTATCTTCCCAGCCTCCCTTTAAATCATTCTGCACTGCCTCTCCACCTAGATTAGACCTAAGACAATCTATGTAATCATGTGATTATTCTAGTATTGGGTTTTTTCGTGCAGGAGGTGGTATATTATTTTTGACTATCTGATTTTTTGGTTAAGTGTGTAATAAAATGTGCTTACAAAATGAAAAAAGAAAAACTAAAACAAAAGCAAATCATCACATGCACATATGTAAAAATGTCCCGACAAGAACCAAGAATGAAGAAACATTTACAAATTTCCCAGGTAAAGAGAAACATGTTTTTCTTTTGAAAGTTCAGGTTCAGTATTTTGGGAAGACAAGAAATGATAGTTGCTGGATTAAAAATCGCAAACAATTTGATAATTTGTAAATTATAATACTCTAAAAATAAATTCAAAACTCCAGCTAATGACTGACAGTGAGGCCACTTTTGAGAAAAGAGCAAGGACCTTAATACGAGTTTGGTGCTAATACCGCCAAATGGAATTACCTTTACTACATGCGGTAACAGTAAGCATGTAGTTTCCGAATAATACTGAGCCATGCAGACACTTCTTCAGTTAATCCTCATTTTACTCCATAGGGATTGCATATTTCTGCATGTGGTAATTACTGCATGTGGTCATATTTCTGTGTAGAGGTACTTACCACCACACACAAGTAAGTGTGTAGAATTTCACACCTGAAACTCAGAATTTAGCAGAGTGTTAAACCATCCAAGATACTGGCTGTTTTACCACTACCACTAAACTTGTAATCAGCCCCTAGTGTTATTAATAGATAGTTTTGCATTATTCTGACAAGACCAGGCCTTTTACAGTCGCACCACCATGCTGGTTTCTTAGTAACATCTGGGGAGCAAAAGTGTGCCTGCAGGGAAGCTGCAAAAAGAAAAACATTGGATAGAAATGCTTTTTCTTTTTTACACATTTCAAAATGGCAGGGCCTTTAAGGGCCCATCATGAAGAAATACACTCCCAGCATCCTCATGCGGTCAGGGAGCTCCATACTAGTTCCTGGCAATAATGCATGCAAGGGCTCTGGCTAGCACATCATCTGTGCTGCAGCACAGCTCCCTAGAAACGCTCAGGCCACCTGGTTGAATAAGATGACCTGCACATTTCTCCAAGTAATGTAAATAAAAGGATGCATTATCTTTAAATGTTTATTTGTCTTACTGTTATTGTGGATTTGGCATTCTTTTTTTTGGATAAAGTATACATTTTTGTTATTTGCAAACAAAGAGTTAATTTTGATTTCTTTATTAAAGAAACATCCAGGTGCAAGTCATTAGTCATTTAGACACTTCGTTTTCCTTGTGAATCCCTGGCAGGAACAGTTCTGACCTCTTCCATTAACTTTATATTTTGTTTCTTACTGAACATGTGCTGTTATGTTATTATTTTTTGAAAATTTGTTTTATTGATTTTCAAAAGAGATAATACAGTTTTCAATACAGACATAATAAAATAACTTGGCAATTATGAAATGGAAAAAGAAAGAGAAAAAAGGAACTTAGATCAAAATTCTTGATGTCAGTCAACTGAAAACATTTGTTGCGTTACAGTTATTCGAATAACAAATATCCCCAATGTATCCCTCGCCCCCCCCTCCACCCTGCAACCCTTGTGATTACGGACAGCCTCAATGTTTTTCATAGTTCGGCAAAGGAGTTCTTAGGCGAAAACGTTAGTTAAGACAGCGGCACTGCATATGACATTTGGGTTCAGCATTAACATTGTGGGCAGTTCATTAGATTGGCATTCAATTGTGTCCTGTTGCACACTTGGCATTTTAAGTAATGTACTTGGCTCGAAACTCAGACCATTCATTATCAATGGAAGTGCGGTCACCGTGGATGGCTGCTGTCAGTTTGTACATATTGTAAATATTACGGGAGACATTGATCCACTCAGCTTTTGTTGGTAGACTAGTTCTTTTCCACACAGTTGTGTGGCAGGCCCTCGCCGCCAGTAAGAGCCCATGTATCATTTTGGGTACCTTAACTGTTTCTTCTTCCGTCTCCACCAGGCCAAATAGGATCATGAGTGGTTGCTTCTCCCTCTCCTCCCCTTCCAACTCTTTAATCCAGCTGAGCACTTCATCCCAGTATGCTTGGGCCGCCCTACACACCCACCACATATGCCAGTAGTCTGCTTTCTGGCCACAACCCCGCCAACAGAATGGATTTACATCCTGGTACACCCTAGCGAGTCTAAGTGGGTCATACTGCCATTTATATAATAGCTTGACCCCATGTAATTTGTACTGACAAGAGATAGAGGTTTTGGAATTCCTTCTACATATCTTAAGCCATGTCTTTTTGGAAAGGTGTCTTCCGAGGTCTGCTTCCCATTTGTGCCTCAGCGTGGCTGAGGGGGTTGTGTTGACTTCAACTAGTGCTGTGTACATTGTGCTTATGAGACCCTTGGAGCCTATGCAGGTGTCTAGAATTGTTTCGAACGGGGTGAGGTCTCCCTGTAGGGCCTCTTTCCAGGCCTCTCGGGTCATGACGCCTTTCAACTTCAAATATTGGAACACTGAGAGTGGGCCTAGACCTAGGGCTTCCTCAAGCTCCGGAATGGTGACGAATGTCTTATTTCTCCATAGTTGCCCTGCCCTTTCAAGCCCTGCCTTGTAACATGATTGAAAACTGCCAGGATTGGGGATGTCATCCCGGACCCCCTGTACCCATAAGTGTGATAGGGGGGAGGGCCATGTCGTAATCCCTTTCATGCCTTTGTTTGGTTTCCACATTGCCCATATGGTTCCGAGGATGGGGTGGTTTTTGATGCTGTTTTGTCATAGGGGTCCCGGTACCCATAACCATTCTCCCACGGTAAATGGTCGGAGATGATAATTATCTAAGCCAATCCATTGAGGGTCTTTTTGCTGTCTAACATGCAGGATTAGCACTTGCAGTTGAGCTGCCCTACAGTAGAGCTCTATGTCTGGGAGGCCTACCCCGCCATTGTCTTTTCGAAGGTGAAGTAAAGCACCGGGGACCCTAGTTTTTTTGTTCTGCCATAGAAAGGATTGTAGGACTTTCTTAGTGGCTACAAAGAATTGTTTGGGTAGTTGGATAGGGAGCATCTGGAATAGGTAGAGCAACTTCGGCACGATTACCATTTTAATGGTGTTCAAGCGGCCCATCCATGAGATGGTGAGCCTTGTCCACCTTTCAGTATCTCTTTGAATTGTGTGTAATATCGGGGGGAAGTTGGCTTTATATAGGTCACCTAGATCTCGGGTCACATTGATGCCCAAGTACCGCAGCGTGGTGAGACTGACCTTCATCCCTAAGGGTGCAAATCGCCCCACCTCTGAGTCCCTGCTTTTGTCAATCGGGAGGAGGACAGACTTCCCTGTGTTAATCTTCAGGCCCGCCAATTGGCCATATTCCTCAATTATCTCTATAACTGCTGGTATTGAATTTAGGGGGTTGGTTGTATGCAGGAGAATGTCGTCAGCATATAGGCCTAATTTATATTCTTGGTCTCCTATTTTAATTCCCTCCTCCACCCTTTTATCATGCCTCAGCTTCTACGCCAGCGGTTCGAGAGACAAAACAAGTAGTATGGCAGATAGAGGACAGCCCTGCCTAGTCCCTCTTTCCAGTGCAAACCACCTTGAATAGCCACCGTTCACTGCCACGGAGGTCTTGGGGGATGAATATATCACTTTGATGGCGCGACAGAGCTTAGGTCCAAGACCTATCCAGACTAGAACCCTCTCCAAGAACTCCCAGTCCACTCTGTCGAAGGCCTTTTCGGCATCAAGTGACAGGAGGGTTGGGTCGTCGTTCCTCCCCTGTGCCTCATATATCAAATGTGATGTTTTCCTCATCGTGTCCGCTCCCTGTCTTCCCATTACAAAGCCGACTTGGTCTGTGTGTATTAACTTTGGTAGGTGTGTCTCTAGTCTGGCCGTGATTACTCTCGCGTATATTTTGGCGTCTATGTTGAGGAGTGAGATGGGGCGATACGACCTGCAGTGTTTTGGGTCTCTACCTTCTTTTGGGATGACTGTTAGAAGGGCCTGGGCAAATGATGGGGGCGCTTGGTCAGTCTCAAAGATATCGTTAAATAGGGTCACCAGGAAGGGGGTAAGAAATGCAGTGAACGTTTTGTAGAAACCGGGGGTGAAGCCACCATCCCCTGGTGCCTTTCCTAACTGGAGACGTTTGATGGCGTCAGAGATTTCATCTCCCGTGACCGGCGCGTCAAGGACTTCAGCCTCGGAGTGCGACAGCACAGGGAGACCCGTCTCTTTAAGGTAAGCGTCTACGCTCTCTGGTGGGGGAGGTGGGTCACTGGTGTATAGGTCTTCATAGAAGAAGGTGAATGCCTCTTGTATTCCTTCTGGGGAAGATTCTATTGTGTTTATGAGAGTACCATCTGTCCTCTCTAACGTGTCTACCCATCTTTCTGCCTTCTGCGCACAAAGCCTTGCCGCGAGGAGGACGTCTTCTTTGTCTCCGTTCTCGTAATACTTTTGTTTCAGGTATTGTAGGGTCTGGGCCACCTTACCTATCTCCAGGGCTTTAAGCTCCTCCCTAAATTCCCTGGCTTCTGCGAGATGTATGGATCTGCTTTGTGGGGATGTCTGTGCTAAGCTCTCCGCTGTGTCTAGTTTCCTTCTGATGTTAGTCTCTATTAGGGTGCGTTCTCTCTTCTTTCTGGCACCTTCTCTGATAAGGATCCCTTGCCAAGTGGCCTTAGCCGCTTCCCATACATTCACTTTTGCGACTTCACCTGTGTCATTGGTTATGAAGAATTGTTTAATTTCATTTTCTAATTCTTCCCTGAAAGCTGTGTCAGACCAAAGTGATTCATTGCATCTCCACTTTGAGTTGTGAGGGGTGAGGCCATCCGAGTCCAGGTCCGCCACGACCATATCATGGTCAGACCATGCAATGGGGTGTATGTCTGCGGTCTGAAGTATTCTCACCAGGCCTTCAGAGAGGAAAACATAATCTATCCTTGTAAGCGTGTCGTGGGGGATGGAGCGGAAGGTGAATCCTTTGTCCGACGGGTGTAGGTAGCACCAGCTATCCGAGAGGCCGTTTAGGGCAAGGGTCATTTTGATTTCTGCGTGCTCTTGCATCTGGGGGGATGGGAAGTGTCATGTGCGGTTTGCCTATCCATGGTGCTATTCATCCATGGGCCTCATTCCGAGTACGGCGCTAACCAATGGCGCTATTAACGCCTTGGTTGACGCCGTACCCGGACCGGCAGCGCCTTGGTGGATGGCGGAATTACCGCCCCATTCCAAGGTTGGCGGGGCGGTAACTCCCCAATCCCCATTTACCCTTCCCCATTCCCATTCTTGCCCCATAGGGCATAATGGGAGTGGGGAAGGTCCCTTAGCGCCATGGTTTTTAACACCTGCTAAAAGCAGGTGTTAAAACCTCCATGGCGCAAAGGGAACTCGGAGTATGGCGGTAAGGGATTACCGCCACCGCTCTCGTTAGCGGTGGCCGCTATCCCTTACCGCCATACTCGGAATGAGGCCCCATGTGTTGAAGTCGCTTCCAAGTATCGTGTGACCTTGTGATTTGTTGACCAACCATTCAGTCGTCTTGTGAAGGAATTTCTTTTGACCTTGATTGGGTGCGTAAATTGTGGCTAGGGTTATAACTGTATCCTTAATCGATCCCACTACTATCATAGCTCTGCCCTCTGTGTCGGACCAGGAATTTAGGATCTTCATGCGGAGGCTCTTTCGGATCAGGATCCCCACCCCGGCCTTTTTGAGGATGCCTGAGCTCCAGAAGGTGTGCCCAACTAGGCTGCTAGGGATCCCCCTCTCGTCTCCCTTCTGATATTTCATTTCCTGTAGGAACATGATATCGATATTAGACGTCTTAAGTTCTCTCGCAACGATAGACAGTTTTGTGGGGGAATTGAAGCCTTTCACATTGAGTGTGCATATATGTAATGTGTGACTTCTAAGTGTTGTCGCCATTGTTACTTTTAGGTGTAGAATAGCCCAATAAGTGTGTCTGCCTCAATATCTCTGCTCTAGATTCCGGCCATATGTCAGGCTCTTTGCCAGTGAATCGGGTCGTGTATGACCCTGGGAGGGCCGCTAAACCTTCTTGGTGCTCTGCAGTCGACAATTTCCAAAATGCCTCTTTCACCTTCCCTCCCTCGTACTCATCCGTCCCATCTTCCCCTTCGAGTTGCATTTCCCCACCCTCCTTTGCCCCAAACCACAAGGCGGCTGATTCGGCTGCGTTATGTTCACCAAGACATTCTCAGACCACCAGCGGGAACCGTACATCGAACGGCCCAAGCATATGTTAATGTAACCTAACAATGAGCCCCCAACTCCTCCCTGCATTATAAGAACATGCTAAAGAGCTGAACTGTGTTTCAAACTTTGGGTTCTTGGTTGTTGGAGCCCGATATCGGGCTCCCGTTCAATCACCACATGAGCGATCATTGTTCCTGTGTCGGTTTTCACCACTTCCATTATCCCTCCTTCAATCCCCGGCCCTCTGCCCCCTCTCAGGTGCCAATTGAGGTGCATTGACTTTCATCGTGTGAGTGTGACCTTACTCTTGACCAATTCTCGGGCACATCATCTGCATCAAATGGTGCGATGTGAGGGGGATGCCAGTCCTACCCTCGTCTGCCGTTGCTTGGTCAGTGTTCCTTCATTGTTGTCAGTGGCCTTCAGTCGACCCAGTTTCCATCATTGGGCACACCCGTGGAAATGCAACTAGAGGATCAAGGTGAGTTTAGTGTTTGGTGTCCTGCGAGGTGTTCATCCGCCTGTATTTCCTAGAACCATGCATCTTCTTTCTTCGTGGGCCAGTAGTGTGCCACTCCTTGGCCTCAGGCCTTTTTCCGCTCTGAGTTGGCTCTTCTTCATGGGGACCTAGTAGGTCGGCAATACAGCACCAGATGTCCCTCTCAGAGATCAGTTTTATGGCGGTGCCCTCCCATTTCAAGGTGAGTGAGAAGGGGTATCCCCAGCGGTATCACACATCCTTTTCTTTTAGCATTTTGGTAAGTGGGAGACATTTTCTCCTCATTGCCAACGTGAGGGAGGATAAATCTTGATAGATGGAGACGCTTGCCGAGCCCAATGTGACTTGTGGGGTGTGTCTGGCCTATTCAGGACCTTGGCTTTGTCCGTATAGTTATGGAATCGGGCGAGCACTGTTCTTGGACCGCCTGGTTTTACCCCGGCCCTGTGGACCAGTCAATTTTGGGCTCGTCAACCGAGTCATCATTGAATAACGATTTAATTATGGTATGCAGAGTTCTCTTTAGGTCTGACTCAGTCTCGCCTTCATTTTCTGGGATACCAAAAATGTGTATGTTATTGCGCCGCTCCCTATTTTCCAAGTCATTGATTTTTAGGCGAAATTCTTCCTCTCTGGCTTCGAGTTCAGCAATACGTATGTCCATTTGGGTCTCTAAGGTGTTCAGGGATGATTGATTATGCTCAACCTCTTCTAGTCTAACCTCTATTTTGTTCATCCTCTGAGTGATTTTATCAATCTTGCCACCAATGTCCGCTCTCATACTTCTCATCTCTGTGAGGATATCGGCAACATCTACTTTGGTTGAGGCTGCCTCAGATTTCTGTGACGCCATTGTCGTGGCTCCAAGTGAGGGATGGCTGTCATGCGATGGTGAGAACCGGTATGCGGCCAATCTCTCTTTAACGTTCATATGTTAGGTATTGGGATGTTTGGGCGCGTGATCACTCTTGGAGTATGAATAGAGGACATGTAATGGGATCCGACCTGACGCTACGACCGCCTGATTAGATGAGACTCACCAGTTAAGGGGTTACACACGCCCTGCAATGCAGGGGCCCAACCTAAGGATTAATAGAGGAGGGCGTAATAGGAGTAGTGGATCTGAGAAGGGCACACGCCCTGCAGCTCAGGGGCCCAACTCTCAATGTGGGTGAGACCTTTTCGGGTGGTGAGTAGTCTGTTCCTTGTGAGGTGGGCTCAACACTCACCAGTCGTGTCCAGCTTGATGTGGGTTCCGGTCTGATCTTCGCTACAAATCTTGAAGATTGCTGGCCTCTCTCTGTCTTTGTCCGTCGTTCCCCTTCTGGTGGTGGCACACCCACCACTTTGGCCCAGGAGCGCTTATGAATCACCACTGGTGCGGGCCTTGGGGCGCAATCAGGAAGCGTGTGCTTGGTAGTGCAGCCTCCGCCTGCAGTCTCTGTGGGTCTGTCCGGCTCAGGTTCCTCGCCCTCACTGCAGCCTGCTGTGGGCGATAGAGAGGGGAGACGTGGCGGAGGCTTCCTGTGACCGTCACCTCCCCTGACCACAACTGGGCACCCTGGGGGTGTTATTTTTATGAGTCTGTTTGGTGGGGCTGATCTTACCTTTGGAACAGAGCATCGGGCTGCACGAGGTGAGCAGGCCAGGCCCAGGGGGCACTAACTTGTGGTGGGCCTGTCTGTGGCCACCCTCCAGGGGGGTCTGGGCTGGTGCCTCCGTGCCACGGAGATAAGTGATACATGCCGGGGGCCCCACAGAGCTCAATGCCCGGGTGTGCAGGCGGGCTCACGATGTGGCGTGGGGCAAAAGGCTCTGAAGCGGAGGGGCCGCCGAAGTGAACAGGTGTCAGTAAATAAGTGGGGCGTTCTGCATCGAGGATCCCTGGCGTTGATGGTGAGGGATGGGGAGCGTCCTACGAGCAACACCTCTCTCAGCCCGTTCTCCCCCTGGGCCAGCTGTAGGTGCCTGTGGGTGCCGTTGGAGTCCTGACTGCTGCGTGCTGCGATGGCTCAGAACGTAGCCGCACGCGTGTCGTCTGTGAGGGTGCTCTTTGTGCAGGGCTGCAGAACGGCAGGGGGTTTGCTCCTCCAGGACCGTGGACGTGTTGATGTGGGCCAATCACGCCACTCGTGGACAGGGTGTTGGAAGAAGGTCGATGTTGCACGGCGGGAAGCGGTGGCACCAAGTTCCATTTAATTTCAGCTGCGCAGGTTCCCCTCTCACTTCCACGGGCCCATAACATGGCAAAATCACCTCCGTTTTTCATCAGATTTTGCCTCGAGGCGAGGAGAGGACCTTAGGGCATCAGTTCCAGTCGATCACATGCTCGGGGGGGGGTCCAATAGTGAGGGCTCATACCACTTTGGTGGACCTCGGTGCGGAGTTCACGCGGAGCAGTTTCCCATCCGTGCACCCCCTGTTGGCCACTTCCCCTGTTATGTTATTTTAAACATATTTATAGAGCGCAACCTACTCTAGAGGTCTGACCTCTCCAACCCAATGTTTACAGCAACATTTCATCAGCATTAAATTGTCATGAGCTTAAACCGAATTTGCTACTCAAATATCAAAGGTTTGGCTAAATCTCACTCCCTTGAATACAGGAAATTCAGGGTTATTTGGGAATTTGAGTTTTTAGTATTCTAATATTGTGCCAAACATCAATCCACACATATACATTGGGGTCAATCCAAACATTTGTTATTCAAATTTCTATTCAATGTTTTTGCAGAGTGCTGATAATATGTCTAACTGTCCTTAGTGTTTGACACATGTTTCAGCCAAAGGCCTTTCTCAAAACCGGGCTAGGAATTCTGGCACATTTTTATAGGTCTCTAAATGTATATACGCATTTCTGGTTTGTATACTTTACATACAACACCATTAGATTGAGTAAAGCAAAAGATAGAAAATTAGGATGGGTAGTGGGAAAGATTGGTATGGGAAAGGAGACAAAGAAGTTCATGACTCGTTAGTTAAACATAGTGTATACACATTTGATCAACTCTAGAAACAATCTTATTTCAGTTATTGTTTGTCAATTCATTATTTGCTTCATAAGAGGGACCCAATATTTTTTCTATATTAAGTAGGGCGGTCCTACCTCTACTTTATTTGGTTTAAGTTTTGATTCTCACTTAATCAACAGATTGATCATAATAATGGTGGTTTACCATATTTCTTTACATTTGCTATTTCCCTTTTTTCCTTTGTATCATTGTATTTATTTTGTGATGATACTAATATTCTAACTTTCCTAAAATACTCAGTTCAGTAGATAGTATGTTTAAGCGATTAAATGGATTTTATACTTGCATTCAGTGTTCTGCAATCTGGGTCGCATTAGATTGTTGAAAAAACTCCCAAATATCCAGGTTAGTGCCCAACAAAAAGTATATTTGTTTCATTTTAATAGGACTTCATTGTTGAAGATATGTGGAGTTTTGTTTTTAAAAGACTGTTAGTAGCCTGTTAATTTTCGTATAGTACCAACTCGCTTTTAAATGTGCCAAATTCATTTATGCAAATAGTCGTCTATATTAGGTTGAAGCACTCCCCCAACAATTATAAATTGAGACAGCGTGGTTGATCTCAAACAAAATGCTAACCTTCTACTGCAATGAAAGCATCAAAAGCAGCCGTGTCTGCTCTACACGGCGCAGTCGCCATTTTAGAAAAACTGGTAAACTCACTGCCTTTCCCAGACGTTGAACACACGTTTGCACGAATCTACTCAGTCTATCACCTGACTAGCTTGGTTACCATTGTTTGCTAAGTAAACAAAATAAATTAAATAAATGTCCGATCTGGAGTCAAGCCCCAAACTCCAATAGGCACTATAAATGTCTAACCTGGATATATAATATTTTTGAAATGTGTACAATACTCCTAACAGTTATACTGTTACATTCAATTATGTTGTTGAATAATAAATATTGGACAGGTATTATTTCTCACAAAAAAATTACGGAAAGGTAAAGAAAATTGAAATGCCTTTACAAAACTATTATATATACCTGTTCACATGTCTAACGGTCTCTAAACTAGATTTTGTGTTAGCCATTGTTTTACATTTTTTAATTATTTACTTATCATTTAGTATTTTTATTGGTTCAGTCTAAAGCGTTGGCTGTTACCATATCATACAACCTAGTAATTCCTACATCTTTCTGGTGTTTTCTTTTTTTGGCTCAGACTAGGTTACAAAACAGTACCCATTTCATGCTCCAAATTTAAGCCAAACTCTGTCTTAAGAGGTGTTCTTTATCGCCTCCTCTTTTTCCTAATGATATTTTTCTTAAACCAATTAATCTGATGTCTTGTTTATTATGCATTTGATGTATTTGCCAGTGTTGTGCCAATGGGAATTTGGGATCTTGACTACCAATAGTAGATATAGGCTCTCTAATTGTAGTCTTTAATTCCCTAATGGTACTGCCAATATAAACCTTATTGCATATACATATCAATGCATAGACGACTGATTTCGATTTGCAGTTAATGTGTGTTTGCACATGGTGCACATTCCACATTTGGAAAATCCTGTGCTGATTGGTTGTAACCATGTTACTGTGGGTTCAGTGTTTATACTTGGAACATAGGACAGACTTAATTTATTTTTGAGTGTCTCTGCCCTTTTGAGGATGACTGTAGGACGCTTGTCTGGAAAGTTGTTCAGGTATTTGTCCAGTAGTAGTAAATGCCAGTGTTTTTTCAAAATGTCTTTGATCTTGTTGTGGTTCTGACAAAATGTTGTCACTAAATTGATTTGAAATATCTCTGTGTCTGCTTTACTTTTTGTTTGAGTGTTTCTGTCCTTGGGAATTTTTACTGCTTTCCTTTGTGCTTTCTGGATACTTAGTCTTGAGTAACCCCTTTCCTGAAATCTATTCGCTAGTAAGCTAGATTCTTCTTCAAAAACCTTTGAGTCTTCACCGTTGCAGTGAGCCCTTATGAATTCACCCACTGGTATGTTTTGAATCACCAACTGGTGATGGCAGCTAGTGGCATATAGGTTGAGTTGCCCTCTGTTGACTTTCTATATGAGTTGGAAACTTATGCCCTGTTACATAGATAATTAGATCCAGAAAATAAATCTCCTGGGATTGTGAGTACATGTGAGGGATATTCTGAAATCATTACAGTTCAGTCTTGCTGTAAACGCTTTCAAAATATTTTGACTTCCTTTCCAAATTAAGAAAATATTGTCAATTTATCTAGTCCATAGTAACACATTAACTTGATAGTCTTGATCCGGGTTGACTACAGTGTGTTCATAAAGGCACATAAATAGGCTGGCCAGAGCTGACACATATTTTGTACCCATAGCGGCTCCTTTGGTCTGTTGATAATAACTATCATTAAAGATGAATTTGTTATGTTTTAGTGTCATTTGTAACATTTCTATAAGCATACTTAGATGTTGATGATGTGAGGAAGAGCTTTCCTTAAACGTATACTGCATTGTCTTGATTGCTAGATCGTGGTGTATTGAAGTATACAGTGTTTTGACATCTAGTGTCACTATGAGGTAACCCGATACCAAGATCACATCCTTTAGAATATCCAGTATCTGACTAGTGTCTTTTAGGTATGCAGGTTGCTTGCTCACTATTGGTCGAATCATGTCATCTATATATTCCGAAATTGGTTCTGTTGCCCAACCAATCCCACTCACGATTGGTCTGGCTTCTGGAATCTGTGTGTATTGCTTATGGATTTTCGGGAGAAAATACATTGTTGGTAATACTGGTTCTTTAACACGCAAAAATGCCTTTTCCCCATCATTTATCATGCCTTGCCTATACCATTTCAGAATCAATTCATCGAAATGCTCTAGTACTTTCTTCTTTTGATCTTTATGCAACGTCTTATAACAATTTGGGGTTTCTAAAGGTTGCATTGTAATAGTTATGTAGTCTTCCCTGTCCATGATGACAATATTTCACCCTTTGTCTGCTTCCTTTATTACAATAGTTTGGTCGCTTGCCAGCTGATTTACATTTATTTTGATTTTCTGTTGTTCGATTGATATTATTGATCACTGCTCTCTGGAAGGTGTCTTTCACGATATCTGATGGCATCTGAGGGATGAATCTTGATTTTTGGGGTTTAGCAGAATTTATTCGCCACGGCTTAATGTATTGATTCCAAAACTTTTTTTCTTATCTGTGATTTACCATTAAGCCCAAATTAATCTAATCATATGCCGACCCCTTGTCTTCCTTACTTTATGTATTCCTTGATGCTAACCCTGCCATTGATCAAACACTGTATCTTTTCTTATTTATTGTACCCCTTGAACTACTCAAGCGTTCTCATTGTGCAGTCTGCAGCTATACGAACCATTAGCGCCTGGGAGGTGATGTCATGTGACCTCCTAGCCAATCAGCAAGCTCGGAAAGCAGGCATTACCAAACTGTATTTCCTGACCTCCGAACACCCCAAGCCGCAGGAGGCCGCCATCTTCCCTCACAGGACTCTTGCCTACACTCGCCCCACGTCGCTTCCTCATATCCCCATAAACCTAGCTCCCTCCAGAAACTCACTTACCTGTGCTGGCCTCCTTCAGCGCCTGTTGTTGTCCCCTTTTGCTAGCCCTCCCTCCTCTTCCCCACTGCATTAATGCAATAATGACTGTCATGAGAAGAGGCTAGTAGTATTTACATTCACCCTTCGTCCATGGTGATCATTTTGTTTTTTTGTTGTTTGAGAAACCACCACTGTGATGTTTCTCAACTTAGAAAAAGCTGTTAGCACCTCAGAAATCATGCCAGTGTGCTATTAGCTATAACCCCCTTCGGGAGGGGTATTATGGCAGGTTATGCTCTGAAGTGTTCATTAAAGCCCTCACTTCACATGGACATGTAACCAGATTTTAATGCCCCCTGCTCTGGGATTATTGCTTAAGTATAGCCCACAGATTGTACAGAATGTTGCTTTTCAAGGTTCCCGGAAACATGGAAGTGGTTGCAGCCAATTCCCTGTGACAGCCCAAGCACATTTATGTTCCTACAACTTGTATGTACTTATTTATACTGTATACCACAGTTACTCGTGGTGTGTCTCTCCAGATGTTTTAGACTACAACCTCACTAATGCTTCACTATTAACTATGCTGACTACGTAGTATTGTAGTTGACATAATAAGTAATTTTTTTGTATTTTTTTATGACTGGTTCATTACAAACCTTTCACATTTCCAACATCTCATGAAATTATTAAATCCATTATGATTCCACCTTTATCATTTACAATACAGTAATTTAAAAAACAGATCAAGTTTATCAGCATCCTTTTCCCTCTTGATCAACCTTTAAAATGTGTTCCAAAAATATCATAACTGCACAAATCAAGTTTGGCTTATCTCCAATTAAAAACATATCTCACCATTCCTGTGCCCATAAGGACTTACCTTCTTTGATATAGGGCTCTAGATATCGGGTTCTCACCGCAATAAAGTCCCTTCAAGCCACCACAAGCTGGTTTAGCAATTCACTGTCACCAATTATTTCACAAAATCTGCAAATGGCATGGGTCTTTGGAATCTGTTTACAGGTTGTTAATACTTCTCTGGTCAGAAGAATATTGAACGGTAGTCTCATAAACAGATCTCGATAATGAGCAGATTGGAACTTTGACAGGTACACAGGCAGTTGATCGATCCCCCTTCTTTCATGCCCCAGATTTAGCGACAGTTTGTATTTACTTCTAAGATCCTCTGTGAGTAACCAGTCCTGAGCTCGCAATTTCTTCTTGACCATCCCAGGTTTCATTATCAGCATTTCAATCGAGGTTTCAGCTGATTCTAAACATCCGGTACATCTCTATTGCCAGTTTTCCAGCAGTCAACGTGATTTAACTTTATTTACATTCCTTACAATCTCAAAAGGAGGAAGGGGGTCTAACACAATGCATTTTCTAACGAGGGAGATAGGTTTCCATAGGATAATAGACTTCATAGACTGCAGCCCCAGTTCATACCTAACAGAAGCCATCGGTACTTGGGAAACCTCAAAACCCTTTGCCCAAAAATAAACCTCCAGGACCCCCCATGTTTGCCAGGCAAGATTTAGCATCGCTTCTGCTCAGTAGGTTAGAACCGTAACAACCTTTTGCTTGTAAAAGATCAGAATCGCGATAGCTGTATATTTCCTGTACCGTCTATGCAAGGCCACTCCTTGAACTGACAACCTCTTTACTATTTTAGATCTAAGTATCATATACCATGGCTTCTGATTTAAACTCTGATTCACTGTCACCCCCAGATATGTAATTGATTCTACTTGCGATAGTTTATCTGGTCCTATCACCCACTTATATCACCCTTTGTTCTTCCTTTGTGCTGCTAACAAAATTAGGATTTTCTATTTTTTAGCATTGACTTTCATGTTGTTTTCAATGATATAGGTCATACATTGATTTAACCTTTGCTGCAACCTCCAGGAATCTTTATCTGGGTGGGCCAGGTTTGTGATGAAGGGGGCCCAGCTTCCATTGTGTCTGGGTCTAGGAGTACCCTAAAAAAGTGCTGCTGTTAAGCCAGATTGTACAGATCCGTGATCCGCCCAAAAATGTGTTCCTGGATCTGGAAAAATCCATTGGCACCCTGAAATTGCTTTAGTCTGTTAAACTGCGTTATAAGGTGCAGAAGTCCGGGTTCAAACCCAGGTTGTTAGGACCAGGCTTGACACATTTACCCACAAGACTACTTGAATGCCTGATATGCTTGTTAAGATTACAATCTGTAGGTCATTTAAGGCAAAGGGATTCTTAGCAAGGCTGACAGATGGTCCCGGGTAGGTGGGGCATGGGTGTGGAGCTTATGGTGGGAGTAGTTAATGGCTGGTACGACTGCAACAAATATACATGTTTTTTTAAGTTGTCTTTTTCTTCTAGTGGAGCTGTGTGTTTAGGGGTAGGACTCTGGTTGGATACAGCCTGTTCACCTCACCAGTTTTTATGACATAAGGTGATTTTCCCAGGTTCACTCATTTTGTTCAAATAGGAAATGTGCTCTCTCCTTCCACCCGTGCATACCTTTCATAATCACAGGCTCCCCCGTACCCAGTTCAAAGTCTTCTGCTCTCTTCTTCCTTTTGCTCCTCTGTTTCCTTCCATAAGCTCCCTTAGTGCTTTGACCTTCCATTCGCTTCTCATTTCATTTTCCATATGCCCCCTCGCTGAACCCTTAGCAAGAATCTGGGAGATGAATCCCAAAGAATCATGCCATTGTGTACCTTTTTTCAACATAGTACCATAATTGAGATATAAAAAAGTACACAGCGAAAGAGAAGCAGGAAAATGGTGTGACAATATCAATCTACCTATCTTCGCTTCCCATCTGTTCTCTTTCTATTCTATCCACTCCTCCTTCACCTTTCACCCCCTGTTACCTTCCATCAGCTTCCCCTGACCACCATACCATTTACCACCACTCCCACCAACCCCACCCTACCCCCACCATATCTTCTTGGCCTGGCTGGGAAAAATCGAGGATGATGCCACCTCCTCCTCTGCAGGGGCTAAGCAATGAGGCCCCCAGTCATTATTCCATCTAAGAAGGTGTGCCCTCAACACTACCTCCCTGAATACTATGGCTACTCCCAGCAGGCCATGGAGGAGGAGCTTGTAGTCCAGCAATTTTATCATGAAAGACAGCGTCCCTCCTCCTCGATAAATATTGAAGCAAGGAATAGGATATTTTGTTTCTTACAAAATGATTTTTTGAAGTACAATATTGTATTTTTATTGCAATTTTGCAGCACATTTTGATTGAGTTGAGGGTGTGTGGGAGTGCTAGCATGCAGGACAGAGTGGGATCAGGAGGTAGACAGTGCAGGTTAAGAGGTTTCCGGCCTTCTGGTATCACCACAAGTTGAATGTGGCAGGCAGGAGGGGCCACCACTCCACTGCCACCCCTATACATCATTGTCTAGTATATACTGCTTTCCATACTGTTTATAATACGCAATTGTCCATGATGACTTCTTATTTGACATGTTTACTTTGCTTTGCTATCGAATGCCACAATTTCATTCAATACATGTGGTCTTATTTTTTCGAAAGAAAGATTGTGTGTGTGAGTTGGGCTTTTTCTTTAATAGCCCATAATACAAACTGGATCACTTTTAGAGGTTCCTAATTTTGGCAGGAAACGCACAGTAAGATTAAATGATTTGCCTAGGATTACACACTTTGGTCAAGTGGTAAAGCCAGAATTTGAACCCAGCCTGAAATGTAGGTCATTGATCACACATCTTTCCAGCTCACGTTGGTACACATATGTTTTAATGTTTGGTTTTAAATACCTAAAATAATAGAATGTTGACTCTGCACACAAGTCACTTTTTGTACAGAATTTTAAATGATACTTATACCCCGCTTACCATAGTTGCTACTCTGTATATAAAAAAAATGTTAAGTGATAGGAATGATTTATAGGAAAAAGAATGTTATTGTTATGAATTGTATACTTTTATACTAATGATTGTAAGGCATGAAAGTGAAATCTTTATTATTAAAAGTTTCTGTATTTCAATTTTTCTCTTCTTTTTCTAATAATTTAGTTTATTTTTCTTACTTTGCTAACTTCTTTTGTAAAGGTTTGTAACAAACCATAAATTATTTTAAAAAAAATACACAATTGTATACAGATTACTTTAAAAAAATGCAAACGTCACATGATAAAACAACCTGACAATGTGTACATTATTGTAGAAACGGGTTGATGAAAAATAGTATTGGGGTCATTTTGTTTTGAACCCCAAATTGCATAGAGGGGATGACTTATGTTTGCACTTCTTTGCAAAAGGACCTCTACAGGCAATTTGAATTGTTTCCACAGGGTACTGGAAAGGTAAACAGCAAAACATAGGCAAAATCGCCTTTTCTCTTCACTTTTACACTACATGGCTGGAAAAGTGTAAATCTCTCCCACAATTAATGATTTGCAATCTGCTTGCTTTTACCAATAAAGGTACAATCATAGGTGGTAATTTTCCAAGTCCTCCGGAGTGGAAAAAGTGGTGGTAAAATGATTTGATTGTAGCTTTATTTTCCCCATCCTGAATGGAAGCCTAAAAGATCCAGAAATGCAAATTTATAAGAACTTACAAAAAATCTCATACAGACACATAGAGCTTGATTCACAGAAGCGTTTTATAATGGCGCAATTCCATAGGAAAACATTCTGTGAATCGGGCCCAATGTGTAATGAAATGTATAACAAAGTCATTGTTTGACACAGCTTGTGTTGTACCCTCTTCATTTCTAATCACCCAACAATCAGACTTAAATAGCTTATTAAAAGGTTATATAAGTTTAAGAAAAACCCTTTCCCATCATTAATCACTTCCTATTTTTTATAATCTGCTGCTGAGACATGTTAAAAATATAAGGCCTCACTGAGAGGACCTGTGCAGCCCTAGCTGACTTTGAGTGGAGAAAGGCAGAGCAGGATGCCCCATGGGTATTTCTCCCTTGTCCGACTGTAAAATCCACCTCTGATTGTACTCTGCAGGAAATATTTCAATACCCTTTTCTTAGGTTTATCAGATGTGCACCCTTTATACTTTGCCAGAAACATAATAGGAAATGCTCTTTTCTTGTGTTATTTTTAAAGTTTCACGATCAATCTTCTGAGAGGCAAATGTATATTGGGGGGGCAATCCTCCAGTCCTGCTCCTCCCCTCTGTCACTGGTGGCATCCCAGAGTAAATAACTTCCTTTCCCGGCACTGACTAAACACCAAGAAGTTACATCAAACTATTCAAACAAGACCCACAATACACATGAGGTATTCTGTTTGCATACAAACATTGTTAATGGTTACTCCAACAGTATGATGCTATCAAGGCAGTACTCATCTGTTCATTTCATGAAACGTTGTGAGCAGGCAAGCTAGGCATCCAGGCAGACAGAGATACATACGATTTAGGTCGGAATCCCACTGGTTATTATGCATGAGACTAAGATCTGGAGCTTTTCCATAGTTGTCATCCTAGCCTTGATATGTTCAGGTAGGTTCTTGTTGGACTAACACACATCAAGGCATATATGCTTTCACTTAGGGAGAGAAACTGAAACCAACATGCATTAGCAACGCCAACTGTTTGGGTTTTTGAATACACATGGGAAAGGCCTTTACCAGGCACTGCCATAGGGGTACAACCTGGCAATAAGGTGGGAACATCTAGAAAATGCTGCGAGTACCTAGGCATAGGATGTCATTGTCTGGAAAATGCCTGTGTAATACTTACATACATCTTAAAACAGCAGGTTTTGCCATTGCTTGTTTTAGGATTCCAGTGCAAGGAACAGATACAAGGACACCCATGTTGCTTTTAAATCTGCTGACTGAAAATACACATTGTTAAGAGATGCTGTATTACAACAGGAGCGCATTTACAGAGATAATTAAGTCATTAAACACTCAAAAGAATGCTCAAATATACCACTAACAGGCCCAATACAGCACAGTGTTTGATGTTACTTTGTGACATAGCTAGTTTAAAGAGTAGCCAAGAGGGTATGTTTCAGCAGGGAGGGGGCAGGTAGTTGATGTGCACGCCATAAGGATTATCATAGCAAAGGATGGGTAAACAACCAAACGTGTCCATAGAATGTGTGTCCCTCCTAATATACTGTATCCATCCTATCTGTGGTCCAATGCAATCATTCTGGCTTACACCTAATAGCCTAATTCAAAGCCTTATATCAAATCACTCTGCTTTTACTACACTTTCCCCTCCAGAATTATTTTTCTTTACTACCAACCTTATTGTTTCACTTATACTAAAGTAGTTCATGCAGCAGAATTTATACTTTGAATGTAAGTTGTAAGGGCCGTCAGTGTGATGGATGTAAGTCTCTGAATCAATCATAATGATGGGCATTGCTTTGGTCAGGCTTCCATACCGCTGTTTGCAAATCAGCCTTGGCCTCCATGCCACTAGTGGGATCCGCCCTGCCCAAACTGCTGGCTCACAAGGCCTAAAAAGGCTTGCAGTGGCTTGCGTTCTAGTGAATGCAGTCCTCAGCCGCTTATGGACCTGGTGCAGAAATCTGTGTCCAAGCATCATCACCTGCCATTCATTGTTTGCTACAGTTAACCATTTTATTAAGCATGATAGCAACAACAGTTATATTCCCACACATAAAAATCTACTTTAGTGAAATCAACTGGATAATAATAATAATAATAGTAATAATAATAATTTGGCATTTATATAGCGCTACGAACCCTCAGGTATCTGAGCGCAGCTTATTATTACCCACAGTGTGTGGTGCTCATTTGTCGACCTCAGAAGGATGAAAGGCTGAGTTTGGCCCTCCCGGAATTCGAACCTGCGTCAGCAGACTCTGCACGGATGTCAAAGAGAGCGTTCTACTCGCTGTGCTATCGGACTGGCTAAGTTTGAAAAAAATGGCTACCTTGTAAATGAGAGGTTTGAAATGTAAGTAAGATGATCAGTGCAGTTAAAAAAAGCAACACAGGATCTTTTTAGATAGTTGTAGTCTGCCTGCTTTTGCAAGTGTGCTACCTTACTCATAGGTGTGAATGGCCCTCAATTTCCCTGGTAATTTCTGCTTTCATGGCTGTGGGGCATAAATCATTGTCCAAGGCAAGCAATCATATCTTGGCCATGCCTCCTGGTGTGCAGCCCCACAGAATGCTAATAGCCAAATCCCACCTGCCTGCAACTCGCCCAGTTCCCCTGCCACCGAGTCCCAGTAATGGTAACTTTTTTTTTTCATATGGTTAAAATACATTTAACCTTTAGAAAAAAAGAAAAAAGAAAAAAAAGAAACACCAATGACAATGCCTCCTTTATAGGGGCGGGGGGGCAGGGGCTGGCCTTGGCGAGGCCGGGCCTGTGCAATCCTATAGAGGTTTGGTCAATAAAGACCTACTCGTCAGCACATAGAATCCAGGGGATATTGCAGTCATGTATTTTTGGGGGACAGGCCTTTATAAGGTGTTGGGACTCCCCGAGGTCAGACATGTCTAAATTAAACAATGTCGGAGCCAGAGGGCCTTCCTATTTTAAACCTCGATGAGTATTGATTTTTTTAGAGAAGGCACCGTGTATTGTCAATGTAACCTGTATCGAAGTCCCAGAATACAGTGCTTTGATTGCCTCTACCAGGTCTCCAGGACGATTCCAGCTTTGACATTTTTCCCATAGCCTCTCCCTACTGACACTGTGGAAAGCTTGCTCCAGATCAATAAATGCCAAGTAGTTACTAGACTTGTTCTTAATAGCGCTTAATTTTAACAAGTCCTGTAGGAAGAGGTTTAGGGGGTGCACACACCCTTAACAAATCCCGTTTATCGGGGATCCATCCGGCCAGCTCCAATAGCCCAGGCATTCAAGTCAGGCAATAAGACAGATGCAAACATTTTCCCCAAAATATCCAGTAGGGCGATAGGACGATAATTCCTCGGATCTTCCCTACCGCCCTTCTTGAAAACCAGGATAATTAGGGCCATTTTCCACAAGCTGGGCACATCTCTGGCCACCATGATCTGGGTAAATACCATGGTAATACATTCGCCCCAGGGTCCTATTGCTTCTTTTAGCATGGAATTTGTGAGCCGTCCGGGCCGGGGGCACGTGAGGTATGCTTTCAGGCCCTCGCAGGGACGTCATTTGGGGGTCACCAGAGGTCGCAACTGCGACCTCTGAAGTCTCCCTTGCGACCTCTGTGGTCTCCCTTGCGACCTCTGTTAAAAAAAAAAAGTTTTATTTTGGGTTTTTTTAACAACTTTTTTTTTTTCTTTCGTTTTTTGTAATGCAAGCTCCTGGAGTGGCTGGCTTTCATGTTCAGGCCCTTTAAAAAAAAATAATAATAATAATGAAAAATAAGAACAGGAGTGCCACAAGTCTAAGGGCCTCATTACACAGTAGGCGGTAAGGGTTTACCGGTACTGGTATTTTACCGGTACCGGTAAAACCCTTACCGCCTTACTACGAGGTCCCTTTGCGGGTTGGGGAATTTAACGCCTGCTTTTTGCAGGCGTTAAAAACCAACCCGCAAAGGGACCAGGGAGCTAATTACGGTACCGCAATTTGCGGTGCCGTAATTAGCCCCTTCCCCATTCCCATAGGGCCCTATGGGGCAAAAATGGGAATGGGGAAGGGCAATGGGGAAGGGGGAATTACCGCCCCACCAACCTTGGAATAGGGCGGTAATTCCCCTTTCCACCAAGGCGGGGCTGGTATTTTACCGGCATGGACCAAGGTGCTAATAGCACCTTGGTCCACCGCCATCCGTGTAATGAGGCCCTAACACTTTCAGCACTGAAACTAAATAAGAAAGAATAGGAAACCAAATAATGTGTCTTTCTGGAATTCTATATAATAATTGCTAGACTCATGAAAGGTTTATTTCAGGCACACTTCAGGGGGTGAGTCACTGATTTAGTCTGTTCTTAAACGCCTCAACTCAGCCTTTCATCCTTCTGAGGTCGATAAATGAGTACCGACACAGGTTGGATGATATCGGGTGTATATTTTTTCTCTATAAAGCGCTTAAGCGTAAGTGCTATGTAATAAATAACACATCACTATCATTTGGTTTTGGACGTCTGCTTGCTTTCACAGTAATTTGATAATATGGGCCTATACACACTGATCTTAACGCTACATTTGGTGATCCATTCTTGCACGAAATGTACATCACATTATAGTGATATCGAAACCATATTTTTCGTAGTGTACAATGCTATGTGATGCCACTTCCTGTTTTGTCAACTGATGAAATGTCGTGTTCCATCACTTCCCGCGATATCACTTCAGGGTGGGGGGCAAATGACATCACTTCCTGTGATGTCATCAGGGGTCAAGGGTCGTGTGATGTCACTTCTGCTACCCCTGGCATTTTGGTGAAATGACGTCCCTGGGCCCTCGTTAAGGCCCTCACTTTTCTTGGAGCTGTAACCTGATTTTAATGCCCCCCTGCTCGGGGATTATTGCTTAAGTATAGCCCACAGATTGTACAGAATGCTGCATTTCAAGGTTCCCGGAAGCATGGCAGTGGTTGCAGCCAATTCCCTGTGACAGCCCACGCGCATTTATGTTCCTACAACTTGTATGTACTTATACTATATACCACAGTTACTCATGGTTGGACCCTCCAGATGTTTTGAACTACCACCTCACTAAGCTTCACCATTAACTATGCTGACTACTTATCATTGGAGTTTGGGATCAATGAGCTATGCTGACTACTTATCACTGGAGTTCAGCTAGTGAGTAATCATGCTGTGTATTTTTGGGATCAATGAGCTATGCTGACTACTTATCACCGGAGTTCAGCTAGTGAGTAATCATGCTGTGTATTATTGGGATCAATGAGCTATGCTGACTACTTATCACTGGAGTTCAGCTAGTGAGTAATCATGCTGTGTATTATTGGGATCAATGAGCTATTCTGACTACTTATCACTGGAGTTCAGCTAGTGAGTAATCATGCTGTGTATTTTTGGGATCAATGAGCTATGCTGACTACTTATCACTGGAGTTCAGCTAGTGAGTAATCATGCTGTGTATTATTGGGATCAATGAGCTATGCTGACTACTTATCACTGGAGTTCAGCTAGTGAGTAATCATGCTGTGTATTTTTGGGATCAATGAGCTATGCTGACTACTTATCACTGGAGTTCAGCTAGTGAGTAATCATGCTGTGTATTATTAGGATCAATGAGGGAGATAGCTTTATAGATGTACCGGTAGCCTTGTGAAACACCCTGACTGTGCTCGGGTCTTTAACTGAATCTTAAGAGCCTATAACTGCTAGTAAGGCTGGTGTCGATAAAGATTAATGAGCGCCAAGAGTGGGCACCACAGCCAATGAGATTGCTCAGAACTCAGCTATGTCCAACAATATAAAGCCATGTTCCGAGCAAGCTATCGGCTGCTCTCGTCCTACCTCGCCCACAGGTTTCCCCAGCCCCAATTAAATGTAAACTGTATCATTGTTCTGCTCCTATCCAGCTCCTCTCTAGTGACGTGCCATTCCCCCAATCCCGGCCATCAACATGGAAGTTTACAAGGGGCTTCAGCTGGGCAGGGAGGAAGGGAGAGGAGTAGCTGACTTCAGATACAAGGTACGTTTTCTTTAGACAATGGGGCAGCTGAATCCTCCATTGTGTGCAAGTTGATGTTTTCTTTTCAGCGCTTCCGGTAGTCCTGCATTAAGGTCGTTAGTTATGAAATGGAACAAATTCCCTGCAAAGCACATGCATTATATTTTTAAAATTTTTGAGTTGGCTTGGGTTTCTAATACCATCTATGTCTCCTACCTTTTTTACTTTTTTGGTTGCCCAGCAGGTGTGAAAAAAGGAAGATTGACAGTCGCTTCCTTGTAATCTGGGAGGATAGCTCAGGGGTAATGCGCTCACCTTGGAAGCAAGACGACGTGGAGCAACACAGGCTCAATCCCTGCTCCCACGCTTAAAAAACCTCTGGGTATTACGCCGTTACAAATAACCAATTATAATAATTGTAAAGCCATTTTACCTTTATTGTGGAAGAAAATAGCTTCTGAACTTGCACCATTTAATCGGAGGCTGTTACAAGCTGCATCTGTTCCTATACCCAGGCATTACTGGAATGGGGCAACAGCATTGGCCTCGTCTGTAACTCTGATGTATATTTTAGTGTCATTGGACGATGCCGACAGGTTGACGAGTTTGAGGCGCGCACAGAGTAAATATTTAATAACACTGGTGGCAGACAATGGCCCCATTGTGAGCTTACAAGTCAGTGTGGCCTTTCAGTGGAGCACAGGCCTCATTTCACACCTAGAATGGAACCAATTATGAATGTGCATTGATGCGTGAGCCACTGTGGACCATTCTTTGATCAATGAGCCACACTTCACTGTGTCGAAGGCCGCGGAGGGTTGCAGCATGGCCTAGAGGACCCGGTTGTCTTTATGATTTGAAGGACATCATTCCAGAAGTATATCATGGCAGTCTCAGTGTCACGGTCATGATATGATATGATAGGTTATTCATAACGTGCTTAATACTCAGAGGTTTCTAAGCGCGGACCCGGGGATTGAATCTGTGTTGCTCCGTGCCATCTTGCTTCCAAGGCGAGCACATTGCCCCTGAACTATCCTCCCGAGGTTGGGCATAAAGGGCAATTGGATAGGTGCCGTCCCCAAAAGCTTGTCCCATATGCTTTACAGTTGCCAGATTGCCATTTTCTCAAGAATCTTGGTGATGACTGAGGGGCTAGAGATGGGTTAGTGAAAGGCTGAAAGTCAGCTGACATCAGGAGGTCCAGTGCGGATTTATTAAGAAAAGAGAGTCACAAGGGATTCAACGCAATCAGAGCAGCCCTGAATATCCCCTTCAATGATCACATCTCATCTACTAGGAGGAACATCCATTGGCTCTCAGTATCCGACAGAATCAAATGTAAAATCCTTATGCTCACACTTAAAAGCATCTCTAAGAACGCGCCTGCTTACCTAAGCAACTTGATCTGCAAAAAGCAATCCAATAGATGGAGACTCAAGCCTTCCAGCGACTGCACCCAAAATGTGGAGCACTCCCAGCGCAACTTAGAAATGACACATCCTATTGGTCCTTTGGAAAAATTCTAAAAACCTTATTATTTAGGTCAGACTGCCTTAGGCAACCGCCCTGCCACACTGCCCGCAGTGCCAATACTGACAACCTTACTAATTCTATGACTATTACTAAACTCACTCAAACAATGCAATCATAATCCCACCGATTGTATGCTCTTGAATTGGCAAACTGTATGCAAATGTAAGTTATCTGCTGAACATTTTATTCTGTGTAACTATTGAACTCACTACTATGCAAATGTAGCCCCTGCTGGAACCTTTAACCAATTGCAACCAACTTCTTAAGTACCAACCAACGCCTACTTGCCTTTGGGCTTTGTGCGCTTTACAAATGTTCAAAAATAAATAAATAATTTTTTTTAAAAAAAAGGCCACAACACCAATCCGTCAAAGGTGCTGCAACAACTCTTTCAAAAACGGAAAGGTTAAGTTTGCGCAAAATGGATGGGCAAAGGGATGCAGATACTAGTTGGATAATCAGGCCAGGACCAGGCCTTCCAGACATTCCGTTGGTTTAACTCCTCATATCACAGCGGATATCATATGTAACTGAGGGAGTGAGATGGAAAGCGGGCTTGTTTAAATGGGGGGGATCATTAACCCTTTCAGTGCCCTTATGAATGAAATATGTGCCCTAAAAAGTGGTCTTGTTTTGACTCAAGGTGCGTCTGTGTGTGTAAATACATCCTCATTTTGTGGGGAAGGTGTAAGTCCTGTTACCTGCGTGTGCCAGGAAACCCTGAGCAAAAACCTTTCTTCTTCTGGCATTCTTGCCCACCGCTGGGCGGGCGGACACTCAGAAGGTTAAGAAATTCACATAGTGCTTGAAAATAGGCAATGATGACTGAGATTTCGGACGGTAGAGACAAGCGTACGCCAGATGTTGGGGTGATTAGCTGGGCTGTCAACAGTGCGCGGCCGTAAAGGTTTTTCATTTTAAGGATACGTTTATTCCTAAATCTCTAGCAGCGAATAGGTTTGTTCGTTCCCGGGCAATGTTTTTTGCCCATTTAGATTCTGCATGCCTGTTTTCCTGTGAACTTTCTTATTAAGAACAGTATAAGGCATGGCGCAAAATGTGTTTGATTCCTGGCAAGGCAACGTGGTGCAGGAGCAGACATTAGACCATCAGAGTCAAGTTGGAGACTAATTACGAGAATGAGGTATTTTATTTAGAAATGCTGCATGTGGTAATGGCGTTACCGCATGCCGCATTTCACTGCTCATAGGCAATTGCTGCGAAGTGGGTAAAACTAAATCTTGGTAAAAACATTCCAAGTGCTGTGTTTCTGCCTCATGTATTGGTTTTCCAAATTGAAACATGCCACCCGCAAGTCCTTAAAGGGATGGAGAATGGAAATGCGCGAGGACAGCAAGGGCTCATAGTAGTTCGCTTCTGTGGGACAGAACATGCACCGGAGGGCCATTAATGATCCGTTTTGTACGTTGCAGCTTCTCTGCTCCAAACAGGCCTGGGAGAAAGTTCTGCTTTTCAGGCATTTTAAAGTGCACCCCATTGTCTTAAACCATGAGTGCAGTGGGGTGTCTTGCAGCGCCTCCGCCTCGTCTGAATGTATTTGCATAATTTCGCACATGTGTACAACGAGGCCATGAGAATGTGCTCATCATTTTGAGGCCTTAGGGAGAAAAACGAATTCACCTTAAGGAAAGTCGTGTCCTGCAATATCATTTCATTTGGGCACAAAAAAAAGTCTTTATGAAGGGGGGTCCCCATAATTTGGGGCCAAACATAATTTTACCACCATCTTTTCAATGGAAGTAAAATATGAGGTTCTACAACTGATGCTTCTGAGGCAGTATTCCAACTCATGTACTTGGAATATTACCCCATGTAATATAATAGCTTATCCCCCCGTGTCATTATCGGTCATATCTGCCCCCTGACAAGAGGTTTAAAGCTATTCGCACCCTGGGGTTCGCCTGGGTTGCAAATAGTTAAACAAATGTTTACTGGTAATTAGTGTGCATATTGCGTGAGCACAATAGCACGTGAAAAAAACAAATAGCCTCCACCATAGGGAAACGAGACTAAGTCCCGTCTCCATTTCCATGGTGACAACCGCGGGCAGGAGGAGCTTCTGTCCCACAGTAAAGTGGGGCGGGAGGAGTGGGGAAAGGGAGTGGGATGCCTTTGGGGAAGGTGGGGATGTGGGAAGACAATAGGGAGTGGCTCCCTGTTGCCTCCCCAAAATCAAGATGGTGCCACCCGGGAAGGACCTTGGGTGGCTGAAAACTGCGGCAGTACACTGTGTGGTCTTGCCCGCATTTCCAGCCACTTGATTGGCTGAGCACCCTAACCCGGGTCCGAATTTCAAATGATGGCCTAGGATAAATGCCCCATGATTTTCCAACTCATAATGATAGTGGATTACAAAAACAGGAGGTATTTCAAACAGTCTGTTTTTGATGTTAGCACCAAACTCCTAATCAGGCCCAAGGGCAGAGCCAAAGAAGATGTTGTGAGGGCAGTTGCCCCCTCTACCATCGGGGCTCCTTTCATATGCCATCGCACCATCTGCAAATGAGTCAAGTGGTAGGACCCTTCATCCAATCTAGTGAAAAACCTGTCCCAGGCGCTGATGAGGGGCATAGTTTTAGTGCAGTATTTTACACACCTGATTGAATACGGGAGGATCATCATAGTTCATTGGTTCTATCACTGCTGGCTGCCCCATGAAAATAGGAGTCAGTGTTTATTATAATTTCTCTTTTATAACACGCTTGATACCAGCGAGTGGTTTGTAAGTGCTGGGTGGGGATTCAAATCTGTGTTGTGCTGCATTGTTTTGCTTCCAAGACAGACGTGTTGCCCCTGAGCTATCATTCCTCACCAAAGTCACTAGTGAATAATCGGTTTTGAGAAGATGCATGCAGGACTGTTGAGAGTGAGCGTGAGGACATTAATAGTTAATTGGATATGAGGGTGACCGAAACCATATCAAAGGACATATTCTTTGTATAAAAAATGGCCGCGTTTTTTGGGCATTCAACCTGAGTACGTCCTACCACTAGTTGCTTATGGCGCCATTCGGCTATCGTTGAATGCAGTGAAGTGGGTATGTTGTCGGGATCATCTAGTCAGAGATTTAAGTCTTCCATATCGCAAAGGAGGAGAAATGCACAGGGATATTGCTACATAATATCAACTTCTTAATTTAACACTCTTGGACCAAGACAGGAAAAAGAGGTAAACAGATGCCTTTCAGATGGGCTACTAAATCTTCAAGTACCTGGGAGTTGTCTTCTCTCATAAAGTCTCCACATTATACCAAGTAAGCTTCAGTAGATAGTTTGATCAAATACATTAGGACTTTCGTAGATGAGGAACACCTGAGCTACCTGCGAACGACGCATTGCTTGCCTTAAGATGAATAAGTGATAAAGGCAAACTTGCCTGCATAGATATAGTTGGGTATTACACAGTGACACAACTCTGGGTGGCGGGAGAATGGATGCAGACAGTATCAGAGACGTCCTGGCTATTTATTGAACAGGCAGTAGCAGCAGGCACATATACAGGGTCACAACCGTGGCTCCATAAGGACGCGCAACAGGGGGAAAAGTCTGCACATCAACCCAATCACTAACTTGACCATCACACTTTGTGACAAAATAAGGCAAAATCAAAGGATAATTTCCTTCCCATCGCCCTTAACATCTATTTTGGATGATCCTGAGTTAACACCAGGTTTGGAGCCACTTAGTTTTCATAGATAGAGGTTGTGAGGGTGCCTGAAGTTCGGAGAGCTTTTCCGTATTGGTTCAATTAAGAGCTTCCAAGATTGCAAAGAAGATTACGGGATCATATACATGATAAACTCCAATCTTTGCAAGTCTTACATTTGGCACTTAACCAGACGAATAAAGCTGGAGGCTCATGACAACTAATCCCATTGGAAAAGGTCCTACATGGGGCAAACTCGACAACCAAATGGCTGATATGTAAACCATGAAAGGTATGAATCACACAGGTTCTGAAAAGCTAGGGCATCAAAGTAAAAAGAAGAAGGGACTGATCAATGTCTCGAAGACTGAGTGTTCATTTGGAGGACGAGTATCTCAGTCCTAGAAGTACAATATAGATGAGCATTTAGTTGGTGTAGATATCCATCACTGTTACATAGGATATACCGCAGGACATCGGAGCTCTGGAAGATGCAAGGCCAGGGGATCTTTTCACAGACATCTTTAGGAATGCTCGGCTCTGCTGGACCTTTGTTGGCCAGTCTGGTCAAGTATAACCGGAATTGTAGTACATCTATTTCTGAATGACCCTACGTTTGTGCTGCTTAATTGCACTTCCGATGAATCTACTCAAGAATATGTTGCCGACTGCGGATTGATTTTCAAACTGCTCACAGCTGCTCCTGGCTTATTCCAAAACTTTGGAGTAGGAAAAAAGAAAGAATCCCCGATGAAAATCATGTGGCTTTCGAGCGTTTGGCACCTATTGGTACTGGAAAATATTGTACATAATGTTCAAGGCTTAGCAATGGCATTCCATGCAATCTGATCCCCTTGTTGGAAATTTGCTGTGAAAGACTGTGCTGGACTTGTGTGCCCTGGAAGGTTGAGGGCTTTGGGCTGGCTCAATGTATGTCTCTTGTGGACTTATAATTTACAAAGACTACATGCTAATGTTGACATTTGTTATGTTGATCAGTGCAGACATTAGGTAGTGGACAGGGGCAGCTTCGAGGGAGGGGAGAGAGAGCTTGGGAGGGCAATATTTGAAATTGGAACCTGTTAATAAAATTGTTTTTTAGGTACACTTTATTTTTAACCTGTTCCCTGAAGTGTGAGTTCTGCAGCCCTGCATTCGGCTGCATGCGCTCTACTTGGGTACTTCTTTGTTAGGATGAGGTCTTTGGCATCAGCTGAGGGTTTGGGAGACGGGGACTACCTGCATGCCCCAGTCGGGCTTGGTGATACTGGCAGGCATGCAGGTTTCCTTCTACATTGCTCCCCACAGCAAGCCATGCTTTTCCTCGCTCTGCCCTGGTTTGATATCTGCTGTGCTGGTGAGAAAGCAAGGAACCTAAGAAGAATACGCTTGGTAGGAGTACATTTCAGAAAAGAATGAAAGTGAGAGTTCTTGGGCCTACTTGACAATAGGGAAGCCATCTAGCCTTCAGCCTATTATCATTTTTCCTGGATTATTTGTCCACTCCCCAGTGGAGGAGGCAAAGCAGTAGTCAGCAGTATAGATGATCACTGCGTTCAAGCAAGAAAAGGCAATGGACAGAAAAACAAGTGGAAGACAAGGAAACACATGCAGAACTCACAGGAGGTCCTGAAGAAGCCTCTTCACAAAACTCCTGGTGCAATGGTCTGAAGATGACTCTCTAAGGGCCAATATTGGCATCCATGTACTGTTATCCTATGATTACTATTAGGGTATGCTAAGGCGGAAGCATTACTCAAGATTCCATTCAGGGTTAATCACAAGGAATATAAATAAAAGAGGTCAGCATGTAGTTGGCATGTAGCTGGGGGGGGAGGGGAAAACAGAGTAGTGCATGGATACAAAGTCTCTTTAAAGCTTACTGGAAAGAGGGCCCTTTAACCAGTATTAGAGACAAAATATACATTTCCTGATGTGTTTTCAATTGTCAGTTCCCTGGCAAAGTAGTTCAGAAGAGACCCCAAAGGAAATTTATGATACCTTATGCCTTTGCCCCGCAATAAACTCATGGACCTGCAAAATCTATAAAGAGATCTCTCCACATATCCAAAACCCTGGGTGGTGATAGAGGACCACCATGCATGGATCAAGTTAGCTACAAATCTACCTTGCCTGTTTTCCCCATCTCAAAACCCACAAGGACCACAATCCAGGATACCTGAGAGAACATGCCCCCAGTCTGTCCGCCTTCACCCTTCCTTCACCCCACCACCAGGACAGACTTACAGGAAGTCCCAAAAAGTACAGGGTCCCTGTTCATCTACCTCTCCAGTTTACCTTCCTTTTTTCTCCCCACTCTGTTCAAGACAGATTCCCCACAACAGCCCCCTTCTTTTAAGTCCCCTCTTGCAAGACATGGACCCTCTCTTCATCTGGCATCAGATAACAATTCTCCTTCCTTTCCTCCACCCTCCACAACTGACAACATACACTCCAAGACAGCAGCGCCATTCAACACCGGCTCCCAGGATGTCCCCACTTAAGATAGGATGGTCCATGCCAAGCCCCCCAGAACATCTCCCATCCCAACACCCACTTGTCAGTCTAAGAAGGTTAACCAAGCTGAAGGGATCTAATTGTGAGCGTTTTATAGATATCTGTGGCATTCACTCCCGCTCCCCACTCATTCTTTCTGTAATCGCTGGCAGATTCCATGGGCACTGCCAACTGGACTCACCCAATAGGCAGAAACATTATTAGTTACAGCAACATACAATGATGTCTATTTCTGGTATCAATTTTGGTGTTGGCGATGAGGGCAATAGCATCCTAGGAACCAGAATTTGTTGTGTGAGGCCAGAGCACAGGAAGGCAGGGCCAAATAAGAAGTGTGGCCCTGTAACACAGCACAGTAATCTTTCCCATGATACGCCCATTTATGTGTATGTGTCTCTCAAGGTAACCTAGTAAGAACACTTCAGATAAATGGGTATCCATGCATTAGGAAATTCCTTAGGCTCGAATGGGCATATATAAGAGGAATCATTCTTTCACCTGGCTCTCATCCTCAGGGTGCAGTACCCACAAATCTAAATGAAAATCCCCCATTGATGCTGGTAGAGAAAGAAGGCATTTAACTCCCAAAAGCCCTGCACTTGGAATAACATGGCCCTGCCAGACAGGTTCCCGCCCAAAGAGGATCGAAGCAAACTCCAAAGGTTTCAGGAAAGATCGGAAAAAGCACTTTTCAGAAAAAGCTTCTACCAGTAGAGATGTTTATAAACCTCCCCAGTTCTTCCTTATTATCTACTAAGGGAGAAGGCAAGCATCATGCGAGCCAGCATTCAGATAAACTACTTTGAACACAGCTGACTGCATGCATCCTGTGCAGCACCCGTCATCCTCTGTTACACTAATGGTATCCGAACACTGATCTAATTGCCCCACTAACATCCCAAGTGGTACACACGCACACACTAATGTGGCCAAACCAACACGTTGCATGCTACTTGCTGCCTCCTTTCCTACATGCATGGTAAATGAGAAACATGTATAAGGCACTGACTGATAGATTGGAGGAGTGTGTTATATCCTCTGAAGGTATACCACCTGAGTGCCTGGAAAAATTAAGTAAGGGAGAGTGCCTCCAACAGAGGTGAATCACTAAACCCCAGGAACCTGTTAACTATATTCAAACATATTGGCCCTCATTACGACCCTGGCGGAAAGCAACTGACCTGACCGCCATAGCGTAAATAGCGTTTCCGCCATGGCACGACAGAGTAAAGTGCGGCTAATTCTGACCCATCGGGCACGAGCACTACGCCTTGGCGGAAGTGCAAAGTCCGCGATGGCGGAAATGTCCCCAAAACGCCCCTCACCGCCGTCGTACGGCGACCTAGGTGCAATTCCGCCACCGGACATAGCGGTCACCGTAGAGAGCGGCAATAGGAAAATACGGTGACCGTAAATATACGGAAACGGAAGCAAAAACATGGTCCCGGAACGGGAAACAGCACGCCGTACACCTATAAAATCAGAACATTCACACAACCATTAAAAACACTACCCTGAGAGACATCCCAACCCGTCATCCACCCTAGTGAAACCAAAACAATGGGAAAAGTAGCGAAAAAAGCGTGCGACCGCAAGCGGCAGGTCCACTTCTCACGTGAGGAACTCACGGTGCTCACAGAGACCCTCCAGGAGAATGCTGCCGTCGTCTTCTCGACGCAAATGACCAGGACGGCACTTGCGAACAAGAAGGCCATATGGGCCCTGGTGGCACAGCGGGTAAGTGCGGTGGGGACCGCACCCCGCAACCCACAGCAATGCAGAAAGCGATGGGACGACCTGCGGATCCGCGTCCGTAGCATACTTTCTGCCAACCGAAACATTGCCACAGCTACCGGGGGAGGATCGGAATCACCCATCAAGCTGACCCCCTGGGAAGAAATCTGTGCCTCCACCATTGGAATGGAGACCATAGAGGGAGTCGGAGGGATGGAGAAAGGAGTGCAGACATCCGAAGAATCAGGTAGGTGGCCCAAATAAAACTATGCTAAAACCACAATGTTCAATCATGTGAAGTACCATGTGTCCACATAGTGCAACAGAAACACATGTCCAGGAGAACGTCCACTCACATTGGCCTGATAGCGGACATTAAAAGTCAAATTAAATAAATAAATAATTAAAATTCCTAAAAACACCCTCTACACGTGCAGCAGGCACCCCCTAACTGCAGGCTGCAATACAACTGCACCCTCAATCTACACAAAAATGAAACCACCTCCAAGGCCCTGACCCAAATCACCCTCAGGTACCACCCCAATGCATGTGATACATTGCCATTCCAATTTCCACAGACCCATTAATAACGCTCGCCCTCCTTTACTCCACCACAGGGTCCGATTCAAACGACGAACTCCAGGACACCCCTACCAGCACACCTGCAAAGAGGGCCAAGACCAACGGCCAAAGACCCTCCACCTCAGCTGCACGCATCAAGACACGGCAGCAGCACAAATCAAGTGGCAGCACACAGGAGGGGACTTCAACAGGCACCCCAGCAGCCAGCATGGCCACAACACCACCACCACCACAGGCCCCCCCAATGGATGCCACAGAAGGCACTGCTTCTGGTGGCAGCAGCACCATAGGTGACACTGCATTAATGGCAGCATGCTCCGACACAGAAAACGGTGATGTCGATGTACGATCCATCCATGACCTGTCTCAATCCCCCTGTTTGTTTCATCCCGTACAACATGAGGATACCACGCAGGGGCACTCACAAGACGACGACTGGCCATCCCCCACAAGCCCTGTGTCAAGGCAACATGAGGTGATCAGCCCCTCTGTGACACCACCGCAAATGGCCATGGCCCAGCAGAGGCAACAGTCCCTCGACCAGGTGATCGAGCAACAGCAGCAGCTGGCCACGCTCCTCAAGGAGCATGCTGATGAATGTGGGGGTACCAAGGCAGCCATAGAAACATGTACAGAGACACTAAGGGCAGAAATGGAGAGAAGCACCGAGAGCCTGAGAGAACAAATGGAGAGAAGCACCGAGAGCCTGAGAGTACAAATGGAGAGAAGCACCGAGAGCCTGAGGGGGGAACTGCATGCGACGTCCAAAGACGTATGTGCTGAACTTGCCGCTGTGCGCCGTGTGCTCACTGAGCTCTCACAAACCCTTAGGGACATGCATGGACGTGAGCAGGCAGAGACATCATCCGTTGCAAGTTCCGCCCAGGGCAGCCCCCAACGTAGATCTGGGAGGAACCTGCGCTCCACAGGCAGGGGTGCCCCTGATACCCGGAGAGGGGGCTTGCAATAGCGTCTGCCCACTGACAATGAGCATCCTTGGACACTGGTGTTCGGGGGGGAGGTAGGAGGGTGGAGGGGGTGTGTTGGGCTTACTTGGGTGGCGGGTCGATGGGGTGTGTAACACAATTTCACATTTGCTAGAAACATTTCACAATCATCCAATGAGATGTGTGGACATTGATCTTTGTGTACAAGGCCATCATAGGCATACAGTTCATATTGTGCATGTTCCAGACACACACAGTGCCACAACTCCCGTGTCCATGTATCAACCACCAGGCGTGAGTGCTAGAAGCATGATTCTATGATAATCTGACGAATTTCACGGCCCTCCTGTGCCTCGCGGACTCCTTCAGGTTCTGCCACATCCCCACCCACATCATGACCATATTCTGGTGCTTGCAGTTCTGCGTCAGGGGGCATGGGCACATTCCTACGTATGCACATGTTGTGTAGCATGACACATGCCATGACCATTTTAGCAACCTTCTCATGGCGGTACAGGAGTGCCCCGCCAGACCTGCTGAGGCAGCGGAAACGACCCTTCAGTAGGCCGAATGCCTGTTCTATGACTACACGGGTACGTGAGTGGGCATGGTTGTAGTCCTCCTCATGCTGGTCCTGTGGGTTCCGGAGTGGTGTAAGGAGCCATCTCTTCAGTGGATACCCGGCATCACCTGTATGTGGACAATAAAGGATGTTTGAGGAATGACATTGCTACGTAAGCACCCCCCCCTTCCTGGCAGGTCATTGCCCCATCACATACCCCACATTATCATGCATGAAATGAGACTCACCGAGTAGCCAGGATCTGTTCCCTGCATGTCGCTCCATGTAGCGTGGTATTGTAGAGTTCCGTAAGACCATGGAATCATGGGTTGATCCAGGAAATCGGGCACAACAATGTGTAATGATCCTGTTTGAGTCACACACCATCTGTACATTAAGAGAATGATATTGTTTTCGGTTGCGGTACTGGGCCTCCATGGCATGTGGGACAACCAATTCCACATGGGTGCAGTCGATGGCACCAATGCAACCCGGTATGCCGGCAAGTGCATGGAATCCCACTTTTGTGTTCGTAATTTCCTGGTCCGAGCGTGGTAGAGAGATGTAGTCGTCTGCGTGCTTCAGGAGGGCATCGAGCACTTGCAATAGTGTCCGTGACAACAGTGGCTGTGAAATGCCATGCAACTGTCCGACTGTGTGCTGGTAGGTGCCTGTGGCCAGGAAGTGGAGTACAGACACCACCTTCAGTAGGGGTGGGATGGCGGTTGGGCTATCTATCATGCTGACAAGGTCAGCGTGTGTCATGTCCACAATGGCGGTTATGGTGTCCCGGTCCAAACGGTAGAGGGTGTGGATCTGCTCATCAGTGAGGTTGAACGGATGTGCTCGGAGGCGTGGGATTGCGGGCTGCCTGCGTGGTGGTAGTGGCTGTGCTGGTGGGCCTTGCTGGCCCTGCCTTGCCCTCCTCCTCCTCCTGCGTCTCCTCTGTGCGGCCGGTTGTTGTAGTAGTTGGTGTTCGTCTTCTTCTTGAAGTTGGAGTACTTGCAGTGCTATCAGGTCCCCCAGGCCCAACATCGCAAGTCCTGCCGGTAGCATTTTGGAGTGGGTGTGGTTGTGGGAGGGGGTTGGGTGTGCAATTTATGTGTTTCCAAGCTGTATAGCCTCCACCTGTGGTGATTCATTCCACCTGTGCAAGCTGCAATCCCCTTTGGGCGAGCACGTCCCGCACACAACGCTGCAAATCGACGCATGGCATCTTGCTATTACAATCATGTATTTCATCCCGATGGCAGTGAGATCTTGCTTCATATGTTAAATCTGCTATGCTCCCATTGTTTCACATACTATCTTTGCAGTCGGGAACATACTTGTGAAGGGTCCGTGGAATGTAGTACTCGATTAACGGTGGACCCTCAGGCAGCGCTGTACCGCGGTTCACCGACGGGCGGGGCGTCCCATTTGTGAGTGTAGCCAGTTGCCATTTTCACACACTGCCGCACTAAATGGATGGATTTGTGATTTCAAGCGGTCACAGATGCCTTTTCGACGTGATGTTGCAAATGTGGAATTCGAAGGACAGCGCTTTCGGTTTCCAGCTAGCGGCGCGGAGACGCCCACAGGTCTGACTGCAGATAGAAAGTTCTATTGTTTGATGTCCTTGGGACAGGGGCCATGCCGAGAATGCAATGATTGATATGAATAGTATGGGATGCGCAATAGCGTAGTGGAGGATAAGGCAGGACGTTCCCTAATACATGTTACTTCACAACACTAGAATTCCGGCCTGGAGCACAGTGGATTTTGCAGACTGCATTTAGCACAGATTCAATGGAAATTTCTAATGTTATGTGAATAACTAATCAGGCGTTTTTATACCAGGATGAGGGAATGATGTATGGATGCATGGACAGATGATTTGATAGAGAGTCTGCCATGTACATGGCTTTTTGGAATCTATCAACTTCCTCTGCGCTATGTGATGCAGGGCTGCCATAGTGGGACCATCGTCTATCTGCCCTTGTTGAACCCTCCCTGTCTCGACGCGCCTTCAAACACTTGTGTATATGCACGTTACTAATCCCATCTAATGGATTCTGTTTTAACAGACGCATGCACACAAACACTCGTTTGTAATAGTGTTTTCACCTCGATTTATATGGTTATGATTCGCAAGTGATTATTGGGTGCGAATAATCCTTTTGAGTGGGCTAGCATGCATATGGCTGTGGATTTAGTGTGATCTTTGAAGTGAGTAATTCAAATGGAGTTCAGATGCCCATACTGTTCTTTTTCGTTTCATTTGGGTGACAGGTATCTCCTCCCCTTTTGCCGCTGCCATCTGTATGCCACTCCTGCAGATGGCTTTTACTCCCGACACCTGCTGCTTCGTGTTAATCAGTGGAGCACCATTACGATCTTATGGGACGATCGCCAATGGCCCACATGCCCTTACGCAGTACTAGTGGCTAGGAGCAACATTTCGAGCTTTCAGCTGGACTAGTGCCTACCTAATGGGACGGCCCTGCGGTTCTAGGCGCTTCCATGTTGCCTTTTTGAACGTGGATGTAGCCCCTGTGTACCATGGAGGAACAGGGCGTCACACAAGAAGAAGCTGGTCAATTATTGCGGATGCAGCCCACAATTATGAGATATGATTTGGAGTTCATGACCTAATAGCTGTATGGCCCGGGTGATTTTGTTGTGCATTAAAATTTGATTATGATATTGACCTTGTAGCGTTATTCTTTGCAAGTTATGTAGCATATTCCTATTTGTGGAGCGATGTATTGTGAGGAGATCTGCTTTGGGTTCGGCCTTCTGAGCATAGTTGCGTGGTACTGTACTGGGCGCGTTTGCCTACGAAGGCCAGTAAGGTCAGGGATAGGGGCTGCCATTATGACTGTTTTAATGATGTCATGCTCATGGGAGGGGGATTGGCTTTTGTGTAACAGATGCCGGTCAGCCAGGTGGATTGGTGGAATGATGGGATTTTCAGAATATGGCTGGTCACAGGTGCCTGTGTTTGCGTGCGTTTCTTTGAGGGAGACTGAGGACATGTCCATTGGAATGGCTTCTGTATTCGTGCCATCTGTGCCCTGCTGCTCCCATTGGCCCCTCTTGAGATGTGCCTGGCTGCTCAGTCACTCTGCCAACTTGTGTGGTACATGCTTATGCTGCTGGTTGGTTTGTTTACTGGCAGGGGTACAGGGCTGGTGCAGTCTCACTCAGGATACTGCTTTGTATGTTGCCTTGCACTGGTGTCAAGCGATGGGGGGCCTGTTTTTGTTTGTCTCAGTTTTCAGTTCATGTTGCTGTACTTGGAGCTTCACATGCCTGTGCTGCATCAGTACGGCAATGGTGCCATGGCTAATATGGATGGCCACTCACAAGGCACTTGGAGCCCCTACATTCATTTGTTCGTTGGCATGCATGGGTGACTTGTACATTTCACTGGTTGCATTGTTTGACTTCATTGCACCTACGAGGAGTTGTGCAATGTGGCCAGGGAGTGGTGTACAGGCACTCAGTAAGGCCTTTTACGGTTGGTTTGCGATGCCGTACTTCTCACCATGGCGGAATGGTACTTTCCGCCATGCTTGATGGCGTTAGGTACATGTCCGCTAGGGTCAGAATTCCCGTACCGTTGCGCCATGGTGGTAATTACGGTTTCGCAGTGCGCGCGTGCGCGTACTTGGTGCAGTTAGCGTTGGCGTTCACTACGGTGTCGCTAATGGCATCGTACTTTACGGTGACGGGTCATAATCGCAACGGGCGGTATTCGATGGCGGTATTGCATTTCCGCCATCGTTTTTCGATTTCCGCCAGGGTCGTAATGAGGGCCCATTGTGATGATTCACAGGTTCTTGTCACTTATCCCCATGGGGGAGCCCTTCCTTATGAGACTAGTGAGGTGAAGCCACTACCCAATAGTCCCCCTAGGGGTGGTAATAAGCAGGAGGACCTCATAGGGAGTTACTCCCCTCTGCGCGATAAGGACTCCCTTTCCTTTAGGGAACTCCCCAATAACCTTCTAAAGGACATTCCTACACCCCCTTACCCTTCCAAGGTATCAGCCCCTCAAGCCTCTGTTTATTACTGTAATGCTGTACCATTGACACATACACTCCTAAAAAGTACTGAGAAGAGGATGAATGGAAAATCCATAAAGAGTGATTGTTGGTTTGTGGCCAACCATAGTGAGACGAGGAAGAGGGAAAGAGGAATGGAGATCAGTTGATAAAGACAAATGAAAGACTATGCATACACGCTGGGGAGAGACCAGCTGTACGAGAATAAAAGAGAGAAAGGATTAACCTTCAGTGTTCAGGAAGCCCGGGACATTCAAACACGTAGCAACAGTGAGGCCAGACAGGGAAACCAGGAGAATCGGGACAACCATGATCACGATGGAGAGTGGCTCATCCCGAACACAGAAGAAAAGGGGAGGCCACCGCCAACCCCAGCAGAAGGAGAGGAACCCCAGGCAGTCGCGCGACCCAATGAAGGAGGACCAGCTGGTCCATAAACATTGCCGATATTGCAAAGGACTCCAAGGAAGCGGCCGATCACCAGGAAGAAAAAGAAGCAAACCGGTCTGCATCACCAGCTCTTCCTGCCTGGAGCCTGCAGGAAGAGCCGGTGAAGCTCACCCTTCAAAAAAGGTAACAGGTGTGGCAGGTGACGAGGAAAGGGGCCAGGACATTGCATCAAGGCTGCTTATACTTGTTACAATGATTCCCAAAGAACCAAGAGTGATCTGGAGTTATCTCCCTCATCTCAGTACTTGTCCCAAGAGTAAGAATATTGGGTAAATCATAGGGAGTAATCTCCCTTGTCTCAGTACTTGTCCCAAGAGTTAGAAGACTGGGCAAGTCATCTGGTGTAATCTCCCTTGTCTCAGTACTTGCCCCAAGAGTAAGAAGATTAGGCAAGTCATCAGGAGTAATCTCCCTCATCTCAGTACTTGCCCCAAGAGTAAGAAGATTGAGCAAGTCATCAGGAGTAGTCTCCCTCATCCCAGTACTTGTCTCAAGAGTAAGAAGATTGGGAAAGTCATCAGGCGTAATCTCCCTAGTCTGTGTACTCATTTAAGAGTAAGTGGCCAAGCTTCTCGGGTAATCTCCCCCATTTCAGTATTTGTCACAAGTGCAAACTAAGTGTGGCAGATGGTAGACACCTCAGGAGCAATCTCCCTTGTCTCAGTACTTGGCACAAGTGTGAACTAAGTGTGGCAGAGGAAATAAACCTCAGTAGAAATCTTCCTTGTATCAGTACTTGGTCTAAGCATGAACAGCATGTGGTAGCTTAAAAAAGCCTCAGGAGTAATCTCCCTCAGAAAAAGAAGGATCGTGTTACATTGATGAAAACACTGAGAGAAGCTTGGAGGAAACTGCAAAAACTGATAAGAATTGTGAACCATGGGAAGGGAGTTATTCTCCTGGTCACCATCAATGTTGAATCTGAAGCTAAAGTAAATGGTTGGTTTTATGCCAGAGAGACTGGCCTTATTGATCTAGAAAAGAACGTTAGTAGACTTGGAAATACTTTTAAGGAGAATTGATCGGTAAAAGTGGAACTTTGTGAAGCAGGAGAAGGGAGTCATTATCCTGGTTGTTTCTATGCCAGATAAAGTGGCATTGTGGATCAATAAAACATAAATGGTGGATTTGGAAAGACTATTGAGTAGATGTGAGAACTGTTTCTTTAACTGGAAGTTGAACTATTTTGTGAACATGCCCTCCTGGTGGACCCCCTCCCCTCCCTTTAACCAGGAGAAAGGGAGTCATCCTCCTGGTATCGTTCATGTTTCTATTCTTTTGTAGGTTGTAGGGCTAGGTAAGGAGATTAGACAGAGGACAGATGCTGTTTGGGACTTCCATCTTGACGACAAGCATCCCTTTATTAATTTGGTTAGGTAGACCCCCATAGTGATAGGGAAAGGTATGCTTTTATTGTACTGGTTGAATAAATATATTTTTGACATGCCACCTCTGTGTCCGACTCCTCGCTCTAGCATGCTACAATATGCAAACATTAGTAATGATAATAGTTGGTCAGAAGGTGCAAGTGGATCTAGGTTACATGATCTCTGCCGCGCCCACCCGCTAATAATTGCTAATCTTTTAACACTCTTTTTCTCTGCTGTACCCCTTTCTTTCCCTTCTTATGCTGCAGCACTGTGTTCTTTTTCCTTGCAGTTGGTCGGCTGGTACATGTGGATCTAGGTCACATTACCTCTGCTCTATCCACTTGCTAAACACTGCTAATTTGTTTTACTCTTTATGTCTGGCCTGTCCTTTTTTCCCTTCTGTCACACAAGCATCCAAAGTAGAGGGCAGGCAAAGAAAACATACATTTCTTTAAGACCTGGACCTGGAAAGGGCTTGTACTCTGTTGCTCCATGCATCCCAGGTAAGCCAGCAGCATGTTCATCACACCTCACATGTCATTTTGCATTCCCACCCTCACACACATACACACACAAACACCCAGTCTGCACCCCACCCCCACACACCTTCAATGCACACAAACCTTCATCCACATCCCTCTTATCACCAGTCACACTCCACATACAAAACACACATGCAACCTTATGCTCATCAATGCTCATTTTGCTGAACTACAAGAAGCAGTCTCCGCTGACCACATCATCACGCACAAGCTAGTCACATTCTTTATCACTGAGATTTGGCTCACCTCGACACACATCCTTGATGTTCTCTTCCCCACAGACTTTTGGATCCAATCCACGGGCCACAAAGGTAAGACTCTTGCTATTATTCACAAGACCTCTAGGAACACACCACAACTGCAACCATGGAACTCCTCACCTGCCACTTCCCAATCACCCATGTTCGGACAGCTACCTTCCACCTGATTTACTGACCACCCCAAACCAACAGGGCCTTTCAAAATGAAATCACAGATCTCATAACAACAGCATTCATCAAGAGCAAATCTAACATCTCCCTTAGTGACCTCAACCTTTCCGGAGCCAAGCCACCAAGAATAACAGAGTCTATATTTGAACTGCTCAACACCATGACATCAAGCAACTCATCACAAAACCAATTCACAACAAAGCCAACCTGATATTCACCATCTCTCCAGCCTTTGTATGTCTTCCCCCTTCCTTTGGAACTTCGGCTCAACAAACATAAGCCCCCCACAGCTTGGTTCACACAGGAACTCATCAACAGTAAGGGCACCATCCACAGAAAAGAAGAGTTATGGAGAAAGTCACAACAACAAGAAAACCTCATCACCTTGAGTACCCACCTTCCACAAGGAGTGCACTCATCACCACAGCCAAATCAAACGACTACACTACAACAATCATGTAAGTATCAGACAAGAGCAGAGTGATCTTCCAAACTGTGAAGCACTGCATTAATCCTCTGGCAGACCCTGCAGCACTGCAACCCAGTGGAAAATGTAAACCTATCAACAACAGCCTCACAGACAAGATAGACAAGCTAAGATAACACATTGAGAGCGACAGAAGATCTGACCAACACTCTCGCATCCCTCAAGCCCACCACCTACAAAGACAGCATCCTCTCCTCTGCCATTATGAAGACCATCACAGGTACAGCACTCCACATCATGCTCAGTGTATCCCTTGCACAAGACACCTTCCCAGGGGACAGATCATCCCTTGCTAATGAAACTCACTCGCGATCCGGAATGACCAGGTCAAGTATCACCCCGTCACGCATCTATCTTAACTTTTAGAAAAGTGATTAAGAAGACCTTTGCCATCCAATCGTATGATGCAGCACAATGACTGGCATCATCCAAGTTATGATGATGCTCTGCACATCCTAGACAAAAGGGACTCCTGCTTACTCATCCTACCTGACCTGTCTGCCGCCCCTTTGATACTTTAGACCGTGACGCCCCCACATAATCCTTGTCATTCACATAGGTTTTGGTGGAATAGTCAGACAGTGGTTGCCTTCTACCTCTTCGATGGAGACAAACTCATCCAGATGGGCCCCATAAGATGCCAGTACTGCCAAGTAACATGCAGTGTTCCAAGCCTCCATTCTCTCACCTGTCTTCTTCAACATCCACAGGTAGGCTTTAGGGGGACTCCTTGATTTCTCTGCCATCAAAATACACCAATATCTAGATGACAAGAACTTTAATCTGAAGATCAAATGCAACAACGATATCCATTGACTCAAGCACTGTCTTTCCCTCATCCAAGCCTGGATATGAAGTGCCTACCTGAAGCTCAACTGCACAAAGAGCAAACGCAAAAGTCAATAATTGGCTACTATGTGAAGCTCAATTCATACCTCACCTCTCACCCAATGCAAAATCTCTCAGCTTTACCATCGACTCCGACCTCTCATTCAAAACATACATCACAAAGAAGACCCAAGCAGCATGGTGACAGCTTGTGCTCCTTTGCCTTTCATCCCTGCCCTGAGTTTCATAACAGTTGCCCTGGTCATCTCTCATGTGAATGGTGTCAATGCCCTACTCGCAGAAGTCCCAGATGCCATATTGGGCCCCTCTTAGAAGTTGCCAAGCACACCGCAGCCTACCTCATTGCAGGACTAAGAACACTCTACCACATCACCCCTATCAAGGAGCTGCACTCGCCGCCCCTTCAAGAACCCATCATGTTTAAAAACCAACCAACAAAAACCATCACACTCAAAACACCACTGTACCTGGCCAAGAAACATGATATCTGCAGAGCCCAGCACACTGCCAGAAGCCATAGCTTCCTTCACCAGACAGGAAGCAAAGAACTACAAGAGGTACATTAGCAATATTTCCACATTTGTAATCTGTGTGACAATTACACAAATTCTACCACCCTGATTTAACCATAAAATTAGCAACTGTGAGCATGGGTGAGCCAGGGTGGCGAATCACAAAGGAGGCCCAAAACAGCAACTCATACCATGCTATTCCCTGTAGCAAGCAACACATGGAACCATCTACCAAAGAGGGTGGGGCCAGTAAATAAAGCACAGATTCACCACAGTCTATCCATTGCAGCAGGCTGGGTGGAGCTGCACACGTTCGCTTATAATGAGGGAATCCTGGCTCAAGCCCTGTTTGATCAGCAGTGGCACACGCAGCAGGAAGCCCATCAGCCTGCCCTTCAGCTCCCCCACACAGCGCATCAACCCGTGCTGTGGACTTCCCTAGTCGGCCCATCAGTCTGCCCTGCAACCCCCAACCGTAGGGAGAAGAGACCACAAGAACGGTACACATATATGGTGTACACGCCCAGGCCCTCCCGCATAGACCTCACTGAGCAGCAGTTGGGTTTACATAACACTTTCAGCAAAGTGTTGTACAACATTTATATTAACAGTATCAAAATAACCAATAATAACAAGCAGCTGACGTGAGGTTGCATTTACATTTAGGAGGCAGAGAGAAGATGCGTTTTAAGAGAACATGGACATTTGGAAAGTTTGGCAGCTGAGCATATAGCAGGAGGGCGGACATTCCAATATTTAGGAGCAAGAAGAACAAAAGAGTGAAAATTAGATTGTGCATGTGGAGAGCACGGAACAGCTAAAACAGAGGCTGACCCATGAATGTGATTTACAAAACAAGAACATAGTTTATCCTACAATTAAGGTAGCTGGGGTTTCCCCAAGTAGGTAATGCACACAGAAAAAAAGTTATTGTCTTGAACAAAGTTTATGGGCTCTTCCTGGCCAGAGTCCCCCACTCTATGAGATACCCTTATATATGCCTTCAAGTTAGTTGCAAGTTATGGAATATTCAAATCCTCTTCAGTTCCTGGGAGGCCACATCCCTGGTGTAGTGTTCTGGTCCTTGGAATATTGCACACCTCACTGTGCCTGTCATAACCTTCCTATCCCCAGGTGAGATTGCAACATCTCATTCCCCCCTATAGTAACTGTCCTGGTCCAGGTTGTCACACTGCAACCTTCCTACGCTTTCTGGCTATAGAGGGGACTGTGAGAAACCTGAGGGCGTCCTCACATCTACTGCCCTTGGGTCCTCTTTTCAGGTGGCCAGGGAAAGGCCATCACTTTTGGATCCTGACCATAGGGGTGTAGAAGCGAGGGAGGATCGCCTGGGTAGAGGGTCCTTGGGGATTGGCGATGAGGTGTCCTCAGGTGAGACACAGTACTCCGCATTTCTCTTTTATGAAGAATCATCTATCCCCCAGGCAGTTATGGGGTATTGATATACCTGTCCCAGGTAAGTAAGATGAATAGCAGACATAAAAATCAATCGAACAGGAGAAAAAGCATGAGCTGCGACCCTTACAAGGAGAAAGTAGCAGTAATAATGTCAAGTAAACACCAATGTAAGAATAAGTGTTTTAGCGGCAAATAAAAGTAGGGCATGGACAGATGTGACATATATTGTACAGTTGAAATCTTCAAGTCGTCTGAACAAGCGCCAGAGGAAATGTGGTTATGAAAGGAGAGGGTGGAGTTCAAAATAGTACCCAAATAACTTGCAGATTGTGTAAGAAGAACAGAATTAAGAAAGGCAGAAAAGAAGGAGGTGGTAAGTCATGAGGAGAGGGAGCAGGGAAAAAAGAGAATATCAGACCTGGAACGAGATAAGGCGAATGAGAAAGCATCCAAAGTTTAACAAAAGAGCGGCCATGAGGACAGATGAACGAAGTAGATCAGAAAAGTAGGACAAATAAAAAATCCCTGCAAGTCATTGTTATAAAAATTACAGTATAATCCAAAGGACTAAATAACAGCAGATAAAGGGATCATTTAAAGAGAGAGAGAGAGAGAGAGAGAGCAAATGGCCAGGGACTGGGCCCCGGGGGACCCCGAAATGCAAAGTAAGGAACAAGAAGATGTACCAGACAATGAGACCGAATAAGTGTGATCAGAAAGATAGGCTGAGAACCAGGATATCAGAAACCAAGATATATCAAGGCAAGAGAAGAAAGAGAATTTCAAAGAATACAATGATCGACCAGGTTAAAAGCTGCAGAGAAGTCAAGAACAATGAGGAAAGATGATTGCTAGGAATGATGGGATGAGGTCAAAAAATGTGTAATGCGCAAGAGGACAGTTTCTGTACAGTTGGCAGGATGTAACCCAGGTTGTAAAGGGGCAAGAGGGGAATTAGATTCGAGATAAGGAGAAAGCCAAGAGTAAACTGCCCTTTCCAAGATTTTAGAAAGAAAAGAAAGAAAAGAAATAGGCAGATCACTAGAAGGGAGAGATGGATCACAAGAGTTATTTTTAAGAATTGAAAAAATAATAGCATGCTTTAGAGAGGCCAGAAAGATACCCGTAGAAATTGATGATTTGGAAAGAGCAGTTAGATAAGGAAGAAAGTGGGGATCTACCTACGCAATTAGAGCAGATGAAAGAGAATATGATGGCACGGCAGTGAGGTTAGCCCACTGAAACAGAACAAGAACAGAGTTTTCAGAGAGGGGTCAAAGACAAGTAAGAAGATAAGAGGGGGCGTGGTTGAAATGAAATGAAATTATAATTTATTTATATTGCGCTTGTGCACAAGTGTTTCAGAGCATGACCAGGCAAAAGGGAGGGGAACAAAATAAAACAGCGATCCTACTAGGCCCAGTGACATTAAGAAAGCGCAAGTGCATGGAAAGGTGGAAGAAAGGGTAAGTGCATGGGGGGAGAAGTGGAAAGTGCGTAGCAGAAGAGAAAACAATAAAGATTAAATAAATAAATAAATAAAGGCGATAACCATGGTAGTGCAGCCAGCAAGTGGCAGGTGATAGGTCAGTCAGATAAGGAACATCTGATAAGTGCAGCAGAAAAGTGGGAGGGGGGCTGCATGGGTACAGCTACAGACACCCAGTGCAAGTGGTGGACCGGAGGCAGTGCAGGAGAATGGCAGGGTGAAGCAGGTACCTGGGCCTGAAAGACAGAGGGTGGCCAGGTGCATGATGCCAAGAGAGAAAACAGATCAACAGGGGAGAAGGGGGGCAAAGGCAGAGGCAAAGAAGAAGGACTTGAGGTGGTTCCGGAACCAGAGATGGTTCTCCTCAAGTTTCAAGCTGGCTGGGAGGCTGTTCCAAGGGGAGGCCCAAGCCAAAGACAGAGATCTACCCCCGGCTTGTTTCTTTGCAAAACGACTAACCCTGAGTGAGTTAGAGGTAGAGGAGCAAAGAGCTTGAGAGGGGAGGTATTTAGGAAGGGATAGTTGAAGGTATTTTGGACCCAGGCCCGAGAAGGCCTTGTGGACAATGCAGAGGGTTTTAAATGTAATCCTTACATCCACTGGGAGCCAATGAAGGGATTTCAGGGCTGGAGAGATACGATCCCAGGGCTTGAGGCCAAGGACAAGTCTTGCAGTCCTGTTCTAGATTAGTTGTAAAGGGCAGACGGTGAAGTCAGGAAGATTTAGAAAGAGGCTGTTACAGTAATCAAGCCTAGAGAGAACAAGAGCTTAGGAGACAGTGAGCTTTTGAGGGAAGGAGAGGAAAGGCAGAGTACCTCTAAGGAGGTGCAATAAAAAGTTTGACTTCTTGGAGATGTCGGAGATGTGTGCGGAGAAGGAAAGTGTGGAGTCAAAGATAACTCCTACGTTCTTAGCCTCGCAGGTGGGGGTAGGAGGAGGGCCAAGGAAGGCTGGCCAGAGAGTGAGAGGAAAGGAGGGAGAAGGTGTACCAATGAGGAGGATCTCAGTCTTGTTGGCATTTAGACAAAGATCATCAGCGGCACACCAATTTGGAATGGTGATTAGGCAATCAGAGATGAGGGAAGGAGAGGAGGTGGCTGAAGGAAGCCTGAAAATGAGTTAGGTGTCTTCGGTATAGCACTGGAAATTTGAGCAGAAAATGGAAATGCAGTAGGCGAGAGTTGCCAGGTATTGGCTGAAAAGCCAGGGCGAGAGGTTAGAACCTTGGGGGACACCACAGGTGGAGAGGAAGATAGGAAGGAACCAAGTAGAACCTGGGAGGGTCAGTCAGAAAGGAAAGAGGTCAACCAGGCCAGACCCTGATCAGTGATACCCAGGTTGTCACAGAGACAATTGAGCAGGGTGGTATGGTTGACTGTGTCAAACACAGAGGCGGAATCAAGTAGGATGAGGACAGAGGGAATGTTGAAGTCAAGGTTGGAGAGCAGATCTTCACAGATATTCAGGAGAGCAGTTTCAGTGCTTCTGGCAGCTCTGGAGCCAGATTGGTGATCATGGAGGGAGCCAACAAAGTCAGAATGAAGATTAAGCTGAGAGATGGCCAGCTATATCAGGAGCTTACTGAAGAAGGGAGTAATGGAAATTGGGCGATAGTTGGCCGGACATAAGGGAGCCGCTGTGAATTTCTTCAGGAGAGGATGCACAAGAGAGTGCTTACGAGGGGAGGGGAGGCAAAGGAGAGTTTGCAGAAATCGGCACGAGCCGGAGCACAGGTGTCAATGTGGTCCTTAATGGTTTTAGAGGAACAGGGATGGGCCTGTTTTGATGAGGTTTTCATAGATTGGACTTGTCTAGCTACCTCATCAGGGGAGAAAAGAGGAAAGGAGGAGAAAGGGGTAGAGGGGTTGCTAAGGGAGGTTCAACAAGCTGAGAAGGGGAGGGAAGAGGAGGGGGAGCGGAGGCGAGGGTGGACAAGATGCCCTGGGTTTTAGAGATTAAGTGAGAGCAAGGGCATTGCAAAGAGCCTGGGAGGAGAGAGGAGGGGTGGAGACTGCAGCATGGTTGGCCAGCTACTTGCAGATTTTAAAGAGTTCAGCCAAATTGTTAGATGCCGCAGAGACGCAGGCTTGTATGTGGGCTCTCTTCTTGGTGCAGACAGCGAGTCGGTATTGCCTTTGGACCAGGCGGCAGGCCAGTTCATCAGAGGATGAGCAAGAAGGTTAGAGTGGAGAGTATCAACTATGGAAATAAAGTAGGAAGCTAAATCTCAATCAGAGAGAGAGAAAAGTACAGCTAAGGAGCAGGAGGGCGGGGAGTGGAACGTGTTATTAAGAAGAGTGAACAATGGACAATGATGAGGCGACAGGGTACAGATAAGAGATTCGTAGTAGAAATGTTTAGCATGGAAAGGCCAAAATTATAAGAAGGGCGGGAAGAAGAGAAAGCAGCAAAATCCCAAAGTACATTTTTTCTCCAGCACCCTTGCAGTTTACCTAACAGTCTCGGATTCTTTTGTAAAGAGGTGGTACACCGTGATTCAGAAGATTTCCAAGAAAGGAAAGATGGTAGAGTGTAAAGTTGTGGTCATAGTGGAAGATAGAATAGAAAAAGAAGAAGAATCAGGGTGAGGGCGAAGATGTCAAAAATCAGACCTACACTTGGACATGCCCAGGATCTTCAGTCTCCTGGCAAAAACAACTGAGGGTAACCTTGAGCCACAGGCACATGCCAACACACGGTGGCCTTCGTGCATGACATGACTGAGCTCTGGGTTTACCAGATCCTCTAGAGAGGTATTAGCTACCATGAGGGGACGCCACCACTTAGCAGTCCCCAGTGACTCTGTGGCCATCAATCACTTAAAGAAAAACACACACACACACACACACATATCCCCCCCCCCCTAAAAACCACCCAGTCTGCAATACTGACCTGCTGTTCATACAGGTCACCTGTGTGTGTGCTAAATTCATTGGCTCCACCAATGAGCTCATGAGCGCAACTCAAACAATTTCCCACGGGTTATGACTGAATTACAACAACGAAGAAATTCCCGCTTGCCCGTCTTTGTGCTGCCTTTAAATATAGCACAATTAGGGGGAGGGGGTGATATTTTACATAATGTGGGTCATTTCCACATCCTCCAATACGCTGTCAATTTCTTTACCGGATCTTATGCATTGCAGAAGCCGCCACTTTGTCTGCTTCTTCACACATGAATGCATGTGCTATTTGAATGCGCTATTACCATATCCACTGATTTTCCCATCGTATAACAGGCCGTGAGTGAATGTATGATTTTCCTAATGCGCAAAAGGGGGAGCGTATGTATGTGTCAGTCATTTGGATAATTGATGGTATTTAGCATTTTGCTCTGTTTAGCTAATACTGTTTTCTCAGTGATATGTAGAACCAAGACAGTGGTGGGCCCTAAAGAGGGAAGGACATTGAAATGCCACGCTTATTGCACCTAAGTGTGATAACTCAAGGAAGAGTTGTTTGTTGTGGCAAGCAGGCAAAGCTGTTCCACGGCGGCCAAAAGCCTGCTCAGGATATGCTGGAGGCACGGGAAGTCCCGGTGCTGCATCAGGCGCAGCTGAAGCTATGGGTATCCCTATGTCAGGCTTGAGGCACAACCAGGCCACCCGCCATGCTGCCATTTTCTCCTCTGCAGTGGTGTGCCAATCGCTTCACTCCAACATCACCCCTTCCCGCCAGGTGTTTGAGGCCAACCAGCGGGATACCCGGTCCCAGCTCACCTTGGCGGGGCTGCGGGACTGCCACATGAAGAGGTCTGTGGTAGGGATTCCAGAACACCAGGTCCCTCCACTGCCCCTCCCCCCGCTCCCAGGATGTAGACCCCTGCCCATATGCCACTGTGGTACCCACCATCGGCCTCTTGAACAACTTCCTGCCCTCACCTATCTCCCCAGGGACACGTAGCCATGGAGACAGAAGATATCCCATCCCAATATCCCCATTTGTTTTTGCCTCCCTTCTGAGCTGCAACCTCCATTTGGGTTTGGTTATGCTCCCCCTGCCTACCCCCTGTATTTTCTTTGGACCGCCCCTTGGAAACTGGATTATTTCAATGATGCTCCACCCCCGTTGGAACGGCAGCAACGGCCCCGCCCAATGTGTGTTTGAGAGTTTGTTATGTCATTTGATGTCATGCCTTTTCTCTCACAGGGTGGCTATGTTCTCTGTTATGGGAATTAACGTATCTCTCTCGGAAGAGATACATGATGCTTTATGCGTCCAGCACGCCCTTCGGCAGTGCCCAACTGATGCCCAGCCCCTGGTGCCTGCCCATCAGCAGCAGCATCCTCCTCTCTTGAACACATGTTGTGCAGCACGCAAGGCATGCGCGCGGTGACGCATCCTGTGAAGGCACCGGAAGCGGTTTCTCAAGACCGGCTGCAGGTTCCGGTGTTGGCAGTATGGGAGCGCTGCTGCCTGAGGTTGACTGGCTGGTGTAGTGGGAACACGAGCCAAGGGTGCATTGGGTATCCAGAGCCCCCTGTAGAGGGGGAGGAGGGTGGTGAACATCATTCATGTACGTTGCAAATTTCATAGCTAATGCCAGCATTTCCTGCAATTTGGCAAATCCAAGCATTTCAGTGGTTGTGGGCATGATTTTCTGCAGTGCGCGGAGTTCAGTTGAGCCTCGTGTGCATTCACTGGTGGGGCTCTTGCCGTTAGTCTTCAGTTCACCGGAACATGCATATTAATTGTTTGAGGTACAGGGTGATGGCTTATGAGGTCACAGGTGTCATATGTGCCCCAACTGCATCCCCAGCGCATATGACACGTCCGGGTGTCCTCATGCATGTCTCGATCGTCTCCCAATGCCATGCCTCAGTGGAACGACATGCAGCCTTGCATTCATGCCTCCATTCTGCGATGTGTAGTTCTATATTTAAAATGGGTAATGTGAACTACATTTCCCAGAAAGCAAGGCATGAAACCAGGACTGGCTGTCCTACTGACCTATGCCACGGGGACACTTGAGAGGTCTAGCTCGTGTGGTTGTCTGTGCTGGAGTTTCCCAAAACATGTGTGCAGGAGGTTCACCATCACATCTGTGTGATCTCGTGTAGGCATGTAGTGTCTCGTAGGGAAACGTGCAGGAAAGATCTGGGATGAGAACCATTTGCGAGGTGGTTTGGTTTCATGCATACCCAGCTACGCCGGGAAAAGAAAAAAGTACACTGACCCGACACCACCTGCCTCGTGCAAATTGTACGAACAGTGCATACAACAACAAGCGTTGGCAATGCAAACAGTTTGGGCTTTTGTGTAGGCATTGGATAGCTTTTCATGGTAGCCCGTAGAAAAGGGTGGCAAATTCCTTTCTGATACCCCGATACAAGCCGAAACTGTTGGCTTTGCCAACGCTTGTTTTTTACAGGACTTGAGCGAAGGATACACAACCTTCTAATAAATCTAGTGGCTGAATGCACACTTAGTTAAAACATTTGTATTACACAGTAGCACATGTAAATCCTAAATTAAGCCATTAACTCTCTGAATGCTACTTTGAAATAACAATGTCAGGCACATTGAGCACAAAATGTTGTGTTATTGCTTGATAAATCTAGTTCAACGAGATTCCGGGAGGATGTGTTTTGGGTGTGGATGGGCAGGAAGTGGGTGGGAATGGTCATAGGGATTAGCATGGCCATGGGCATTGAATGGGTAAGTAACCAAACAAAACCTACAAAGTTTGTGTCCCTCCTCATATCTCATCTCCCTCCAAGAAACACTTGTGTACAGGCGCGTTATAAATGCCATATCATATCATATATCATATCCAGCTGTACCCCAAAGCATTAGATTTGGCCAATAGGTGGCGCTGTAGCACCAACTCATAGTCAAAACTAAACACGATAGCGCACAACAGTATACACGCACCAGCATGCAGAAAGTAGCTGCCCAATTCCTGGTGCAGAAAGAAGAACATTGGGGGGAAGAAGTTGAGGCATAAAGAGGTGGAGAGTCCCAACAGTGTCCAGGACCAGACTTCATTTCAGAGTCATGTGGGTCTCATTACTACCCTGGCGCTAAGTGGTTAACGGTGCCGTTAACCACTTTGCGCCTTACTACGAGGTCCCTTTGCAGGACCCGATCTGAACTGCTGGTCTGGACCAGCCGTTAAAGTAGGGACCCGCAAAGGGACCTCGCAGGCAATTACGGTACCGCAATTTGCGGTATCGTAATTGCCGCCTTCCCCATTCCCATTGAGCCCTATGGGGCAAAAATGGGAATGCGGAAGGGCCATGGGGAAATGGGGAAATACCGCCCCGCCAACCTTGGAATGGGGCGGTATTTCCCCATTTCCCCATGGCGGACTCGTTACAACACCGGCATCAACCATGCTGCTAATAGCGCCATGGCTTAGGGCCGGTGTTGTAGAGACAGTAATCCTAGATTGTATGGTGATGGCCACTCCCACAGCAATTCTCAGGCTCAACAATCCAACATAGGGGCACCGACTGGCACTGGTAGAATGGAAATGCATTTACTCCTTGCAGTATTGCATTCATTGTGAGAAGGGACGGTAGGTTTTTTTTTTTTTTAATGAGCCGTTTTTTTTCTTGAATATTTTCCATACAGCCTTAATAAAATGAAAACGTTGTATTCATATCTCAACAAGGCACGTACAATTGTGTGCATGACATACATATGAATCAAAAAAAGCAACTACATTAGGTAGAGTCACAGTGGTTGACTGGGACAGTCGGGCCTCCATCCCCATTGGAAAGACCTCCCAGGGGATTTGCATTTGAGAACCCGTCATGCATATCCTGTGACTTTAGGAATGTGCCCTTTGCACAGCCTCAAGCACAGCCCTCCTATGATGTCACCCTTCAACTCAGGGCCTCACCTTCACAATATGGAACAAATTCATGGGGTTGGGAGGAGTCCAGATCGTGCAGAATTCTGATTTTGCAGCTTGACCTTGCAGGTTGAACGTTAATAGCTCCATGGACATAACAATCCAACTTGTTTTGCATCTAGTTGGGAAACATGGCCCTGCCCGCCTGCCCACAAAGTGTGGCAACTCTCACTTTTGCATGCATTATATACTTGTATTATGAACAGCTCTAACTCAAAGGCAGCCACAAATGCCTGGTGCATTCCTATTGACCATGACATAGATGCATTTCATATATGGGCATTTTAAACTATTTACTTTGACAGCCTCCATATTTCAAGCACAATTGGAAATATAAAGAATATTTTTGAACCTTTCAGATTGCTTGACGGGGGCTGGCAGAGCTACAGAGTAAGCTTGGTTCATTTAATAAATCCATTTCATTCCAATGGTAACAGAGATAGAGATAGAGAGAGAGAGAGTGAGAGAGCAGCAATCTAAAATAAAATAAATAATGCACAACAATTCAAAACCACCCATGGCATGGACTGCGATCATGATGGGGTACATGCCAGCATCTGAAGATGTTAATGTAAACACAAAATGGACGTCCAAGCTAATGTAAATAAACAACAAACCAGCATGAAGGCTTAATTGATACAAGCTCATAGCCAACAATTATTTTGTTATGGATAACTCTTTGGCAAAGGTCCTTCTAGTTAAAAAAAATGCCAGTTTGAAATGCCAGTTTGGATGTACTTGACCAATAACAAAAAATGTGCTTAATTTCAAATGTAAACAAACATAATGGTCAGTTTCTACTGACTACGCAAATGGCATCTCATTTGTTAAGATTGAATTGGCTAACAGGGAAGCGGGTGGGGTAATCTAAACTGAAAGGGAGGGACTAATCCATTCTAAACCAGCTGTTTTAGCCAATTGGAATGCACTTCTCAAAAGATGGGCAGTGGCTACACTGACGATCCTAAGGGGCAGAGTCTGGAGGACCACTGATCCCACAAGACATGGCCTTTGTGGGTAATACAGCCAGTAGATTTAATGACTAGGCCAAGACTGTAATTCTTTCTAGTCTATGGGCATAAACATGGGCACTTTGCCAATGTTTCCAAATGCTGATGTTGAAAGCTTGCTTCAAAGCTAAATTACAAAACTGAACTGCCTTAGAAACAAGAAGCATGATTTGATTGATTTTGTTGTTGAGTGCATTGTAATTATACTTGTTAGGGCATCTGTTGTAATAAAAAGGTATACATTCAAAAATTAAAAAATAAAAAGAAGCAAACAGCTTTCTGATGACTTCACCCTGAGACAGTAAACTGCTTATGGGGTTAAAAGTTGGCACTTTGCATCTTTTTCCAAATTCGTTTTCAGTCTAACTGCCCACCTTGGGCAGTGCTAGGTTTTTAAGAAGAGAATAGTGTTTTGCTTGTAGCAAGGCTCTGGCGAAAGTTGGGTCTCTGCACTTTGGTGCAAGAGAAACTACTACCTCTGACCAGCTGACAAGCGTACTATTGGATATCAATATTGTCATGGGTCTCCCTCTAGAGTATCAATGCGTATTCACCTTGTGCATATGATCAAGATTAGATACTATCAATATCTTCCCTACACAGTTGTACACTAAACCAACCAGTATTTGCACTTGCAACATAGTGCCTTTTATACTCATAAATAGAAAAAACATTGATAATGCTCTTGTTTAGCATTTCTGTATATTTATTCTCTTGCAATGATAATATATGAGCATGAAAAATAGTACAGCCAAACAACAACATCATTCAAATGATGCTTCTTGTTTCTAAGGCAGTTCATTTTTGTAATTTAGCTTTGAAGAAAGCTTTCAACATCAGAATTTGAAAACATTGGCAAAGTCCACATCAGGCGTTGCAAAGGCACCTTACAAATATCCAGTACATACTATAAATAAATACCACCTGACAAGAGGAAGTATGAGATGTTATGAAAGCCATCGATAGTGCCTGTTAGATGAAGGAGGGAGAAATTAGTGAAGGGATAGATATCCTGTTGGAGAGGCAAGAAACATATATTGTTGGATTGAGGAAGGAGGGAGATAGTAAATCAGAGATGATGGAAGGAGATATTGTTAGAAAGAAGGAAGACAGAGATAACATCTGGGAGAAGGACAAGAGAGTTATCGTCTGGAAAACAAAGATGGGAGATGTCAACCTGAAAAAGAGAGAGGAGAAAAAGACCAGCTGGGAGACTGTTCTTGGAGAAAAAGTGGATAGTCATGGCCTAAGAGGATTATGCTGTGTGGGAAAGAGAAAGGCAAGGTACCAGCAGTTGAGAGAGAATTATATTGTGATAAAAGTGTGTTGTTGGCAGGAGGAAGAAAAGAGATACCATCAGTAGAGAGAGAGGAAGAGATTAAGTCATTACAGAAGGGGGGTTATTCCAAAGAATCGTTGGAAAGGAGAAGGGGAGATCACCCCAACAGGATAGGGTGGTTCTGCAGAACTACACTGATCCAGGGGATATTGTAGAGGTGGGTGGTGGAATGAGATGGCATCACTGCACTGGGGAGCAGGCAGGAGAGTCTAGGCCTACCAAAGACGAAGACGGGCTAGAGAGAGAACATTGAAAGGATGAGAGGGAGGAAGGTCAGGTTAGGGCTATGCTTCTCCACCAAATCCCACCATGGTGACCAGGTCAGCTTAGAATCACCAACCTTGCGCCGGGCCTGGTAGGAAGCCCCTTCCGCACTACCAAGAGGGAACCCCAAGAAAGAAACCTAGGAGGCAGTGATCAAGAGGACTCTAGAAAGGCTCATCTGCCTGGGAGACACGGGTTCATGGGCTGGGAAACCCCACACCCCAAGAGGAGGGTCAGAGGACCAGAAGTTCTTTCCCTAGAAGTCCCAAGAAAGGAAGAGATACCGTCCTTCAGGGGGAAAGAGTTGTGGACACATTTCTGTATTTTGACACTGGGAGTGCTTGGAACTTTTGTATTTGCCACCAGACTTTAAGATTTGTTGAACTTTGGAATACCAAGCACTTTGCTGGAGAACTCCTTTGGAGCAAGATGGGGTGTACCCGTTTTTGTTAGACCCAGACAATAGGGGCTATTATCCTGGCCCTTTATTTTTACAAATTTTCGGACACCATATTTATTTTCCCTTCATCCTCACATGTTCCTTTCTGGAGGGTACCAAAAGGTTAATTAAAAAACCTTTAAACATATTATTTGTGTCGTTGGCCTCATTCTGGGAACATGGTGACAGTCACTCTTTCTATCAATTTGTCACATTTGGTGTTAGAGTTGTATGTGGGGGGACCACACTAACTGACCCAGAGGAGATCCTTTCCCGATTCCTTTTTCTTCTTGTTTGGAAACAAAAAGGCTGGGTCTGCCAGGTTGGCATACATTCGCAAAGAAGAGGACTACCAGCACGATCATCCTGGTCGCAACTAAGTTATCAGATGCAATAGAGGCCCATATGCAGAACTTTCACAAGTCTACCGAAAGGCCAGAAGCTCACTCTTCCCCTAGCAAGCACCATCCAGCCATAGAAGCACTGGAATAATCTACTATAAGAATATTCCCTCTGGGTGAACTCTGCTAAGAGATGGAGGACAAAGAGAGAAGAAAGAGATTACTCCTTGGAACAAATGCTAAAGGAAATAGAGGAAGCCCTGGCCTGTGAAGCTGGAGAAGAACAAACCAGAGGGTGTGAAGTTACTTCACTAGGGAATAAACTCTAAGTGGATGTGGCCCACAGACGTCCTTAGGCTAAGAAAACCTCTCACAAGACGAAAATTCCCCAGCAAGCTTACCCAGTCCAGCCTGAGCATGAAACCCAAAGAAAGTCCCAACACAACTTGACCCCGCACAGAGCTGGACCACACAACCCACGAATGATTGGTTCTGGCAGAAGAAAGGCACAGAGAGAAGAGAGGTTGCAGCCTGAAATCCTGTCCAGAGAAAAGACTGAAGCCCTCGCAAGAGAGAAGACTGCATCTTTGGACAGAGAGAATATTGAAGCTCTTGCCTGAGCGAAAGCTGATGCCTTGGACGAAGAGATGATTAAAGCCCTGGCCAAAGAGAAGGTTGAATCCCTGACAATAAAGAAGGCTGAAGCTCTGGCCCAAGCGAAGTTAGTGGCCCGGGCTGAGAACAGACTTGAGCCATGGCGAGAGAGAAGGTTGAAGCCCTACCTGAGAAAAGTTCTAAGTTCAGACCTGAGAGGAGACTGACACTATGCCCCAAGAGCAAGGTGAAACCTGACTCAAGAGAAGAATGAGCCCCTGGCCAGAGCGAAGGTTATAGCCCTGACCTAAGAGGCACTCAGAGCTCTGGCCTGAGAACTGGCCAGAGACAAGGTTGGAATGCTGACCCAAGAGGCACTCAGAGCTCTGGCCTGAGAAAAGTCAGGAACCCTGCTCTGAGAAAAGTCTGAAGCCCTTGCCAGAGAAAAGCCTGGAGCCATGGCCATAACAGGAGATGAAGGCCTTGGCTTGGTAGAAAGCTGAAGCCTGTCCCTCGTGAGGGCTGAATCCCTGACTGGGGGATTGTAGAAGCCTTTGATACAAAGGAAGCCCGAGCACTCCCTCAAGAGGAAGCTGAAGCCCTCAGTGGAGAGGAAGCTGGAGCCCCGACACAGAAACAGGTGGAAGCTCATCCTCAAAGCAAAGTCATGGCCAGTAGAAAAAGGTAATCTCTCAGAAAAACAGAGGGCCTGCCTGACACAAAAGAGGCGGGGACCCCAGCCTATGGAAGGATTCAGGTTGTTGAATGGGGGAAAAGGATGATGAGGAGCACCAACAGACTCAAATCCATGTTAGGTGGTGTGGGGAACCTGCCCAGAGTTCAGAGGGATCCTATGATACCCTGAAGGGGTACCTCGAGGCACCTTGCCTCCTAAATCCTCCCAGTTACAAAACCATTATATTAAAAAAAGACCGTCACCTATAGGCCCTTACCTAGACACCCACGGTGTCCCTAGCTAGCGGAAAATAGCAGCCTTGGGGTTTTACCTACTCCGTTTCCCAGAGGTACACCCCAGACACAAGGGGTGCAGGAAGGGCTAGGAGAACTCCCCCCTCAGTCAAACCATTCCACCAAACTGGGGGTTTATGCGCAGGAAACAGTCAATGTATGGCCCATTGATCCCTCACCAGGGCCTTTGGGGGATCCACAGACCTCCACTGCTAGACAGAGCACATTAAAAGGTATGGTGGGAACATAGAACAAAGGAGACGGGGGGGGGGGCATTTTTGACACCCCGAATAGATGCCACCAATTTTTCCTGTCATGTTTACAAATCCCGGGGGATTTTGATGGATTTGCAAGGCAGATTGGTAAGGCGGAGTAGACTTTGCATGTCTGCTACCCTTGCATATGTGCCTTGCAAATCCAACAGCCTTACTCCCAAAATGTGATGTTCTCCTGATGGCTCTAATGCAATTGATTCCTATGAAATCCACCTGAATTTATGATGTTTTAAAAGCAGGCGGATTCCATAGGAATCCGTTAAAAATGCCTCTTCAATCATGCACTATAAGAGGAATTTACACTTTTTCCAAAACGCAGTGGAAAAAATAGTAGTTAATTTAATTCTCCTGTGTTTTACTCTTTGCCTTTTCACTTTATTTTGGAAATCACAAACATTGCAAGGAGGGGATCTTTTGCACTTAAATGCAAATGCTTACCTTCCCCTCCAGTGCAATTTCTGATTTTTGCAAAATGACCTTCAGATATTTTCGCCAGTGCTACTGCTTTCACAGCCACGCATTCGCGGTGGAAAATGTAGACAGTGTGTTTTTTATTTTTTATAAATTGTTTATTTAACATTGACAAAGCACAGCGTTCCAAATCTCAATAAGCAGTACAGCAGGCTTGTGGCCAAAACAGTAGATTACACTCGTTACTAGCCCTTGTCAAAGAGTACTTAAAAAACAAATACTGGTTAGACATTAATGTTATTGGACAAGGGGAGATGAAAGAAAAAATTGAGAAGTGAAAAAGAGAGGCACCACTGCTCAAGGTTATATGTCATGAGGGGTGTATACTGCATAGGAGTGTCTGGATCAACCATATAGATCCAGGAATAGACCACAGATCTCCTGGAACTTGTCTAATTATTCTCTATACTTGTAAATGACCCTTCCGAAGGTTGAAAGGGTCAGCAGATCCTAAATCCAGTCATCTATGCACAAACAATTTGGTGATTTCCATGCGGATAGGATCCTTTTCTTCACCAGCATGCATCTGCGAAACAGCCAAGCTTTGCTAGCTTTAGTCAAGTCTTGTAATGGGCTGTCATCAGCTAGGACAAAAAGAACATCTTTCAGTGGCACATTAGCTCCCAAAACAAAAGTCAGGCTCTGCGATAGCCTCTTCCAGAACTCATTGGTCTTATCGCAGATTCAAATCATATGACTTGGTGTTCCTTTATCTTTTTTACATTTCCATCATATATCATTATCACTGAGGTATCTTCGATGCATCCATTCTGGTGTCCAGTACGTCCTATATAACAGCTTAATCTGAGAGGCTCTCGGACCACAGTCCATCAATGTCAGCAGTATATTATTGCAACACCCCTTCAAGCATATGGGTCTCAAGTTAATTTCTTTTCCATTGTTTATTTTGGTAAAACAAAGCATACCATAAAAACATGACAACAAAATTAACAGTCAACAATATTACAAAGAATTAAAATAGCTATCATTAGGCCCAACAATCATAGAAAGACTTTAAAAAAAGAAAACAACAATACTCAAAATGTAACTGCTCTTAGCAGAGATACTCTCCAAAACAGAGCTTGTTTAACAAAAGTCAATACAGCCCAACCCACTTTTAGAGAGTCGGCCCACAGCAAATAGTGCAATGCGGGCTCATAACAGCGAAAGCTCAAACCCATCAATACAAGTTTCAGAGAATGTTTTCTAACAACTGAGAAATCTGAGCAAAACATAAAAAAGTGTGCCATAGGTTCCCCACAAAGCAAACACAATTGGTCTTGAGCCTAGCCCCCGCCACAGCTCTTAAATGAATACAATTAAAACGTTCCCTAGAGATAAGGATACGTTGAAACACGTGTTGGGTCCAGCTCAAATACTTCTGCAGGCCAGTAGACGAGATAATCAGATGTTTTCTTGGCAGGCCTCATGATGTCCAAAGAGACTCTCTTAGTCTGAAGAAACTAGACTACACTGTTTTTGGTAGAGTTTACATCCTTCTTGGGAAAACAGTGACCCACACCCGCTTCCAGCAGCACGATTTTCACATACCTCAGCCACGGGGTCCTCAGAAGGAGATCCCTGCACAGAAGATTACTAACCAATTCATGGGTCAAGGTAGCTTTGGTATTACCCCAAATTCTCAGCCAATGACTAGCAGGCATACATGCAATCAGATCAGTGAGAATGCATCAGCCCAGTTCTTGATAGACTGCGAAATTGGGGGCAAAAAACCCCAAAGTACACTTGAGAAAAGTGTTCACAACTACCTGGAAAGAATCAATTTGGCCAAATCCCCACAGTTCTATGTCATATCTTGCCAAAGAAGAAGCTTTGCCCTGAACAACTTTGAGTACTAGCTCAATCGGTTTTGTCTTAAATGACCACAAAGCTCTGGCTACCGCCTCCCCCAATTGCCTTCTTAAATCTCAGGGTCTGCTTCTCCACATTTGCCTCTGCCCGAACATTCGATGAGAACCTCACCCCCAGGGAATCAAAATGAGCCATTCTAGGAACAAGCTCACCTTTACAAAAAATAGCTGGAAACCTCGGGGGACGCTTCCGTCTGTGGTAAACCATCACAGATGACTTCTGGGCATTTACATTTAGACCCAGGGTATTCATAAATTGGGCATAATCATCAACTAGACACTGAAGAGATCTAGGAGTGCGAGCCAGTAGAACCGTGTTGTCTGCATTGGCAAGTAAAGGCAGACCCCAATTGCCTAGTCTGGGAAACTCAGGATAAGATTTAAGTAAATGGTATTAAAGACCATTCATATAGAGACAAAACAGCAAAGGTGCCAAACCACAGCCTTGACGTACCCCGCATTCAACCTGAAAGAGAGGGGTACAATGTCCAGCAGGTCCAATCCTCGAATCTTGTTATCCTTCTAAAAGATCCACTAAGGCACCAGGGCAATTCATGGATCTGAGCATGCTCCATAGCCTGCCACGATTAACTGTGTCAAACGCAGTGTTCAGATCCATGAAAGCCAGATAGATTAGGTCCGTCCTTGATAAACAAAGAATGCGCCACCACCATATAAAGGTTCAAGGCCTGTTCTGCTGTCCCCAGACTTGTTCTGAAACCCAGCTGAATAGGAGAGAATATGTTTGTACTCTCCACCCAAGACTCCAGTCTCTGAGGATGGCCCTCCCCAAGATCTTAAACACTGAATCTAAAAGAGAGATTGGTCTATACAATGCTGGTAACGCCCTTGGACCTTTTTTATAGATTGGACAGATGATAGCACCAGACCAAGAAGCAGGGTAAATACCTCCAGCACATGCTGCATTAAGCTCCAAAGTCAGAATGGGGGCCCACAGGTTTGGTTCCCCCAGGAACAAGTCTGCAAGAACATTATCCAAAGCAGGGGCCTTATTCCGTCCTTGGTTCTTAATGGCTATCAAGATTTCCCTGACAGTAAATATGATATCCTCTGTGACGCCAGATGATAGGTTAGGCTCCAAAACAAGGGGCCAAACACTAGCCATATCAGCAGAGTCAATAATATACAGGGAAGAAAAATGAGTTATCCTATCTTCATAAGAGACCGCAGAGGACGCGTCACCAAGCTTGTATTCATAGAAGGGCCCATTATTAGTAATGTCCCAAAAGAGCTTAGCGTCATTATTTATAAGTAATCCAAGCCTCCCAGGACTCTGTTTCAATGTCACTCTTTCTACAAGCAATAGCCTTCTTATAAGTCGCTCAGGCATTAATAATATCAAGCCTTGAAGATAATGGGTTCTTCAAAGTTATCAGAAAAAAAACCTTTAATCTAGCACACTCAGTATTAAACCACCTAGGATGAGGACTGCTCCTCCTTCTGCCCTCACTCTGTGTGTAGGACACCAAAGGATTAGTCAGTAACAGTGAGGATTCAAACCATGTGTCACTCTGGTCTTAATTAACAGGTAAAAAACGTTTGAGAGCCTACCAATTATTTCTGACAATATTCCTCTGCAGGCTCTCACAATCTGCTGATTGCCATTTTAGCCATGGCTTCAAGGCACTAGGGCGCTCATCATTCAGCCCCAAGGGGAAAGATCTTCCCTAGAGCCTACACCTGAGTTGGATTGGAAAATGATCACTGCACAGAGCATCCAGCACCCTAAACTCCGTGACACAATCCCAGAATTTCACTGGCACACAAAAATAATCAATGATAGAGCAACTCAACGTAGAGGTAAAAGTAAAGTTTCCCGGAGCATCCTCGGGGAAACGACCATTAACAGCACGCGGCCCCCCAGCAAAAAGGAGTTTTCAAAACCCAAGCCCCCTCCATGCTGATTATGTCACGTCTCAGCCAAATCATCTTCCGACAGGTCAAACAAAGTACCACCTGGCCCTTTACCAGCTTCAGATTAAAAGCCCCCCTCCCCGAAATAAGAAGTAAATCATTTACAGCCACCCAGCTTACCAAGCCCTCCATTATTGAGTCTAAAATAGAAAGACAGTTGTGACCAAACTGCGTATGAGGGCTATTGTAAAAATTCACCACCAAAACATCATGACTGCCCACCCTATGAATTCTTACCGCTTGCAGAAAGGGGCAAGAGGACTCAAGCTGGAAAAGATCCCTCACATGGGGGTACTTAACCAAAATACACAGCCCTCCATGACAGCGCCCCTTGGGACGGGACGTCTCTGACCAGGAACAGAGTAGATCACAAACCCCTCATATCCCAGACGTTTTTAAGAGTGTCAAAAACCCAGGGTGGTCTAATCTAGATTTAATTCCTGCCACATTCCGAGACACACATACCAAATATTCTCCATGGATGTGGCTGGGGGGTTGCACAGAAAATGCATTCATGAAAGGGGGGCCTTTCCCCACGTGGCACTTACTATAGCTGGACAAAACCTCACTAACACCTACACCTTGGGCTCTAAAGCTGCTTCATAAAAGGTTCCTAACTAAAAGAGGCATACACCTTATCCCGAGCCTGGTGTGAAATATGGAGGGGCAGTAGGGAGGACTGTCTCAGCCTCTGTTCCAGTTCGGATCTGGTTAAGTCAATAATAAAGCGATTGGGATCAGTAAAAGTCCCTGAATTGCAGCTCCGCCCAGATATCTGGGTGCCCTTCCCATGAACATCAGATGCGGGGGAGGATAAACCTTTCCCCACTCTTCCCATCTCTTGCCACTGACACCAGGAATCATGAATGTGACAGAGCACAGCCTTTGTATCTTCATGAACCTCAATCCGCTTAGATGCCAAGACCTCACGACAATTCCAAATGCAGTCGCGCCCTATCACCTCCGGGTCTGTAGCGCGTAATAAGTGAATAAACAAACAAACAAACGTGCGACAATTGGCATTAACAAAGGAGAAACCAACATCGCACTGTTTACAGTACCTACAATCAGACAAAATACGACCAACAGGGAACAATTTAAAAGAAATATTCACCCCCAGGACAATCGACAGACCCCACGTTAAAAGTATTTTGTAAGCATTTTTATTGCCATGTGTGAGGCCCTTGAAGCAGCATATCAAGTTTAGATCATGCCAGCCCTTGATGGATATCCTGTAGCGTCGGGTAGAGCATCATCGGAAGACTTGGATCCCGTGGGTAATAAAATGTCAATTCCACCAGGTTCTTTTACACCTTCATTAGGCCTGACCAGAGCCCCCGTATTCGATTTGACCATTACATGGCCAGAGGCCGCAGGGCCGGGAGGCTGATTTAGGCTGTCGTGCTGAATCAAAGTAGGCCTTGATCCGTTAACTGGACTCTGTGCCACAAGAGAAATATCCACACCGGCACCTGTCATGCTGTCTTTTCCTTCCTTATTAACCGTAGCCCCAGTCAGTTCACAAGTCACGACATGTTCAGAACTTGCTTTTGCTGCATTCTGCGCTTCAAGAATGTTGAGTGCAGTTGCTGCTAGGCCAGACAGGGATTTTGCCAGCATGCTGATCACCCCAAGACAAGAGTCCAATCTCTCTGCATCTTTATCACACCGGTCAGTGAGTGACCTAAATGCCTTCATTAGTTCCAAAAAGGCCCTAACCAAACTATTAAAATGTTGGGCAAAAAAACTAATATGTTCGACACTTGACCACAACAAGGGCTCAGCAGGCTCCTCATCCAAGAGCTCCGTCGGCAGCAGCACAGAAGCCTCAAAGCTCATTGGAGATGTGGACCGGCGGCTAGCTTGTGGGTTCTCGGACAGGGGCAACATTGATCCCTTACAATTGATGGAATACACAGGAGGCCACTAAACTGACTGCTCCCCTCATATTTAATATGCCAATACGACCAGCCGAATACCCTAGCTCGGCATTGTTAACTCTTGTAGGGGTTTGATCCCCTGTGCCTCCAGAGATCACCAAACTAGTCGAGCCTGGGCCGACAACAGAATCAGAATGGGCAGATAGGGCAATGTCCCACCCTCACCTCTGGAGCTTCCACCCCAGGAACAAATTGATCTGAGACAATTTTCAGCATAATAGCGGTTTATGGAGCGCTCTAGAGCCTCTAGAAAGGCTCTGGAACAAAGATCAGCTGCGTGGTCTGAGGGGACAATGGGGCATTTGTACGACACAGGAGCATCCTGAAGACCACCACAAGCCATCCCCCATGCTGGAGCGGAGGTTCTATTAATGAAGTCACAAGCCCGTGCATCCGTGGCTGCCCGCAGAGCATTTGACTCTGAGATTAAAGTTTTAGGGGCTATACCCTGCCTTGTTGTTGGGAGCTCTGCCAGAATATCCATATCGACTGTGAATGCTGCCTCCAAACCACTTAGGTCACTAAGGCCAGGGCAGATCACACCATCCCTACAAGGATCAGTAGAGGGGACAATACTTCTTCCCTTGGCAAAGACACCCATTACAGGCACTTCGGGGCCACAGGGGCCCCTGCAGCATTATGGCTAAGGGCCAGCAAATCAATAATGGTCTGCCTGGTAGGCTGCCAGAAGGCTTGCAGCTGCCAGAAATGCAGCCAAAGAATTCGATTCTGTGACCCCCTTCTTGGGGGCCTTACGAGGGCGCAGTTTAGCTACCATGGGGCACAAGCACTTCAGGAGAGGAAGTCTTTCTTAAAAGGTTTGGCGGTTCAAAGGCTTTTCTAGCCCGCAGTCACCGTCAAAACAATGATTTTTTTTCCATACGCTTATGAATCACTTCGGACCATGTTTTTAAATGTTTTTTTGCAGAATTTGAATTTGCCAAAATGCTCTCTGCTAGACTCAGCAGTCACCTTCCAACCTCCCTTCTTGCTCAGCCCACTTTCGGCCCCCCTTCATCGCTGATTGCTCACTCGCTCCTGGGGCCCAGCACGATAGGGTGTTACGTTTTCTCCCAATTCTCAAGCCCACATCGTTAGAGGTTCTGTATCTTCCTTGCCAGTCACCGCTAACAGCCTGTAAAATGAGGCAGCTGGATGGATTGTAATCACACAAAGTACCATTTGTGACCAGGCTTCATTCTGGCGAAACAGATAGGGTCTCTGATCCTTTTTCTCTGATAAAATTCATCCTAATTGTCAGTATTCCATAAAGGTGCAGTCTTGCAACGTATGTTTTGGCTTACTGCACAAAAACCCAGACTCAATTAAAAGTGGAAAAGGTCGCTTTAATGTGACAGGCAAAAGCTTACAATTAAACGCTTACCTGGCTCCATGGCCTTACAGACTAAAGAACTATTTTAAACAACCAATTAAATAATTAAACATTTTGATATTCCCCCAACAATTAATTAATTAAATAAAACCACTTCCTCCCTAACTATCCCTTGGACCCTACCGTCTTCTTACCCTTTTCCAGGCGTCCCGCTTTCTCCCCGGGGCCATGCCCCTCCAGGCTCAATACCTGTTCCCCCGGGGTGGCCCGCTTGTGCAAACAGCACCACCCCATCCTTTCCCGCGCCATTCCCCCATTGTGCTTCCCTCCCCCACATCTAAAGGGGCCATGCCCCGGCAACCAGAACCACTTCAAGACCCCTCAGATTCCCCTCTACACCAATCTCCCCCTTCCTATGACCTGCAGCCAGTCTGACCTGCCACATCAGCAACAGACATTTTACATTACAACTTCACTAGTGCCCCAACCTGTCACACAAAACTACCAGATAATAGCTCCTTAAACAGACCAAAAAACCCCTAAAAAACTTGACATGGAAAGTAAAAAACCCTGCAGAACACAAGTACATGCCCCCCCCCTTAGAAATAAAACCAGATACCAGACCTAACCCAAAAGAAAGGGGGTGGGAGGGCAGGTCAATCTCACAAACCAACTGTCGCCTGCCTCACGAACCTTCCCTGACAGCTTATATACCCCCTGGAGGCGCTCTACCCCCCACAGCCACTCGCTGGCCGTGTGCAGCGCCAAAATACACCCCGGGGGAAATGCTTTGCGTTCCCGCCGGGGCCCCCGTTGTGCACACAATTGTGGATGAGGAATCCATCTGCCATTTTCAAGGAGGCCTTTTATATAGCAAATGCCACCAAAGTACCAACCCAGCCAAAATATACATTTCCCATTTAGAGAGTAGGAGTCCTAGCCTACTCTATGCAATATAGTGACCATATAAAATACCAACTGCTGGGACATTTGCTTCAGAACACGAAGTACCTAAAATGGCAATCCTATTATGGTCTGACTAGTGTCCATGAACATGCATATTGTGATGTTTAAAACAGTCAGCCACAGATCAGGACATGCAACATGTCTGTAATTTGGCATTCTGCGGATGCAGTTTCTTAGTATTATTCCAAGCCATTATGACTGGCACCACGATGCAGCAAACTATCATCAATGAATAGAGCCAGTAATTATGTTCTACCGTTGGTCAGCATAATATAATAGTTTATAATTGGGTATTTACAACGCGCTTAATACCCATGGGTTTCTAAGTGCGGATCCGGGGATGGAACCTGTGTTGCTCCGCGCCATCTTGCTTCTAATGCGAGCCGGTTGCTCCTGAGCTATCCTCCCGAACAGCATCTCCTCCTGTACAGAATCCACAGCATTCTGTCTACTAGGCTGTGTGACATACATATGTCCTGATGCCTGCATATTAAGGCTTCCTCCTCGCTGATGTTCAGACCCTTTGCTCTTCCTCAACTTCCTCAATTGTTACTGTCCAGGTTCACGCTGCCTTCCAAGTCAGATGTGCTTGTTGTCACTGCCTGCAGCGCAGGGTGGAACGTGATAAAGCATCTCTTGTGTGATTGTGATGGGTGTCAAATTGCCCCTGGGTGGGAAGCTCTTGGCGTGCCAGGGTTTTTAGTAGTGTCAGTGGTCATAGGAGCAGCTGTGTGCTGCTGCTTCAGTAGTAAGTTGATGCACTCTCTGTCATGGTTTACATCATACTCTGCATGCCAAAGCCTAGCCTCCACCCACAATCCCTGCTGGTGCTGCGACAGGTATTGCAGAAGAAAATAGTGCTGTATCCGATGCAAGGCTCTGGATTAATGCGAGGGTTGGATCTCTGCTCTTAGTGCAAGAGAAAGAACTACCCCTGAGCACCTGGCGGCACTATTGTTATGGGTCTAGAACCCAATTCCTGTTACCCTCTTGCTTATGATGTTAAATGTTAAATGTTAAAGGTATTTGTACCGCGCACCGTCACCAACTGAATTGTTCCCCAGGCGCTCTGGCGGATCTGTAAACGATAAGGTGGGATGGGTTAGTAAGGTGAAGAGGGAGTAGGATAGTGAGAGGAGTGGTGTTCTGTTGGCAGCTTCAACTCGGTGTACACCGGGTACTGAGCTTTGGTGCGGGTATTGGATCGCTGTCAGTCCGCGTGTGCTGTTGCTCCGGCTTATGAGTTGTTGCAGTGTTGTGAAGTGCGTGCGGCTTGTTGTGCGAGAGATGGTTGTGTGAGTTTTTTGAGTGAGATAAGTATGCAGAGTTTGAGCTTATGTTGGTTAGTGGGTTACCTGACCTTTAGCATGCTAACATTCACAGTTTTGTCTAAGTGAGGCCCTTGTTGGCCTTCACAAACCCATCTAGATGCGGCACAGGCCAAAGTTTAGAATTCCATCCAGGCGTGGGCATGCCAAGACTCACAGTATTATCCAGATGCGGCGCAGGCTAGTGTCTAGAAATCTGTCTAGGTGTGGACATGCCAACACTCCCAATTCTATCCATACGGCACGCAGGCCGGTGTTCCCAACTCCAAGTGTGGCACATGCCAACATTCAGGTCTCATCCAGGCGCGGGTATGCGTCCCTCAATCAATCCCATCTAGATGCGACGCAGGCCAATGTCCACAATTCTAAGTGTGGCCTATGCTAACCTTCAGGTTTCGCATAGGTGCGGGCATGCTAACATTCAAAGTTCTATCTAGATGCGATGCAGGCCAACATTCACAAATCTATCTAAGTGTGGGCATGTTGACATTCAGGTTTCACCTAGGTGTGGGCATGCTAACATTCAAGGTCCTATCCAGATGCGACGCAGGCCAACATTCGCAATTCCATCTAAGTGTGGACATGCTAATATTCACAATTCTATCTAGATGCGTCTGCCGGTCTGGATATGGTCTGTCCGGTACATACGAGTGGGTGAGTCACTTGAGGGCTTTCATCTGGGTCTGAGTATGTGATCAGTCTCTGGAGCCTTCCTTTCGTGGCTATTTTCCATGATATCTTATGCTCTGTCGAGTGGTTGGTTCTTTGGTTTGAGTGTTTGTCCAATTTGAGAGTGGCCGAGGTTGGAGTAATTTTCATTGTTGTTTTAATGTCTGGGCATTCTAGGGCGTCTCCGTTGTGGTTATGCTGTGAAGAGCCATGATTTGAGGAGTTTCCTGAATGCTAGGTGGTTTGTTGTGTTCCGTATATTCTTAGGTAGGTCATTCCAGGTTTTGGGTGCCTGGTGAGAGAAAGAGGATCCTCTGAGTTTTTTTCTGTTGTAGGGTTTTGGTTCTAGGTGGATGTCGGTACTTGATCTTAGTGTTCTTGTCGGTTGATGTAGGCGTAGTTTGTCGCTTAGGAATTCCGCGCCTTGTTTGTGTATTGCTCTGTGCGTGATGCACATGGACTTGAACTTTATTTGCTGTTTTAGTGGTAGCCAGTGTAGTATTTTTAGCGCAGGTTTGATGTGTTCTCTTCTGGGTAGCTTGAGGAGGAGTCTGGCTGCTGCATTTTGTATGCGTTGCAGTTTTTCTAGAAGTCGTTTGGGCATGCCTAGGTATAGGCTATTGGCATAGTCTACTCTGGACATGATCAGAGCGAAGATGGTAAGTGTTTTGTTGGCGAATCACAGGAACGGTAGGATCCTTTTTGCTGCTCGCAGGAGGAAGAAACATTTCTTGATTACCGATTTTACTTGTGGCTCTAGTTTGAGGTTGTTATCCATCAGGACCCCTAGGTTTTTTACAGTTGATGATGGTTCTGGTGTGGTCCCGAGCTCTCTTGGCCAGGGGATGTAGTTGATGTCTCCTCCCTTTTTTGAAACAATCATTATCTCTGTTTTGCCTGGGTTGATTTTGAAATGGTTAAGGTTCATCCAGTTGAATATGTCACAAAGGGAATTCTCTAGTGTGGTGTTTTCTTCTCAGGTATCTTGTATGTTGAAGATTATTCAACATTAGATGTTATCAGTGTCTTCCCTATACAGTGTTAGCACTAAACCAACATGTAGTTGCACTTGCAATGTAGTGTTTTTATACTCATAAATGCTAACACGTTAAGAATGCTCGTGCGTTTAGCATGCATGTATATTAATTCCCTTGTAGAGATGATATATAAGACAAATATTTTAATCTAAAAATATACAGTTACCAATATTAGCAATAACGTAGTTGAATTCCCAAAATTCTGCTCTTCTATTTACTTGTAAATTGTTAAAGCAACCTACAATCAGCATGTGTGCATAGGCACTGTGATGTCCCCAAGGGTCTGTCCTCTCTCCTTGGTTGTTTAATGGCTACCTCATGATACTTAGATACCTCATACCTCCTTTTATGTCTTCTTTCCAAACCTCTGGTGACAATACTTAGACTGCTTTTAAACGGTATGAGGTAATATTATCCCCACCAATAATATCGCCATATATATGGTCGTGGGGTAAGGCCACAGGCAATATTATTAGAGATTAGTGGGGATAACGTATGGGGTTATTGCGGCCGGGGGGTGGAGGGGTGTCCCCCGCTCCATTAAAAAAATGATGGGGGTGGCAGGGGTGTCCCCAGCAGGTACCACAGCTTAATATTGCCGTAAAAATATGGCAAATTCTTGTATGGCGATATTTTTGCGGGGATATTAATACATGGAACCTTTTAAACTTGGTAGCTCTACCTCCGACTCTGTGGCCATATCATCTTGCCTGTCAAGTAGCAATGACTGAATGATCGACAATAGTATATGCCTTAAAAACAGAGATTATTTCCCTCGGGTCCTCCATCCTTCCTTCTGCCTGGCCATCTACTATGGGGTTACACTATGGGGTTACACTCCCAATACGGTTAGGTAGCAAAACACGTGGGCATCCTCTATAATGTCTTGCTTTCCTTTGCCCCACAAGTACAGGGCATCTCCAAGAAATCCGGCACTCATCTCTATATGCTGAAACAGCCTTTCCTGAAGATGTTCCATATGGTGGCTCTCACCATGGCTCTTGGGTAGACTACTGCAACAGTCTGTACCATGACCTCTCAAAGGTCCTTACCCACCAGCGGAAAGTAATACAGAATAAGTCAGCCCAGCTAATACTGGAGCCGATACCTTATACTTTGCATGTGGCCGGTGCGCCCGGTGCACTCTGCGATTGCGAAATGAACAATTCAATCATTGATTAGAAAACAGTGGCAGGTGACTGGGCCATGTAACATGTGTGCACAATTGTAGAGTATCACGTTCAACTTGTGAACTGATCACAATCCCCTTCTTAACACACTGGCAACCAGGCTCAGAGTGGCCTATAGGGCAATGCCCCAACCAATAACGCAAAATGCTGGTGTGGGCCAGTTTTTTGGGTCAAAGTGGTCAAATTTTTAGGACAATCTGGGCCAGTCTGATGAGTTACTTCACTGTGCGGCTGGTAGTTTTGACCAGTGTTACTGAATAAATAGTCTTTAAAACGCACAATTTGCATCACATTTTATCAAAAGCCCCCCTTGGGTACTAGTCACAAAAGGAATGAATTGCCATTTTCGACGGTGGCCCACTTTTTCATTGGTGCCCTAGACATTGTATGCCTCACTCTAACCCTGCTGGCAGCAGTGGCCACAAAGATGACAACATCCCACCTCGCCCACATTGCAAGAGTTCACATTTGCCATGGATCATGTAGCAGGTTGGAGAAAGAAACAAGTGGACTTCCTATCAAGCCTTCTCTCACAGTGTGACAGTGTGCGCAAATGAAGGTGTTGTGTCTTCCCTTCAGAATGCCTGATCCAGGCGGAGCCCTGGGAAAGACAAATGACACAGCAGCAAACATTAATCCAGTTCTTCAAGCAGTGATGGTTGGCAGAAAACAACCGTACGTATACATAGTTGCTGACATGACCCATTCCAATCTGTAGGTGCTTATTGAGTCCTGTTTTTTTCTTTGCATTCTGGGACTTGTAGTTCGAGTTTTATAATGGGACCAGTGGAACTACAAGTCCCAGAATAAAAAGAAAAATAATAAGAGGACTGGGTAAGCACCTACAGAATGGAATGGATCGTGTGGACAACTATGACATTTTGTATATAGGAAGTTGCAGGCAGACTAAATATAGAATCTGTGTAACTGTTAAGGAGTGATATCCTTGTGTTTCCCTTGGCGAAGAGCGCTGCTGGACAGTGCGCATGAGGGTGTGGGGTTTGACCAATCCTGATTTTCATACGGTCTTTCCCCTTCTGTAATGGCTGGGCAGGCTGAAGAACGATGGTCTGGCGGGTTGCCCAGAGCAATGCCAGAGGTTAAGATTAATTCCAAACCTTCCAGCCATCACCTCTTTGGTTTTGCATAAATCACCCAGAGTGGGACGGGTATGCCCAGATGTGGATCTTGAGCCTGCTGGGCCTAGAGACCCAAGCTGCTCCTCACTGATGAGGTCCAATGAGGCTGAAACATGTCTGGGGATTCTTGTAGTCTCGTGCAGAAGGGATGTGACCTAGCAGTTCAGGCTGTACTGCCCCTTTTGGGATGGGACCAGACCTGATTTGCATATGGTCTTTCCCTTCGGTAATGGCTTGGCAGGCTGAAGAACATGGTCTGGAGGGTTACCCAGAGCAATGCCAGAGGTTAAGATTAATTCCAAACCTTCCAGCCATCACCTCTTTTGTTTTGCAGTGTGCATGGGGGCCACTTGACTATGATGCTCATAACACAGTGCCCATGTTAACATTGTTGGTGGCTGGCCATGGACGGCAAAGTGGAGCCTCACATTGGGCATGGTGCAATGAAGGCACCACGACTGTAACCCTACCTTTGACAAGTGTACCCATGTCCACAAAAGTGTGGGACATTATTGGGGTTATCTTCGTTGGACCATTAGAATACATTAATTCACAACATAAGTAAAAGGGGTGGTGGATAAGGCAGCTAGTGTAAAAAAGAAAAGTATGTGTGGGTGATAGTGTGTTATGTGAAAGTGTATTTTATGCATGCTTGTGTCTGTGTGAATGTGTCAGCAGATCCCCCAAAACACCTCATGTGCCCACTGAGCCTGGCCTTCTTTATATACTTCCTTTTGCTTATCTTTTCTTATTTTATCTTTTTAGTTCTCTTTCCTTTTTTCTTTTCCATTCGTGTTTCCCTCTGTTCTTCTTTTGTTCAAGTATTGTTTACTTTTCCTCTTTTCCCTTATATATTCCTTAAATGTCATCTAATCTTCTCCCTTTATTTCTTCATCGTTCCTTCGTTTCTTTCTTTCATTCTTTCTTTCTCATGTTCTGTCTTTCTTCCTTCCTTCCTTGTTCTGTCTTACTCCTTTCTTGCTGTCTTTCTGTCATTTAATCAGTATTTCCTTCTTCAATCTCTCAATTTTTCATTTTTGTATTCCTTTCTTTCATTCTTTTCCTCCCTGTCCATCTTTCTATTTCCTGTTGCTTCTTTTTTCTTTTTACATGTCTTGCTATCATTGGAACTATATGGTGGATGACACATCAGAGGATTTGATGCATCAAACCGAAATCTTTGCCAATCTTGTCTCCCAAAGGAAGAATTCGACCATACTTCCTGCCCCCTAAACATTATGATGAGGGTCCCTATCAGCCTTTCCGACGACTGGACTGGTAGCAGAGTATTCTCACTCTTCCAATGAGAAGTAAGATGAAGTCTGACAGTATTATGTCTGCATTATGCAGTGTGTATGAAGGAAGCCTAATAGCTAGCACCATTGTTCAGACTATAACAAAACACTTTCCTATTATCATGAAAACATTGGTCACTCAATGAAGCCGGATAAACAAATATGCCAGAAAACGTTATCCAGGCTTATTATAAGGATCCTTCCAGGCCCACCAGCCTAACGCAGTCACACAAGAAAGTAAACACACCAAGGAGATAACATGCCACAGTGTAATATATAATTTAAATCAATACATTGAATCATTGAGCACGAATATAACCATTTTGAAATTAACATACCTTTTTAAAAAAATGATTTAAGCGTTGTTCACACTACTACCTATTGGAGAAAAAAATATATACCCCGGGCTGCGAAAGTCATGTATGTTGACTAGTGTGGTGAATCGAGGTTTTGCCTTGACTCACACAAATACCATATCTCTGAATCCCTTTGACAATGAAGGGAGAGCAGTGGCTGGTCAAAGTCAGCAACAGGGAGAGCGGAAATTCACTTATAATTATACATGTTCTTTTATAAAGCGCTTAATAGCGCGGAAGGTTTCTAATCACAAGACTGGGACCTCCCATGTAAAAAGACTGGGGTTCAATTCCCCATTAAGGGCCATGGGTAAAGTGAATTTAAATAAAGGAAATAACATCTGGTGATGATCCATGGGATCTTGTCACTTCTCCCAGGATGAGAGCCATGCCCTGTGAGGCTAGGGAGGTGAGCCTGCTACTCAACAATCCCCCCTAGGGGTGGCGGAATGCAGGACTTCACAGGGGACAAGGACTCCTGTTCTGTGATGGAACTCCCTAACCCCCTTACCTTGGAGACCATGCAAAGAACCAGCCTGAGAAGACTACTGTTTGTTATTGTAATACTCTCTCCTTTCCTTATAGAAGACATGACAATACCGACACAGAGAAGAACATACTGAGTGGTCATAAATCATCTCCCAAAGTACTGAGAAGAGGAAGATTGAAGGAGTGCTGCAAACTACTCCTTTCCAAGTCTAGAAAGTACTTAGAAGATGTGGCCCCAATGAAGCATGAAGAATACCTCATCGATACAGAAGAAGGAATTTGGGGAGGACCCAGCTACAGGACATAAAAAGCAAGAAATGACTTAATGGGAAGGGAACCTGTCTTGAAGCCAGTCAACCCCGGGAGATTCAAACCTGGGAATGAGGAAACAAGGAAGTGGCCAGGAGAAGCTAGTCCCCGTCGTGAGGACGTCAGAGAAGGCTCAGAAAAACTCTGAGTCCTGGAGTGGAGACCCGACCTGAGCAGAAGCTGGAGAAAGGCCAATTGTGGTGTGATCTCATGGGAGGTGGACCATTGGGTTCTTCAAATACGTTGACACTGAAAGGCCAGGTAAGCCGTGGTGCAGCAGGGAGCGGAGAGAGAGACGCAGGGAGCGTTCAGTGAGAAAATGCGAGACCAACACCCTGTGAAGAGCCAGTGACATGGCCCCATGAGAAAGAAGGTAACCGGAATCTATTGAGGCCCGGTAAGCGTTTAGGCAATACTGAAAAGTACATCAGGAGTAATCTCCCTCATCACAATAATTATGGAGAAAGCATTGAGACTGAAGAGTGCCTCTAGACTAATCTTCATCATCACAGTAATCGCCAAAAAGTATCAAGAGTAAAGAGTGCCTTGGGATTAATCTCCCTCGTCATAGTAATTACTGACATAGTATCAAGATTGGAGAGTACATCGGGAGTAATCTCCCTCATCAGTTAATATGGAAAAGATATCAAGGCTAAAGAGTACCTCAGGAGTAACCTCCCTTGTTACAGTAATTCCCCAAGGGATATCAAGAGCAAATGTCACCACAGGAGTAGTTCTCAGAGAGTTGTGGAATTGACGGCCAAAGCCAAAGACTTTTCGGGAGTGATCTCTCTTGTTACAATACCTGTTACCATCCAGGAATATATATCACTGAAGAAGAAGAATTGTTGGACATTTAACCAAACCCAGAGAAGTCCCTGGGAGGAGTTACAACGATGTATCAAAGTTATTGCCAGAGACTATGAGAAGTCAACCCCTAGGGCTGCACCAGGAGAAGTGAGTCATTCTCCTGGTTACCTTTTTTTGTTGGTTTGCTGAATACCTTTGGTTTGTGGTAGGGTCAGAGTAGGATTATTTTTGGACAGTAGACGGATGCTTTAGTTTGACAACCACCCTGACGACGAGCACCTGAGTTAGAATTCAGTTATGTAGGCCAATCCCTTTAGTAGGGAAAGAAAGGTAATTTTCCCTTTTTGCTGAATAAAAACCTTGAGTTGAAATGCCACCCCTATGTCCGACTCCTTTTTCTGATTTACCACAATCTACAAAACCACAAAGGCATGGGGAAATAATATAAAACCTTATTTCATATGGAAGAGAAACACAGAGAACCATACCTACTATCGACTCGGGAGGAGCAAACCAGATAAATTGGAGCAAAGCCCTTGTATAGGAGAGCTAATTGAAACTCCTAATTGACTAAACTGATATTCAAACTGACCAATATAGGATGACCTACTGTGGTAGGCTATGATGTAAGCTTTACAGTAGCAGGCTAGTGGAGAAAGTACTGAATAAAAGGAGCGCTAGTTCAGTTGTAAGGTGTCTGCGTTGGGCACTAGTTCCCTGTCTTGAGGGAAAACACTGGCGAAGAAGTGGGGGAAGGAATGCTGCCTTGTGCCTGGTAGCTACCCTGCTATGCTGAAGAGGGAAACATGAGAGAGCCCAGTTGAACACAGAGGGGGACACCTGCACCCCTCTGATCCAGAATCCCAGAGGAGCTGGAAGAAAGGCAGCCCATGCTAGCTTATAGAAAGGGCTAGGCAACCTGAAGTTCCCCAGTGAAGGAGGGACTGTGGGGAGCCTGACTACTCCTGGAAGCAAAGAGGCGAGAAGCGGTAAGCCCAGAGTGAAGGAGTCACATAAGAGACTCATTCCCTTGTTCCGAGTGAAGATACCACAACAGAGGGAGTGAGAGTCAGGAAAACTGTGAGAGAGGGGAATGAGAGTCAAGAGACCTAAGGAGAGAGAGTGAAGATACCCCAAGATAGGGGATAAAATAGAGAAACAAGAGAAAATGCCCCAATTCAAGAGAAAGAGAGTGTGAAACCCAGAGTAGAAAAGAAACACCCCGGAGTGGGCTGGTTCCCAGATGTGTCAGGAGAAAGAGAGACTGAAATGTCCCGAATAAGACTTTATTTTGCATGACGTTTTGGAAGATCTAACCATTTACTGTGGCACCTGAAGAGCTTTCTATCCAGGGGAGAAAACCTGGAACAGAAGCCGGAGCCAAGCATCTTTTTAGTTTTTGAACCCTTTAGACTTAAGTGTGTTAGCTTTTCTATAAATGTAGAAGGCTAGAATAGGATTAGGGCTCGGGACTTTATGTTTTTATTAATCTTGACAAGAATGCCCTTTCCTTGAACATTTGAGTTTTAGAATAGGGAAATGATCACTTAAGGTGAATTTTCATTATTTTAGTTTGGTATTTTTTTTGAAGCTGACCAAGAGGTCAGACTAATTGCAAAAGAAGATAATAAATATTCATGAACATGGTGTCCCAGAGTCCTACCTCTGGCTTTGCACACTAGGCTATTTGCTTTTGTAATGACATGCTAGACTAAGATGCTTATTTTTGCTAATGACAGGGTATATTGTGTTTTCTTGACTTAACATGAGGGGTAATAAAAAGGCGGTATACTTTTGGAGTATAAAGAGTGAACTGGTTCTGGTCCATATGTCAATAGAATGTGTCCCCAGAGGAAGGGCCTACTAGTTACTATTACACAAAGACATGGGCCTCATTACGATTCCGCCGGGATATCACAAGTGGCGGCGGAACGGTAAATCCCCATTCCCATAACGTCCCATTGGACTCCATGGGAATGGGGACACTGAAGCACTGGCAGCGTTGCTAACAGTGCCGCTGCTTCACTTAGAGACATACCCGTAGGGCCCTGATTTCCCGGCAAGTCAAGCCTGCCGGGGGTCCGTGGCCCCTACCGGCATTCTCGTAGTATGGCGTTCCGGAAAGGGTGCTGGTACATTGCTACCAGCACCCTTATTTCCAGATCGCCATACTTGTAATGTGGCCCATAGACTCAGCATTTCCAGACCGTCCAAGATAATTTCACAAGTACAGGACACAGGTTGGTTCTTACAGACCTCCAGAAGCAGCAGCTAGCATGCATGTTGGTACAGGCCCTTCTAACTGCCTTCCCTAGAGCCTCCCTTCACCCCACATTATAGTCTAGAACCTATGGAAAATGTTCCACTGAAGATGCTCATGCATGAAAGAATATAACACAGTGGCAGAGATACAGTTAACAGGCCAGAAAGGCTACATAACAAGGCTTCCTGGTGTATTTGCTCTCTATAGCGTCACTTTATCCAGACATGCGGTTATCCAGCAGGTAAACTTTTTCTATCTGCCATCTTTTTTAATCACAACGATTCTATGACTGGCAATAATGGAGTCTGGATAATATGATGTGTCGGTTATTAAGGTGCTGGATGGCAAAGCTTTGTTTGTATGTATAATGCACCTTTTCATTGAGACTCAGTTGATGGTCATATGTTCTATTTATTTGCAGTAGGGTAGGTGTCCCGCTTAGCCAGCATATACCACCAGCCACTGTCTATGGAAACCAGGTTTTGCAAATGTCACTGTGTCAATCTTTGCCAATTGTGTTTCTGAAAAGGAAAAACCACAACCCGTCCTGTCCCTAACCATGATAAAGGCTGAAAGTTTTGTGTCTAAAAGAAGATTAATAGCGCAATGGTTCAGACTATAACAAGCCCTTTCCTATTACAGTAAAATCTTTGCTAACCCATTGATGCCAAATAAGCAAATGTGTCAGATAACTGAAGGTCAGCTATCTGGCCCACAGAGATCCAGTTAACAGAGTGAAAAAGACTGGATACCAAAGATTCCTGGTTCATTTGCTGTGATTACTGACACCCTATCCTCCAGACATTCAGTTATACATCATAGAAACGTTATCATCCAGCAACCTATTTCACCAGACCGTTTCTATTTCCGGTTATGAGAGATGCCCGATGATAGAATGTGCTGATTATCAAGGTGCTGGATAACAAAGCTTTGTCTCCAGTGTTTATGCCTCTTTTCATTCAGCCTCAGTGGACAGACATCATGTTCTAATTTTTGTGGTTGGGTAGAACCTCGGCTAAACCAGCAGATACCAGGAGCCGTTGTCTACATCAACCAAGTGTGAAAATGCCACTGTATCAAGTTTGGAAAATAGCACCTCAAAATTCACCTATGTGTGTTACTTTGCCTACTTCAAGCCTTACCCCACATCATTGAAGATTGGCAAAAAGGACCAATGAAAATTCTCCATCAGGCGATGTGGTGATAGCGTACAGTTTCATAACACATACCACAAACTAAATCTTCTTTGATGCGTAAATAAGAGAGGAAAGGAGAGGGAGCAATACAAATAATAGAGGGAGTGTAAAAAGATTTAGGATTTTGTTAGTGTGAGCTTTTGGTCCTATGAAATAGGATCCCTACAGAGGTGAGACCTCTTGAGCCATAGCATGTAGGGAATTTCTGAGGGCCTTAAGCCGGCCTTGGGACTTGCTCCTACCCCCGGGTGCTGGAGGGCATGGGCACTGTGTAAAATGTAAAGGGAAAGAGAGGAGAAGGATCTGGTGGCTTTGAATCTACATCAACGGTTATGATGTTCAGCGGCTGGTTGAAGTCATTTTTTGTATCCCTAAACACCCTTCCCCACATATACTAGGACTGGTATTATTTACTAATCTAACACCAAATATTTGAGCAAAGCGCTGGGTAGTGGGTCATGTCACCTATTTATTTATTTATTTATTTATTTATTCGGATTTATTTAAAGCGCACGTCAGCCCGGGGGCATCGTGGCGCTGTTACATGAATACATACATAGTCTGGTTACAATGGAAGGAAGATGGTTACAAAGCAATTTTCATTACAGCAAGCATTTCGTGTCGAAAACTTTTCGTATCAGATGCGTGCGAGCTGAAGTGGGTGTAGGGAAGGAGGAGTTAGTTGAATAGCGTGGTTTTGAGGGATTTGCGAAAGAGATACAGCGATGGTTCTGCTCTGAGCGAGTTGGGGAGGGCATTCCAGAGCTTAGGTGCTATGTGAGGGAAGCCAATGCCGCCGGCTTTGGCTCTTTTTACAGTGGGTACTTGGAGTTGGTTGGCGTGATGACTTCTTCTGGGGCGGATGGAGGAGTTCTTGGTTATAGTTTCAGATAGGTAGGGGGGTGCTGTGTGATTGATGCATTTGTGTGTGAGGGTGAGGATTTTAAAGTTGATCCTTTCCTTGACTGGGAGCCAGTGGACGCGTCTTCTGGCCTGTGAGATATGGTCAGTTTTGGAAATGTGTAGTGCAGCACGGAGGGCATTGTTTTGCACTATTTGGACCCTGTTTAGGTTTTTTGACGAAGTGCCTGCCAGGAGGGCGTTACAGTAGTCTAATCTGGCTCCTATCGTAGCTCTGGCTATTGAGAGGCAGTTGGGCGTGGTGAGGTAGGGTTTTATGGCGTAGATGAGTTTGGTAGTCAGAGCAGAAGCTGAGGCAATGGCACTGGTTTGTCTTGTCATTGAGAGTGTCGCGTCAATGTAGACTCCTAAGGTCTTGACGGCAGAGGAGACAGGTATGCTAATACTGTCGATGTTCATGTGCGAATAATCGGGGCTGAGTTTGGTTAGCGTTTTGTTAGGGGCTAGGATGATGATTTCGGTTTTGTCTCCGTTTAGGCAGAGACCATTGATAGCCATCCATGTTTGGATAGTCGAGTAGATTTTGATGAGGGCTTCTGAGTCAAGGTCGTAGTCTCCAGAGAGGGGGAGGAGGACCTGCGTGTCATCAGCGTAGTTGGTATACGCTATGTTGAGGGAGTCCAGTAAGTCAAAGAGGGGTTTGGTGAATAGGTTGTAGAGGGTCGGTGCGGTGCAGGACCCTTGTGGGACTCCACAATTGATAGTGGTGGGGGGGGCGCTATCCTGGTCAGAGTACACTTTCATGGCCCTGCCTTCAAGGAAGGATGTGATCCACGTGGTAGCCTTGTGAGAGAAGTGTGCAGCATTGGAGAGGTGCGATGTGAGAATGCTGTGGTCGACCAGATCGAATGCTGCTGAAAGGTCGAGTAGGAGGAGGAGGGCAGGTTTGCCTGTGTCCATTATTTTAGTAATTTGATTTTTTAAATCTAGAAGAGCAGATTCAGTCCCATGGCCTTTGCGGAAACCTGACTGTCTTTTTCCTAGGATGGTGTTGGTTTCCAGGTAGTGTTGGATTTGATTGTGTGCGGCTTTGTCTAGGATTTTAAGGAGAAAGGGGACGGTGGTGATGGGGCGATAGTTGTTAGGGGAGGAAGGATCGAGAGAGGGTTTTTTTAGGAGTGGGCGGACCCAGGCTTCTTTTAGGCATTGTGGTACACTTCCAGACGCGAGAGAGGCATTGATAAAAGCCGTGATGATGGGGGTGAGGTATTCTGCGCACTCTTTGATTACGGAGGGTGGGCAGATATCCCCTTTGCATGTGGAGGGTTTGATTTTTTTAAGGAGGTCCTTGACTTCCGTCTCTGAGACTTCTCTGAAGGCAAAGAGGGGTGTTTGTGAAGGAGAGTTGTAGGTGAGAGGTATGGGCGGGCAGGTGGGGGTGTTGAGAGCTTTGCGTTGGGAGGCTATTTTGTCTTGGAGTAATTTAACTTTGTTGAGGAGAGCAGCCTGGATGCCTGTACACCATGCTTCGTCCTTGATGATTTCGTCTGGGCTGGAGGCTGGTGTGGTGAGTTCTTTGAATATGGAGAAAATTTCTCTTGATTTGGAACTGGCATTAGTGATTCTCTGGTTGTAGGATTCGGATTTAGCAAGGAATATGGCTTTTTTGTAGGTCAGAGAGATCTCTTTAAAGTCATTAAGCGAGGATTGGTTAGGCGCTGCTTGCCACCTGGATAGGGCTTTGCGTTTCTTAGTGCGTAGGACGGATAGTTCTTCAGTGAACCAGGAATTGCAGTGTATTGATTTTTTTCCTTTTTTTTCTTCTAGCGGGGCAATGAAATCGATGGCTGTTAGGAAAGATTTCGTTATTGTAGGGAACTTTCCTTCCATGTGGCAACCCCTAAACTTTTTGCTATTGTTTTCAACCTGTTTTCTTGACTTTGCCAGAGAAGTGCAGCCTTCTGCCGTACTCCTCTGGGCTTTCGCTCCTTTCTTACGGGGAAACTGACATGCCCTTAAGACAGTCAGTACCGGGGAACGCTGTTTCCCGTAGTTTCTTTTATCGTGTCGCCATTTTAGTGCAACACGACACAAGAGGGCACTGTAAGCTAAGTTACAGCTCTCTTGGGTCTCTAGCCTTCTACAGACCCTAGACACTCTTATAGGATGGTTTTTGGATCGGTGCAAGTCATTCAGGGACTGGGCTGGTGGCAGCGATCATTTGGTTTATTTTGAGCTCCTTTTGCCGTTCTGAGCACGTTTTTGCCGCGAACACAAAAGGGTGGCCCGGCTACACAAAATGGCCGGACCACGAGGCTCCTTTGTCTAGTCCACTGTCCGTCTTGCTCCCTTTACCTTCCCCCGGGTCAGGCGACCCGGGGCCTTCCTTATTTGGGCATGTAGTTTCCCGCGAAACACGGTTGCGTTCGCGGGCTTCTACATGTCGTTTGAGTGCCCCCAGGATGTGGGATGGGCTGTCTGGTCCCAATACACATCCTGGGTGCCAGAGAGTCTAGGGTGGTGTGAATGCCTGGGACCACCGTGGTCCGTGATTGGTCCACGTATGGTATGTGTGTTGATGAGCGGATCTCCCATTGGCTCCCCTCCGTTTTGGCGCGAAGGGAACCGTGGATAAGAGGGAGCTGGAAACACCACTACCAGGTCGATCTCCTGAGTTCTTACGAACCCAGGGATACAGGAGCCAAGTATCCTGCGAACACGAGGCTGGACCGAGGAATCGCTGGTGACCCCCTGAAGAACTTCTGCTCCTCATTGCTGTCGTCCGGTGAAGCCCTTTCCACCTAAGATCGAACAAGAAGGCCTGTACTGGCGCTTCGACCTATTGGAATAGCAGGACCAGCTATTCCCGGCACCTTCATCAACTCCTGCTGTAAGCCTTCGGAAGTGTCTCTGGGCCATCCAGTTGACTGACCAGCTTACTAAGGAGGCCTGCTCTGTAATCGCCGACAGGTTGGGTGGTATTCTGAGTCCGGGGCACGCTCACACGCTTCGTTTGCTTAGCAACCCTAAGCTAGAGGTGAGCAGTGCTCGTTTGGCTTGAATACACCCGGCCGTTCCGTTGCCCTGCTGTGGCGACAAAACTGTGCTTGTTTCTTCGATCGGGACGTCTTTTTACTCTGCACGACGACGAGACGTTCCCTGCTCTTCAGAACCTGCCAGAAGCTGCATCTATCGAGGAGAAGCTCGGGCCTGCTTGCTTCGGGGACCGGTGAGTAGATTAGCTAGGATCTGGTCGCCCTCCTGCAGTGCCCCTTGCTTTTCCCCGCTGTGAATACAGCACCCCTTGTCCGTACTCGCGCCCTGCTTCTGCCTCACAGTGGAGGCTGCGCTAGAGTCGCGGACCGTGTTCTCCTTCATTAGAGCTCCCTACAGAGCTGTTCAACGTCCTCCGAAGAGCTTCACCTTCTGCCCATTGGCACCGGCGTGTGCAGGTACTTTTGAGCGCTAGGCTCCACTCTTCGTAGGGATTGGACTACCATCCAGTTAGGGGCCTCAGAAGGCGGACATATCACTCGCATTGGTTCGCACTGCCTGTTTTCCTTCCCCTGCAGGTGGATAACATATTTCGTGCTGCTAATGCTGTGAAACTGTGTATTCTGTATATATATTGGGTGGATAGTGTATGTGTTGGTTTAATATCGTTGTATATTGCTGCTTTTACTGTGGTTATTAGTTTCAAGGCCTTATAATAAATGTGTATCTATTTTTGATATAAACAACTGTTTGGAGTAGTTTGTAAGCGCTCTTGCTTTGTGTGCTCATTGCGGGCTTTCAGTCACCCTCACCCCTCTTGAGACCTAGTCTTGACCGCCGCGATCGCTACCTTGATTGGTCTGGCTTGTCCAGAGGTTCCCCTGTTCCAAGTAATTAGGTTGGCCTTCTGAACCTCTGCGCCACCAGGACAGAGTTCAGAAATCCGTCTTAACAAATTGGTGTACAGCGGTGGGATACGACTGAAGGTATCCAGTGTTGCGCACGAGCTAAGGCGTTTTCAGGTTATTCCAACCAGGACACGCAGTAAAGTATTGAATATAACGTTAAAAAGGCCATAGTCCTATCGACAGTATGGAAACGAATACTTTATTAACCTTAAATGCTTCGAAATCTGAAACATTGAAGAAGATGTGTGCGGAGAGAGGGGTTTCCTCTCAAGGCACTAAATTGGAAATGATCCCGAGAATCGTGGCGTGGCAAGAAGCGCAGCTTGACGCTATAACTTCCGAGGACAGTGCAGAAGGTGGTGGGGCTGCTCTCACTGGCAGAACCGACGGTTCTGCCGCTGCACTGATCCATCACGACCACGAGGACAGGGAGGATGTAATGTCTAACGTTTCCTCTGCCAGTGTTGATGGGGAGGCTATGCTTGAATTCAAGAAGCAAGAGCTGCGGTTTAGGCAGCAGGAGCTTGAATTCAGCATAGCCAAACTGAAAATCGACCAGGCAGAAAAACAAAAAGACAGGGATCACCAGTTGGAACTGGCCAAGCTTCAGTTCGCAAATGGGTCCAAGGGTCCTGGACATGGTTCTGGGGCTTCCTCTCATCCACGGTTTCCAAAAGATCTGCTCAGTGTGTATGAGGAACGAAATGACATTATGGACTGGTTAAATGCGTTTGAGTATGCATGCGAGGTTCAAGAGGTTGATAATGCGGATAAGATTGCATGGTTACTCAGCAGACTGCCCCATTCTGGTTGCAGTGCCATTATGGAAATGTCGAAGGCTGAGCGCGCTGATTTTGCAATGTTGAAGCAGACTCTCATTTTAAAGTTTGGGAAGACTCCGACCCAATATTTGAAAAGGTTTAGAGAGTATAAGAAAAAGGAAGGTGGTACTTGGGTGTCGTATGTAGCTGAGTCCCTGAAAAACTTGACTGGCTGGGTTGAAGGTTATAAGGTTTCTACCTTCGAAGGCATGATCAATCTGGTCATGCTGGAACACATTTTTGCTTCTTCTTCCCCGGAGCTTAAGCAGCATTTGGCCGATTCGAAGGAGATAGATCCTAAGAAGCTGGCCATTGCAGCAGATTTATGGGTGTCACATCGAGTGTCCCATAAGGACAAAACTCATCCTGGTAAGCAGGAAGAAGGGAAAAAGTCCAAAGATGTGGAGGGTGGGGAATCTGCTAAATCTTCTTCCCATAAGGGCCACAAAAAGAAAAATAAGGGTAAGCCATCCGAGAACTCACAGGGTAGTGGAGGTTCGCCTCCGAAACAGAACTCTGGTTATAATAAGCCTCCCTACGTAAACAGACCCAATGGGGCTTGTTTTTCTTGTGGAGCAACTGACCATGTGAAGGGGGATCCCCGTTGTAAGGTTAGACCTTTGGGGGTCCACTCCGCTAATCTGGCCTTCTCCTCCTACGAGGAAGAAGAGATTACAGGAGCATCCTTCTCCTCAGACTCATTTCCCAGCGGGATAGAGGCTGAGGTAGTTTTAGTGTCCCTGGGTTCCTGGGAGCCTAAAGTCGCAGAGGCGTATGCTAGGATTCCGGATAATACCAAGCACTACTTTAAAGACAGTGTGCTGATCAATGGAGTGGATACTCCAGCTCTTAGGGATAGTGGGTGCAGTCGAACTGTAGTGGATTCTACCTTGGTAGACTCAGAGGAAGTTGCCAGAGCTACTCTGATGCCCACTAAGTTGGCTGACGGCCCCCTCCGTATGTTTCCCGTGATCCCTGTTAATCTAACTTTAAATGGTACAGCAGTTAGGATTCCAGTGAGCATTCAGAGAAACGTCCCGGGAAAGGTCTTGTTGGGCAATGATCTCAGAGCTCTAGGGCTCGTAGGAGACACTGCCGAAAGACCCTACACACGGTCTCAAGCACGGGCAGCATTGGCCAAGTCCAATACGCCGCCCCAGCCGAAGGGGAAACCCAAGGCGAAAGGAGTCAACAAGTCCCGACGGGGGAAAGAGAATATTCCCCCGAACTCGCCTACCACTGCGGTGGAGGGAGTTGGTCAATCGCCCGAGCCTGACGAGGAGGTGGCGATGCCTGAAGTGTTCGACCCCAACGACCATCCTGAACTAAAAGACTTGTTAGTTGAAGGAGGTCCTGATAGGGACGACTTCAGTAAGGGCCAACGTGAGTGCCCATCTCTGGAAGGCCTAAGGAGACAGGCCTGCTCCCAGCTTGAGGGTGAACCTCCTGGGTTGCAAAGGATTTACCAGGAAGGTGGACTCCTTTATAGTGAGCCCACAGAGTCTACAGAAGGAGACCATAGGAGGTTGGTGGTTTCCCTTGCTGTTAGGCCCTTCCTCCTGCAGTTGGCGCATGTCGTTCCCCTTGCTGGTCACCTTGGTATGAGGAGGACCAAGCAAAGGTTATCCATGCACTTCTACTGGCCCAAGATGGGGGAGCAAGTAGAAAGTCACTGCAGGAGTTGTGCCGCCTGCCAGTTGTCTGGTAAGGTTGGTGCGACAATCCAAGCTCCGTTGGTACCGCTCCCAGTTGTGGGGGTACCATTTGAAAGGGTAGGGATCGACATGGTTGGTCCCCTTGACCCGCAAACATCCTCAGGCAATAGGTTTATCCTGGTGCTGGTCGACCATGCAACCAGGTATCCTGAGGCCGTCCCATTTACAACTGTAACTGCCAAGCCAGTTGCAGAAGCTTTACTCGGCATGTTTACTAGGGTTGGCTTCCCTAAAGAAGTTGTGCCGGGTGATGGCAGCAACTTTATGTCGAAGTATAGGCAGGCTATGTGGAAAGAATGTGGGGTCACCTACAGGTTCTCTTCTGCATACCGCCCCCAGACCGATGGTCTGGGGGGGCGTCTTAACAGGACGTTAAAAAGCATGATTGGGGCTCTGGAGGAGCCTCAGAGAAGAAAATGGGATCTTCTTGTTTCATGCTTGCTGTTTGCCTACCGAGAGGTACCGCAGGAGGGTGTTGGCTTCAGCCCCTTCGAACTTCTGTTCGGTCATCCCGTACGGGGACCCTGAGCCATCATCAAAGAGGGATGGGAGATGCCCACTCCCCCTGTTACTACCAATGTAGTTGATTATGTGCTAGGGCTCAGAAAACGGATGGTACTTCTGATGGGCTTGGCTAGTGATAAATTGAAGGCAGGGCAAGCGCTGGTGAAACATTGGTATGACCAGAAAGCTTCCCTCATCAACTTTACACTTGGTCAGCAAGTCCTGATCATGAATCTCATAAGGCCTCGAGCTTTACAGGACAAATGGTCAGGCCCTTACCCAGTGGTGGAGCCCCTGGGTGAGGTTAACTATTCAGTGGACCTTGGAAGGCCTGGACAGGCTCCCAAAGTGTTTCACATGAATAGGCTGAAGGCTTTCGGCCCAAGCGTCGAAATCGCAGCACTGCTACTGGCTTCAGATGTTGAGGAAGAGGAGTCTGAACCTCTCCCCGACCTGTTCCCAAGCAGTCCTTCAGTTAGCTCTTTTGAGGGTGTCCGAGTGGCCCCTCACCAAAATGGACAAGGCTCAGTGGTTTACCTTGGACATGAAGTAGTTGGAGGGAGGAGACAGCCTCTACTCAGTCAGGTACAAGCCGTACAAGACTGGCCTACCCCCACTACGCAAACCCAAGTGAGAGCCTTCTTAGGACTCACGGGTTATTACCGCAATTTTGTGGCAGACTATGGCACCATAGCTGCTCCTCTGACTGCCCTCACAACTCCGAAGAAACCCAAGAAGGTAACTTGGACTGACGAGTGTGAGAAGGCCTTCAATGGCTTGAAAGACTCCTTGTGCCAGGCCCCTGTGCTCAGGGCCCCTGATTATCAAAGACCTTTTATCGTGCAGACGGATGCCTCTGACACTGGGATAGGAGCTGTACTATCACAAGTAGATGAGAAGGGTAAGGAACACCCTATCGGTTTTATTAGTCGCCAGCTTAAGGACAGAGAGCTCAGATGGTCCACGGTAGAGAAAGAATGTTTCTCTGTTGTGTGGGCCCTAAGGAAGCTGCGGCCCTACCTCTATGGGACCCACTTCACTGTGCAGACTGACCATAAGCCGTTAAAGTGGCTAATGAACATGAAGGGGGAGAATCCAAAGTTGCTTAGGTGGTCCATAAGTCTACAAGGCTTCGACTTCACTATTGAGCATAGGCCAGGTGTCCAACATAGCAATGCTGATGGGTTGTCCAGAATGTTTTACCGACCTGAACAAGAGACTCATCCAGGGGTGGATTAGTTCCCCCTGTCCATAGTCTGGGAGGGGCGAGTGTTAGGAAAGATTTCGTTATTGTAGGGAACTTTCCTTCCATGTGGCAACCCCTAAACTTTTTGCTATTGTTTTCAACCTGTTTTCTTGACTTTGCCAGAGAAGTGCAGCCTTCTGCCGTACTCCTCTGGGCTTTCGCTCCTTTCTTACGGGGAAACTGACATGCCCTTAAGACAGTCAGTACCGGGGAACGCTGTTTCCCGTAGTTTCTTTTATCGTGTCGCCATTTTAGTGCAACACGACACAAGAGGGCACTGTAAGCTAAGTTACAGCTCTCTTGGGTCTCTAGCCTTCTACAGACCCTAGACACTCTTATAGGATGGTTTTTGGATCGGTGCAAGTCATTCAGGGACTGGGCTGGTGGCAGCGATCATTTGGTTTATTTTGAGCTCCTTTTGCCGTTCTGAGCACGTTTTTGCCGCGAACACAAAAGGGTGGCCCGGCTACACAAAATGGCCGGACCACGAGGCTCCTTTGTCTAGTCCACTGTCCGTCTTGCTCCCTTTACCTTCCCCCGGGTCAGGCGACCCGGGGCCTTCCTTATTTGGGCATGTAGTTTCCCGCGAAACACGGTTGCGTTCGCGGGCTTCTACATGTCGTTTGAGTGCCCCCAGGATGTGGGATGGGCTGTCTGGTCCCAATACACATCCTGGGTGCCAGAGAGTCTAGGGTGGTGTGAATGCCTGGGACCACCGTGGTCCGTGATTGGTCCACGTATGGTATGTGTGTTGATGAGCGGATCTCCCATTGGCTCCCCTCCGTTTTGGCGCGAAGGGAACCGTGGATAAGAGGGAGCTGGAAACACCACTACCAGGTCGATCTCCTGAGTTCTTACGAACCCAGGGATACAGGAGCCAAGTATCCTGCGAACACGAGGCTGGACCGAGGAATCGCTGGTGACCCCCTGAAGAACTTCTGCTCCTCATTGCTGTCGTCCGGTGAAGCCCTTTCCACCTAAGATCGAACAAGAAGGCCTGTACTGGCGCTTCGACCTATTGGAATAGCAGGACCAGCTATTCCCGGCACCTTCATCAACTCCTGCTGTAAGCCTTCGGAAGTGTCTCTGGGCCATCCAGTTGACTGACCAGCTTACTAAGGAGGCCTGCTCTGTAATCGCCGACAGGTTGGGTGGTATTCTGAGTCCGGGGCACGCTCACACGCTTCGTTTGCTTAGCAACCCTAAGCTAGAGGTGAGCAGTGCTCGTTTGGCTTGAATACACCCGGCCGTTCCGTTGCCCTGCTGTGGCGACAAAACTGTGCTTGTTTCTTCGATCGGGACGTCTTTTTACTCTGCACGACGACGAGACGTTCCCTGCTCTTCAGAACCTGCCAGAAGCTGCATCTATCGAGGAGAAGCTCGGGCCTGCTTGCTTCGGGGACCGGTGAGTAGATTAGCTAGGATCTGGTCGCCCTCCTGCAGTGCCCCTTGCTTTTCCCCGCTGTGAATACAGCACCCCTTGTCCGTACTCGCGCCCTGCTTCTGCCTCACAGTGGAGGCTGCGCTAGAGTCGCGGACCGTGTTCTCCTTCATTAGAGCTCCCTACAGAGCTGTTCAACGTCCTCCGAAGAGCTTCACCTTCTGCCCATTGGCACCGGCGTGTGCAGGTACTTTTGAGCGCTAGGCTCCACTCTTCGTAGGGATTGGACTACCATCCAGTTAGGGGCCTCAGAAGGCGGACATATCACTCGCATTGGTTCGCACTGCCTGTTTTCCTTCCCCTGCAGGTGGATAACATATTTCGTGCTGCTAATGCTGTGAAACTGTGTATTCTGTATATATATTGGGTGGATAGTGTATGTGTTGGTTTAATATCGTTGTATATTGCTGCTTTTACTGTGGTTATTAGTTTCAAGGCCTTATAATAAATGTGTATCTATTTTTGATATAAACAACTGTTTGGAGTAGTTTGTAAGCGCTCTTGCTTTGTGTGCTCATTGCGGGCTTTCAGTCACCCTCACCCCTCTTGAGACCTAGTCTTGACCGCCGCGATCGCTACCTTGATTGGTCTGGCTTGTCCAGAGGTTACCCTGTTCCAAGTAATTAGGTTGGCCTTCTGAACCTCTGCGCCACCAGGACAGAGTTCAGAAATCCGTCTTAACAAAGGCTTGAGTGAGTGTGCTGGAGTAGATGTTGGCTAGAGAAGTGGGGTCAAGGGGGAAAGGATGCTTGAGTTGCGGGGTATCAAGGAGAGGGGCGAGGTTGGCAGCAGTGAGTTTTTTGGAGCTTCTTACTTTAGCGGGTGGGGCATGAGTTAAGGTTTTATGAGTGGGCGTGGTAGGAATGGTGAATTGGATGAGGTGATGGTCCGTCCATGGAAGGGCTGAGATGGAGGTAATTGCAGATGAGCAGTTGTGATCAGCTAGCCAGTCAATGGATCTGCCTTTGCTGTGAGTGGGTGCAGTAATTTTGTGTTCGAACCCCATGTTAGATAATTCTTTGGCTAAATTTGCGGCTGCTTTGTCCTTCGGGTCAGCTAAGCCAAGATTAATGTCCCCTAGAAGGATGCTTTTGGTGGTGCTTTTGAGGTTGTTGCCTATGTTTTGGAGGAGCTGCTTTTGGTAGTCAAGGGGAGATCCTGGTGGTCTGTAGGTGATAAAGAAGTTTATGGTGCAATTAGGTGAAAGGGCTAGTTTGGCAGTGAGGAGATCGGCGTTATTGTCCCATTGTTGATTACACATTCTTATGGAGAGGGTGTCCTTAAAGATGAGGGCCACGCCGCCACCAATTTTTAAGTTTTTACGGTCCTGTTTAAGGATGGTATAGTTTTCAGGGAGAGCGAGGTGAATGGAAGGACTGGAGGCTTCATGGAGCCAGGTTTCGGAAATGGCAAGTATGTCGAGATTGTGGGTGGTGATAAGGTCATTGATTTCAATGGCATGGGCATGGACAGAGCGCGCGTTGATGAGAGCGCATCTTAAATTTGGATGTAGAGTGTGAGTGTTGGTGGTGCTGGGGGTGGGCGGTGTGAATTTGGGTGTGTGAGGCTTGGGCGTGGCACATGCAGCGTGATGAGAGCTAAGGTAGTGAGCGTGGTCAGGGAAGGAAATCTGGGCGGCTGAAGTATGGGTGCGAGAGCTGAGTCTGTAGTTCCTAAGGAGTGTGGAGTGTGGAGTACTGCGGAGAGTAAGGAGGTGTTTGGTGCGAGTTCTTAGTCTACAGAGCCTGAGGTGGAGTGGGTGGTGTCCGACCTGATCGGTAAGGAAGTTGAGTGTGGGATGGAGTGCATATGGTGGTGTGTTGTGTATGAGATCAGATTGTGGGGTAGGGCAAAGGTGGGCGTGTTGGTTTGGGTGCGCATGCAGCATGTTGCAGGTGGCCAAGAAGGAGAGGGATGTGAGAAAGATGGAAAAAGTGGAAGGGATGTGTGTAGGCGCATTTGGGTGTGGGCTAGGGGGCTGCATTGGTAAACAAAAGATGTACAGGTAGGTGGGCAAAAACGCTGTAGCTCAGATCACAAAGTAAATCAGGGCAGTTTGGGGCAGTCAGTATCACAAAAAAGCATTTTGACCAAGGGGCACACACTACTGAAATGTGGTCTGTGGATGACCATAGGGCACAATACAATTCTAAATTGGTCTGTAGGCGACCATGGGGCACAACACAACTGAAATGTGGTCTGTGGGCGACTATAGGGCACAATACAATTCTAAACTGGTCTGTAGGCGACCATGGGGCACAATACAATTCTAGACTGGTCTGTGGGCGACCATAGGGCACAATACAATTCTAAACTGGTCTGTAGGCGACCATGGGGCACAATACAATACTGAAGTGTGGTCTGTGGGCGACCATAGGGCACAATACAATTCTAAACTGGTCTGTGGGCGACCATAGGGCACAATACAATTCTAAACTGGTCTGTGGGCGACTATAGGGCACAATACAATTCTAAACTGGTCTGTGGGCGACTATAGGGCGCAATACAATACTGAAGTGTGGTCTGTGGGCGACCATAGGGCACAATACAAATCTAAACTGGTCTGTGGGCGACCATAGGGCACAATTCACTTGTGGGTTACCGTGAGGCACAACACCAGGCATAGCATGAACCATATAACTATCAAAAGCACAATATAGGACAATGGGTGTCTGATCCAGGGCATAGCACGTGACAGGGGTAACAGGGGAGCACTACTGTGGCTAGTTATAGCATAGCAGATTAACAGTAGCAGTACTCACATGGAATAATGTCCAGTATATATACGATCATCCGCGTTCAGTGCATTAAAAAATGTTTTTCCGTAATGCGGAGTTTGCCTTTGAACTTTGCGTGGGTCAGGGGACTAGCAGTAACAGTAGCTCCCCGGAGCGAACAGGGGCAAACAGGGCAGACGGCCTTATGTTGGCCTTGAGTGGCCGCCGGCTTCCGCCTGCCGGCGGATGTGTGGGCTTAAAAGCAGCCTACACACCGTTGCTAGGCAACGTGTAATGCTAAGCCTCGCTTTCGGGCCGCATCGCGCCCGACATCTTGTTTTTTGAAAAAATGTCGGCGCGCGTGTTTCTATGGGCGCAGGAGGCGGTAGGGGCTTCTGTGCTGAGGTGCCCAGGGGGAGCAGATGGCCAGATGCAGGGGGGTGCCCAGGGGGGGCAGATGGCAGAAATCTTCTGCGGATCCTGTGAGGGGAACACGCCGCCTCCGTCGGGTCTCCGCTGCGATCCTGGACGTCCTGCGGTCCTGGACGGTGGTGGGGGGCTCCTGCCCTCTACACGTCGATGGGGGTCTGAGGTGACTAAGTGGACCAGCCGTCGAACACATTACCGTTGATCAAGGGACTGGATAACGTGGTGTTCATGCTGCAGCCCACAGCCTGGGGAAGTAGCGACAAAAGGGTGTCACATCACCTGCAGGAAGGAGGCCGACTGAGGGGGAACAGTGCGTCCACCTCTGCCACAGAGAAATGAGGCAGACGGGTGTGCGGAGAGGCGCAGGTGCAGAAAGGAGGTGAGGGCGGCGCAAGCACCACTAACCTCCTGATTGGCCCAGCCACTCTTAGATCAGGAATTCCAGGCAAATAGGGGCTAAAAGTGCCCTGAATTTCTCAGAAATCCTCTTTTCTGATTGTCTTAGCTGATCAGGACGTTCTCTCATGGGGCTAATAGTCATTGGGGGTCATTCTGAGGTTGGAGGTAAGGGATTACCGGCGCCTGTAAGGGCACCGATGGCGGTAATTCCTTACCTCCGTATTCCGAGTTCCCTTTGCGGGTCCCTCTTTAACTCCTGCTTTTAGCAGGAGTAAATTACGGGACTCGCAAAGTGACCTTGGAGTAAATTACGGCACCGTAATTTACGGTGCCGTAATTACCTCCTTCCCCAATCCCATTGAGCCCTATGGGGGCAGAAATGGGGATGGGGAAGGGCTATGGTGAATGGGGAATTACCGGTCCATCCAACCTTGGAATGGACCGGTAATTACTCCATTCACCATGCCGGTATTCCATGGAGTAAATAGCTCCATAGTTGCCAACCATGGAGCTATTTACTCCATGGTGTAGTCCTAACTCGGAATGAGGGCCATTATGTTATTCCAGGTTGGGAGAGTGAAAAGTCTTTGAAAGGGCTGATATGTTATTACTCTGATCACGATATTTAGTGACTGGAAGTTAGGTTGGTCTTCATTTATTGATGAAAGATTGACAAAGATTTCAGTTTGATTTGTCAGATTGTGTAATGCTTCATCCAAGAGGAAACAGCACAGAGGACTACAATTGGAAGGGAGTCAGAGGTGGTGGAGATTGGATTGTAAAAAAAGAAAAGGGGGAATGAGAGGAAAGAATCAAGGTACGAGAATGAGAAAGAGAGAGGGAAAAGGAAAATAAGGAAAAGGAAAGAAAGAAACAAACAAAACATGCAAAGAATAGAAGGAAATGGACGAAATGAAAGAAAGACAGAACAAAAAATCAAAGAAAGGTAAAGAAAGAAATATGGAAAGAGAAAGAATCAAACAAGCAATGAAGGAAAGCATGATGGAATAAAGAAAGCTAGAAAAAGGAAAGAAAAGGAAGACTCCTAAAAAGATGGAAAAAAGAAGGAAATATGAAAGAAGAAAAGCGAAACAATGAAATATGGAATTGAGGAAAATGTTTAAAAAGGAATGTTGATATGACGGTAAGAATGAGGGAACTAAAAATGGAAAGAAATAAAGAGATAAATAGAATGAAAGAAAAATGAAATTAAGAATTCAAGAAAAATGAAACGTTGTTAGGAAAGGTTAAAAGAAAGAAAGGAAAGAGAAAAGAGAAATATAGAAGGAAAAATATAATGAAAGGGAGAGAGGGTAAGAAAGAGGGAGAAGGAAGCAAATGGAAAGATGGAAGGAGAACACAGGTGATGAAAAGAAAAACAAATGCAAGAAGAAAAGAATAATGAAAGGAGAGATGAATAAAAATATAGAAACATGAAAAGTGAAGGATAGGGAAGGAGAGAAAGAAGGAAAAATGCAGAGGGTAGATAGACATAGAAATAGGGTCAAAATATCACTGCAGAACAGAATTATACACGTACTACTCAGTGGAGTTCAGTGGAGTCTGTTGTTAATACTTTGGAACAGGTGCCCCGGTACCATCAGAGGCAGCAAGAATAATGGCTTCCCCCAGGCGCCAAAATGGGTGACTCATTTGTAGGGCTATTTGAGTCTGTTAGTGCTCTCTAAATGGCCAGTGGTAATGGATTCAATGGTTTAAAAAGGATTCATGACAGTGCCCCTTTAAATCCACAGTTTACTGCAGATTGTTGTTGTATTAGGAATGCCTCTTCCTTCCATTTCCCTTATGTTATAAATATAATTAGTTTCAATCCAGAGTGTATATTGTGTTTGAGCTCAGGGCAAAAGGACAACATTTTGCAGAAATTAATTCAGGATCTGGAAAGAAGAAAATGTGTAACCCAACAGGAATGCGAAGGAGCAAGAAAAATGCTCTGCAAGGCAGCCAGACCCAGTCACCCGGAACTGGGAGTTTCCCTGAATGGTTAACTGTGAACATTCTCTCTCTGCCTCTGCACCGTGAATTATGAACTATGCTGCCAGGAGGGGCGCTCCATTCAGCAGACACAGACGTTGCTATTCCAAATGCCGTGCTCCCCACATGTCCCACCCCCTGGCACTTAGAAGGGGTTTGCTGGTTCAATCCTTTGTGTTTAGTCCACTGCTTGACATATGCTGTCTGCAGCAGACCACTGTTTCTCTGTGGTCCACTACATGTACACCACACACAGATTCCAGCAAGCACACCTTTGGAGTTCTTTTGTGACAACTCTCACATAGCTCACTTCGCTGCCTGCCTCCAGCTTTGCAGAGTAAAGAGCCAAGGTCTGAGGTTTGGCTCCTTCCAGCTCTTGTTGATCCCGGGGCTGCACACCCCACGCACCTGCGCAAGCATGTGTCATGATGCCTGACATGGATCTATGCGATTACTGCGTGGCGCAAAATACTGAATCCCAAAAATGCGGAACTGGGAAATCGCATCACGCAGTGATCACATAGATAACTTTCTCCCGCATCCCCCTACTTACCTTTTTTGCTGGCACACTTCTGTGTGTGCCACAGACTCCACTCTATCCCTGCAGCGTCAGTTCAATCCCACTAACGTGGGTCGGGGCTGGCGCTGCAGGGTCCTTTCTTCTGTTTTCTTTTGCTTTATTGTCCCCCGCTTACAATGTCACGGAACATCACTGCAACCCCCGAAGCCCATAATGTCGAACAAGGGGAGCAGTGGACACCCCAACAGCCCCCGCTCTCCTTGTTCAACATTATGGACTTCTTTTTTTTCTCATGCCGAATGTGCAGAAATGAGCAATCAGCATTTTTGATTCGATTTGTTCACCCAAAACGTCTGACATCATGACTTTCCAACAACAGCCCTGTGTTTGTGCTCGAGCGGGACACCCGAGTGGTATAAATATCACTCTGGTGTCTCTGTCTTATTCTTTGGTGTGGCCCATGCAGTGGTCGAAGTGTATGAAAAGAAGTAGTGGACCTATGTTCCCTGCTAGCCTGCACCCACTCCCCACAAACCCCATCAACACACTGCCTCCCACACACAATAAAAAAAAATGCATGCACCTGCTGTTTAAGGGAACGTTCAGTGCAGTGCACTGAAAGTGCAAGTTTCAACTTCTTCCTACACGTGGGCCTCATTAGGAGTTTGGAGGTAACCATGGCGCTATTAACGCCATGGCTGCCTCCAAATCCTTACCGACTCCGCCCTGGTGAATGGAGCTATTACCGCCCCATTCCAAGGTTGGCGGGGCGGTAATTCCCCATTCACCAGGGCCCTTCCCCATTCCCATTTGAGCCCCCATAGGGCTCAATGGGAATGGGGAAGGCGCTAATAATGGTACAGCAAATTGCGGTACCGTTATTAGCACCAAAGTCCCTTTGCGGGTCCCGTCCTTAATGCCTAGGGAGGACCCGCAAAGGGAACTCGTAATAGGGCGGTAAGGGATTACCGGTACCGGTGCCCTTACCAGTACTGGTAATCCCTTACCGCCCACCTCGTAATGAGGCCCTGTTATTTTAAAACGAAACCGTTCCGGAACAGTTTCTTTTTAAAATAAAAGTATAGGAGCAGGAAAACCTAATTTTAAAAAGTAGAGGAGCACCTCTCCCAACCGCTCCCGCTCACTTCGACCACTGGGCCCATGCTACACCATTGCAAACACACCAATTGGTGGTGTAATTCTTCAATGAGGCCCACGTCTGTGCTTACTCGTTGCTGAGCGTGTGCGGTGCCACCTGATTGAGCTATCGCTGTCCCGCAACTTCTAGGGATAGCAGTTTCCAGTCCCCTGAGGATGAACCTATCTGCCTGAGCTGCTGCTGGGTCCCACATTACATCAGCAATTGACATGTCCACCTGCTGTGTCAGAGTTGGTCCTAGATATCTGATTTAGCCCCTGCTGGAGGTGTTGCTGCCCAGTGGGCGATGCCGATGACCCTTACAATCATCTCACTGTTACCTGTTGCTGCCGCTGACGCGCCTGAAGGTGTGTTGTTTGTGGGGCCACGTTGGTAGACGTGGCTGCAATGCAACTGATCCATCGGTGAAGAGGTCAGTGCTATTCCACCTCATGGGAGGGCGAAATGCACGAACTATTGGCCATGACGATGACTGCGACACTTCCAAGGTAGTTATCACTGCTCATTATCATTCTCAGGTCAACTCTGACTATGAGCTTTCCATGTGCCCAGAGCTATACAAGGAGAAGGTGAACGTATGGGCACCTTCCACGCCAGGGAATATACCCCGTAGTGAGGTCCTGAGAACTCCCAAAGGCAGAGGCTGAAATTCATCCTTAGGTGATCCAAGGCTGAGGTTCCAACAAGTTACGCATGCACAGGATATTGCTTCATAAGCTTCTGGCAATGCCCCGCAACCCTACATTTGCAGGTTCGATGAAGATTTTAATGGGCAAAGCTCTTGGTTCTGCACCTCAAGAGAATGACAACGCCATTATGCCATGCTGTAACAACGTACGTCGATAGCTGAAAGATGTAGATGCCTCCCTGCTTACAATACCAATAAAAAGCATAGTGGCCTCTGTATACTCTAGCATGGCGTCACATCCACTGGCAAGCTGTCCTGTGAAAGGTTAAGTCTGCAACAGCTGCTACAGTTCATTTATTTTGAGAGTGTCTGCAGAGCTGAGGAAGATCACAATGACCTTGTCCTGACAATAGGCCTGCATTCAAGCTCAGGTACTACCAGGACTAACCGTTCCCAAAGAGTTCACTGCATTATATGGACAGAATCCTGCAGGCGCTTGCAAGCAGGCTTCCTGTCATTCCTTTCCATAGTTTGTAGAGGGCTGTGGGCATACCTGTTCACCCACACATAGTGAGCGACCTTAGGTCCCTAGTTTTTCCTGTAGGGTAGGTATGTTGCTTCCTCTAGAGTGCTAGATGTTCTCTGCTTATTGTCTGACTCAGCTCCAGCGGTCTCACCACATAATATCCCCAACAAGAATATCGCCGTAGATATGGCCGTTTGGTTCACTATAGGTGGTAGTTTTGTTGGGGATATTATGTGGGAGCGGGGGTTGCGGGGTGTCCCCCGCAGGGTCCGTGTGTAAATTTCGCCGCAAATATATGGCAATATTTTTGCAGCGGAATTAACACATGGAACCGCTCCAGCAGGCTACATCTCATCAGGAGTAATGATTTAGTTCTTTGACCCATCAATCCATGAGCATGACTACCATTTAATCCCTGCACTGGGGTGTTCCGATGGTCCAGCAATGCTAGGTACAGTTAATTTCCCGATGAAAAGGCCAGCTCCACTTACACATATCTTTGGGGGCACCACAATGAGAACTACACATTCCCATTATCTACTAAATTACTTGAAATCTGTTGATATATTTAGTCCATTATCTGAACACACAATGGGCCTCATTACGAGCTCAGTTGTGCTGTGAAAAAGTGGCTCTAATTCCAATACTGCCCCATTTGTTGCCAGTAACGAAATTGCTGTTGTTTTCACCGCACCGCTGAATTCCGAGTTTGTCTTTGAAATTGAGGATTTACCTCCAGCATCATGATGGAGGTAAATCCTCCAGTTTAGGGCTAAAAATCGGGGGAATTACCACAGCGGAATTACTTCTCGTGGTCATTCTGCCAAAATTCCCCTGGAATCCTATGGACTCCAAAAAAAGGGATTTTTACTGCCTTTCCCCCACTCGTAATCGGGTGGGAAGCCCATGGGACATAGTGGCGATAACAGTTTTTGATTCTGGCAGTAATTGTTACTCACCGGAGGAGGGAGTTTCTGGACAGGAGACCGTGGGTACAGATTTGGAGAGAGTTGCTTGAAGAGCTCGGGCTGGAGCCTCCACCCGAGCCTCCTCTCTGTGAGGTAAATAAACTCTTTTTGACAATATGACCTCTTGCTGGATGTTATACCAGGCAAGAGGACCGATCACCCAAAAGAGCGGGGAGAACACACCGCCACGGACCCAGCTGCAAGGAAAAGGACAACAGATGAGTTTACTAGTGAAAACAAAACAACCCCTTTTCTAGCCCTTCTCTCTCTTAGAATACCTGAACAGACTCCCTTTAGTCAGAGGAACAGAGTGGAAAGTCCTAAGAAACAAAGGAGAATTTTTGTTTTTTTATTTATTTGAACTTTATTCAGTTACAACTAAGTTTTGTCAAAACCTTCCACATCAAACGAAACTAGTTGAGAGGGGAGAGGACTAAATCTCAACTTCTTATTTGGGAACTTAGTACAATATTTCAAAGGTTTTTTCACCTTGTTGAATGTTGGAGGAAGGTGGTTTAGAAGTTTATTCCCCACCGCTTTCTCTGTTGTCAGAATCCAGTCCATATCTTCCGTTTTTCTTTCAATTTGGTCTGGATTTTCTTTCAGCTCTTTCTCACTGCATTCGATTTTAGCCAGGTCGTCCTTTCTGGCTTTTACCCACTTGTTGAGGGCCTCACATTTGCCTAATTCGGTTTCATCCCGTATGATGTTATAGATGGGTAGGGTGTCTGCCATAATAATTATTCTGTATAGGCGCATGGCGCTTTGATCGACCATTGACGCTAATGATATAAGCCCCAACTCTCTCCTGATCGCCAGCATAGCAGTGGATTTGGGTAGGCCTAAACCCGTTTTCCACAGATGACCTTCAAGTTTGCTCCAGGAATTCCGCCGGAAGTATAACGAGGCCTCTGTTCCGTAGGTCAGGGCTCAAACAACTTTTGCATTATAGAATGTTATGGCCGGTACCAGAGAGAATTTTCTGAATTTGCGATCCACTGCTCTTGTTTGGGTGGTCAGGCTTTTTGCTTTTTCCCATAGTTGTTTTAGGAGACTCTTTTCTGATCTGGAGCTGTCCATTTGAATCCCCAGATATTTGAAACTGTTTACAATTTCGATTTTGGTGTTGTCAAGGTACATATTGAATTTCTTCGTAGTTATACTGGGGGCTTTCTCAAGCACCATGAGTTTTGTCTTAATTTTATTTAGTTCAAGGTGATTTTCCGCAATGTAAGACTCCAGATTGCGTAGTTTTCTTTGTAGGCCCACCTTCGTCTGGTCGATCACGATGACATCGTCTGCATACAAGAAACGCGGGATCTCTGTTTTCCCAATTTTGGAGGGAAAAGAACGAATTTTACATTCAGAGAGTTGGTAGTCGCCTAGGAATGCCGTAAACATGGCCGGCGCCAGGGGGCACCCCTGCTTCACTCCTCGGTTAACATTGATCTCCTCTGACAGAGCACCCTGGTGATTTAGTTTGACTCTGATTTTTGTGTGCGAATGGAGTGCTTTTATGGGATCCAATATTTTTGTCGGACAGTTCCAACCTTGTAGCTTCAACCACAGACTTGGCCTGTCGATCTTATCAAACGCCTTTGAAAGGTCCACGAAGGCTAAATACACCTTAGGCGCCCCCTCTTTGACTTTTGCTTTCAGGATGTTTAGTACCATAAGATTGATTGAGGTGCATCCACTTTTTTGAAAGCCCGTTTGGAATTGATCTTTTGACTGGCTGTCTGTTTCCCATGCTCGAAAGTGCTCAAGGAGGCGGGTAGCGTATAATTTGCCTAATATGTCCAGGAGGGCGATAGGCCTGTAACTCGCTGGTTTTTGTCTCGGACCCTTTTTGGTAATCGGGACTATCACCGCTTTGTACCAGGATTCAGGCACCATATCCGTTCTGCCGCATTCTGCGAATATCTTACTGATCATTTCTGCCCATTTTTCAGGAAACATTTTTAAGTCCGTATTCGTGAGTCCGTCAGGACCCGGGGCACTGGATGATTTCAATTTCCGTATGGCTGCTTCAATGTCTTCTGCGTTCGAAAGATCAACCCACGATGTCGACGGGCTCTGCTTTCTCATTTGTGTGTCGATGGTTGGACCTTCAAATTCTGTAGTGAAGTATTGAATCCACCTTTCTTCGGGTACAGCGTTAGACAAAGATGCCGACTGTGTGCAGTTCGTCTCTTTTATCAACCTCCAAAATTCGCTAGATTTTTTTGTTTGTAATTTCTGCATCATTGCTTCGGCGTCATTTTGATATTGAGTGGCTCTGTACTGTTTGCGCCAGTTGTTGTAGCTTTTAGCTTCCAGGCGCTAGTTCTTCCAATCGACCTTGGCGTTAGGTTTCTTTGCTATTCTTAGCAGTCTACGGCCCACTTTTCTTTTTTCCACCAACGTCTTATCATACGTATGATTGGTGTCGAAACATTTCTTCGGTTTTTTTTAGCCCTTCACCTGGAAGGATAGTAGTAAAGGCAAGTAGTTCGGTCTTTCTTTCTTGTCGTTCCGGGCCTGATCGATTGCTCTCTTCTCCCAGGTGTGTTTGATTTTCACAATATCTTGTTCGGTTATCCGTAGACGGGTAATGTTGTAGGTTTGTCTCAAACGTCCAATCATAAGTTCTCGATATCGAAGTTGTAGTAAGCCAGGTACAATGGAGTATATTATGGTCACTATGGATGGTTTTTTGGACCTTAAAACCTATCAGCCCGTGCGTAAGACCATCAGAAACGAAGATATAATCCAACGTTGCTTTGGACCCGTTGCGTTCCCACGTGGGACTGTTCGTTTGGTTGGGGAACAGAGAAGCAACATTTTGAATACTTCTTTGGCTGATTACTTCATTCCAGGCTTTTCCTCTCTCAATGGTGGGATCAACACCTCCCCGCTCCGTGATGGAACTTTGTTTGTCGACCAGAGCCTCAGTACATTTTGCATTCAAATCGCAGCAAATGATAAACTCGATTTTATTGAATTCCGCATACAGCTGGTCAATCGTTTCAGGCATATTGTCGCAGAAGGTTTTTATAGACATTCGCTGTGGATTCCAATAACAGTTCACTATGGCCACTGTCTTTTGAAAGCCGTTTTCCATCTTGGCCTTTCCCTGGATTTGCGAGGTCAAGATGACCAACATTTCGTAGGACTGTTTCCACTTTCTTGGTTCGCCTAGACCCTTTCCTGTTTTTATTGCGGTTAGCAGACCCGACGACGGTCTACCTAGCAGGCCTTTGACTGCGGGAGAGATCATCACTGAGAACCCGTCGAGTACTGGTTGGTGTAGAAGCCAGGTTTCTTGTAGGCATAGGATGTCATAGAAACCCAGATCGACGTCTCCAGGTATCGTGAGGTGCGAATGGCCTCTCGTATTCCATGAGCCCAGAATATAGGATTCCTTTATGGGTTGCTCGCTGCTTTTTTCGCTGGGATTTTTGCTGGGATCGTTGAGGCAATCTAACCCTGGTCGTTGCTATTTGCCATTATTTTTCACCCAATTTGAAATTAGCCACTTCCATGGACCTTTAGGTTGTCTTTCATCTTCCGTTTTTTCCTGATGCCTTACATGATTATTTATCGTGTCCTCTGTGAGTTCTCGGTCTGACCTGCTGCGCAATCCGACTTGTCTCTGATCCTCTCTATTGTTTCTCGTTGGGTTCTTGGTCCAGTCGGACTGTTCCTTTGTGTGTCGATATTGTCTTGGGTTTGTGTGATCTCTTTCCATCGGGTCGGTGGGCCGTTTAGCACCCCTGTCTTGATAGTGTGAACGTCTGAATGTTTCCTGCCTTTCCTGGGTCTTATGCCCTCGGCTTTGATGGTATAAATCCTCCCTTTTGGATCTGTAATGGTACTGGAGTTTTGGCTTTTCCATCTTTTCCTCTTCATGGTCTTGTCTATCCGTCTTCCTTTTTTGTTCCGTCAAAGAAAAGCCCAATTGCTCGAATTCTTCATAGACTGACTCATGAATGTGTTTGATGGCGGCTGCTTTCAAATGCAGAAAAACTTTTGCCTTCTTTTCCCTATGATAGGGTTCCACAATCACGAGGTCCTCTGTTCTAATCTTTTTCAGCGTTTGCATTCTCGTTGTTATTTGGAGTATTGTCGGTCTGTTTAGAATTAGGAAGTTTTTGTCTACTTCTTTTTGTTCCAGCTTGAAAACTCGTGTCTCTTCTTGTACTTTTTTTCTATTTTCCAATTCGCCTTTTTCTACTCGGTACTTCCGCGGGCTTCTTTGTATATCTGCCCTTTCGTGAGCTGCTCGTGGTTTGGGGGAGCTTCTTCTTGTTCTAGATACGTATGTCTGGAGCTTCTCATTTTCTGCCGTCGCTTGGGCTACAACTTCCTGTGCGACTGACAGGCTTGATGCTTTATTTTCGCTATGGATGAGACCGTCCGTGTCCATCTTGGACTTGACTGTGGGATTTTCAGCCCGATCTGTGCAGGGCATTTTTACCCCACCTTCTATAGCCGGTTCCCTTGACTCCTGTGACCCCTTTTCTGAGTAAATAGAGATGTTCATTAAGTCGTGACATCCTAGGAATTCATCTACTGTTCTTGGAGATGTCACGGGGTCGGTCTCCTCTGCTCGAGATCTAGGATCTTTTCGATTTTTGTTGGCTAGTGATTCACCCAGGCCCGGCCCCCTCACGTCTACTTTTACCGACGTTTTGGTGTCCTTCTTAAGGTTTAATTTCCTTTCCGTCAGGTCAATTGTCGGTGGCTGCGTCTTTTGTGCTTTGGCTAGTAGCCCCCCTTCTGGTTTTTCTTGTGTCAATCTCAGCAGGGTTTTCTTTTTTCCATTTGTCTGCGGTGCGGGCTCATCTACAGCATCATCGCAGGCAGATGTCCTTGTTATAGACTTTTTGTTCAGTAATTCCAGGGTCTCTATCTTTTTTTCCAACGCTTCGATTTTAGTTTCCCACATTGTTTTCTGATTTGAAGTTTTCTGGGATCCATCTGTCGCTCTTACTAGTTGGGTCCCAGTCGAGTTATCCATGTTCTCGATCTTTTTCTCCAAAGCTTCGATTTTCCTTTCACACTGAGTTTTCTGATTGAGCGTTTTTTCAGCATTTGCTAGTGGAAGGTTATCCATCTGGGCCAATTTCACCATTATATTAGACAGAATTGCTGTGTTCTCTTGTACGTTTTCTTTAATTGTTTCATACAGCTTACAGAAGGTGCCTAATACAATGGTCATTGCCGACATGATAGCAATCATTTCTGGTTTCTTATTTGGAGATTCATTTTCTAGTGCCACTGCAATTTTGCTGAGTAGTCTCTTTTTCGGTGAGGCTTGGGTTTTATCCGTTCTTCTCAATACTGCTGATGAGTCTAGGCCAGGGCATTCCCCTGTTACTCTTAGATTTCTGTCGACGTTTACGGGGTTTCTTGGTGATACAAATTTCGTAGATGACGAGGGTGAAACAGAGGGTAGCCTCCTGGACAGATGGGGCTTTGTCCAGGCCAGGCGATCATCTCTGTCCTGCTGTGCCTGCGACATTCGATTAGATTCCCAATCAGATTGAACCCCCTTTAACCCCTCTTCTTCCTGGTCTTCGTCAGAAATGAGTATCTCCTCTATGGTTTGTGTCACCCCATTCGGGGGACTTTGGATCTGGGGACTCTCGATCCTACCGCTTGGATGGCCATTTATGCTCAAAAGGACCGATTCTGGACTCTCGGAGGCCTTTGATTTTTCGGTGTCTATATGTGGTTCATTTATGGATATCATGGCTTTTTCCTGCGAAGAGCCGTTGGACCGGGCTTGTTTGTCTCTTGCCGCTGTGGGTGACTCAGTTCTCCTCTGTTTTTGCACGGGGTGGGTTTGAGTTGCTATTTCCAGCATTTCCGCGTCCGATATTTCCGTGTCAATGCTCTGTTTTCTTTTGTTTTGCTGAATGAAAAAATCTTTTAACGGGCGTGACAGCAGTAGGTTGTGCAGCCCTTTTGACATCAGTCCACCTTTTTTACTACTTTTTCTTGATTTTTGTTCCCCCAGCATAGTAATCTTTAACGATCTTGTATTTGCTGTTTTTCTTACTCCTTGAGGCATGGCTTTCGCCGGGGTATTAGTTTTGCCTCTTTTTTTCCTTTTTGAACCGGATCCAGTTTTCAATTGTTCACCGTACGTTTCCTTATTAGAATCCTCCGGCTCTCCCTCCGTTTGGTTATCGCTCTCCAGGTCCTCTTCATCCGATTCCATATCTTTATCAGAGTCGGTGATTATCACACTGTCTCTGACTTCTCTAATAGGCTTGGCGGCCCTTGCCAGCTTTTTGCCCATGCCTTGCATGGTTTTCTCGCTGTCGTGACCTGTATCATGCAGCATTGCTTGAATGGAGAACACATTTGGCACAAAGTCGCTCTTCTCTTTTATAGCTAGCAGGTTTATCGCCACTTCTCCTTCCACGCAGGGGTTTTTTCTCTCCCCCTCAATAGTTGTTCGATGAGGGGGTATTTCGTTTATTTCGGATACGTCCGTAGTCTTTGCTCCCTCACCTGTCTCCTTTCCCCCACGTGGCCCCTTGTTGACCTGGTTGCGATTTCTGGGACCGCTCCACCTCATTTCTGTATCGGTGTCTGGTTTAGTCGGGGAGAGAACTTCAGGCCGATCCCTTTTTCGTTCCGGTTCCGGGTTTTCGTCATTGCCGCAGCCCGCTTGACGATGGAGGTCTGGCTGGCGTCTTCCTCCAGCCGCACCCGACCGTGCTCCGAGTTGAGGGTCCAGATCTGGTCTGGGGCCCTGTGGAACGGGCACAGGTTCGGGCACGGGTGCCGGCAAAGTTGTGTGCGCGGGCGAGAGCGAGGTCGTGCGCGGCTCCGCCAGACCTCCCAACCTCCGGTCCTCCATGGCCATTGAGACCCGCTGCTCGACCGATCGTACCTCCCTGGCTGTCCTGAGCCGAGGGATAGGCTGGGAGGCCGTCAACGCGGAGGAATCTCCCGCTTGGTCTCGTGGTTCAGGTAGGCTAAAATTCTCTGCTGCGGTATTCTTCGCAGGGCCCTGTAGCGGAACTTGTACATATGTCAAATCCGTGTTTCTGGAGGTTTTAGGAGGTAACTGAGTAGTTGCTAATAGTTCTAGGATAGAGGGGGTCGCCGTCGTACTTGGTGCCGAGTCAGACTTACTCCTCCTCCTCTTTCCCGGGCTCATTTTCCCCCCTGATTTAGATGTTTTTGTTGACTGGAAGTCTTTCGGGAATGTTTTCGAGCTTTTCAAAACTTTCAGAGGACGTACCTCTGGCTCCATTCGGCTTCGAGTTCGCGTCTGCAGCGGACTGCTGCATACTGGCTCACACCACAGGCTCAAAGCTCCGCTCACCGCTGCGCGGTGTCACACGGTAAAAATAGGTACTTCCTGCACCTTCCGCACAACGATGTGGACTGCTGCTGCAGACTGGCTCACACCTCAGGCTCACAGCTCCGCTCACCGCTCCGCGGTGTCACACGGTAAAAATAGGTACTTCCTGCACCTTCTGCACAACGATGTGGACTGCTGCTGCAGACTGGCTCACACCTCAGGCTCACAGCTCCGCTCACCGCTCCGCGGTGTCACACGGTAAAAATAGGTACTTCCTGCACCTTCCGCACAATGATGTGGACTGCTGCTGCAGACTGGCTCACACCTCAGGCTCACTGCTCCGCTCACCGCTCCGCGGTGTCACACAGTAAAAATAGGTACTTCCCGCACCTTCCGCACAACGATGTGGACTGCTGCTGCAGACTGGCTCACACCTCAGGCTCACAGCTAGAATTAACTATAGTATAGACTACCAAAAATATGAACAGTGATAGATACAGGTACTAGAATTACTAGTGGATCTGGATGTGAGTTGACTGAAAACACCAGTGGACACAACATCAGGTATAAAATAAGAAAAAGGGGAAGGTTAGTAGGGAAGCTATACCCATACGGCACGAGGGTCGCATTGGTTTCGGGATGGTGCACCAGCAGCAGAGCGTCCTCGTGTGCACTAGTCGATTCCACTTCAGAGGCAAGGAAGACAAGCTGAACCAAATCCAATATGCCAAACCACAGTCACTGGGAGGGGAGTTTCAGGGTTCTTTCAACTGCCAGAAGAGCAAATGAGGTGACTGCGGACTGCCAGAAGAGCAATGGGTGTTAAATAAGCAGGTTTTGCCACAGGGGTAACAAGGCAGTATTTGAGCACAGAGAGAAATGGGTGCACAGGCGGGTGGTAACAAGTTCAAAATGCTACTCCAAGAGTTCGTAAGTAGACAGGACTATTCCTATGTGCAGGAGGGTAGCAACAGTAAACAAAATCGCTTACCAGAGAAGTCCGTGGAACAGAGATAAAGGTCTGATACACTGACGGACGGCAGAAGTGGTCAAAACGCTTTTCAAAGAAGTCTGTGAAAGCAGGCAGGGTTTCAGTGCACAGTCGGGCGGCAGAAATGTCCAAAAACGCTTTCCAAAGAAGTCCGTGAAAGCAGGCAGGGTTTCAGTACACAGGCGGGTGGCAGAAATGTCCAAAAACACTTTCCAAAGAAGTCCGTGAGAGCAAAGGCAGGTCGGTACACAGGAGTTCAAAAAAGGATTTTAGAATGCAGCAAGAAATGAAGACGTAACTTCAAAGTGCCGGCTATAACACTAAACAGAAGCAGAGTCTCAGAAGCACGACACTGCTTTAACAAGAAGGGGGCAGGACCGGAGGAAATCGAGGCTCTGGCTGGGAAACTCAAACTACAGCCGTGACTCCGGTTTTCTGGGAAATGGAGTTCGAAGCGGCTAGTTTCCACGGAGCTTCCATTGAGTAAAGAATGGAGCGTGGGAGTGTCGCAGTCCTCTCCGTAATGCCACGACTTTTCTGTGCTTTATTTTATGCAGCAGTTGGGGCTTTCCAGCCGCCCTACCTGCATTGGAGGCCAAGGTGACCTGATGTGGGCGCCGACGCGGGCGGGACGGCAGACGCTGAAGTGTAACAGCATCCACCCCCAAAGGCGGCGCCGAACCCCTCAAAGCATGGAAGTGGCGCAAAAGCGCCGGGGACACAGGTTTCACAGGGGCTCCCAGGTCCTATCCTCAGGAACATACTCCTTCCAATCAACCAGATAGTAAGGGCGACCTCTGCGAAGCTGGAAGTCCAGAATGTTTGCCACTTCATATTCCAACTCAGGGTGGACAAGGCTTCAAGAGGCAGACATGGAACACAGGATGCTGTTTCCAAGAGTCAGGCAATGAAAGGGGCACAGCCACAGGATTGATGATCTTCGTGATAGAAAAAGGGCCCACAAATTTAGGCAACAAGAGATGTTTGCAAGGTATACGCAAATTACGAGTCGATAGCCAGACTTTCATGCCCACTGTGTAGACCGGTGCCGGTGTCCTATGACGATCAGCGTACTTTTTTGCTCTCTTCTGGGCACAAATGAGGTGACTGCGGACTGTCTCAATTCCCGGACACAGTCCTGGGCGGCCGGGTTGTCAATGGGAAGTGCCGGGTCCAGAGGCAGAAAACGAGGGTGGTAACCGTACAGAGCGAAGAAAGCAGAAACCCCTGAGGACATATGCAACAAATTGTTGTATGTGAACTCAGCGGGCGGGAGTACCGGCAACCACGAAGTCTGGAAGCGCAAGCAGAGACAGCAAAGGAACTGCTCCAGAGTAGCGTTGGCTCTTTCGGACTGCCCATCGGTTTGTTTCAGAATCGGAAACTACCACCCCGATGACTCCTCTCCTGACTCCTTAGAGGAATCCTCCTGGATAGAAGTCTTAGGTCTTCTTCTCCCCTCCTTCTTGATCTCCTCCGGGTCTTCGTCTGTCTTGGAACTCTTCCTTCCCTTCTTGTCCTTCTTACGCTCGTAGAGATAGGGACGGGCTCCGCTTGAGGCCACCCTGACAGTGGTGAGAACAAGCGGTCAGGTGGACCCAGGGGAGCCAGTCCCTTAACGCCAGGGAAAAAGCCAGTGACGGCAGAAAAAACCCTGTTAGATGGCGAGTCCTTGCTGGCAGGGAGAGTGTCGGAAGTGGAGGAGGCCGATGAATAGTAATTCAGCAAATAGTACTTAAATCCAAGTATAACAGGACAAGGTATGCTGATGTCGGAAAGGATTGGAAGAGTGTCCACTGCGTTCAAGGAAAGCTGAAGCGGAGGCTGCACACGAGCAGTCAGGAGGGAAGGTATAAGCTATTACACAGGTAAGAGAGAGAGAGAGTGTGAGCTGGTACAGGAGAGCGAGAAAGAGTGGAAAATGAGAGAACGAACAGAAGCGAAAGCGAGCAAGGAAGGGAGAGAGAGTGAAAGAGTGAGAGAGAGTGAGCGGGAGCGAAAGCGGGTGAACGAGAGTAAGGAATTGAGCGAAAGAGAGAGAGAGAGCAAGCGGGAGAGAAGTAGCGAAGGGACGCGGAGGATAGTAACAGTACGGAACCCAGCACAAAAGGGAAGAGGGAGCAGATACGAGGGAGTGGACAGAAGGCTGCGAGACGGAATGAGCCGAGACACAGGGAAAGCAGAAGCGGGCAAAGTACTAAGGAGTAAAGAATCAAAGGACCAAGCTCGAAGAGCGGCACTGCAGGCGAAGTTAGCGAAAGGCTGACAATGCGAGTTGCAACGCACAGCGTTGTGGGCGTGGCTACCTTTTAAAGAGAAAAGACCAGAAAAGACTAGAACGGTAAAAGGACCGCAAGGTGCCTAAGTAAGCCTCCATCTTTCCCACAGTGTCCAGGGTCGCGTTGTGACAGTATGCCCCCTTCTCATCTGGGATCCCCCGGGCTTACCCGGATGAAGGCGGTGAAAAAGACGTAGCAAGCGAGGGGCATGGATGTGGCTTCTAGGTTCCCAGGTACACTCTGCAGCGGAGTACCCCTTCCAATGTACCAGGTACTGAACAGTACCATGTCTGTAGCAAGAATCCACCAGCCTCTCCACCTCGTATTCCTCCGGTTCTGGATTATCGGGAAATGATGATCGTGGCATTGTCCGACCATGCAGATCTGATAGGTAGGCCTTGAGAAGGAACGTGTGGAACACAGGATGGATGCGCTTCATACTGTGAGGAAGTTTCAAGCGAAAGGCCACCGGATTGATTTGAGGGGAAATGGGGAAAGGCCCAATGAGTCTGGCAGAAAACTTTCCTGGGTGTAACCAGCGTGGCAAGAATTTAGTGGACAACCAAACCTTAGTGCCAACAGTCCATTTGGGGTTTTGAGATCTCTTCCTGTCAGCGTACCTCTTTTGGAGCTCCCTGCTAGTCTCCAAATTCTTCTTAGCCTCCCCTTGTATACGTTTTAGCTCACAAAGTCTTTGGTCAACAGCAGGAACAGCAGTCGAGGGTATACCGACCAAGGGGATATGCATGGGATGAAAGCCATAGGAAAAAAAGAATGGACTGGTTCGTAGGGAAGAGTGCACTGTATTATTGTAGGCGAATTCCGCCGTGGAGAGAAAAGTCTTCCACTTCTCCTGTTCTTCACCACAGAAACAACAAAGGTATTGTTCTAAGGTGGGGTTTAGACGCTCAGTTTGTCCGTTGCTTTGGGGGTGATAACCAGAAGAGAGAGCTCTACTGATTCCCAGAGTCTTGCACAGTGTAGACCAGAATCGAGAAGTGAATTGAGACCCTCTGTCGGAAACAATAATTTGGGGTAGACCGTGAAGTCTAACCACATCTCTCAGAAAAACCTCAGCTAATTCCGGAGCCGATGGTAGGCCAGGTAGAGGAGAAAAGTGTGCCATCTTACTCGGGGAATCTACGGTAACCATGATGGCGGTAGAACCCATAGAGAGAGGAAGATCCACAATAAAATCAGTAGGAATGTGTTCCCAAGGACGTGCTGGCAAAGGTCCTTGTTGAAGGAGACCCAGGGGGCGATGAGTAGAGGATTTACTGGAGGCGCAAATAGGACATGCGGCTACATAAGCCTTTACATCCTTGACTAAAGTGGGCCAGCAGAAATACCTTGATACCAAATTGGCTGTGGCTCCTTGCCCCTTGTGGCCAGCAGAAGGTAGATCGTGACATCAAGACATGGCTTGAATTTGAAGCTCTTTAGACGGAAGGAACAGCGTGTCTTTGTAGAAATACACTGTCCCTCTTTTCTCCAATGAAGACAGACAGTCGTTGGGTATCTGGGTCGAACTAGTTGTTCGTTCAACCTCTTGTAGAAATGAATTGACCGCCCCTAATATTCTTTTCCCCGAAAGAATCTCTTCGGGTTTGTGTCCATCTTCTGGGCATTCTTCTCCTAGGCTCCGGGATAAGGCATCAGCCAACACGTACTCCTTCCCTGGAAGATACGTGATGTCAAAGTCAAATTGGGAGAAAAATAGGCCCACCGGGCATGTCTGGAATTGCGACACTCCATTTGTTGGAGTATCTTAAGGTTCCTATGATCAGTTCTCACCATGATCAGTTCTCACCAAAAATGGATGAGCAGCCCCCTGTAACAGATGTCTCCACTCGACACAAGCCTGGCGGATGGCCAACTATTCCCGTTCCAATACCGAGTAGTTTCTTTCACTCGGGGTAAGTGTCCGGGAGTAGTACGCCACCGGGTGTTCGATACCATCCTTATCAGATTGTAGTAAGGCTGCTCCTATGGCACCTCCAGAGGCGTCCGTTTCAACCACAAAAGGAATGGACTGATTAGGTTGAATGAGGATGGGCGCAGTGGTGAAGGCCTTTTTGAGTACCTGGAAAGCTTGTTCTGCCTTCGAGTCCAATACAAATTCTTGACCCTTCTTTAGTAGATTGGTAATGGGTAGCACAATCTCCGAAAAATTTGGGATAAAGCGTCTGTAAAAATTTGAGAGACCCAAGAACCTCTGTATATCCTTAGGGCTGCTGGGAGTGGGCCATAGAAGTACCGCCTTCACCTTCTCGTGATCCATCTGAACTCCTTCTTTGGAGAGAATAAAGCCTAGGTAGGGAACAGACGAGGACTTGAAGATGCACTTTTCTGGCTTTAACAATAGGTGGTTCTCTTGTAGTCTTCTTAACACCTGCTCAACGTGTCTGTGGTGTTCGGCCGGAGAAGAAGAGAAGATAAGAATGTCGTCAAGATAGACTACCACAAAAGAGTATAGCAGGTCAGAGAATATCTTGTCCACAAACCGCTGGAACACCGCTGGGGCGTTTACCAGTCCGAAGGGCATCACTCGATATTCAAAGTGTCCCAGAGGAGTTCTGAAGGCGGTTTTCCACTCATCCCCTTCCTTGATTCTCAACAAATGATAAGCACCTCGAAGGTCGAGTTTGGTAAAAATGTTAGCCCCTTCAACTGCTTCCAGTACTTCCTTTATAAGAGGCATGGGATATCTGTCTCTTATAGTCATACAGTTCAAACCTCGATAATCAATACACGGTCTCAATTCGGAGGTTCCCTTTTTGGGTACAAAGAACATAGATGCTCCGGCAGAGGAGCGTGACTCTCTGATGAGACCGTTCTGAAGGTTTGCGTCCAGATATTCCTTAAGGGCCCTTCTTTCTGGGAGAGACATGGGGTACATTCGGCCGAAAGGAACGGAAGCACCTGGCTTTAACTCAATGGAGCAGTCTTCAGGCCGATGAGGAGGTAAGGAGCGTGGTAATTTGTCTTCAGAAAGTTCGGCGTATTGTTGGTAGCAGAGTGGCACCATCTGCACCACTGAGGTGGACTTAGGAGTAGGGATTCCCTTACCAGGAACCAGATTGGTCTGAAGAAGGCAGGAAGAAGTACAGAAAGAAGATGAAAAACATATAGTGTTGGCTGACCAGTCTATAGTAGGATTATGCTTACGTAGCCATGGTATACCCAGTATTATTGGTAAGTGTGCGGCTCTTATCACATCGAAAACAATCTGTTCTTGGTGTTGAAAAAGAAGCATAGTAGCAGGTATGGTTTCTTGTACAATGGGCCCGGAAGAGAGTGGAGTTCCATCCACTCCTTCTACGGGTAAGGAACAGCTCTTTTGTAGAAAAGGCACCCCTGATCTTGAGCTCACTGGACATCGATGAAATTACCTGCAGCACCACAGTCCAACATAGCCAAGACCTCAACGGTGGGATTGGGCTCGAAAGTGAGATGAATGGTGAACACCAACAGTCTGTTATCATCTTCTGTAGCCTTCTGACAAGTAAGGTTGCAGGGATTGATCGTCTCTGCCCGGTTCTTATCCCTGCTCAAGACCGAGGAGAAGCGTTTCCCGAACGTCTTGGAGGTACTTCGGGGCAGTTCCGAAGCAAATGCTTAGAAGATCCACAGTACATGCAGAGACCCAGATCTCTACGTCTCTTTCTCTCCTCTGGAATCAGGGGGCCTCTAGTAGTTCCGATCTGCATCGGTTCTTCAGTCTGGCTCCGAGTAGGAAGAGGAACTGGAGTCGTACTGGCAGAAGGAAGGTTTCGGAAACCTCCTCCTTTCTTGTCTTCGCTCTAGAAGTCGGTATTCCAGCTGAAGAGTCAGGGTCACTAGTTCTTGGAAGGAGGTCGGACGGGCCACTCTGGCTAGCTCGTCTTTGAGATCGTCATGGAGCCCCCGGCGAAAGAGGGTTTGTTGAGCAGAGTCGGGCCATCCTGCACCCTTTGCCAGTCTGATGAAAGCGGAAGCAAAAGTTTGAACATCTTGATTCCCTTGACGAATGTCCAAGAGGGCTTCGTAAGAGGAAAACTGAACCTCAGGTCTGTCGAATCTGGCTCTCATCTGTTGGGTAAACAGGGAATAATCGTTGACTGCTGGGTCGGATTGGGATATCAACGGGGTGGCCCAAGCCAAGGCGTTTCCGATGAGATTAGAAACAAGGAAACCAACCTTGGACCTGTCTTGTTCGTAAGCCTTAGGTCTAAAAGTGAAATAGACCATGCAAGCATCCAAGAATTCCTTCAAATGCTTTGGATTGCCATCATATTTTCCAAAAGAGAATGACTGTGGAGGCAAGTCGCCCCGAGTATCATCTCGTACTGCAATCTGTTGTCGTAGACTGACATTTTCAGTTCGGAGGTTCTGTACTTCAGTCTGAAGCCTTGGATAGCAGCTACCATCTCCTGGATCTGTTCCAGGGAGGCCATGTTGACTTGTAGGCGTTGCAAACTGTCAGAATCGGAAACTACCACCCCCGATGACTCCTCACCTGACTCCTTAGAGGAATCCTCCTGGATAGAAGTCTTAGGTCTTCTTCTCCCCTCCTTCTTGATCTCCTCCGGGTCTTCATCCGTCTTGGAACTCTTCCTTCCCTTCTTGTCCTTCTTACGCTCGTAGAGATAGGGACGGGCTCCACTTGAGGCCACCCTGACAGTGGTGAGAACAAGCTGTCAGGTGGACCCAGGGGAGCCAGTCCCTTAACGCCAGGGAAAAAGCCAGTGACGGCAGAAAAAACCCTGTTAGATGGCGAGTCCTTGCTGGCAGGGAGAGTGTCGGAAGTGGAGGAGGCCGATGAATAGTAATTCAGCAAACAGTACTTAAATCCAAGTATAACAGGACAAGGTATGCTGATGTCGGAAAGGATTGGAAGAGTGTCCACTGCGTTCAAGGAAAGCTGAAGCGGAGGCTGCACACGAGCAGTCAGGAGGGAAGGTATAAGCTATTACGCAGGTAAGAGAGAGAGAGAGTGTGAGCTGTTACAGGAGAGCGAGAGAGAGTGGAAAATGAGAGAACGAACAGAAGCGAAAGCGAGCAAGGAAGGGAGAGAGAGTGAAAGAGTGAGAGAGAGCGAGCGGGAGCGAAAGCGGGTGAACAAGAGTAAGGAATCGAGCGAAAGAGAGAGAGCGAGCAAGCGGGAGAGAAATAGCGAAGGGACGCGGAGGATAGTAACAGTACGGAACCCAGCACAAAAGGGAAGAGGGAGCAGATACGAGGGAGCGGACAGAAGGCCGCGAGACGGAATGAGCCGAGACACAGGGAAAGCAGAAGCGTGCAAAGTACTAAGGAGTAAAGAATCAAAGGACCAAGCTTGAGGAGCGGCACTGCAGGCGAAGTTAGCGAAAGGCTGACAATGCGAGTTGCAACGCACAGCGATGTGGGCGTGGCTACCTTTTAAAGAGAAAAGACCAGAAAAGACTAGAACGGTAAAAGGACCGCAAGGTGCCTATGTAAGCCTCCATCTTTCCCACAGTGTCCAGGGTCGCGTTGTGACAGTTTGAGGATGGTAAGCAGAACTAAAACGATCATCAATGCGAAGGGACGCCGTCAAAGCCTTCCAGAAACGAGAGGTAAATTGAGGGCCACGGTCCGAAACCAAAATAAAGGGTAGACCAAAAAACTGGATCACATTTGTGAGAAAGAGTGACGCCAGACGGGAGCCGAAGGCAAGCCGGAACATGGAATGAACAGTGCCATTTTGGTAAAATAGTCTATGACCACCCAGATAGTATTATACCCGTTTACTGGGGGCAAATCCACAATAAAGTCCATAGATACCATGTACCAAGGCTTGTGAGGCACAGGAAGAGGCTGTAGTAAACCCACAGGTTTGGACCGAGTGGTTTTGCACTGGACACACACAGAGCAGGATGCCACATAGTCAATTACATCACTTGACATGGTAGGCCACCAAGCCCAGCGGCGTAATGCTTCCAGCGTCTTTTGTTGACCTGGATGTACCGCCATCAATGAGTCATGAGACCAAGCAAGGACACGCAGACGTGCCGTCCCAGGTGGCACAAATAAATGAACTTGGATAAACGGCAGACCTTGTACAATGTCGAGGTTTAGTGACGCACACTCTTTCATGTGCAAAGACACCCAGGCCGAAATCAGCACACGAAGTGAAGGTTGAGGAGTACAAGCACAGACTACGCTGTTAGGTAGTAAGAGAGGGCAGTCATTAGTAATATCGCAAGGACTGGTGGAATGGCGTGACAGAGCGTCCGCACAAGTATTGAAACGGGCTGGCCGGTATGTAATAGTAAAATGAAATTGGGAAAAGAAAAGATGCCAACGGGCCTGCCGAGCCGTAAGGCATTTCATGGATTTGAAAGCGAGGAGGCTCCGATGATCTGAGTAAACTGTGACCTGATGCCGAGCACCCAGGAGGTGGTGTCGCCACTCTGAAAAAGCCTCCTTAATGGCCAGTAATTCTCGTTCCGTGATAGGATAATTGCGCTCATACAGAGTTAATTTTCTCGAAAAGTATGCAACAGGGTGTATTTCACCAGAGTTGGGACATCTTTGAGATAAAACTGCTCCAACAGCAGTGCCTGATGCATCGGCTTCTACCAGGAAAGGAAGTAGTGGGTTCGGATGTTGTAATACCGGGGCGGTTGAAAATGCAGCTTTTAGTGCCTCAAAAGCTGACCGAGCCTGTGGGTTCCATACATAGGGTATTTTTGAACTTGTTAATGCTGTTAGAGGGGCAGAGATTGCTGGGAAAGAATGGATGAAGCGTCTGCGGAAGTTTGAGAAACCTAAAAAAGACTGTAGGGCCTTGGTTGAGGCAGGAACAGGCCATTCCAATATGGCCTTGACTTTAGAACGACTCATCCGGATACCTTGACTGGTAAGGTCATACCCCAAGAATTCCACCTGATTAGAATTGAAAACGCACTTCTCTGCTTTGACGTAAAGATGATTTTCTCTTAACCTTTGCAGAACAATACGTACATGTGCTGTATGTTCCTCTTTAGTGGAAGAATATATCAATATATCGTCTAGATAAACTATAACGAACTGGTCCAGACAGTCATGAAATATGTCATTCATGAATGCCTGAAAAGTGGCAGGGGCATTGCAGAGCCCGAACGGTATCACAAGGTATTCGTATAGTCCGTACCAGGTTTTGAAGGCGGTTTTCCATTCGTCCCCTTTTCTAATGCGATCAAGATTATAAGCACCTCGGAGGTCAAGCTTGGTAAAAATTACAGAAGAACCCAATTGGTCCAAAAGTACTGATATCAGTGGAAGAGGGTATTGGTTTTTTACTGTTACAGCATTTAAAGGCCGGCAATCGAACCTTGCGCGGGTGGACGCAGCCAGAGACCTTGATGGTCTAATGAATCCTGTGGCCGGGGCTTCATCTATATATTCCTTTAACACTGTGTCTTTTGGTAATGTCAAAGAATAGACCCTGCCAGATGGTATCTTAGCCCCTGGTATGAGGTCTATGGGGCAATCGTAGGGCCTATGAGGCGGTAACAGGTCGGCTCCCCCCTTATCAAAAACATCAAGAAAGGAGTGATATTCCGTAGGAATTTCGGTTTTACTGCCATGAGAGATGGCGCCAATTACTGACATTGAGGCCACCAAAGCCTGGGATGAAGATTCCAAGCACACATTGGTGTCCTGGAAACACTTCTCATTACACTCAGAAGAAGGGAACTGTACAGTCTTTGCTGCCCAGTCAATGGCAGGATTGTGGTTTTGCAACCAAGGGATACCCAAAATGACTTGGAACTGAGGGGCCTTGATCAGATCAAACGAGATAGACTCTGAGTGCCCGTCCTTCGCTTGCATGCGAACCAGGGATGTGCTTTGTGTGACCAGGCCAGAAATCAGAGTGGTGCCGTCAACTGCATGGACTGCCTCAGGCTGCGCCTTTGTCAGCACCGATATGTTATTGCTGGTGGCGTAATCATAGTGCATATAGATTCCAGTGGCACCTGAGTCAATTACAGCAAAGGAAGAGAAGGAAGTATCAGGAGCGGTGGTGAAAATTACCGGCAAGCTAACGGGAGCTGAAGCAGCACCTTGTGAGTCCAAAGAAAACACCCCCGGCGTAGGGCCTCGATCTAGCGCCGGGTTTTGGCGTTTTCCGCCTTCTTGACAGGTTTCTTAGGGCAATCCTTCAGCTGGTGTTCGGCTGACCCACAGTACATACAGAGGTTGGGTGATCTACGGTACTCACGTTGTGCTGGGGTCAAGGGACCACGAACTGCCCCAACCTGCATAGGTTCTGGGGTAGAAGCGGAGGGGTTGACAGAGTCTAATGCGGCAGGTACGGAAATCGGCGCTTTGCGTTCCCCTTTTCTCTCTACCCTCCTAGCATCTATTTGCAAGACCAGGTCCAGTAATTCACCAAATGTGGTAGGAACCACAGGGACCGTTGCTAGAACGTCTTTTAGTTCATCTGAGAGTCCTTTATAGAACACGGCTGATTTTTTCTCTTCGGGCCAATCCGTCTCGGCAGCTAACTGATTGAATCTCGTCAAATACGTGAACAGAGAAGAGGTGCCCTGACGTAGGTTCAAAAATTCCAAATCCGTAGCCTGAGATTTATAACGGGTGTCAAAGACCCTGTTCATGGCTGTAATGAGTGCATCGCAATCATAGAGAACGTAACTATAAGACTCAAGTAGAGGATCGGCCCAGGCTGCGGCTGTTCCTCCAAGATGCGAGAGAACAAAGGCTGCTTTTGTGGTAGAATTTGGGAAAGCCATTGGGCGGCATAGGAAGTGCAGTTTGCACTGATTAATAAACGTTCGGTATTGCTTAGGGTCTCCCCTAAAGCGCTCGGGGGGGGGCCAATGGGCCATAAGGACCGGGGCAGCAGTAAAGCCTGATGCGGAAGGTGACGTAGTACCAGAGCCTGACGCAGTGGCTGCAGATACGTCAATTCCTATAGTTTGGGGAGTCGGAAAACTCTGTAAGGCATCAATCCTATGATGGATGGCCTCATGTGCCGTGGTCATGTCGGCTCGAAGTTCGGACACCAAACGAACCAAAGAGTTCAACGGGTCCGCTTCTTCCATGGCTTCTGTTTTTGTTACTCACCGGAAGAGGGAGTTTCAGGACAGGAGACCGGGAGTACAGATTTGGAGAGAGTTGCTTGAAGAGCTCGGGTTAGAGCCTCCACCCGAGCCTCCTCTCTGTGAGGGAAATAATAATATGACCACTTGCTGGATGTTATACCAGGCAAGAGGACCGATCGCCCAAAAGAGCGGGGGAACACCCCGCCACGGACCAAGCTGCAAGGAAAAGGACAAGAAATTAGTTTACTAGTGAAAACAAAACAACCCCTTTTCTAGCCCTTCTCTCTCTTAGAATTCCTGAACAGACTCCCTTTAGTCAGAGGAACAGAGTGGAAAGACCTAAGAACCAAAGGAGAATTAACTATAGTCTAGACTACCAAAAATATGAACAGTGATAGATACAGGTACTAGAATACCAGTGGATCTGGATGTGAGTTGACTGATAACAGCAGTGGACACAACGTCAGGTATAAAATAAGAAAACGGGGAAGGTTAGTAGGGAAGCTATACCCGTACGGCCCCGAGGGTCGCACTGGTTTCGGGATGGTGCACCAGCAGCAGAGCGTCCTCATGTGCACTAGTCGATTCCACTTCAGAGGCAAGGAAGACAAGCTGAACCAAATCCAATATGCCAAACCACAGTCACTGGGAGGGGAGTTTCAGGTTTCTTTCAACTGCCAGAAGAGCAATGGGTGTTAAATAAGCAGGTTTTGCCACAGGGGTAACAAGGCAGTATTTGAGCACAGAGAGAAATGGGTGCACAGGAGGGTGGTAACAAGTTCAAAATGCTACTCCAAGAGTTCGTAAGTAGACAGGACTATTCCTATGCGCAGGCGGGTAGCAACAGTAAACAAAATCGCTTACCAGAGAAGTCCGTGGAACAGAGATAAAGGTCTGATACACTGACGGACGGCAGAAGTGGTCAAAACGCTTTCCAAAGAAGTCCGTGAAAGCAGGCAGGGTTTCAGTGCACAGTCGGGCAGCAGAAATGTCCAAAAACGCTTTCCAAAGAAGTCCGTGAAAGCAGGCAGGGTTTCAGTGCACAGGCGGGTGGCAGAAATGTCCAAAAACGCTTTCCAAAGAAGTCTGTGAGAGCAGGCATGGTTTCAGTGCACAGGCGGGTGGCAGAAATGTCCAAAAACGCTTTCCAAAGAAGTCCGTGAGAGCAAAGGCAGGTCGGTACACAGGAGTTCAAAAAAGGATTGTAGAATGCAGCAAGAAATGAAGACGTAACTTCAAAGTGCCGGCTATAACACTAAACAGAAGCAGAGTCTCAGAAGCACGACACTGCTTTAACAAGACGGGGGCAGGACCGGAGGAAATCGAGGCTCTGGCTGGGAAACTCAAACTACAGCCGTGACTCCGGTTTTCTGGGAAATGGAGTTCGAAGCGGCTAGTTTCCACGGGAGCTTCCATTGAGTAAAGAATGGAGCGTGGGAGTGTCGCAGTCCTCTCCGTAATGCCACTTTTCTGTGCTTTATTTTATGCGGCAATTGGGGCTTTCCAGCCGCCCTACCTGCATTGGAGGCCAAGGTGACCTTATGTGGGCGCTGACGCGGGCGGTACGGCAGACGCCGAAGTGTAACAGTAATTCAATCAATCTACTGCCGAATTACCGCCTAACTCATAATGAGGCTCAATCTCTGCAGATCAATATTGGGAAAAGAGGGCCATCACATGTGAGGCGGCATATCCCTGGCCAGTAAATTCTCTCTCTCTGGCCCATGTGGGGCATCATTCCATTTCCAAATCTAGGGAAATACAGACTACCACAATATTTTCTCTTAGGCCTGGTGGAATGACCACCTACTCCCCTTTAATCACAACTCTTGTACATTTAGTTCATCAAGTATCTAGAAAAGTTGTGATGCTTTCAGGAGTGCTCATCCGTCAAAGTTGTGGCCCTCACAAGTCAGAACACATTATTTATGCTGGCCTCTCAGAAGTGTCTTGCGGAGCCTAAGAAGCACGAGTAACTCAGTCATCTTTAAAAGGCTTGTTGTGGTCGAGTTTTCATATCTGGCACAAGATTAAGTTCAATCGTTTTTACTATATGTGTTAAACATGATATAATTGATCAGCAGTAAACAAAAATATTATATTCACGTATCAAAATGAAATGAAATCAAAATAGGTCAATGCAGTTTCCATCCCCCAGTTCTTTTGAAGGAAACCAATGCTTTTTGTGTCTTCATTCATTTGAAGAAATCGTCATAGCTCTGCCGCCTGGCTGGATGCCGGTTTACCCAAGTACTCCACAGTTTCTCACATTTTTGGCCAAGCTTCACTGCCTCCCAGTCGAGAGTAAGATCAAGTTCAAGGCTCTTGGCGTGGTTCATCGTGCACTACATGGTCAAGGAGCCCTCCATCCTTGTGAGAAGATTGTTTCTTATGTACCGGTTAGGAACCTTTGCTCAATTACTCATCATAATCTTCTTGTCCCATGTGTCTAGAAGGTAACTGTTGGGGATCGGACCTTTTCAGCTGCAGCCCCTCTCACTGGAACTCTCTTCCCCTACCTCTTAGGTCAATAGATGACTACCTCAGACTTCGTAAGGCTCTAAAACATATAATAGTTTAACTGTGTGCTTTGACCACATTCCTGTATAGATGATTGCTTCTTCTGGGTTTATCTCGTTTCAGTGCCAAGATACCTTTCGGTGATTGTTGCGCTATATCAAGTACTTATAAACATAACATTTAAATATAAAACAGTGTGCAGTATTAAGATTATCATGCATATAGAAATTGACTACTGTTTGCACAATGCATGAAATTGTAGTCAGTAACACCCACACAAAGGCCAGTAGCAATGTTACTGTAGCATACACTCCCCCACACAGAGAAAACAAGCCCATCTCACACGGACTGAAAAACGCACGCGTCTTATGCGGTAGACTGTGGTCGATTTGGGCAGCCTAGCACCCAATTGGCTGAACCTGAGAACACTTCGCATTATGCTTCCTGGTCTCCTTGCTTGGAACAATTGCATCTGCACCTAATTTAACCCTGCCCCTCTCTCGGTCAGACCTTGGTTTGAGCCCAGCAGTTCCTGCCTTACCATTGTAGTCCTAGAAGTTCTTGGGGCAGAGGAGCAGAGGTGCCATCAACAGTGATCAAACAAGCAGAAATGGCATCCTGCCTCGGTCACTGCAGGACATGCGTCCACTTGTACTCTCTCCTTTATGCACAGTGTGCTCGTGTAGATCGTGCACCCCAGCTGTGGCCACAAGTCCACCCACTGCCGTAACGATGACCCCCCACAACCCCTGCGGTGCGGGGACCCCCATGCTGCCCATTCCCACTGGGGGGCCCAGTGGCGGGGGCCCCCTCAGCAGGGCTTGCAGGGGGCCCCGATATTTTTTGTTACGCCACTGAGGCCACCTGCAAGACCTCCTTAATGAATGGAGATTTCACTGTGTGACTGGTATTGGCTAGCGCTTTTGAACGTTCTATGTAAGACCCCTGCCAGGCCATTATGCTTTACTATCATTACTGCATGACATCACGCCTGATGTCATGCAGTAATAGCTTCTGCACATTAAGAACCGCTGTGAGCGGGCTCTGTGGAAAGCTTCTGCATGACAAGTAGCTAGCCCAGGGGTGTTGCAAGGTCAGGAAAAGACCCGGGGCTACGCTGATGTCGGAACTGTTGGGACTGGGGGCTAGCTACCCTTTTGGTTGTAGCTCCTGAGATTCTATCCGGGGCTACAACCAAAAGACCAGGGGCTATAGCCCCCCCCAGCAACGCCTCTGAGCTAGCCTGATCTAGCTCTTTCTGGACAAGTGGTTACAAAGGATGCACAAGCACATTGTACTTGTGGAGGAAGCAGAGGACATTAGCAAGTTGTCAGTCCTTCACATACACACAATGCTTTAATTGTAGAGATGCAATTCTCTCTCAGTGCAAATTTTCTGGCCCAGTTTATGTATCACGCAAAACAAAAGAGGTGATGGCTGGAAGGTTTGGAATTAATCCTAAAGTCTGGCATTGTTCAGGGCAACCCTCCAGACCATCGTTCTTCGCCTACCAAGCCATTACAAAAGGGGAAAGACCATATGCAGATCAGGCTTGGTCCCACCCCAAAAGGGGCAGTCCAGCCCGAACTGCTTGGTCACATCCCTTCTGCTAGAGATCACAATCATCGCCAAACATGCTTCGGCCTTGTTTGGCCTCATCATTGAGGAGTATCTTGGGTCTCTAGGCTCAGCAGGCACGGGATCCACGTCTGGGCATACCAGTCCCACTCGAGGTGACTTACGCAAAAAAAAGAGGTGATGGCTGGAAGGTTTGGAATTAATCTTAACCTCTGTCATTGCTGTTGGCAATGCCAGAGGTTAGGATTAATTCCAAACCTTCCAGCCATTGCCTATTTTGTTTTGTTAGTTTATGTATCACAATTAAATGGTAAAGTTTCATTGTAAGTGGTTTGCTCACCTGCCTCTTTCATCTCCCTGCACATTTTTATTTAAGCAATAACAACCCGTTCCACTGGCTATTTCCAATCTGTAAAGCCGCGGGGGCTAAGAGCATTGTATTTTGATTCAATGAACAGGACGCGCATTGAATCAAAATACTTTCTTAAGATGGCCACCATAGATCAGGAAGGCAGGGCTTCATAAGAAGCCTCTCTTCATTTTCCATAGAAGCCACAGAGAGGCAGCACCGCAGCAGTGGCGGGCGCAGCCGTCACTAAAGAAATTAGGCAAGTGGGGCTGGGTATGGGAGGGGAGAGGATATTTTAAAGAAGAGGGTGGGTGGAGGAAGATGGAGGTTCGTGGAGGGGGACGCTACCATCAGGTTCCATGGAATGCCGGCTTGGATTGGTAGATTCAGCCCGCGATCCAAGGCACCGGATTGGTTGCTACCTCTGCCCCGGGTGCTAATAAATATTGTGCTATGTCTATATTTATCAGGTTAAAGCATTCTTCTGGAAATCAATTTGGCCTGGGGTCTTTGCAGATTTAATTTGGCCAATATCCTTGCATATATCTTCCTCCCTAATCTCCCATCTGAGTGTCATATGGCTTATTGGTTGCACAACAGAATTCAAAGGTCCTTTAAAAAGTCTTTTGCTCTTTGGTTGTCGAGCTCCATTTGTGAGTGAGTGAACAGGCATTGCTAACTAGATTGCCTCTTGCTTCTGGCCATCAATGCAGTAAATGAGGAAGCAGAGGATAATTCGACTAATTAACCTGCCACTTTGGGGAAAAACCAAGAGCCCTAAATGTGCTGATCAGAGTGCTTTAGATGGCAGATAGCAGGGCATTAGACTCTAAAGATGAGTGGGGCAAGTCCTCCGGCACTGTTATGAGCCAGCCATAATATCTTGAACAGAATTCTGACTTTTGGAGCTTGGCAATGCTAGAAGCGGGAAATCCTGCACACAATGTGTTCCAGTAATCGATTTGGGAATTCATGTATGATCATACGAGAATAGCACGATCTTCGACAAATGGTTGGGTAAGATGTGTCTCAAGGCATTCATTTGCACGTAGCAGTTCTTCTTAACCATAGACATCTGTGGGTGTCAAGGGCACTTTAGAGTCCATCTGCACAGCCATGTTGCCTTCATGTGTAGTAGTAATGAGATGTTATCAATCAAAGGAGGAAGGAGAGGTGATTGTGTGAACAGATTAACCTTGACAGGCGGCGCGAAAAGAAGAATCACAGTCTTCCCTTCATTAAGTTGCACTTGGGTTTTCATCAGCCAAATGTGAATGGCCTTCAGGCATTGACCCAACTGCAACAACTGGTCAGAGGCATCCTTTTATCTGATGATGAGCTGAGTGACATCAGCGTAAGACTGATCCTCAATATAAAACTGCTGAATACGAATGAAAAAGGACCTAAAGTAAAGATTGAAAGGTAAGGTAAACAGAGTGAGCCGAGTGACACCCACAGATGACTTCAGCTGATGATGAGTGAAGGGGGCCCAGCATTACCCATTGAGATCTATTGGCCAAAAAAGATGCATGGGGAAGTACGGCAAGCGGGTCCACTCCTTTAAAGGAAGATTCCATGCGGGTCTGCTGTTGTATGAAGTACAAGAACTGACATACAATAATGTCACCACTAATGAGCACTTAGAATACAACCCTTTGTACAAGAGCTAAAAGACTAGAGGTTGGTTATGCTTAAAGTTTAAATGGCAAAAGAATGCCCTATTGGTTTGAAACAGGTTTAACCTTGATGGGGGATAATACAATCTATTTAAAATTTTGAAATTAATGAGTCTATATTTAGAGTTTAGCGACACCCCTTCAATAAAGAACAGAGTCCGTTCCAATGTGTGTGGCAGGGGGCAGCATCGAAAGCCCCCATAGGGGGAGAAGCCTGCCGTATACAGGTGAGCGTTCAGCTTCTTCCATGCCCTCCAGGTTGACCCCACGGGGACGAGTGGGTGCACTGCCTGGTAATTACCTCCTACCGATAATGGTGCTAATGAGGGCAGGCAAGTTCGCACCCTCTCCAGGTGGGCATGCAGGAGGATAGTGTTGCTTGGTGTCCAATAGGTAGCATAGTGCACTTGTGCAACTATGTAATACACTTCAAAGTCTGGTGCATGCTAGTAGCACATGGGCTAATTCAAAGTCACCCATGTGCTACTAACATCACTTTTGTTATAGCGTATTATGTGAATGAACACAAAGATCTAAATTGTTGATCAACTGCTTCTTTTTATGTTTGATGATATTTGCAAATGTGACCAAATGGTCTGTTTTATTACAGAATATAATAAATATATGAGATATTTTTGTTTAGAACTGAGCCTTCCATCTCTTTATATACTTGCTAAAAGATTGATGGTTTGTGAACACATGGACATGGTTTGAGAGCCAGTTTTTGTTACCTCCGGTGAGGATATCGAAAGGTAGCATTGAATACACCTTCGTCATAGGGTCTAGTCAGGTGCGACCACTTCAAACGGGCCATGCCCTCGTCCAGATGAAAGAGGTACATTCCACAATGATATCATGAAACAGCGCAGCCAGGCCAAAGCGGAATGTTAAGGAACATATAAAGTAATTTGGGTACTACCACCATTTTGATAAGCGACAACCTCCCTACCAACGACATCAGTATATTTGTCCATCTGTGGAGTTTAGCTCTTAGTTCCTCCACGTACACCTCATAGTTCAATTATCTACTGAGATCAGGTGTCTGCGCTATCTCTATACCCAAATATCGTATAGATTGTTCAGCCCATTTTAACCCCATAGTATGAGCAGGTTATATCGTACTAGTAGTCAGGGGAAATATTTCGGATTTATTGCTGTTTAGATGTAAACCTGAGTGTGCCCTGAACCCCATCACTGTATTAAGTACTCCAGCCAGGTTTCTGTCGGGATCTCTAATGTACAATAAAATGTAATCTGCGTATAGCGATATGACTTCCGCCTTCCCACCTATCCTTATACCCGCCCGGCTATGTTTCGCTCGTATCTTGTCCACCAATGGTTCAATAACTAGCGCAAATAATTAAGGGGACTGTGGACACCTTTGTCTGGTTCCCCCACCCTATTGCAAAGTTGGGGAATCGCAATCGGTAGTGCGCATAAAGTAGTTTCACCCAGGAGATGAATCTAGGTCCAAACCTATAGTTGGACAGCACCTGGAATAGGAATGGCCACAACGCAGTATCAAATGCTTTTTGCATGTCCAATGAGACTGCATACAGCCTGCATAACAGGTGGCGTCTCAGCCATAATGTTGAAGAGGTCCAGCGTTGTTGACCGACCAGGTATTAATTCTGCCTGGTCAGGATGAACCATATGGGGCATGAATGGGGAGAGTAGTGATGCCAGAACCTTAGCAAACATCTTTGCATCCACGTTTATGAGGGACAGCGGTCTATAGGAGACACAGTTCTCAGGTGCTTTATCAGGCTTGAGTAGGAGAATTATGATGGCTTCACGCACTGTATCAGGCAGTGCTCCTTCCAACAGCGCCTCCTAGCAAAGATGCAACAAATGCGGGGAAAGCACTTTGGAGTATTCTTTATAAAACTCTGCTCCCACCCCATCCGAGCTGGGACCCTTTCCCGAGGCAAATCAACTATGGCTGCCTGAATTTCTTCAAGTATTAGAGGTTCCTCAAGCGCATCACACGTCTCACTAGAGAGTAGAGTGATGGGTATCCCGTTCAAATATTGCTCGGTGTCGCCCCCAGTGGCACTCCCCTTAGTCTGGTATAGGGCCTACTAGAAGTCAGAAAAAAACATACTGATGTCTGTGTCAGTGTGAGCTATTGAACCATTTGGTGCTCGGACATGGGGTATATGCGCATTCCCTGGTGCCGACTTAACTAAGCGAACAAGAATCCGGCCTGGTCTGTCAGATTCCCCATACCTCCTGGCCATCAATGGTCTCCATGAACCTCAACTCCCTCTGTGCCATGTCCCTGTATGACTCTAGTGCTTATTTAATCTCAAGGTGTAGGCCCGGTGTTGGGGACAGCCCTCACCTCTACTGAAAAGCCCCTAACTCATCTTCTTTCATAGCCAAATCTCTCCTTAGACATTTAAGGACCCCAAATTAAGCCGATAAGGCTACTCCCTGAACATACACTTTAAACGCCTGCGACAGAGTCACTAGCGACGAGACAGATCCCACATCGTTGTCGAAAGAGGATGCCACCTAGTCTTGCAAGTACAAGGAAAACGCAGTATCCAGAAGCGCAGCTGGTTGAAACCACCTGGGTGGGCGATACGAAAAAAGATCTAGTGTTAAAAGTACCAGGGTGTGATCTGAGAGGGTGCGAGGTAGCATTAAACACTGGGCAACCAAATTAAGCAAGGAGGCAGGGACCAGCCACATATCTATGCAAGAGTACATATCATGCACAGAGGAGTAAAACGAGTACTCCCTGTCCTCAACATGCAGTGTCCGCCAAACATCTAATAAGCCCTGTGCCTGAATACCACGCAGTATTACCTGAGCTGGCCTGGTTAGTGATCGAGATGAGGTTCCAGAACGATTCAGCGTAGCATCTAATATAGTGTTCCGGTCACCCCCCATCACCACCTCCACCAAAGGGTATGAGGCGCAAAGCCCAAACACCTTGCTATAAAAAGCCTAGTCATCAACGTTGGGGCCATACACATTAAGCAAGAGGATTTCCTTCCTGTGCAGGATCCCATGTACCAGGACGCTTCTGCCCTCGTTGTCCACCCTGGTGTCTGTGTGTAAAGCGCAGCGAGCGATGCATCAAAATAAGCGCACCTCTAACATTAGTAGAGTAGGTAGTGTAGTAGAGCTGGTGTGCCTAGCTGGTGCAGGGTATGCGTTTCCTGAAAAAACAGGATGTGGACACCCTTCCTATTAGCATAAGCTATGATTTTACGGGCCTTAATTGGGTTGCCCAAACCCCCTACCATTCCAACTAAGGAATGAGAGCTTCTGAGTCATCCCCATTGCTTAATCCAAAAGTGCATAAATGAATCCCCCCAGTGTGGGTAAATAAACACATACAGATCATGCTCCACCGCAGGTTTCGCCATGTGTAGTTTTAAAGAACCCGACAGTGTATCCCCCCGGCCCCTTTCCCCCCTCACTCTCACTGTGCCCCTCACTGTGGCAGTGCCTGTCCCCACCCCAGCTGTAAGCAACCCCAAACAGAACATTTGCACTTGCAAGAGGGAGTGCTGTTACCGTTCGGAGTGGGCGACCTGTGCGCAGTGCATAATAGCCCAATGCAAGAAGCCCAGCCTATCATTAAAAGCTTTGCCATGGACCCGTATCACACAGTTTCAGTGTATCAGGCGGTGCACATAGAACTCAAGGGGGAGTAGAGCGCCAAGGAGCCACCTCGTGGTGAAATGATAAACAACATCTTGAAAGGCTGTGTAAGACCATTATCGAAGATACATTGGGACCAACCCAACATCGAGATCTGTAATTGATGTGACCAATTTGGACAAAAAAAAAATTGACAAGTAGAAATGTCCCTCTATGGTACTGTAGCTACCAAATCTTTAACATTCCACCATGATACTCCGACCCCCAACCACTTTTCTTCTTTTACCTTCTTCGAAATTCTTTTAATTTGTAGTCCAGTGCAATTCTATTTGCTTCTGAGGAAACCTGGAAACGCTACCCTTTGCATCTGTCCTTCCCATGTGTCTGCTGTTATATTCCTTCTGCAATTGTAATACCCTTCCGCAAAGTGCAGACCCCCTTCACCCCCTTGGTCACAGCCTCTTCTGAATTTTCTTGCTATGTCCATGATGTATTATTTGGCCTCTTTTGATACTGACTCAAAAATCTGAAAGCCGCATATTGAAGCTAGCTTCCTTCCAGGCCTCACAGTTGGCGTCAAGCTCCCCGGCATTTCCTTTTGGTATTCCACAGGGCAAGGCCTCTGCACTTTGCCTTCTCAGTGTGCCTAGCTGTGTTCCTGAGGAGGAGGCACCTTGCTCCAGTCTGCTGTCTCAGCAACCATGGTGCTCCTAGAAACTGGTGTCTGGGGCACATAGTTTCATCTAGCAGCACTCTGATAGGGACGACATTTCCCATGGTCCCTGTCCTAGTCACTGTCATGCACAGTGGGTATCATGTTTGAGAATGTGAGTGAGCACGCGAAAACTAATCCGCCCATTTTTGTCATTGTGAGTGTTATTTTTCCTCAATGTTCTTTTGACAATGGCTTCCGTTTGGCGTGGATTTCAATTTCCGTTTGGCAAGTTCGTTGGTCTTTCCCCTATGAATGATCACCCAGTTTGTGACCTGTTTACTTATCTCTTTCTTGTTCTTGGATTGTCTTTTCCTCTGTGTAGTGTCTGGCCGGCACCTGGATTTTCCTTTGAGATGTGGTTTTGGGGTTGGACCTGGAATTGGCCTTCTTCTGGTGGCCTTCTCTGGCAGAAGGTATCAGTTAGGATAGTGGTTCTACCATAGTCGTCGGACAGTCCTTCATCCGCATCCTGTTGACAGCGCTTCTTTATTTCGACAGATTTGATATTCTTGGGGCCAAGTGTCCGTAGAGCTTTGAATGAAGCAGTTATCATTTCACTAGATCTGTTTTCCCACTTCCCCCTGTTTGACTCTATTTCTGTTTCTGCAGTTCGGGGCAGGAGCCCGACCGCAGACATCCACCTCACATTTTCTCAAACCCCAGGCCAATTTTGATTGGTGACCTTGGAGGCAGTGTTGAGGGCTGTCCCTGGCTGCTATATTCAGGTCCATGGCGCACTCTTAAATCAGCCGCCAATTTCCTGAGGTCTTCGCATTCTCGTGCAGAATGTGTGTCAATGCGGCACAATATTAACATTCCTGAAAGGGGACCCTCCCCTTCTCCAATGTCTTCTGCTTGCGCATTGTTGATGAGGCCAGCCGCCGCCTGAATAGTTGATGTTCACAGGTGAACCTGCTTCTTCTCGCGGAATCTGTCCTAAAATGGCACTGGTTATCTGGGCTTTCATTTCCAACATCCTTTGTTTTTTTGCAAAGGAACCCTCGATGACTCCTCAAACCTTCTTTTCTGCCGACAGGTACACACTATTGTGGTGGGTTACTGCTGGAAGGTTATTCACATTTTCATTTCCATCGTATTGGTAGAAAGGGCGTGTGGGCTGCAGCTACTGACTACAGCTAAATTCAGCTCTTTTGAATATGTTTCAACATCTCTCCTCTGTTCCGCTTCAGTGCAATAGGTTTTTCACCTAGTTATAAGCCTCTTGCTAAAGGTTTAGATTTTTTAGAAGACTTTGCAACATTTCTTGCAAATGTGTCAGACGGTTTTTTCTGAAAGGTATTGTGCCTACAATTGAACTCAGTATGTTTTTTTCCAGCAGAAAATAAGATATATATTTTTGAATTAATGTTTGCCCCACCTTCAACGTGTTTGTGCCTGCCAGCCTGCATGGAGAGCTTGTAGGTGGTTGGTGTGTTCGAGGACAGCTGTGTGTGTGCAGGTATTTCAAGCGTGACAGCTGTGATGGGAGATGTATCACCCATTGGTTGCCTTTGATGTAGTCTCTTACCTGCTCCTGCACTTATGCCTGTTGTGTCCTGTCTTTGTGGCAATGCATTATTTGTCTCTTTGCAGATCTCCTGCTGCCCATTCCTATGCTCTGAGTGTGGGTGAGTGAAAGCTCAAGGAACGTTAAGGGAATCTTAACATGTTTGTGTTCTCCCCCACCCCCACCTCCACATATACCTTTGGTCCTGAGGAAGGCGGACATTCCAGCATCCCGCCGAAACGTAGCTCACTCTTGCGTCACCATCCAGTTACGCATGAGTATTGCGCCGTTCAGGAACAACGCCGGCGCTACACGTAGACCCCGGGTAGATTCAAAAGACATTGAGTCCTACTCAATAGTAGAATGATAAAGAAATCAGGACAATTTCTCAAAAGTATATGAGTGATTGTAATATATGCTATGAGAGATTGACCGATTAGTGACCAGAATTTGGTCACAATGCATTGCTTTACTCATGCAACTTCGGTTCTGCAATGTGTTTGTTGATGTGCCTAAAATAATGCCTGGTTCTATATAATAGCTGTATTTGTTTTAGACCTTCCTAATTTCTTTATCTTTGTTTCCCTCTATTTCTGATTCTGACTTTAGGCGTCTTGGCTTATTGTTGCCTATTTAGCAATTGTTTGTATCCAGAAACTGCTATTCTAGAATCTTTTCTGATTCTGTTAGCTAAAAAAATAAAATATGTGAAATGTTTCTTTATATATACGCTGTGTGTCCAGCATAGAGTGTTTCTGCTCCTACGTACTTGAGAGCTTCCATGAGGACATAGTATTACGTGTTATTTAATAGCACATGGTGATGCCCTCCCCACCCCCGCTGTGCAAACAGCCATCACCAGGACACCGTACTAGGTAGTAAGTAGATGCACCTAGCCAGGAGCGATCCTTTTTTTTAGCTATTGTACATTGAGACAGCGCACAGTGACTTACTCCACTGTTAAAGCTTGCATTCTTTTCCTGTTGGGACACACTTTCTTGTTTGATCACCTGTTCTCAATCCCAGACAGAGTAGGTAGTTACCCTTCAGTTTATAAATATGTGTTCTTACAAGTGTCAGTTGACACCTGAGCTGAGAAACCTGAGGATGGCCGGAGTGTGTGTCCCTGTTACCAACTTACAAGAGAAACAGGAACCTGTAACTATTTAAATAAAGCAATGTACCTTTCTACCATGGAGTCTGGAGCCATTTGTCCTGATGTGCCTTTACTGGAGAAGTTCCCTTTACAACTCTGGTGACCAGCCGGCCAAGAGGGCCAAAAGGAGCAACCCTAAGCATGCTGTGGAAGGGGGCACAGTGAAGATGGCACTCCCACCGCCCCCGAAAGTAGACGAACCATCCTCAGGTAAGGAGAAAAAGAGGGAGCTTCACTGCTTACAATGCCAGGAGGGAGGTGGCATTATGTCAAAAGGAAATATGTTGCAGCAGCATTATGGTTAAGTCAGTCCGGTCAGAAATTATGACAAGTGCATTGTCTTTCTAATGGAAAATTGGAGTTGGACTTGTTTTGATGCCAAGAGGGAGGTGGCATTGTGCCCGAAGTATCTGCGCTTAAAGTGTAATATGGGAATACGGACTAAGGAGACTACGAGGAGTTGGACTGCTTTTGATGCCAGGAGAGGAGTATTTGTGTTATTTGAATTGGGACTTAAAAGTAACTTTCAATCAGCCATATTAATGAAGAGTGGCAGGAGTGTTCAAGCAATAGCAACTCCAGCCATGTTTTAAAGGCCACAAGTCGAAAGTGGCTTCAGTGTTTTGAAATGAAAACTATTGGTGAAGGTACGCAGTCAATATATCTAAAACATTACAGAGTGGTACATTTCAGAGTGGACCATAATACAGAAAGCACTGCAAACATTAATTAAATAAATGAAGGGTAGTGGGCTAAAGGGGTTAAAATGGGTTAGGATGGGTTTAGGGTGGCGTTATAACAGTAGTAAAAAACAGGGGGCTTGAGGTGGGGGCCCCAAACTAAAAAATAAACAGTGTTTTTCAGAATTTGTTCCACGATGAAATGTACCACTCTGTAATTGTGGTAGGTAAAATCACATATAACCTTCAGTGAAATGAACTGAAACCTGCATTGGGGCAATCAGGTGTAAGAGCGTGTGGTGTGGAAAGATGTCACAGCACAGAGGCTGGGGTGTCTGATGGTGCAGCTGCATTGACAGTGACAACAAATATAATGAGTTAACCTGGGAGGTCAGTAACACTGTGCAGAGCGTGCTACACTGTGCAGAGCGTGCTACACTGTGCAGAGCATGCAAAGAAAATCTAAGTAAAGGGCTGTTAATGGTGACGACTGGTTTTTAAAAGCAAGGAAACTCTGTCGATTGAACTGTTGCATTAATCAGACTTTTGTCCGATTAATGGAACTAAAGGTCGAACATGGACATTTTAGTGCAGCGTACTCTCAACAAAATGCATGGGTTTGTCAATGGAATGAAAGAACATTTAGAACTGATTTTGTTTTTCTTCTCTTGGTGAACTTTACGTCAAGGTGTTTTACAGCATGAGGGCCATGCTTTTCTGCAGTGTGAATTCTGAGCAATTCTATTTGGAGGAGACTTGGAGTTAGTTATATATTTATGAAATGCATTGCTTAGACTTTGCTTGATCAAAAGCTGGTCTTCACAGGTGCACATAATGAAGGCGTTATGTAGCTGGAGGGGGGTGGATGTATTAAGAACAACGTAGTGACATGCTTAGAGTTTGTGCATCAGATACAGTGAGATCCATTGCACATAATGCTTAGGCTGTGTGCTAACTACTGTCTTTGGCCATTGTCTTATGGAAGTGTGTTCATGTTGTGACCCGAGAGCAATGGATGTTGTTTACAACGTATTTAAAAGAGTCCTGCACAACAGAGTAATGGAGGAATGAAATCCTCACATGCGAGTGAGTGACCAGGAGTCAGAGCAAGGTTGATTTGGGAGTTTGTCTATTAATCTCAAAAGAATTTCCTAGGAACACGGAACAGCTCATGTAGAGTTTGGAACTTATGAAGTGTGTGGTAGTACTATACTCCAAGTTTGGGGTTCTGCTGTTGGGCTGCCGGAGTTTCTGTTACTGCGAGGAGGGAGTTCTGGCAATGAGTGAGTATCCAGTGGATAACGTCATTGTTGCTTGCTGGTTGGTCATTATTCCAAGAAGGAAGTTTGGTCAATGAGTATCGGTTGGTCATTATTCCAAGAAGGGAGTTTTGTCAATGAGTATCCAGTGGATAAAAGCATTGTTGCTTGCTGGTTGGTCATTATTCCAAGAAGGGAGTTTTGTCAATGAGTATGCAGTGGATGAAGGCATTGTTGCTTGCTGGTTGGTCATTATTCCAAGGAGGGAGTTGTGTCAATGAGTATCCAGTGGATGAAGGCATTGTTGCTTGCTGGTTGGTCATTATTCCAAGGAGGGAGTTGTGTCAATGAGTATCCAGTGGATAAAGGCATTGTTGCTCGCTGGTTGGTCATTATTCCAAGAAGGGAGTTGTGTCAATGAGTATCCAGTGGATAAAGGCATTGTTGCTCGCTGGTTGGCTATTATTCCAAGAAGTGAGTTTTGTCAATGAATATCCAGTGGATAAAGGCATTGTTGCTCGCTGGTTGGCTATTATTCCAAGAAGTGAGTTTTGTCAATGAGTATCCAGTGGATGAAGGCATTGTTGCTTGTTGGTTATTATTCCAAGGAGGGAGTTGTGTTAATGAGTATCCAGTGGATAAAGGCATTGTTGCTCGCTGGTTGGTCATTATTCCAAGGAGGGAGTTGTGTCAATGAGTATCGAGTGGATAAAGGCATTGTTGCTCGCTGGTTTGTTATTATTCCAAGAAGTGAGTTTTGTCAATGAATATCCAGTGGATAAAGGCATTGTTGCTTCCTGGTTGGTTATTATTCCAAGAAGGGAGTTTTGTCAATGACTATCCAGCGGATTAAAGGCATCATTGCTTGCTGGTTGTTTATTATTTGAAGGAGGGAGTTCTATTAACAAGTATCCAGTGGATAAAGGCATCATTGCTTGCTGGTTGTTTATTATTTGAAGGAGGGAGTTCTATTAACGAGTATCCAGTGGATAAAGGCATTGTTGCTTGCTGGTTGTTTATTATTTGAAGGAGGGAGTTCTATTAACGAGTATCCAGTGGATAAAGGCATTATTGCTTGCTTCTTATGACTATTCCAAGGAGGGAGTTCTGCCCCTAAATATCAAGTGGATAAAGGCATTGTTGATTGCTGGTTGTTGATCACCCCAAGCAGAGAGTGGAGGAGTGGCAGAATGTAATGTCACAGATTAAAGTGTGGTGTATTACTGCCTAATAGGGAGTGGAGGAGTGCCAGCATTTATGGCACAGAATGCAGTGGTCTGTATTCTGTGACGTGGAGTGAAAGAGTGAATGCATATCTGTTGATGGGTCTATTGATGTGTGTATTCATCCAAGTAAGGAGTGCAGGCAATGGAGCTGGTCTTCATTGGGGGAGTTTAATAGCTTGGAGGTGAAGGCTACACTAGTACAATTATTTTAAGCACACACCTAGATAAACCCAGCTGTGCCATGATGTGTTGTGATTAGTCCTTGTGGTATGTGCCGGGTTCTTTTGTATTATCAGCATCACTGTCTCATATATAAATTGAAGGAAGTGGGTTGTGTTTTGTATATAAGGGAAAGAGGTTTGTTGTGTTCTGTCTTTGTGACAATGCATTACATGTCTCTTTGCAGAGCTCCTTCTGGCCATTCCTATTGTTGATGGAATGCTCTGAGTGTGGGTAACAGCTAAAGGGCATTCATAACATGTTTGTGTTCTTACAAGTGTCAGTGGAGACCTGAGCTGAGACACCTGAGAATGGCCGGTGGGTGTGCTCAGGTTACCAACTTATAAGAGTAACAGGAACCTGTAACTAATTTAAATAAAGCAATGCACCTTTCTCCCATGGATTCTGGAGACATCTGTCTTGATGTGCCTTTACTGGAGAAGTTCACTTTACAACACCTGTAACTTCAATAAAGCCTTCCTTCTGTTTAACTCCTGAAATCCTGTCTGGTTCCCACCTCGCCTCCTCCAACTGCCTGAAAGTCAGGTTAGTTGAACTTTAATTGGTGACAGATTTAGGACCTGAATAATGTTGTGTTGGGGACAGCCCTGCAACCACTGTCCCCCAGGACTTGCTTGCTTCCCATCAAGATTTACCCACAAACATTGAATTAACAACTCATTAATCCAACTGGAAACTCACTGTTTTCTTGCTAGGGCGTGGTATCCAGAGGTGATGGCCTGTTGCGATCCTTCAGAGGAAGGTCACACTAGTGTTCCCCCGCACCCAAGGATGGAAACCACTGGGGATAAGGTGAAGCAACAGCAATGTTGTGTTTGAACGCTTGTGGGCTTCCTCACCATGCTGCCCCTGATTTGTGCTGGTGCTGTGCGGTCCACAATGTGGAGAATGTGGGATGCTGGTATACGTCGTCCCCTGAAAGGTACCTTCCGGCACAGTGTGTAAGTAGCTTTGGCTGCCAGTAGTAGCGGCCGCATCGCTAAGGTGCTTCACTGCAATTTGCTGTCTTGCTTTCTTGCCTGAAATGTGTGGCATCCATTTCTCTAGCTGGCACGGTGTCCGGACACGCTGAAGGCATTGCCTTTCTGCCCTGGCCGTAGCACTGTTGGCTCTTGCATTTTCATTCTGCAGGGACATGGGGATTGGGGGGAGTCATTTTACTTAGCATTATTCACGTAATCAACCCTTTCTTACAGCTGGCGCGCCTAGGTTTCGGTGCACTGTTCTGAGATTTGGCACATACCTCTTACCATCCCGTACCTTTGGTTCACAACCCAGGAATGGGGGTCTTTCTTGGAGTCCCCTTGGCCTCCCTTGAGGTACCCCATATATATCTCAGTGCATTAAGAAGTGTTTTATCTGTTGTCCAATTGCGTGGTATGGGATTCACGTTGGGCTTTTTCCTATTGCTGTTTGTTGTAATGTGTATCTTGGGTGAGGTGATGACATCACTGTACATGGAATGTGGTGATGTCAGAGTGAGTGGGGTGTTGGGATGTTTTGCTCTGAAGCTGGGGTTCTATGTTTTACAGTTGAGAGATATGCTGGCTTCAGAGGACTTGCCAATGTTGTTCCAGGCAACTATACTACAATAAACCTACTTGTAACTAACCTGCTGGTCCGGGTGTTGCTTCAGGTACCTAGTTACTACACTGTTCTCATGACATGTTTATAGAGTTCATTATTAACATGCTGTTTCTTTCACAGGTATGAATCATTGTATTTTTTTTTTCACAAAGCCATATGCCTATTATTTTCACATGCATATATAGTATATTGTCTTTGCCACCATGGTTACTTTGCCCGTGATGTATGCCTTCTACCTCAAGTTCCATATGTATGTGCAGGTTTCTTTCTTTGGCGGCCATTTGCATACCGGGGACGCGCCAGGAGCACTAGTGTTCCCGGGGCCGAAGAGGTACAAAGCAGGAAAAGGTAAGTGGAGTCGGGGTGGTGGGGGTAGAAGATGTGGAAAAGGGGCGTGGGGTGGGGAGGAAGGGGCAGGGAATGCAAGGTGATTGCGAGGTGATTGCACTTAACTGCTACCCGACGAGGGAAGATGGTGGCATCCCCCTCGGAAAGGGCTCGGAGCGGGGTCTTTCCTGGTGTGGTAAAAACCCCGTTCTGAGCCTTCGCGTTGGCTGGCAGGCCTCCACACATCCCTCGCCGGGTACTCATTTGTAGAAATATTGTCAACCTGTCATTCCATCTGATACGTTTAGCCTTTTCAATGGCGATTAATAAGTCACAGGGACCTACGCCCCTTCCTGGAAGCGATCAGTGGTAATTCCGATATTTAAGAAGGAAGACAGAAGTGACCCTATGAATTACCGTCTGATAATGATATGCTAGAATGGCCTATGTTACACCGGGAACAGCTAGTTAAAAATAACAGCCCTGCCTAGACAACACATTTTAATCATTTTAAATGAACACGTGTTTAAACAGGAGCAAAATAAGAGCTCCTTTTAGTGCGAATTTAGCACAGAATACATTATTTTATGTGCAAAAACGTTATTATCCAGAATTATTTAAATCCATAGAAAAAGTATTTGCTAAAACGAATAGCAGTGTGACTGGTGTAGTTCATGTGATCTGGTCCCAGAATTCTAACATCTCCTACGCCCATGCAGATTCCAGCATGCATTGATCATTTAAAACTACACCAGATGTTCAGCTATGTAATGGTGAAAGCTACGTATGTGGTGGCTGGATGCAGGAAATGTGTGGCAAAAGCACGTCATCTCCCAATTACATTGCATTCCGTATCACACGTCCCTGCTCCATCTGTCGGCATCCTGGTTCACGCCCCTGACTGTCATTGTATGAGTCATCCATTTCACTGTATTGCTCAGATTACTGACCGGTAATATTCATTACTCCTAGTTCTGTTCTTCCGCGTCACTGTGCTTACAGGAAAACCTAGTTCAATGTCTACCTTTGTTTTTGTGCATGCCCCGCCCCTCCCCTTGGAGTACAATACTCCCAGTGTATCAACATGCCCCAGTCACTGACTACTCCAAGAACCCATTCCATCGACACTGGGTGGGACAGGGGGGCATGTAAGTACTGTGATGAAGAAGAGTGCGACTAGAAGTAATGAAGCTTGCAGGTAAGTAATCTGAGCATTACTTTCACTTCCCTCTTCCTCATCCCAATACCTATGTGTGAAATATACTTACTTCAGAATGAATGGGTCAAAAGAAAACACACAGACATGTAGATGTGATGCTCACCACCTAACACCAATTTATTGGGACAACATCAAACAGTGTGTTCAATGCTTTCCTGCACTCCATACCCCAACACCAAAGCCACCAGAGTTTTGATTGTGCAACATCAACCCATAATGTCTAATAAAGGGGTTCCTATTTGTCCATTTAGCTGTGCTGCAAATGGCTTGGAAGATAATTCCATGCGCTTCAGCCCAAGAGTCGGCTATTGCCATAGACCTCGTTGACCTGGTGACCTTCCCTGAATCCTGGGAGACGAGGGAGCCCCCAACAATGAACAAGATGCTGTCCCTAATCAATCTGATAATAGTCTGGACCACAGCCTTCCTATCCGGGCTTGATCCCAAACAACTGCCCGATGTTCTATCAGCCCCTGAATTTTCACAATATATCAGCACTCCCTTCTCACATCCAAACGATTCCATGCAACATCATTCAAAGATACAGGGTTCGGACAAAAGGAGGGGATAACTATTTCTTATGACAGATGAAATTTGGAGATTAATTAGGAAAGAAGGTTGGCTCACATCGGCGAAACAGAGCACCATGGTGAATAATCAGATAGGGGGCCTTGCATATTTACACCTCAATTTCCACTGGTCTCCTGGCAGAGGTGATGGCAACCAAAAAGACTGTTTCAAGAATCAAGAATTTCAAAGAAATGCTCTCAACAGGCTCAAAGGGAGTGGTGTGCAAGAGCCATCAGGACCAAAGGGAGATGCCAAGGAGGGACCCCAGTTATTGCCACCGGCCTCAAGAGAGAAAACCTTTTAGAAGAATGGAAACCAGAGTCACATCCCCTGCATCCCCCCATTGGTTCCCTGAATTATCTGATTGTTACCCACTGGGCCCTCAGGGTAGATACTGCCAAACCCAAGTTGAAGCCTTCTTGCAAAAACTGAAGAAGATCAAGGACACCACATTCCAGGCAGATTATCACTCTTTTCACACCTACACTGGAAGTTCTTCCAGTGTCTGTCATACTTCCTAACAATGAAGGGCCTCTGATCATTTTGGGCTGGTCATGCTATATCATCAGGGAACCCATTTTGACAAGGTTTATGCCTCTCAATTTCCAGGCCCTCCAAAATGGTTTCCTCAAATTTCCTCCCTCCCAGAATCCCAGGACGGTATAAGGAGGGAGTGTTCCAGAATCTGGGGAACCACGATCTGATAGCCAAATAAGAGCTATCCTAATTAACTCTGCTGCAGATCCCATCCACCTTGTTATCCGTGGTATCCCTGATGGCTTCTTTCCGGGGTGGTTGACAATCTGCCCACAAGGTTGGGCAGACTTGAATCCAGCTGAAGGGATTCTGGAAGAGACTTGTCCTCCTATGACAGGGGATAGAATGTGGCCATAAATCTAGGTACAGACACCTTTTCTGTGTCTCAAGATTTCCTCCTTCAACGCAGTTCAGACTTCAGTGTACACTGTATTTGTATTTATTTGAAAAATCAGGATGTCAATTCAGAACAGAAATGACTTACAATAACACATTTACAGATGACAGAGGCATTCCCATGACGGATACATGAACAATAGCAACATAGCACAAAGATGAGAACAAGGGCTAAGCCAGTTCATGAGACTGTAAATAAATGGGACATACAAAAGGGACAAAACAAAACAAACATAAACAAATATATAAGAAAACATGTTGCACACAAAAGTAAGTTTCATTAGCCTATCGGGGCACGTGTTTCAAACTAAAGAGGAGTACTATTTAAATGTACCAAATTACATTATTACATTATTATGCGTCACTAGAGGTGGTGGTTAGATCATGTAGGGAGGATGGGGGAGAGGGCAGGGGGCGCTCCCTCTCTAGCAAGTAAGTGGAATTTAAGCCAATCTTTGAGGATATCCACAGTTGGGCTAACTTTGATTATTATGGCCAGTGGGTTCCAGTGGAGAGGGGTGAGTATGGAGAAAGAGCGGAAACAAGAAGAGGCAGAGGGAGGATATGGGACACTGAGACTGAGTGCAGAGGAGGATTGGAGGGAATAAATGGTCAGTAAACTTAGATACACTCAGACAGGTATTGAGAAACAAGACCATGGATAACTATGCAGACTAGGAGAAGATATGATAGGTTATGATATGATATAAGTTATTTATAACGTGCTTAATACCCAGAGGATTCTGAGTGCAGACCCGGGGATCAAACCTGTGGTGCTCTGTGTCATCTTGCTTCCAAGGCGAGCATGTTGCACCTGAGCTATCCTCCCGAGACTTGAAAAAAAGGAACTTGAAAAGAGAGCAACTGTTCATGGCGAGCTGACTAGCATGTTGTTGTTGGTAAGTAGAAGTGGAGGAGGATCTGTGTCGGTTATAGAGAGTGCAGGTAGCAAAGTGGAGGACTTTGCCTATAGGGAGAAAAGAGTAGATAGGAAGGCCACAGATTAGGCCTCAGCAGCAGTCAAGTTTGATGAGCACAAGAGTGGGGATTTGAGATTCTGTGGAGTGGTTAGGAAGGAAAGGATGAATTTTCCAGATGTTGAGGAGGTTAATACGAGCAGCAGATGTAGTGGTAGTGATGAATTGCTCTAGCCGTAGGTCGCTACGAAAGAGGACACCAGGATTGTGAGCCTTGGGTGAGGTAGCAAGAAGGTCAGTTTGTAATCTGTTCCAGGATGGTTAGGGTGAAGGAGGGAAATGAGAAAAGTATTTGAGTGTCATCAACAAAAAGGTGATAGTGAAAGCCAAATAATGAGATAAGTCTTCCGAGGGCAGAGGTATAGAGAATGAAAAGCAGAGGTCCATGGACTGATCCTTGGGGGATGCCGACGGGGAGTCCGGTGGGGTCAGAGGTTTGCGAGTTCCAAGACATTTTAAACAATCAACTTTCCAGGTAGGAGCTGACCCAGCAAAAGATTTGTGAAACCCAAGGTCCTGGACAGTGAGAAGAAGAGAGGAATGGCCAACAGTGTCAAAAGCGTGTAGAAGTATAGAAGAGAGTTTGGAGTGGTGAGCATTAGAGAGAAAGTTAGAGGCATACATGAGTACACTCTCTTTGGCGTGTTTACTAAGGAAGCCAAATTGAAGAGCATCTCCGAGGTTATTACTTAGTGATCCGTCAAAGACCACACGCTGAACGAGTGGGAAGAAGAGAAACTGGTCGATAGTTTACTGGGACATTTGGGTCAGCCTAGCTTCAATAGACACAACATAAAATAAGCAGTGTCGCATATTCTGTTGATTTGCTAATTAAACTGACACTTGTGTAGCCCAGCTTGCTATTTAAATTAGACTGTTCAAAGAAAGCACAGCTCACCCCTCAGGGGTCTCTCCACCCTCTTTTCCCTGTTGACTGCAAGTTTAAAGGCACTAATGGAGAGAGAGAGTAACAGTAATAATCTCCTCCACTCTTAAAAGTGACAAATGCCATATATAACGTGTCAGTACCACATATGGTGGCTCTGAGTATTAATGGTGATAAATACCACTTTCATGGTTGTCCAAAGGCTGAAATGATGTACTTGGGCCTACCGGGCTTGGGGCTGAGGTTATTAGCGGATTTGCCCTCCCCTGACAGTGGTATTTAACGTTATATTGAAAATCATATAAATGGCAGGCAAGGACCATCTTGTCCATCTGAAGCTGACATTTACCCTGCCTGCCGCAACACTATACTACATACTTAGTCTCAGGCTATGACTTCACTTTAACATTGTGAACTTTTTGATTCATGGAACATCTGAACTTCTCCTTGCAGAGCAAATGATGGGACAAGCATGTGGATCATACAATATACGGGCACTGCCCTGTGCAACACCGACTGGAGCAACTGCACAGAGTCTTGCACTGAAAACCTGTTTTCAGAGCCCTTTTATCATATCTATTTATTTATTTGTATACATTCATGCCGCTAACCTTTACATTTTGCAGGCAGTGATCTCATTAATGTCTCACTTCAGCAGTACACAAACATGCTGTATTGATGCTCATTTTATGATATGATATGATATGATATGATATGATATGGCATTTATAACGCGCCTATACACAAGTGTTATGTCTTGGGTACAAATAACTTCTGGTGACAATATATGAGTACAAAAATGCTAATCAAATATGTATGTCTGCTAATCAATACATATTTTATCAGCAAACTCGGCTAATCCATTTTTTAAAACTAATGTATGCCTTGATAGGGGTAAGACATACAGATTTGAAGGAGGTAGGGAAAAGTCCAGCAGAGAGAGAGGTTAAAGAACTCAGATTGATAAGGGCAAGTGATTGAAACTAAGTCTTTGACCATTTGGGGAGAAAAAGGGTCAATATGAGTTCAAGGAAGCTTGGCATTTCGAAGGATGGGTGATAATTCAAGACAGGCGGTAAGGGGGAAGTAGTCGTGAGTAGAAGAGGGGAAGAGGTGGTTGACAGAAGGAGGATTAGGGTGGAAGCAAGAGGAGCACTGTGAGATTGTCACATATTTTAGAGATTTTAGAGGATAAATAGTGATTAAGCTCATTAGCAGAAAGGGAGGAGGTAATAGATATTGGCTTGGGAGGTGTGAGTTAAGATTGGAGGGTAGATGAACGTTTGCAGAGGTGATTAGGAAGGGAGGAGATTAGGTTGTGAAGATAGAGGATTTGGTAGTGGTCAGGGCAGCAAGGGAACTTTCGCAGGCAAGGAGTACGGTAGGGGCCTGTAATTTGTGCCAGCATCGTAGGTCACTGTAAATGGTTGATTTGAGGGTCTAAACTTCACAGGTGATCCAAGGCGGAGGATGGGGACAGGAAGGTGTCAATATGTAAGCAAGATAGTTTTGGTCAAATTAAGGCCTAAGCGCATAGTGAAATTCAGAGAAAGTACTGTCAATGGAAGCAGCATGAATAGGGGACAGAGACAGGATAGAGGTCCTCACATCATCAAGGTAAAGGGCATAAATGTCCTGCCTGACTTTCCTCTTTGTCATTGAAGATGGGAGATGAGGAGTAGAAGGTGGAGGGACTGACATATCATAGTGAATAATGGAGTGATCATAGAGAGATGGCCAATGAAGAGGTCAGAGGATGAGAATGAATTGGAGAGAAAGACAAAGTCAAGACAGTTCCTACCACCGTGGGTTGGCTGGTCGTGGAGGCAGTAGAGGAAGTGGTAAGGTAGGAGGGAGTTAAGTTGAAGACAGGTGTTTGGAGAGGGACTGGGAAGGTTAAAGTCCAGGGATGTCATTTCACCAAAGTGCCAGGGGTCGCGGAAATGACATCACATGTGCCTTGACCTCTGATGGCATCACAGGAAGTGTTGTCATTTGACCCCGCCCCAAGTGACATCACATGAAGTGATGGCACACAACCTTTCACCCCTTGACAAAACAGGAAGTGGCATCACATAGCATTGTTCCAGGACACTAAAAAAATATGGTTACAATATCACCTTTTAAGCTCATCCACACAATAAAATGCTCTTTGTCCCTTTCCTCACCCGTTTCGTAAACTCCTCTTTTAAATACAATATTGTTCCCGACCTTTTCAAAAAGGTAACTGCCACCCCTCTTATCAAGAAAGCTGGGCTCAATCCAGAAGACACCACCAACCTTAGACCCATCACCAACTCCCTTTTTCTTCTGAGGATGGTGGACAAAATTGCCAGTAGGCAGTTCCAAAGCTTTCAGAATCAACACTCCATTTTACATCCCAGGAAATCTGGTTTCAGGGCCCATCACAGTATCGAGAGTGCCCTACTGGACCTCCAAACCAATATGCTAGATATGGTTGATAATAACAGGTGCAGACTTTTGGTGCTGCTGGATCTGTCAGTGGCATTTGACCTGCTAGACCATGACATCCTTCTCCAAACACTCGAAAGGGTCGGCAGATGCTGTCGCCAAGCCATATCATGGATCCACTACTTCATATCTAGTAGAGCTTCAGCAGTGCATTGGGGCAGTTTCCATTCAGACCCTGTCACCATCTGCTGTGGGGTTTCCCAGGGGACCTGTTTGTCATTGGCACTTTTCAATGTATATACTGTGAGGAATCTGAGGGTGTCCTCACTTCTTTCCCCAACATATCCTCCTCCCTGGGGGCCAGAGAAAGGCTATAGCTAGCTGATTCTGACCCTGGGGTGGATATGCAAGGGAGGATAACCTGGGTGGAGGAGATTTGGCGAGTGGGGATAAGGCACCCCTAGGTGAGCCACGGTATCCCCCATTTCCCCTTTCTAATGAAGCTAATGTCCCTCAGGCCTTTATTGGTTATTACCAGTCCCTTCCCTATCTTTTGCATGACTTATCTCCCATTCAACACCATTTTAATACTGAGATGAGGAAGAGACACACCAGAGCCATACATCATACACACAAACACCACTTTGGTACTGGGAGGAGGATGATGCAACAAAGACTAACAACAGACTGCAGAACTAGCTCTGCACAGTCTAGTTGTCAATGGGCTAATCCAGCTAGGGGGACATTTAAGGGTCAGTGCTGGAACCAGCAGGGAACGTGAAGGAGCAGAAAGTTGTGTTGAGACCCAGAGAAGCCTGTGAGGAATGCAAAGCCAGTGCAGCAGAAAAACAGGCGAAAAGCAGGTTGGCTTAAGAAAGCCCTGCAGAGGAATGCTTCCCTCTGAATCAGAGAAGCATTTGGAACAGCCGGAAGAGATCTGGAGAAACACCGCTGAATGAACCACAGCAGAGAATGAGCTTGTGGTGTCACAGAGGCAGTGAGGTGCATCGGCTTCACTGGCGGGCGAGCGAGAGACTGTATCTGAAACTGCGGTAGTACTGACAGGACAGAGAATGCTTCCCAGAGATAGGACCAGAACTGCAGCCCTAAATCACCCATCAAGCACGCCTAGCAACACTGGTGAGTATGCCAAGGCGTACTGGGAGCCCCAGGGCATACCGACACGGGTGTCAAGGGGATATTGGTTATATTTGATAAGTGGAAAGAGACTGTAAATACCTGAAATCCCTCACTGTAAATACTTGAAATCCCTCATTTAAGTCAATGGGCCTCATTACGACCCTGGCGGTAAGGGGTTAACGCCAGCGTTAGCTGCGCCGACCCCTTACCGCCAACTACGAGGTCCCTTAGCGCCATGGCGCTTTTAACACCTGCTTTTAGCAGGTGTTAAAATCCATGGCGCTAAGGGACCATGGAGTTAATTACGCCACCGTAATTTACGGTGGCGTAATTAACGCCTTCCCCACTCCCATTATGCCCTATGGGGCAAAAATGGGAATGGGGAAGGGTAAATGGGGATTGGGGACTTACCGCCCCGCCGACCTCGGAATGGGGCAGTAAGTCCGCCAACCACCATGGCGTAAACGTAGTTTACGCCATGGTGGTAAAGTCACGGCCCAGGCGGTAACTTACCGCCTGGGTCGTAATGAGGCCCAATTTGTTGAAACTACTAACAAAATACAACAGTGAAGCAATGAACTGTGGTGAAACTATGAATGTTAATGAAGTGAATTGGCTATAGGTTAATATGAAAGCAAGGCTAAGAAGCAAAGCCAAATAAGAAAGTAACAGTGGATGATTAGGATGAACATTGCCAAGAGTCAATTGAGTATTGCCAAGAATCAAGCAGATGTCATTGCACACTAATGAAAGAAATGAATGAATGAGAAAAGCAAACCTGTATGTAAAAGAAGCTTTACCAAAAAGGCGTCAGAGGTTGTAACCAGAAGTCCTGAAACGGAGAATACACTTCCTAGCAGGAAGGAGAGTGTACTGGGAAGCTTTGCTTGTGAAAAGGGACTTTAAACTGAGTTTCCTAGCAAGAGAGTGTACTGGGAAGCTTATGATGGCTTGTGAAAAGGGACTTTAAACTGAGTTTCCTAGCAAGAGAGTGTACTGGGAAGCTTATGATGGCTTGTGAAAAGGGACTTTAAACTGAGTTTCCTAGCAAGAGAGTGTACTGGGAAGCTTATGATGGCTTGTGAAAAGGGACTTTAAACTGAGTTTCCTAGCAAGAGAGTGTACTGGGAAGCTTATGATGGCTTGTGAAAAGGGACTTTAAGATGAGTTTCCTAGCAAGAGAGTGTATTGGGAAGCTTATGTCGGTCAAAGCAAGTGAAAGCTGCTATATCAGTGAGTGTTGATAAAAGAAGAAACATTAAGGCTTCAAAGGCAAGTGAAAGTAATAAGTCAATCCTTATTGTAAACCTGGAACTGTGGAAAAATACATATGAAGCAGATGCAAGTAAGGTGTGTCAGTTGCATGACCTGTCCTGTAATGGGTGGATCATGTGGTCCAGCAACTGACCCTAGACTGCAAACTGAAGAGCTGGGAAGTGTCCCAAAGAATTGTGTTATTTTGGAACATTGAATCTCCTGAGGAGTTGTATTATTTTAGAACTTTAATAGACTTGAAAGCTTGGGGGAAGGGAACCCCTCTTTTGTAAAGTGAACTGTTTGAACCTTGGGGAAAGGAAAACCCTTTTACATCCAAGAGCTAGAAGCAGCTCTGAACTTTAATGTGACCACCTCTTATTTGATGCTGACATCCCTACACATTGCATACAATTAGGTGTGAGGGCTAGTATAGGTCTTGGACACAGGCAGACCTTTACTTTGGACTTCCTGACACAGACTATCATTCGTTTTAGTTAGGTAGGGAAATCCCACCTTAGTATAGGGCAAGTTAGGATGTTTTCTGACCCGCTTCTTTTAGTTAGTAAATGTTTGTAGTTCAATATTATTCATTTGTCTGTGTCTACTTCATGATGCCTTCACAACAGCAAGCCACTGGGTGACTTGCTGGCTGAGACGAGTGCTCAATCCTCAAATTACGTAGATGATACCCAACTCTTACTCATCATTGATGGTGGCTACAACCATGACTCCACCAAACTTAACACCATCTATCACGAGGTCAAGCAGTGGAGGACCACACACCAGATGTGCTTAAATAACTCAAAGACCGAGCTTCTAGGCGTTGGCCCACAACATGCTAGATCAAATCTGGACAAGTGTTATGCTAACTTCGAGATTGACAACTGCTCCATCCCTACCATGAGCAAGGTGAAAACCCTGGGCACATACTTGGATTCCCTCCTAAGTTCCGACTCCCAGGTTAACCACCTGGTAAAGACCTTGAGTTACCATATGAAACTGCAAAGACAAGTCAAGCCCTTCGTTTCAGAGAACCACTGTGAAACCCGGGCCAGAGCAACCATCCTCTCCCGACTTGACTATTGCAATCCACTCCTGGGGAGCGCAACTATAGGCAATATTACAAAACTCGAGATAGTACAGAAGAGTGCAATCTGTATTATCAGAAATGTGAGCCATGGTGAACATATCACCGACATAGGAAAAACCTCAATTGGCTCCTGGTAAATTCTGGAATACACTGCAAAATTCTTACCGTGGTACATAAGAGCATTTATGGCAGAGCCCCCTCCTACCTGAAGAGAAACTGGTGAACTACTGCCCTCAAAGAATAGTTAGATCTGGCAACCGTTGCCTTCTGGTATGCCCCAAACTCAACCGTGTCTGAGGAAATGGAGGATCATTTCCCTTCCTTGCAGCCTCAGCCTGGAACGCTCTCCCCCAAGCATTACGACAAGAAGAAGCTTTGCAGTCTTTCCGAAAACAACAAAAAACGACCCTCTTTGAGTAATCTCTCCCCTTTGTCTAACATTGACAGTCCTGTGCCTCTGTTGTCACCTTTGTGTTTTTGTTTCACGTCCTGATGCCTTCAGGGCATTCAGCGGATAAGAAATAAATACATACATAATAAATAATCTCTGTAATATGATATGCAATTCAAATTTATATACATCTACTTTTTGACTTGTGCCTGCTGTCCCTCATTAACTTCCTTCCCACACCTGCTACTCCTTCTTCCACTCTCTCTGCCCACCCCCGACAGGTATACAACGCCCCTGTACCCTTCCTCAGGAAACCTTCAACTGTGGAGACCTCCTGCATCTAGCCACGCTTAATGCTCGTTCTGCCATCAAACACACTTTACTGCAAAACCTCATGACCTCCTGAGCACCCTCGCCTCCCCTTCGTCTGCCCCCCTGCCCATTTTGACCTCCCACTCTCCCTCTGCATGTCTCTCCCCCTTCTCCCCTATCACACCTTATGAGGGCACCAGAGTTGTCTGCACCATGAAGGTATCCTCCAAACAGGTTTCTCCTGCTCCATCAGAACCATTAAGTACAAAATGGTCTCTCTTGGCCCTGCACTTGCTGATTTCTGCAACCACTCTTTTGCTACTGGATCTTTCCTCTCCTCCCTCAAGCACTCCTTTGTGCACCCCTCCTGAAAAAACTTTCTGCAGACCCCTCTTTTGCATCCAACTAGCACCCCATATCTATCACCCCCTTCCTTGAGAAACTCTTGGAGAAGCTGATCTTCCCACAATTTACCCAGCGCACTGAACTTGTTGGTTGCCTCCACGACCATCAATCTGGATTCGTAGCATCCAGAGGAACGAAAACTGCTCTTCTGAACACCCATGATGAACGGCTTGCATCTCTTGACTCCACTCTCCAGCTGTTCTCATTCTACTCGAATTCTCCTCTGCATTTGAAATGGTCAATCACTCCATCCTCATAAAACGGCTCCATTATACGCTGGGTATCACAGTGTGGGCACTGGACTGGCTGACCTCCTTCCTCACTGACCACCCATCCCTGGTTATTATGGACTTTTTCTCCTCCACCACCTCTAGCTCCACCTGTGGTGTCCCCGAGGGCTCCAACCTCTCTCCATGGCCCTTTAACACCTATCCTGCTCCACTGGCACATCTAATTTCCACCTTCTCCCCCAACTTCCATTGTTAAGCAGATGACTCATACCTCTTCTTCAAACTTCCCTTTGACCCGCTCCTTACTTCTTCCATCATTTCTGACTGCCTATCTGCCATCCAGAACTGGTGCACCGCTAATGATCTCTGCCTCAATACCAATAAGACTGAGATTCTTCCCATTGGGGCTCCTGCTCCCTCTTTCTTCCCCTCACTCTTGCCATCCTCCATGGGTTCTCCCCTTTCTCCTTCATCTGAAGCCAGAAACCTCATAGTCATCTTTGACTCCTCGCCTTCCTTCCTCCCTCCCATTCAGGACCTTGCCAAGAAGTCCCACTTTCAACTCTACCTGCTCAACAGAATTCTCACTTTCCCCCAGAAGCTCAATGTCTCTAGGGATCTGGTTCTATCTAGTTTAGACTACTGCAATAGCCTTTTCCTTAATCTACCCTCTTCTTCTCTACGACCCCTCCAGCTAATCCAGAATAGGGCTGCAAGACTTATCCTTGGCCTCAAGCCCAGGGACCCCATCTCTCCAGCCTTTACAACTCTTCACTGGCTCCCGGTTGCTGCAAGGATCAAGTTCAAATCCCTCTGCATCATCCATAAGGATGTCTGGGGCCGGGCACCACGCTATCTACTGCTTGCTCTAATACTCTCCCTAAAGATCTTTATGTTCCTATGGCACAAACTCTCTGTGTGTCAAGCATTTTGCTAAACAGAGAGTTGGTGGCCAATCTCTTTCCTCAGCAGGCTCCGTACTAAGAAAGAGCCTGCCCCTTCCTCTTCACCTTCAGCCGGATCTTTTCAAATTCCAGTAGCTCATCAAGACTTTCCTTTTCACCTCCTCCTTCCCTTCCACCCTCCTCTGCTAAAAAACCCACAGGTGCTGAGTTTGGCGACCAGGGTCCTTATGCGTCTTCCCGGGTCCTGGTCTCCCAAGACCAATCACCTTCAGCCTCCGCCTGCACGTAGCACTTGCCTTGGCACCCTGCGACCCACTGACCTATGCCACCATAGGCCTGCACTTATTTATTTGCAGCCTCCCACTCACCTAGGCACTTACCAGTGCTCAATTCCAAGCACTTCCCTATTGGTGCACCCAGCACTTAGCCCTCTCCATCATCCCTTCCCTCTCTCCTTGCACTTCCACATTCTGAATTCTCACAAGGCCTAGTAGGTACGCCTCTATCTTTCATTTTTTTAATTTGATTTTCACTCCCATGTTCCCTCCCTGTTGCTTGATGTATAAGCGCCTTACAAATGCACAATAAATAAATACAAGAATGGATCATCATATGTAGCATTAATATCAGCATGTATCGCGCCAACAACCGTAAGCCAATAACGCACTGTCAACCGGCCGGTGACTAACTGTTGCTGCTGAAACAGAAGACAGTCTATGAACAACCATATAGTCAGAACCACTGAAATCAAGGTATACCAGAACAAAAAACATTTTTAAAGCTTTTTACAGCCTGTAAACTCTGCTTCTGCCCACAGAGAAAAGGAGGCCGGCATTTGCCTGCTATTATAGGTGTTGACTATTGGGCAGAGCCAACGAGTGAATATTTTCCATTTATCAAATCGGCAGTCAACAGCTGGGTTACCCTGCGAAAAAAAGGGTTTCTTGGTGTTGCTCTTTCCTTCCAAGGACTGGCTGTTACACTTGCATCGTGGGTTGGAATCGTGGCTTTTCAATGGCCATTACACCTTTTTAGTACATGTCTGCCCCTAAAGGACAGGCTGTTTTTTCACAGATAATACCTTGGAAGCTTTATGTCTCGACAAAAGCTCATTCATCATCTGCCCAATAAATTGAATATTCGTACTGAGTTGTACTGTGACCATTGCACATAGTGTGGGTGTGTCTTTTTTGTGTGCATTTTGGTCAGGTTATTTTCAGCGGTTGTGGCCAGGGTTGTGTCCACGCCGCTTTAACAGCAAGCGTGTTATCAAATAGGAATATATTTTGGGGAGAATAAGGGATCTTTAGGGCACTGGATTGGGGCACATGGAATTGGCTGGGGGCCAACTGAAGGGAACATGTTCACTCACCTCACATGCATCTCCAGGCCCCTTTGAGGATGGCGTCCCTGGCAGTGCGATACAGTGTGTAGTCTGGCATTGTTCAAAGGGCTGGGGAGGACTCTGGGGAAGAAGAGAGCTGGCCTACTCAGCCAGTACTGTAAACTACCGGGAGGTGCTCATGGGTGTGTGTCCCCATGACCCCCGCCCCCAATAGTTGAGAGAGGGCCCCACCTGATTAATGCTGTCCCTCTGCCTAATCACTGCTTCCACTCCCTTAGGGAGATGAAGATATGAGATCCAGTCTGTGTTAGAAACTAGGAAAGAGTGCAGGACCAGCCGTGTGCTTGCACTCCATGAGCCACAGAACTGTGGCTTCTTGGACGAACAGAAGGAGGAACACACTCTGCAGCCGAGCACTTCTTTGCCTCTGTTGGCTCACATCACGTCTCACATCTGTTGAAGAACCGAACCCGCACAATTGCAGAGCTGCGACTTGGATGCAGGACTTCCAACCGACTCTAAGCTGGTCACCAGGCCCATTCAAGCCTCTGAAGCATGTGTGGTGTGGACAGGTGTGCCACATCACCTGATTACAAGCTTAGACTAATTAGAGAGAGAGGAACGCTCCACAACCTCAGCACCACTCTACACGTGGTGGTGGTAAAACACGGCCAGACATGCACTAGCAAACGGCATAGTCTACCACATTACAACCCCAGCATGTCCATGCTGACAATACTTTTTGCCATTGTGTCTTTAGATTTCTCATTGCTTTCGTCCATTATGTGGTGTTAAACCAGGTGTATATGTTTTTCTAAGTTCAGTGTCATTTGTTGAGCTGCACTTGAGTATGCATTGGATGAACGGAACAGGGGGGGGAAGGGGGTGCATGTGTGTGCGCGCCTGCACATGCGTTTTTACTGGCGAGTGTGATGTTGTTCTGCTCATTATTCTGGATATGACAGTGGTCGATTTTGGTGTTGTGTGGTAACACATCCTAGGGATGGATTCTTTTGTTACTGGCTTTGAGCGATAAGTATGCTTTGTTGAGAGAGGGAGACAGTTTGCATTTTACTTGGGTCTATTACAGTTAGTAGGGGCTAATTTTGCTGGGAGTGAGACAATATTCTTAACACGGATCTGCTTCAGCACCATGGCCTCGATCCGGTAATCAAGTGAGAATGGAAATTAAAGCAGAACTGAGTTAGATTATGCAATTAAGTAAGATCCGGTTCAATTTAGTTGGCACAGAGCAGCAGGGATTAAAATAAGCAATTAAACAAATGCGGATCAGTCTGTGTGCAAGAAACTCAACTACCTAATTAAAATTGGCTCCGTTTGTAGCAATGCAATGTAGACATTTCAAATACAATGTAAGAAAGATACGGTAGCCCCGAGTGCATTCGTCGGCAGGCCCATGTGTCGGAGCACATTTCAAAGTGATGGTTGGGGTTGCTCCCCTTGGTTTAGAGCGGGGGAACCTGCCGGGGCACACATTATAATGGAGATAATGATAAGGTTAATATTATCACTAGACAACGAGCCAGCAGGGAGCTGAAACACTGAATGTTCACTGAGATCTATGAATCTTTCTTTGCAAGCAAGTGGCTGACTTGCAGGAACCATTGTTGAAAGGCAACAAGGTGATAACACTTCGGTTTTCCCCAATGGATGTGACGGCTGGATGGGCTCCAGCAAAGGCAGCTTGTAAGGCAAGCGCTGTAAAGCGCACACAGTAAGCCCCAGAATGTAAGTAATATATAAAGGAATATATTGCTGTGTTATTAGACTGCTGACTGGCAATATGGGGGCAGTTGTTGGGCCTCCCCCATGAGGCTCGAGGACCCTTCCATTTGAAAAGGATGAACGGCTCTGGCGCTGTCCCTGATTGGCAGAAGCAAAGAAGGATGGTCTCTGTTTTAGCCTGTGCGGTCCAGGAGCGGCCAGCCCCCTCTCCCCCGCCCCCGCACCCAGCATTATTTCCCCCAGACACAATATCCCCACGTGTCGCACACCCACCAGTATTGCCAGCATCCCTATGCTCGCTGGTGATGTAGATGGCCCGGCTATCGGCAGTCACTTCACCTCATGGTCGTGCAACCTCACTGAGATGTCCCCGATCACAAGTTACTGGCCACCCCACCCCCAAACTCAAAACCTGTCCCTCATCAATGCCACCTCAGCACCACTCTACACGTGGTGGTGATACAACACGGCCAGACATGCACTAGCAAGAGAAATAGTCGACCACATCACAACCCCAGCATGTCCATGCTGACAATACTTTTTGCCATTGTGTCTTTAGATTTCCCATTGCTTTGGTCCATTAGTGGTGAGGCCAGGTGTATATGTAAAAAGGAGAGGCTGAGGTTGTCCGTTTGTTTTTCTAAGCTCGGAGTTATTTGTGGAACTGCACTTGAGAATGCATTGGAGGAACGGAAAGCGGGGGGAGGGGTGTGTGTGTGTGCACGTGTGAGAAAATGTCAGACCTAATCACCTCCCATAACCATTTTTTATTACTGAGTCCTGGTTCATCCCCAGACCTCCACATACACTCGATGTCCTGAATACGTCAGGATGCATGTAGAGAAAAACGTGTGAAGGGTTAGTGGTGACTTTGGTGTCTTTCACAAGATGGCCGTGGGCTTGCAACCTGCAGGCAACTACCACACAGCCATCCATGGAGCTCCTCAGCTGCCACTTCCTCGTACCCATGCCCTTACTCCTACACATTCTCATCTACCCCTCCTAACCCCCAGGTGCTGCCACAGGCTTTCTGGGTGAAATTATTGATTTCATTTTGTCTGCCTCCTTCAGCTGGACCAAAAGCCTTTTCCTCAGTGCCCCTACCCTTCCACTGCAGAATCTAACAGAGAGGCACTCATGGACCTCACTAACAGCTCAGACGTAAAACAGAGCGTCACTGAACCCACCTGCCGCATTGGGTAGCACGCTCGACCATGTCCTAGACTCATCCCCACCTGACAGATGCCATTTAAACCACTGTAACAGTCTTATTACGCCAACGTTCCAGTCCTCCTTAAGTGCATGAAAGCCTCTAACCGAGGTCAACAACTGTTTATGTTCATCCCACACCTGCCCACATAAGCCTTGCTGGTTAGAGTCCACTTCCTGGCAGCCACCATCTGCCTAACAACAGATGCCAACCCCCTCTTTGCTGCCTGCAATCAAAACATGAGCACTCTCACAGACCTTCCTATGCCACTAAAACAGCACGCTTGGGTGAAACTACCTGCCCTCTGCAACTCCCCAGAACTCATGGACAGCAAAAGGGACATTCGCCAGGCAGAAAAGGTATGGCTCAAAAACAAAGCACCCTCTGATCTTGCTGACCTCACCCTATAGGCGATAGAGGTTCATCACGCAACCCAACAGTGAGGGGCATAAGCATGGAGACGGGAGCAGGAAGCCACTAACTTACCGCCGAGTCCTCAAGGCTGGTGTGTCTGCACCATGGATGACTGAGTTGGCTCCTTTCTGGCCTGCACTGGCTGACCCTGCCCTGGCTTACTCAGCATGCTGCTCTGTATCTGCTGCACGCGGTACTCAGTGGCGCCCACCCACCCCCTAACACATTGCATTTAATTGGCTGTCAAACCGTCAATGAAATGTAACAATGTGACTGACAGTCACAAAGACCTTTCAAAGCTGTCTGCGCATAATATCGTACTCACTGCACGGGCCACACACACACACACACACACACACACACTACTGGCACCGTGCCAGCTGTCTAATTAAAACACCACCAGGAACTTGTTTTTTTTTTAAACTATTTAGAAAAAAAACGAATTGCTTAATTTCTTTTTGTTTTTGAATGTTAGTATAGGGGTTGCAAGGGAGACCGCAGGGGTCGAAACTGGGACCCCTGGTGACCCCCAAATGACATGCCTGTTAAAGTCCCCCAGCATGACAATGGGGATGTCATTAGAAGGCGACTCAAAGAGAAAGTTTAGATCAGGGAAGGAGTTCACAGGGCCGGGGGTAAATAGAGAGCCACAACAGTGAGGGGAGTAGGAAGGAGAAGTTGAATAGTGGCATTATCAAAAGAGGAAGAGTTCATGTCAGATGGGGCCAGAGGGGTAGTATTGAGGGCCTTTTTGATGAGGAACCCCACACCACTGCCCTTCCCAACAGGTCAGGGGGACAGGGAGAAGGCAGCAGAGTCAGTGCAGAGAGCTGCCAGTGTGGCAGAGTCATGAGTGGAGATCTTGGTTTCTGTGATAGCAAGACGTGAACTTTGACGGCGATAAGAGTGAAGTGGTCAGTGATGTAGGGAGACTTTGTTGAAGACGGATTGTGCATTCCAGAGGACAAAGGAAACATTGATAAGAGGTGGAGGAGAGGAGCAGGTGTTGCACGGTAGGCAAAGGTGATAGATGAGGTTAGAGATCCTGGGAGCACATGAGCATCTTATTTGAGGGATGCAGGAGGGAAGGCGGCAGATGGGAAGGCTGGAGAGGGATGCAGAAGTTACGCCAAGTTGAGGCTGAAGGTTTTGAGAGAAGGGAGGGAGAAGAGTAGGTAGAAGGAGGAATGAAGCGAAGTCGAGATACATGATGAAGGGTAGAAGAAACAGGCAAGTGAAGACAATGACGAAAGGGTGCAGTGAGAGAGAGAGAGTGTGGGTAGGTGGGTGAGTGGACAGGTAAGGGGGAATGGTTGGCTAAGGAGAAGCAGCTTTAGTTTCTGAGTTTGGCTAGATTAGGGCTATTGGTAACCAAAGGAAAGGCGCAAAATTGTGGTGTTCTTTGGTCCTATTAGGTAACAGAAGCTCTGCAGTGAGAGGCTAGGCAATGGGTGGAAGGATCCATATTCATGGAAGCAGAAGTCAAATAAAGGGTGCCCTCAGTGAAGTGTTGGCTTGACCAGAGGTTCTGGCCGTAAGCCCTTTGTGACCCTAACTTTGAGCAGCCAGTTGCTGTTTTTTGCCGCTGGCTTCAGATGCTTGGGCTGGACGCCCAGGGAAGACTGAATAAGGGAGGAAGAGTGTCACATGTCCCTCTAGGAGCCAATCGCAGTGCTCCAGATGGCTTCCACACTTGCAGGCAGAGTCCTGGGTGTTGTAGGTTCAGGGAGCTTTGTTTTGCAGGCAGAACCTAAAATGAACCACAGCCTTCTAAGGAAGAAAACATTTCTGGGAAGAATCAAAGGAGAAGGTGATGTGCTGAATCCAATGGTGTCATCCCTCCTTTCCCAGTGGTGACCTCTCCCCATGTGGCCAGGGGATGGCAGCCGCTACCTGATCCTTGCCCAGAGGGCCGCTATATAAGGGGGATCACATGGGGGAGGCAACCTTCAGGGGAGTGACACAACACCATCAGATGAGACATGGTATCCCTCTTTTTCCTTTAGGAAGACCCCCTCCATTCCCCATGCATTAATGGCATATTGTCATAACTCCGCTCACCCACCTATGAAGGTTACTGAGAATGCTTTCCCATACTCTGTATACAAGTCATCAAAAACGGACATGCCTTTCAAGACTACTGAGAATACTTGCCCAGACTCTGCATACAAGTTATCAAGAACTGACTTCCCTTTCGAGGCTAATGAGGATACTTGCCCAGACCCTGTATACAAGTCATCAAGAACTGACTTCCCTTTCCCTAAATACAAAAATACTGTAACGAGTAAGAAGAGCCAAGTAATGAAGATCAATGGAGGCCAGGAGCACAAGCTGCACTCTAGTTGTTGCAAGCGCATACTTAATGCCAGGGGATTTAAACTGGTAAACCAGCTGACAGGAGAGAGACGGTGGCTGGAGAAGTCTTGACCTCTAGGTGTCGACTGAGGCACTGCTGGGCTGAGGCGAGGACCGTGGAGCCAACCGGCTTGCAGAAGAAGCCAAGGAGATCAGACTGCAGGAGGTGGTACACTCAGAGGACACCAGAAGAGGAAGAAAGGCTCCCGAGCCTTCTCAGGTTCCGAAAACCAGCCTTCACGCCGCTCGAGCACGGAGAACCACAGAGCAGGCGAGCAGGAGCCACGAGGGGCACAGAAGCCACAGAGCAGAGGCAGCAAAACCAGAGAGAGCTGCTGCAGGCTTGCCGCGGCCAAAACGATAATTTCTCTGTGACTGTGTCTCATTCTTGATTCCTCACAGTGACGATGAATGAGAGGACAATGAAGAAGAGAGAGATTGCTTGATCTTCTTCCTCCTAATCCCATCCTGCTTGATTGTTTTCTTACAAATGTCTAGCAAACTTTGTCCAAAATTCCATCTGCTTCCTTCAGCTTTTTCGTAGGTCATGAGGTCTCTTCTTGGCAGCACGTTTCCTCATTTTGATCTGAAATATGCCCGCCGCTGAGTCAACGATCTGCCGGCACCAGAGTTCATCAACATATACCAAAGCCTTCCAAATAAATGCGGATGCACTTACAAACTTCAATGTTGCCATGACGATGTGACTTCTTTGCAGTCTCACGCTTACCTCCCCCCTGGCCGCAGGCACAGGTCCCCTCTGGAAAACAATGGCACTACCTGCAATACCCCAGGGTGTTGTCTCCACCATCCGCATCTACCATAGTCCTGCTCGCTATCCCACTCAATCAGCGTATCCTCACCCTGAAGGGTCACTGAGAGTACTCACTCCTCTAGAATTTCCCTAGCAGGCTGACTTGAAGGAGCAGCCAGCGGTATCAAAATGTCCATTGGCCTTCAAATCCCAACAAGAAGGGAATGAATAATGTAGATCGCAGCCCGTCACCTTCCCAGGTCCCAAGGCAGACATTTTTAGAACTGTGGCATGCTGGTATACTGGGAGTATTGTACTCCCAGAGGAGGGGTAAAGCATACACAAAAACAAAGGTAGAAACTGAAGAAGGGTTCCTGTAAGCGAGGTGGGACACCTCACGAATAAGTACTGGGAAGAGAAAGAGGGAGGGGGAGGTAATGCATGCTGTATTGCTACCCCTCAACATCCATGCACTCCAGCCTCAGTACATATAATGTACTGTAACAAAAAGCGTACTGCCTCTCTCATAATGTCAGATATGGTAAACAGTTCGAATTTTTTCGCACTTAATTTGAAGGTGCGGGTCTCTAGAAAAGAGAATTCCCTTGGTTGCCGATGGGCTGCGCGGCAGACGGAGGCCACCACACCTTACTTTGAAATGCCTAACAGCAGCAAAGAAAAGCTACTGCGAGCGAGATACCATAGGATGGAAAAACTCTCTGATGTCCTCCAATTGTCTAGAGGATTGTCCAAGGTGCATAATGAAATGTATATTGCTTAGCTCAATATTGATATACCACATACTGACATTTCTTTGAACTGCCAATTAGGCTAACACCATGAGAGGGTTTGCTATACCCTACTGTGGATATATACAAAGGAAATCAATGCAATACAAACATACCTAACTATATATGTCAAGAGCCAGTGTTTGCATCTTAAACAGGCATTGCATCCTGTGCATCCTGGTGTGGTTATTTCCTGCCTAACACGATGCAATAATTTTGCATCATTATCACCTCGTACTATGGCTAGACTGTAGGCGAGCATTATGGTTCAACTTCTCTTTATTACTCCTCAGCAGTTTCAACAAAAACAACCATAACACTCTATGTAACTTTTCCTTTTCTGAAACTACAAATCCCAAAGTCTCTGTAGTCCATTCCAGCACAGCCCCTCTATGACACACATCCTGTCTCTGGGCTACTACTCTGCTTTTACTGCTCTTCAGCAGATAAGTCATATTTTATTACCTCTGCGTGTATTGAGTGGGTGTAATGTGATACGTTCAGTTAGGAGGGGGATTATATGTGGGAACGTTATGCAGACTAGCATAATTATAGAAAGATGGGATTGATTGTAGATATTTAATGTCAGATAATTACACGCGCATCAGGTGTACTTAGGATCTTAGGAGAGCAGGCGGCGAGCGGCCGCGACAGTGAAAGGTGCGATTGCAGGTGAGTAATTAACAAGGTCGCCACGAGGTGAGCGGCCCCGTGCCATATTCCCGGTGCGCTAGGGGTTTAGATCGTCCTCGCATAGCTGAGCGCAAGCTCTCCGCTTCCTCTCCACACATCGCGGGAGCAGAGCAAAAGCAGGTGTGCTCCGGCCCCCACCTTTGGGGAGGTAGAGCCGGAGAGCTAATATGAGCAGTGTGGAAGCTCGAGGAGCGCTCCGGTACACTCCCTTACGGAGGAGGGGCCGGAGCGTGATACAAAGTTGCATTAAGGCGACAGAGGAGGAAGTGAACACCGGGCCCGGTGGTGAATTAACAAGCAGATTATATTGGATCAGAGAATTGCATCAGTATTTACAGATGCTGTGCGGCGTGCCACAACAGCGACAATCAGCTGGGCAGCGGGCAGTATCCTGCGAAAGGGAGAGGAATCATCTCCCACGAAGACAGGCTAATCCTTCCTGTTAAGATCCACAAGCCACCCAAGTGGGGCAGATTGATCATACCGTCCCTATCACAGGGGAGAGAAGAAGACAGTTAAAGAGTCTGGCGCACGCCACAAAGAAAAAGAAAAAAAAGAAGAAAAGATAAATAAAAATAATAATATACAGAAAGGTTTTAAAAGCAGGCCAAGCGAGGTGGGCGTGCCAAGACACCTGCTCCAGGTATTAAGGCACACAGCACAATTACAATGTTGGAATTTGAGTGCAGCGAGGAGGAACGACCTCTGGACCTCGCTGCCAGCTTCAAGGAGGTGCTGGGAAGCTCGCTGGTCAATGCAGTGACACAGGGGGTCGGATCCCTGCAGGAGAGGCTGGAGACACTAGAAGCTATGCTTACTCAGCCCAGAGAGAGCGCTGATGCGACTGAAAGCACACCCACAGAACCCTTGAAGACAGAGATCCTCCTACAACCCCCTGGGCCCTTCAGACAGGGTGAAACAGAAAGAAGATTATCTGTGACGTCAGGTAGTGCCGAGCCTTACGACCCCCACTCCAGGGGAGGACAATGCTGGAGGAGATGACCCAGGCTCAGAAGAGGAGCCAGCAGAGAGAGATCTTTCCTCTCAAGAAGGAGAGGAAGTAGTAGAGGAGGAATGGGAGAAACCCAGCAGGGGGAAGAGAACCCGCAAGGAGAAACATCTTGAGGAGGACCAGGAGGACATGTTTGACCCGGACAGTATCCGGAACCTGAGTTCCTTGGACTGGCAGCCATCTCCCAGAGTTGCCCAATATATGACGATAAGATTGCAGCCCTCGACAAAGAAGTAAGGCAGCGCCTGTGGGCAGAATGCCCAGGCCCAGACCTCCCAGGGCAGGTGGTGGAAACCTTTGAGCTAGACCCTAAAATGCTGACCTTCGTGTCCAAGACCAGCAAAGATCCACGCAAGGGTATTGACAGGTCGTGGAGAAGCTGCCAAGAGAAGGTACTGGATTTGGCAGGGCCTCTCACGAAAATAATGGATCTAGCGAAGAGAGCTAAGGATACAGGGGAGGAAGTGGACCCCGACGCTCTAGCGAGCTGGGCGCAAAGGGCAGTTTGCCTTCTGGGCAACACTAACTGCACCATCTCATCAGAAAGAAGGAGAGGTTTGCTGCTCAGGATTGATCCCAAGCTGAGCGACCTCGTGTCATATGAAGCCGGAGAAGCGCCACAGGGACTCCTCTTCGGCGAGACTTTCGGGAAGGAGATGGGCAGGTTCATCGGCACTTACACTTCCTTAGAAAAGGCACAGGCTTCCATACGAAAGATGTTCCGAATAGAGTTTTTGCTGGGACCGGCTGCTTCAGGGGACGTGCGGCCGGTCGTTACCAAGGAGGAAAGAGACCCCCTAATCCCGGGGCCCAATACTGGGAAAACAAACAGCAAGACACCCTCTTCCCGGCCAGGGGATGTTTCCCTAGAGAACGCAGAGGAAGAGGAGCTGGTCGAGGACAAAGCTTCACCCAGGTGAGAGCAACAGAGTATCTTCCGGTTGGGGGGAGAACAAGACAGTTCTGGGGAAATTGGCACTACTTTCCAGCGATGCTTGGATTTTGCAAACCGCCAGAGGTCTGTGGCTAGAGTTCGTGCAACCGCCAGTGCAATTAGGCTGGTCACACCAGCAGTGCCTGGCGCTAGCGAAACAACAATGCTTAGATTGCGAGCTAGCCCAACTAGCACGGAAAGACACCATAGAGAAGTGCACAGCATTCCCCAGATTTGTGAACAACATGTGTCTAGTGCACAGGAAGGAGAAGGTCCGAACAGTTATAAATCTAAAAGAATTAAATGGGTGGATCGTATACCGCTATTTCAAAATGGAGGGTATCCACCAGCTCAGAGACTCAATGAGAGAGGCAGACTGGCTAACGAGGCTAGATTTGAAAGACACCTACCTAACAATGCCAGTACAGGAGGATTACAGGCCGTTCCTAGCTTTTCACTGGAACAGACAGCTCTGGCAATTCAAGACAATGCACTTCAGGCTTGCGTCGGTGCCCTGGGCTTTTACCAAGCTGATGAAGCCAGTAGCAGCAGCGATTCGAGAGAAGGGCATCAGGTTGATTATATATCTAGACGACCTGTTACTCCTAGCGGAAGACCAGGACACCCTGATTTTCCAGACAGGTTAGGTGCAAAACCTACTGTTATCACTGGGTTTTCTAGTAAACGTGGAGAAGTCAGACACCACGCCGGCACAGAGCCTAGATTTCTTAGGATTCGTCCTAGATACCAGGAAGCCTATGTTATGCCTATGTTAAGCCTATGCCAGAAAGATAAGCGATATCAAGAGAGAGATGAGGGCCTGCCTGAACAGAGACTCGATCCCTCTCAGAGTGCTAGCGAGGCATGTAGGGCTGTTAGCAGCCTCCATTCAGGCCATATTTCCTGGTCCTTTACACTATCAGGCCCTAGAGAGGCTAAAAATCAAACACTTGCAGCAAGGTTTGAGGTATCATCAGCAAGTGCCCTTAGATCAGGAATCCATCACAGAGCTGGAATGGTGGTTGAAGAATATGGATGCCTGGAATGGGCCATCTTCGGAGACCGTCCAGACCTGCTAATAGAGTTAGACGCCAGTCGCATAGGCTGGGGAGCGAGATCTGGAAACAGGAGGGAAGTGGAGCGAAGAGGAGCTTCGCCTGCACATAAACTGTCTGGAACTTCTGGCAAAATCATTCCCGATCAAAGCCTTCATGAGAGGGAAGGTGAAGTCTTGCGTTCTGCTAAAGATGGACAATATCTCGGCAGTCCGCTACAAAAATCACCTAGGAGGAACAAAGTCCAAGTTGTTAGCAGAGCTATCAAAGGATTTCTGGCACTTCTGCCTCCAGTCAGGGACTTCAGTGACAGCGGAGTACCTGCCCGGAGCACTTAATGTAGTAGCCGATTGGAATTCACGGTACCTGACAGACTCCAGCGACTCGAGACTGGATCCAGCAGTATTTCAGACTCTGAATGTGATATGAGGCCCAGAACACGTAGACTTCTTTGCGTCCCGCCTCAATGCCCAAACAGCCAATTACTTCAGTTGGAGGCTAGACCCGGAGGCACAGGGTACAGACGCATTTCTACAGAAATGGTCAGGAGGTCCGCATTACGCATTTCCCCCCTTCGTGATGCTGAGCAGAGTTCTAGCGAAGTGTCGGAGGGAGAGAGCAGAATTGATTTTATTTGTGCCACTGTGGAAGTCACAGGTGTGGTTCCCGACACTAATGGAGTTAGCATTAGATTTTCCACGCGTGCTGCCCGAAGGAGATCAACTGCCCACGTTGGACCCAGCTGGGTCGTGTCATCCTCTGAGAGTGAAAGGGCTCTCCCGCTCATCGTGTGCAGGGTATCAGGAGATGCTGGGCACTGCCAGGCATTTCGGACCAGGCTGCACAGCTTATTGCAGAATCCTGGTCTCCATCCACTAGGTGGAGCTATGATGCGGCTTGGGCTAAATGGACAAACTGGTGTAAGGGGAGAAATATTCATCCCATTTCAGCCCCTGTAGTGTCTATATTGATTTTTTTAGCACAATTGTTGCAGGATGGGAGAGCATTTCGTACCATAGGGGTGTACAGATCTGCGATTTCGGCAGGGCACATTCCAATTGAAGGTGTCCTGGCGGGGAACATCCAGCGGTAGTGAGGCTCATCAGAGGAGCTAAATACAAGGCGCTGCCCAAACCTAAGTATAATACAGTGTGGGATGTGACAGTAGTACTGCGTCTATTAGAGAGTTGGCCAACGGATAGATACCTCTCTCTGAAACAGTTCTGAGGTAAACTGGCGATGCTATTATGCCTCATATCTAGCAAGCGATTAACAATTAATAGGAGATCATTTGGCCCAGAAGGGGTGACCTTTTCCATAGTCAAAAGGACTAAGACAGGGACCAGTATTACCCTTATTTTCCAGATAATTCTTAATGGTGTGTGTAAGGAAAGATTTCATTTTATATGTAATTTTCCCTCCCGTTGTACACCCCCAAACTTTTTGCTGCTGTTTAAACATCTTAGTCTGACTTTGCCTGGGGAGCACAGCCTTCTGCTGCACTCCTCTGGCCTTTCGCTCACTTTTTATGGGGCAACTGACATGCCCTTAAAACAGTCAGTACTGGGAGACTTTGTTTCCCTTAGTCCTTTTCCAATGTTGCAACTTTTCTGCAACATTCCAAAGACCCTAGATACTCTCGTAAGACTTTTTGGGAGATGCGTGGATGTGCCATGGACAGGGCTGGTGGCAGCTTATCTTTTCATGTAATTTTAACTCTTTCCTGCCATTTTAACCATGCTTACCGTGCTTGGCATGAATAGGTGGCATGGCTGCAAAATGGCCATGCCACAAGGTTCTTTGTCCTGTCCTTTGGCCATCTTGCCCCTTTGCCTTCCCCAGGTTGAGCCGACCCGGGTCAGTCCTTCTTTGGTCATGCAGTTTCCCACGAAACGCCAAGCTTTCGCGGGCTTCTGCATGCCTTGTGTGTGGGCATCCAGGATGTGGGCTGGGGTGTCTGTCCCCAATACACATCCTGGGTGCCAGAGAGTCTGGAGTTCTGTGAATTCCTGTGACCACCATGGTCCGTGATTGGTCCACGTATGGAGTGTGTGTTTGTGAGCAGATCTCCCATTGGGTCCTCTCTGTTTTGGCGCAAAGGGAACTTTGGATAAGAGGAGGCCAAAAACATCAACACCATGTCGATCTCTGGAGTTCTCACTGAACGAAGGATAGGATCCAAGAAGCTGAGTCGAGGAACTGATGGTGAACCGCTGGAAGGTTTGGCACCCTGAGCCTGCTGTCGTCCCGTGGGACCCCTCTGTTCTGGTCATCCTAGAAGGTCTGCAAAGACGCGTTGACATATTAGAATAGTGGGACCAACTATTCTCGGCACCTTCAACAAAATCTGCAAGTAAGCCTTCTCGGAAGTGTCCCTGGGCCAACCAGTGGGCTGACCAGCTTATGCAGGACCTTTGCTCTGTCTCCACTGTCGTTTTAAGGAGGCCCTCGAAACTTGGTGTACTGCTAGCTCCACGTCCCCGGCACCCTCACGCCTAATTTTGAACACTTAGCATTCCCAGGTCTGAAGTGAGTCGAATGCGCCAGGACCAGAGTAAACGTGGTTACCGTGTTGCCCATCCGTGGCAACGATCTTTGCAAATGTGCTGCATTTTGTGACCCTCTTTCCCCTGAAGCCTGCTGCAGTGAAACCGGCCTGATCTATCCACTGTCCCATTTGGGAATCCTCACTGTATCGCCGGAACTGAATGCCGCAGAGACGTCCGTTTTGTCGCATTTGAACCTGTAACTGCAGTTTACCCAACTGGCGAGGTTTGGTCCAGAGTGCGCCTGGGGCCGGTGTGTAACCCTAACCTTAATCAGTGGCTCCTAGCACCTCCATCTGTTTTTATGCACGAGTGGCCGCTGGGGGTCCCTCTCCTTTCCACTGCTAGTGCGAACTAGCGACCTATTCCCGAACCTTGGAATCACCTCTGCCTTCAAGTGGAGGCCCTCCTCGAATAGTGGGAATCTATTCTTCATCGCCTCACCCACCTTCGTGAGCTGCTAGAGACCCCTGAAGAGACCCTGATTTGCCCATTGGAACAACCGCGTGTGCCTGCACTACATGTACTATTGAGCATAATGCTCCTCTCTTCTTAGGGTTTGGACTGCCTCTTAGTTAAGTGAGTGTTTGATGTTGAAGGTGACTAAAGACTATCTGCACTGCATATTTTCCTTCCCTTCTAGGTTGTGAATATATTTTGTGCCTTTAACCCTTTAGACCCCATTGGTCTTGTATGTATCTTGTATTGATTGTGTTGTTTTGGTTTAGTAGGATTGCTGTGATTATTTTACTGTGTGTTGAGTTACAAAGGCCTTGTAATGAATGTGTTTATATTTTTGATATATACACCTGTCTGGGCGTAATTTGTGAGTGTCCTTGCTCTGTGTGCTCATTGAGGTTTTTCAGTCACCCTAACCCCTCCTGAGACTTAGTCTTGACCGCCTGGCATAGCTACTTGATTGGTCTGGCTTGTCCAGAGGTTACCCTGTTCCAAGAAACTAGGCTGGCCTTCTGAACATCTGCCCACCAGGTCAGAGTTCAGAAATCCATCTTAACAGTGTGTAGCAAGATGCATCAAAGAGTATGAAAGTAGAACAGCAGAGTACAGATCAGCTAGTACCACTCAGTTGCTAATAGCGCGTAGAAAGCCGTTTCAGGCAGTTGCAACAGCCACCATAGCGAGGTGGGTCAAAGAGGTTATGCAAGCAGCGAGTATTGATTTGGGAATGCAAGGAGCGCGTTCAGTAAGAGGAGGGATGGCCTCTAAAGCCTTTACATCAGGAATATCTTTGAGAGAAATTACGTTGGCAGCTGACTGGTCGAGTGATCGTACATTTAAAGAGTTTTACTTTAAGCGTACTGAGAGTCTAGCTGTTACGATGTTGGGGAAGCTTTGAACAAGCATAATGCTCGCCTCCAGTCTTGCCATAGAATAAAGATTACCCCGGCTAATTGCGCAGGGAGTATTAATTATATTAAACACTAGGAGGCGAGCATTAAATTCCCACCCGATCATGTACTGTTCATAATGTGACATTTGTGGATTGTAACAGTACATGGACACCACTCTGAATTTTTTCATTGTATGTTCCTTGGAGGAAGAGCAGAAGAATAACTGAAGGTGGAGGCCAGTGAGAGCGGAGATCTGAGTGGTGGAACATCACTACAAGGGAGCCGCATCGCTTCATTTCACCAGTTGGAGTCTTCGCACTGTTGGCGGGACGTGGTTATAAAGTTAAAGAGACAGTTCAGAGCACGTAAAAGAGAGGAGGAGCCCAGAGACAGGATGTGTGTCATAGAGGAGCTGTGCTGGAATGGACTACAGAGACTTTGGGATTTGTAGTTTCAGAAAAGGTTTTCTGGTTGTTTTTGTTGAAACTGCTGAGGAGTAATTAATAGAAGTTGAAGCATAATGCTCGCCTCCTATTCTTTAATAGAAAAATAATATTCCCTGCGCAGTTAGCAGGGGTAATCTTTATTATTTAGTTCAGAGATCGATAACCCGAGGCTCTTTAGATGTTTTGGACTGTGATTCCCATGATCCCACCCCATTGAAAATGCAGACTAGAGCTGATGGGATTTGTAGTACAAAACATCCGGAAAGGCATAGGTCGCAGACCCTGATTAAGTCTGTCCTATGATTTTCCGGGTCTGAAAGTGCTGCTTGCAGTTGTACCAAGCACTCTGCACGTTAGACTTTATTCAAAGCAGTTTCTTTCTGGCTGTGCTTTTCTCTTTGAGCTCTTTCCTCAGCCCGGCCGATAGACTTTATTATACTTCAAAATGTTTATTAAATAATCTCAGACTCCCTCCAGCACCGCCAATCACCTGCTGCTACAGATATGAGTAACCACTGCAGCCTGTCTCGCCCCGAATTCCCACAATTTGCACACCATATGTCAGACGTCTCTTTCACTTCCACGTGATTTTCCAATTCACTCACCACATGGTTCTGTATTTATTGGGACTTCTTTATTCTGTATCGTTGTTCTCTCACAATTTTTGTTTGGGCTATTAGGTGGAGCTTAAGTGCCACATGCAAACCAAAACGATTGCGTTTGAGTACAGATGGGAAGCAGATGGTGTGTGAGGCGGTACAAAGCTTGGTGCGGTTGTGTTATTTACCCACCCATTGACTGACCATGGCCATTCGAATTCATGTGCTCATTGCCACCCACTACATACCCTGCCCTTTATAAAACTCATCCACCTGTAATCTTAGTGAGCTTGATCTATCAAGCAGTAGCATCAAATGTTGGCCTGCTAGTGTTATTTCGAGGTATTTAATGACTTAATTGCAGCTGCAAATGTGGTACAGGTGAAATAAAAATGTGTAACCAAGTGTGCCTTGAGCCACTTGATTTATATATGTTGTTTGCGCTGACATCCTGTTAAAAAACAAGCATTAACAAAGCCAACCATTTTGTCTTGTGTATAAGTATTATGCATTTTCCAGGAACTGCAGTCATAAGCCCAGGTAATCACATTAGTTCACAGCTGTTGTCATTGTATGGACAGGTAGTACTGTTTTGCCTACACAAACATAAAAACTGTTGGCTTTGCAAATGCTTTCTTTTTCTCTGGGAGAGCAGTCATTTTTCTCAAGATTAGCATTATAGCAGTTGTGTTACTGGTATTCCTACCAGTTTGTTGTGGCCCTACATGTAGCTTTTCTGCGGTGCAGTTTTTGTGCGCCTTACAGACAGACTTTGTTCCTGGGGGTTAATGACTCCTTAATCATGTACCCCCTTGTGACTGGCCCCTATGTGTGAAGGCCTCAACTCTTCACCGTGCCACCCACTGCACATGCCGACGCATCAGTGAACAGAACGACCAGCAGAGGAATCACTCTATGGGATACGCAGAGACCACAGGGAATCTCTCCTTTTAGGTGCTACGTTTATGAGGTCATTCCTTGCTAGGAGCGGAAGCCAGTGAGAGTCCAGCCAACATGAAAAAGATGTAGGATGGGGAAAGGGAGATTCTTAGGTACGTGGGTACTTTGACCCAAAACCTAGGCCCACAGGTGTCTCTAGTCAGCATACCCCCTAACTGTTGTGACGCCAAAAAGTCTACTTGGTCTTTAGCTCTGTCTTTGCTCTCACAGTACATGTGCTCTGCACAACCCAATCTTATCCCCTGGCTATACATTGGTCAGATATCAATACAAAAGAGAGATTACCCCTGACCCAATAACGCTCTTTAACCATGAAATATCTTGCTGTAGGATTGGCCCATTGTTTAGTATCTTAGTGGTTATCTAATAAGATAGCATCACGAGCCTCCTCCTCCTTGGCGGCATGTAAAACTTGTCTTTCTGTCGTGCACGCTTCCTTGGAAGTTTGGTGCCGCAAGTGAGTGACTTTGCACTTAACTGCATTGAAGCTAAGCTGATATGTCTAAGGTTAAGCATCAGTCTTTGCAATGGCAAAGCTAATTTGTTCCAGCCCTTCCGTTGCAGCTAACACAAGAAAGGGATTTGTGCAGCTTTGGAAATGGGCACTCCTTACCTACCACCCTCTGTGCAATATCACAATAAGGATCACCGGTGCTGGAGCTGATCTCCATGCCATTCAATGCAGCACCTCTCTGTCCACAGAGTGTACCCCGATTTGCTAGCTCTCTCTATTCCCTATCCCCCAATTATTCCCTAATCAAACTTAATGACTTTGCTTTCATACAAAAGCTGATCAACTTGATCAGCTGATCAATTCTGAATAGATTTGTGTTGAAGGCGTTATTGAAACGCAAGTAGATCCCATCCATTGGCCATTTCTCTTCCCCAGTTAAAGATCGTAATAACGTTGCATGCCATGAATTCTCCTATGAAAAACCTTGACGACATGAATCTGCCACAGGCTCTTTTCAAAACATTGGGCCTCATTACGAGTCCGGCGGTAACCGCGGCGGTAAAACCGCCTGGTTACCGCCGGACTCGTATTACCATTCCGCCACCGTGATTCCCGGAATTACCGGGGCATTACAACCCCGGTTTTCCGGGAATCACGGAGGCGGAATGGTGTAAATCCCCATTCCCATTGAGTCCTATGGGACTCAATGGGAATCGGGATCATGGAAACACCGGCAGCATCTCGTAATGCTGCCGGTGTTTCCTCGACCGCCTGCAGGCGGGCGGTGTTAAACCCGCCAGGTCAGACCTGGCGGGAACATCACCTCCCGCCTGCAGGGGTCGGGATCAGGCGGTCCGGAAACAACGGTGGCGGCGGGTTTACCACCACCGTTATTTCCGGACCGCCAGGGTCGTAATGAGGCCCATTGTCTGTTCTTTCTTAATAAGCGATTTTGATACCATTTCCCCACCATTAATGTTGGACTGACTTGGCCGTTCTTGGTAGCCTTTCCCTGCTCCCACTTTGGAGGAGTGGACATTGACCGGCACCGGTACCTGTGCACGCCCTGGTGTAAGTAACGAGACCACGCCACAACTACACTAGCAGTAGCCTCCCCATGCTCCCACTTTGGAGGAGGGGAAATTGACCGGTACCTGTGCACGCCCTGGTGTAACGAGACCACTCCACAACTACACTAGCAGCAGCCTCCCCATGCTCCCACTTTGGGGGAGGGGAAATTGACCGGTACCTGTGCACGCCCTGGTGTAACGAGACCACTCCACAACTACACTAGCAGCAACCTCCCCATGCTCCCACTTTGGAGGAGGGGAATTGACCGGTACCTGTGCACGCCCTGGTGTTAGTAATGAGACCACGCCACAACTACACTACCAGCAGCCTCCCCATGCTCCCACTTTGGGGCAGGGGAAATTGACCGGTACCTGTGCACGCCCTGTGTTAGTAATGAGACCACGCCACAACTACACTACCAGCAGCATCCCCATGCTCCCACTTTGGGGGAGGGGAAATTGACCGGTACCTGTGCACGCCCTGGTGTAAGTAACGAGACCACGCCACAACTACACTAGCAGTAGCCTCCCCATGCTCCCACTTTGGAGGAGGGGAAATTGACCGGTACCTGTGCACGCCCTGGTGTAACGAGACCACTCCACAACTACACTAACAGCAGCCTCCCCATGCTCCCACTTTGGGGGAGGGGAAATTGACTGGTACCTGTGCACGCCCTGGTGTAACGAGACCACTCCACAGCTACACTAGCAGCAGCCTCCCCATGCTCCCACTTTGCGGGAGGGGAAATTGACCGGTACCTGTGCACGTCCTGGTGTAACGAGACCACTCCACAATTACACTAGCAGCAGCCTCCCGATGCTCCCACTTTGGGGGAGGGGAAATTGACCGGTACCTGTGCACGCCCTGGTGTTAGTAATGAGACCGCGCCACAACTACACTAGCAGCAGCCTCCCCATGGTCCCACTTTGGGGGAGGGGAAATAGACCGGTACCTGTGCACGCCCTGGTGTTAGTAATGAGACCAGCCACAACTACACTACCAGCAGCCTCCCCATGCTCCCACTTTGGAGGAGGGGAAATTGACCTGTGCACGCCCTGGTGTTAGTAATGAGACCACGTACCAACTACACTAGCAGCAGCCTCCCTATGCTCCCACTTTGGAGGAGGGGAAATTGATTGGTACATTTGCATGCCCAGGTGTTAGCAGTGCAGACACCACTACTCAGCATTTGTAACTTATTAGGGTACATCCCACCACGTTTTATTTTCTGTCCACCTGAAGACAACGGGGGTTATTTTTTATCAAAATCTCAAATTAAACTGGAGGGGAGCGCAAACGTTTGCATCGATTGCAAAAAGTCCCATCCATATAATTTTCATCATTTCTATTCGGAAGTGCAAAAAAGAAAGCTATAAAAACAGGCAAAATTGCCTTTATACCTGTCTTTTACACTTCTCAATGCAAATGAGCGTAAGTGCCAGCCGCAATTAATGTTTGCAAAAGTTACATCCAATTATAACTTATGAAATAATAACTAATGAAAAAATATGAATACAAAATAACTAATTCCAAAAAAAACAAATTCATTGCTCGTTGTTTTAGGGGGGTTCCCCCTCAAAGCGCCGCTTTTTTAAAATAATACTTTCCCCCACCCGACAATAACTATTCCCTCTGACAACCCTGTTTTTAGTTTTTTTCAAAATTAGTAATGTTAGTATTAGTTGTTTTTTCATTCGCTATTTTTTCATTAGTTGTTTTGTATTGGACATGATCACTGTATACCGATTGCAACAGAGATTTACAATGGATTCCAATGGAGTCTGTCTGCTTTTATCAGAAGGAAAAAACAGGTGGATTCATTTCATAACCATTGTTTTACCACCGGCATGAAAATCTCCCACAGGCTCTAAATCTGGTATATCCTCTAGGCCCAGCAGGAAAATGGGCAGATATATAACGTTTGCACTGCTTTTCCAACTGGCCAATGATCTAAAATCCCCCAGGTCGTTAAATGTGGTGGCAGAAGGGCGTTAATCATTAGAGCTATTTTTACCGATTCTGGGGCTTAGAAAATGACCCCTGCTTCCTTTTATAAATGGGCTGCTACCGGCCCCCCCCCCCCCTCCATTAATTCTTCTCTCAAATTCAACACTAAGGTGCAGGTCCTCGCCTTTCTCTTGATTGCATGACGAATCCGCTTGTCTTTTTCATGCTGTTCTCTTCTGTTTGGAGGTAGAGAGCTCTTTGTAGAGGAATGGACGGTCCCTACCTGTCGCCACAGTGTCTGCCTAATAACACAGGCTAGACAAAGAGACAACCAGAAGGTCAATTCTCTTTGGGGAAAAGCCAAGGCATAAAAACCCCAACGTAGATGTAGATGTGTACCGGAAGGCGGGACAAGAAGGCAGACAGGTCACAAATAAAGGATAATGATCCGTGGCTGGCAGGAGTCATCGGAAATTGAGGAGGACAAGGAAAGGCAGGCAAGGGAAAAAAAGAGAACCAGGGAGGGAAACAGAACAACAGCAGCAGGCATGCGAGAAACGATGAGCAACTTAAAAAAAGGCAGCCAAAGGAACGAAAAAGGGGGGGGGAACTATCCGGAAAGGAGGAATACACTAGCGTCTTACAAAGGGTTGCAACGCATCTGCGCACCGCAGCTCCAGCATGTAAATACCAGTGCGGGCACCATCTTGGAATAAACAAGACAGGTAAGAGGTCGTTCTAGAGCAAACATGGAGGAACACAGAGTGTATCCGTTTCCATCGGTGCCACAGCGAGTTCCCTTGTGCTGTAACATCTTGTGCAGCTTATCTGTAGGCCAAGTATTACAGCTTATTTTTGCAAATACAAAAAATTGATGTTAATTTGATACGTCCACTGTTTCCTGGTCTTCGTTTAGATGTGAACTGAAGGCCTCAATCATGCACCAGCATTTTCTCTGTAGACTGATGTTCTTGAAAATGTCTCTGTCTCTTTAATCCACTGATTGGAAATTGATATCTGCTGTGGACGTTGTTGCAGAGTTCCATCTTGTGGAGGCTCTGGAACACGGCATCCAGGTTCAGGAGCGTTGGTTGGAGGAGTGGTTGAAGGTGGACAGAGCTATGGCCATGTGATCATTGCGGTGCCCAATAAACCCACTTACCCCTACTCACCACGTCTCTGTGTCGTCTGTCACGACAAAATCCTCTATTTGTGTCTTTGCTCTGCTGGCTGGACTGTCTGATTCCTTCTGCTTTTGAAATAGAGGTCTGTGTTTACCTACCGCTGTGGTTCCCTGTGCCTCAGAAAAGGGACCCTTTGAGCTCATCATTGCTTCCATCTTTAGTGCAGTAATGGCGTTGTGCTGCTTCTGCTTTTGTTTACCTGCCTTGCAGAGAGGCTCAAGATTTAAATGTGCACATACGCCCTTAATATCATTATAACGCCCGCTCCTGACAGCACTTCATTGAGAATATCCACTGTCTTTGCAAGCTGGAAAGAATAATCGGCTTTTATATAAGCGTAGCCCCTGTTTTCTGGCCCCAGCCTGGTCTGGGACAGCTCCCTCACTGTCCTAGGTCAGGAACAGTTCCCATGGGAACTAACACCACGACCCATCGGGCCAGCTGGATAGGGAGGGGCGCTGCACCTATGAAATAACATAGCTGATAACAAGAGATGGGCTGTTCCCTGAGTTCTTTTTGCCTCATTAACTGGACACAGCCAGACACTGGGGTAGATTTATAGGGATCCCAATAGGGACCCTTTCTTATTTATGAGAACACTAGTTCCCTTAACAAACCTTTCTAAAATTGTATTCCTTTTCTAAAATTCCCCTAGCGGGAGTTCCATCTTGATTGGAATCTGCTCCGTCAGCCCAGCCTTCCTTGGAGGAGTCTCATTGCTTGGAGGAGACTCGGGAAGACCCTTAAGGGCGAGTCTGATGCAACAGACCCCTTGCCTAATTCCTGTTACCACCCAATGTAGCATGAGGCCAGTGGATGGGCTCCATGGGTGGGAGCTCCCTCCCGCTACTTCACGCCAGGGGCTTACTACCTCTTCCCAATACCTTTCACTCCATCTCCTCTAAATATACCGAAATATGCATAAGACATATTACCCGCCTTAACATTAAACCTGAATAAGTTCCTCTGATTTAACCTACTTAACATTCAGAATATACTTACATATATGCAAACGCCATATACACCATATAATACATATCTTTATGCACAGGAGTGACTGCTGCAGTCAGCCACCCCTTTCATAGTACCTTAAAGGGCCATCTCTGGTGGTTGGATGGGGCCTGTCTCCTGCAGCTTTCTTCTGGGAGGCCCCATCCATCAGATGGGGCTATCACCACTCACTATGGAGCCTGTGCTTTTTTCCTGTCCTTGGGTGTCCTCCAGCCAGAGTGGGGGATTCACCCACTCTCACCACTGTACCTGTGGTCTTCTTTTAATCTTATTGGGTGGCCCGCATAGGGTGGTGGTGGCACCCACACTCACCACTGCTCCTGTGGCCACTTCAACTCTTCTGCGTGGCCCATTGCTGTGGGGGCCACCCCCGTCATTGCTGTGGCCCCATGCCACCATCTTTATTTCAGGTTGCATCCCCATGGCAACAGGGAAGTCCCCATTTCTCACTGCCCCCTCTGCATTGCAGCACATAGACAGTGCTTTGTCTGGGCGCTCATGCCAGCATGCCAGATCTCCCTACTTCACCTAGGCTGCTCTGCCGCGCAGCCTGGTACTTTTCTTCATCCGGGCTTCCCGATGTAGCAACTCGGGACTTACTCAGCTCCACACTTTTCGTCACCTGGGCTGCTTTCTTCACTGCCCCACCTGACGAGCGCAGGGTGTACTTCCTTCCTCCCTTTTTCACCTCATGGGCTGCCTGAAAGACACAGCCTGGGAGGACTTCACAGCAGGGCCCACCTCGCTACCCAAAAGGTGGACCGACATGGTGGTACGGCTGGGTTGCCTGGTTCGGGCCACCCCCCACATATGGCTTGGACTGGGTGGCTCCTCTTCTTTGGCCCAAGCAGCCCTGCACAATGCCCAGGCCCTTTGATCTTCTTGGGCCGTCTGGTCTGGCCCCCAGACAGTCTGACAACTGCTGCGTCCCTGTGTGCTGCCAGGCTGCTCCTGGCATGCCTGCGTTGCACTGCCCGGGTAGCTCCCCACACATGGCCCGGTGCCATAATGTCTATGGGCCAGAGGGGCTGCTTGAGGATGCAGCTCCCCCCATCCTTACACCCCTAGGGAGTTATTTATTTTGTCTCCTGTCTGTTTCTTTTTTCTTCTCTCCTTTTCTTCTCCTGACTCAGGTGTCTTTTCAACTGTCTCCTTTTTTCAAATTCCAGGGCAGGGTAGTTCTGTCCCATTGTTCTTTTCTTTTTTCTTTCTGCTTTCCATCCAGGACCATGATGGGCTGGAGGGGTTATTCCAAAACGCCTACACACAACATACCACACACACTGCATTTAATAAAAACGTTTTATTGAACCCTGGCGTCTGCGTCTTTATTTCTAGGGTTTGTCCCTTAGGGGACAAGCATGTAGCCCTTTCTAGCCCGGCCCTTTATGGGGCACGGGCTACATCAGGCTTACTACTGTAGTTTCCCATTTCACACTGTACATAACAGGTATTACTATTACTACTGGTACACTTCTCGACCTGGAAAAGATGAATGGCTGAGTGATCTGCAGTTTGAAACCAGACTTCTATAGCGAGCACCTAACACTCTAAGTTATCCGACCTGCTCCGAAAGCCCAAAGATATCCACTTCAGTAATCACTGGCTCTGCGACTCGTCTCAGTGTGGAATACAACTTTTAGTGTTCATCGAAAAGTCAATGTTCCACTACCACCTAACATCTACAACACTCATCCAACTTTTAATGTCCAGCTACACAATTGATTCATTGAGAACGTGCTCTGGTTCCAGCTGTTTGGTGCTGGTGCCCATGTTGGAAGCCTTGGCTATCCAAACTCCTTGTTCCAGATGTCTCTGGGATACTGGAGTTGATAATCTAGGAAACAAAGATCCACCACACAAAAGCAATACCCAATGTCTTTCAAGTAGCTCCAACTAATTGGATTCCAGCTGCCCTCTTAGAATAACCTGCTCTTCCGCCATGCCATTGGGATTAAATAATGAATGAATGGGTGTATGCATACCACATATTCCAGTTACCTCCTAATGGGGCAACCCACAGACCCTTTGCATCTTCCAGCATGACTAGTACCTCTGACTGGGAAACCATTCGTGTACCCTTCATCCCTTCCCTGCCTTCTGCTATTTGGGCATAGCCTGTGATAGCTACGTCCCAAGTTTGGCTCCACTTATATCGTGTCTCAATCATAACAGTCATATACAGATTATTCTCTGCCAGTAAGGTCTGATGTATGATTGAGGCAAGGACTACTGTGAATACATGGCTCCCTGTTTACATGAGTCATCACCGCCTGAATGTCTTGCAGCCATGGATGAAGGAAATAAAGGCTGCTGAGCACCAGTCAGACCTCAGAGCAGCAAGCAAGGACACCTGGATAGTCAGCTGAACCCAGCGGGCACTGGCATTATGGTACTGAAATGTGCCCTCACCCACCAAGCATAGATATATGCTGCTACCATTTAAAAGCAACCCTATGAATGGAGAACACCAACACCTAATAAGTGGCAAGGCAATGCATATGTTTATTAAACAGCATAGATATGAACACGAGACATTAAAATGTGTACGTGTACCCACTAGTTCACTTTTTAGAATTAACCCCTCCCATCTCTTTTAATTCATCAGAAATAAAGGACGGAGGCAGTAAAGCCTAGGTAGACCAGCCCAGATGTTGGTCTCGGATTCAGCCTTGATTTGTGTGGAGGAGTACCTTACAACCTCACGTAGGCACCTTCTGCCAAAACAACTGCCTACGGGGAACCGGTTATTGGAAATTCATCTCTTTCCTCAGGGAACCCACAAGGTACTCAAAACGGTCATGCTAAGGTAGCTCCTACATAGTACATACTTTTCTTTCTGGTCATGAGCCCCTGTGGGCACTTATTCAGCAGCGTACCTAAGTAGAGGGGCACTCATGAAGCAGTGCTAGACTAGAGGTTAGTGTACCAACGCCACTTCCTGTCAGAAGCCCCTGCGGGTCACTCATGAAGCAGTGCTAGAGTAGAAGTTAGTGTACCAACGCCACTTTCTATCAGGAGCCCGTGTGGGGAACTCATGCTTGGAGTAGAGCTTGGTGTACCAAACCCAGTGTTTGTTGTTAGCCCCTGTGGGAGCACTCATGAAGCAGTGCTAGAGTAGAGCTTAGTGTATCAACACCATTTTCTTGAAGAAAGGTAGGCTTACTGAGTAAGCAAGTTTGAATCTCTGGGGGGTGATGTTTGCTGACAAGACTAGTTGGTTAGACCAGGTAGCCAAGACAGTGGTACATATGTCTGAGGTTAGTGAAGGGATTTTGTGGTTTTCTGCTACTAATGACAGGAATGCTGTCAAAACACCACTAAAGCTTTATGAGGACATCACTAAAGCTTTATGAGGACAATTATTGTGTGCTAGCCCGGTGTGCAGCAGGTGCCTGGGATCATTATGTAATAACAAATATAGAATTAGCGGAACATACTCTTTTGAGGTCTTTGCTAGGAGTGGCCCCAGCCACAGCTAATGAGCTTCTACACCTTGAGATGAAGCTGAAACCTTCTGTGTCAAGATTTGGTTAAAAAAAGGCTGTTTTATCACTTCATATTGTAAACAATGTTTTCTTACCTTTGTGTAATGGTGGAAATTCTTCTGGGCTTGGTTATATTAATTTGAAGCTGTAAGAATAGTTATTTTTAAATCTCTTGATTAATCTTGCAAATCTGACCTATCACCTCAAAAAGTTAATTATTCTACTTTTAATCAGTACCTGAACCTTAAATCGATGGACACTAAAATTGCCAAATCAACATGTATGGTATTGTAACAGTATTGTACATGTCAGGTGTGTCCAATCTACAGGCGAGAAAATTATTTGCATGCTAAAGAGTTCATCAGCTGCCGCTAACTGTTAACCAAGTTAATTGCAAAGTCTCTCATTGTAACCCAGCTAATTGCAAAGTCTCTCATTGTAACCCAGCTAATTGCAAAGTCTCTCATGGTTCAACATGCCTTCATGATAATCAGTCTACGGAATTGAACATGTATCTTTTATTTTTCTGTACATTTCATCAGTTTCCCTGTGCAAAGTATAAAATTCTGTTACTCAGAGATCAGAAATGCAATCAATGTTTGGCGGCATATATGTAGAAAATGTTGGCTAATGATTTTAGAGTGTGTTGGTGCCTGCAACATTTTTTTCCATAGCTCTGAGGATACCCTCTGGAAGATCACTTTAAGACCCGATTTGCCACTACTTTTTTACGATGAAATAGTTTCATTGTATGCTGCATCGTTCATTAAGCCCTTTTGTAATTGCTTTGTTTGGGTGTTTTTGAAGAACATGGAAAATATGATGGACCCATGTAGGTACGTGTCGGCTATAAGCCAAAACCACTGCCATGGGATGCCACATGAGGATGGACACACAGCCTGCAGGTGTTGTTCAGTTATGTGCCCATTTCTATGTTGTTAATCCCTATGTGTGTTCCCTTAAAGGCCCCTCTTTGACCAAACCACTCCCATGGGGATCCCCTTTATCTGCATTGCCTTTTCCCTCTATTCTCTGTGCCTGTAATCTTGTAATAACACAATTATGATACTGGTGGTACCGGCATGGCTGCCGCCGGTATTATTTCTTTCCGGTGCCCGTGAATGGGCAATTACCGGGTGATTATGGCCTTGCCAGACCCAGTAATTGCCCATTCGCAGGCGCTGGAAAAAAATGCTCCCCATTCCCATTGAGCCGCATAGGGCTCAATGGGAATGGGGAGGGCGGATGCACCGGCACCATTCAGAATGGTGCCGGTGCATCCGACATGCTTTGCTCGTGGGTGCCGGTACGCCTGCCAGGCCATGCCTGGCGGGCAGGAACGCACCCACTAGCATAACTCGTAGTTTGCCAGTCCGGGAACGATGATACCGATAGCTTACCGGTACCTTTGTTACCGGACCGGCAAACTTATAATGAGGCCCAATGTATATGCAGTGGGACAGAAACATTAGTTATAAATGTTGTTTTTCATTAAAGCAACAACATTTCTCCATGTAATCTGCATATTTTAGCTATAAGGACAATATGGGAATTTTTTGAACATGAATACACATAAACCCATAAGAATAAATGTATCTAAACTAATCTAGTGACCCTTGAAACCTTGCTTTTGAGGATTAAATATTAAGCTAGGGGCCTCACTTGATACATCAATAATACCTTGGCCCACAAGGTACACAGAGGCAGCAATGGATCACCGACAGGAAATAGATAGGAAGGGAGTGCGTGATTGTTAAAGTACAGCACCAATACCAGAGTGGGGGACAATGCACGCCCCTACCTAGCACACTAAGTTAAAAAATAACACAGCGGGGAACGTGCCACGCCATCACTCATAACAATTAGACGGGCAGGAAAGAAACAATGAAAGAATATGCCTACCCAAAGGACACCCGGATACATAGAACAAGAAGAACAAGGACTAAGAGACACATAGCCCACTAACCCAAAAGCTCACATTTCTGCATACTTAACTCACACAATCATCTTCTCGCTCAACAAACCGCACACACTTCACCACACCGCAACAACAAACAACACAAAAATCGCACCAACAGCACACCAGGACTTGCATCGATCCAATATTCACACCCTAGCTCAGCGCACAGTGAAAGCCGAACTGAAGCTGCCAGCAGGACATCGCCTTTCTCACTTTCCTACTCCCGCTTCCCGCGACTAACCCTACCCCACATTCTCGTTTGCAGATCCGCCTGAGCGCCTGGGGACTAATGCAGTTGGTAATGGTACGTGGTACAAATACCTTTAACATAAACATTAACATTAACATTCGGTGCTTGATGGTAAATCTGGCAATGTACTGTGAAACCTGTTTGCTGTTACCTCCACTAAGGCCTACCATGAGCCTACGAGTGGTGGCATAGCAGTGTAAATCCCAATTTGTGGAGTCCACAGGACTCCAAGGGGATTTTCGCCAGATTTACCATAAGCGGTAATACTGCACAGTAAATCCGCAGATTTTTTTAAGGTAAAGTGGAGGATTTACCACCAGCATTTTGCTGGGGTTTTATTCTTCACTTTGCCTCCAAAGTCGGAAATCAGAAGTACTGGCAATGTTTTCCGGCGTCCCTCAACTTGGAACGAGGCCCTGCGTGTTTTCATCTTGTTTTGTTGTACTGAATGGAAATCAGCTCCAATGCCTTTAATATTTGTATGTTTTCCCCCCTTCTGCCTGCCTGCCATCTTGTAATAACACAATTTGAGCCTTATTTACAAAGCCTTTTTTAATAGGGTTTTCCCATCCAAAAGCGTTTTTGTCAATCAGGCCCTTTGTATGCAGTGGGACAGAAACATGGATCATACATTTCCTTTTTCATGAAAGCAGCGACACCTTTTCCTGTCATCCGCATTTCTTAACTATATGGACAATGCTGTCATGGTTTTGCATCTTTATTCTTCGAGGTTTACCATTGTGAATACACCTGACGTATCTGAGATAAATAAAGATGTGACCCTTACAATCTAGTGCATGTCAAGGATGAAATGTTAAACTAGGTGTTTTGGTCATGTTTTGTTGCACTGAGTCAGTGCCAGTGTCGCCCTTCCTGGAGGCGGGTTCGTTCTTTCATGAGATTTCACATCCGTGCATCGCTTCTTTATGTCCGTATTGCTGCAGCCCAGGGTAAAGGGAGCGCCTCGTTTTAGTTTGCTTTTGTGACTGACACAACCTTTTCAGCCCGGCTGCTTTTCTACTTAACTCTTTGCCCTCCAGCACTGGACGTTATAGACTTTACACACACCCTGAGGCGGAACACGGCCCTGCCTTGGTTATTTATATCCGGGTGAATGCCTGCAGCCCTCTGACAGGCTCTCTGCTGCAGCCGCGTCCTCGCCAGAAGAGTGTCCTCCAGCGAAATGTGTGTTTAACGAAACATCCCGTTTTAAAAAATAAGCCCAGCATTGAGTTATTTGCCAATCTGTTCCAAATAAATACATTTGGAAAATAATACTGATTCCCACGATACGGTGCAAGGTCACTTGAGCAATTTCAATGCTGATTTATAGCTAAATGTGCTACAGTATAAATGCGCGAAGGAAGGTGATGTTCAGATCAGTCGACACCCAGGGGTGTGTCACTGCGTGGAGGCATCGCATATTGACACTTTACCAGGTTGTGTTGCCACATTTTCATATAAAAAAAGAAAAAAGAAATGTCCTGCTGTCAGCTGAGTGATTTTGCACATTGCTGCGGCAAACTGTCCAAACAGTTTTTCGCAAGCGGAAGTACAGGAAGAGGCGGAATCCATTCATTTTACCGAGTGCTAAGTTTTACTGAAGTAAAAAATACCCCAAAAAATACACATTTTAAATAAATATATGTATGGTAGTGGGGTAAAGGGTTAAAATGGGGATGGGCTACAGCACTATGAAACACGCAAGTATTCAGGAGCTATAGAGAAAAGCATGTCATTACTCCAACAGAAAAGAATAGGTCTGCACATCAATGACAAATGTATTAAGGCCCTTATCATCTCTTACTCAACCTTCCTTTCATCAGGATATCTGTGAAAAACAAAGATAAACTATAGTGACCCTGGCTGCTCACATTTTTACAGGATTACCCTGCATGGAAAAGGGAGTCTTCACAATTTTCCTGCCTGCCTGAGGCCATGCTATAGAGGAGCACGCAAAAAGCCCTGCTCGGCAGCCTGGCTCCAATCAGCAGCGCAGGCAGCTTTTGGCGTCAGAGGGTCGGAAAGTTCCAGAAGGGGCACCAAGATCTAAAAGATTCCTGAGTGAGCCTAGGGGGGGAGGGGGGGCTGAATGGTTTCTGTGGAAAGGCCTAAATATTTTCTCAATTTAACGCAAAGGGAGTTTCAGAAGAGTCCTCCTCCATAAATTAGATAAATTGCCATGCAAAATATCCAGTCGGTTTCATGATTTACAGGCAGTTATGTCTTGTGAAAACTCTCAGTGGAGAGTCCTAAATATTTCCTCAAATTAGTGTCAGCGACTGAGCCCATGCATGAGGCTATCTTTCTATGCCAGTAATGGTCAGTGAACATTGCTTGCTTGAGGCTGCTGCCATAACCTATCTATGCCAGTAATGGTCCTTTTAAATCACATACATGAAGAAGCTGGCTGTCAGTACTGATCACTGTAGATCACATGCCTGGGGCTGTTGACACAATCACTGCTTGCCAGAAATGATCACTGCAAACCACACGCATGAAGTTGCTAACTCATCCTATCTATGCAGGCAGCCTCTGCAAAGGATTTACAGTGACCAAGCATATATATATATATATATATATATATATATATATATATATATATATATATATATATATATACACACACACACACACACACACACACACACGCGCCCAGATACATTCACAGACATACTCTGATGCTAACGTACACATACATACAGGCACAGCTACAGACTCACACACCTAGTCTTACACACACAAAAACACATACACACATAAACACAAAATGTATTACATGAGAACATACACGCAAGCATAAATACACATCACACAATCACAATACACACACACACACTTACCCTAGGTCTTCTTCTCTTCTCTTCAGGAGTGTATGGACAGGAGCACAGACAGGCACACGCATCTCAACCAACACAGAGGGAGCACCAGGCCGGACGAATTCCGGCGTGCTGTGCCAGAGCACCCCGGAAGGACTTGCATGGCAAGCAACTCGGTAAGCGGTGCTGTGCCGCACATGCAGATTCATTTTTTTAAATATCAAGGCTATCGCTCAACCATGACCCTGACTGAGCATAAGCCCTGTCGGAGGTATGGAGAGCATGACAACGGGCACAAGGGGGAACTAAGGGGGGGGCAAAAGGCCCCTCTGCCCCTACCCAACTCTGCCACTCGTTCAAATGTCATTTCTGGGAATGTGCTATGGCATATGCAGCACGTAATAGCGTGCATTGCGGAGTGCTCTGCTGAGTGCTCTTTCGCTGTTTGGCTGGGGACTGCTGAGTGTTGTTATACCCACGTTTCATCTGCACATCCCCGTTATTGTTTACTAATTCTCACTACTGTATATTTATTTTTATACTCACAGTGTGTTTTCATGTCTGACATATATTCCTTAAAATCAGCGATACCCCCTACTAAGGCGATCAGTAAACTTCTGAATCAACCAACCCCCCCCCTTCACGGGCTGAAAAAATTCTGACTCTCACCCGAGCTAGTGGCTCTTCTTCTCGACTTCGATGGCAATTCACTAAGTGCTGACATTCGAGGGTTTCGACCACTGATTCTACTGTTAAAGTTGCTAACAAGCTTGCGGCTGGAATTTCCACTCTTAAAGAAGCAGCACAACATCCCATTGAGCACCCTTATGCTAATTCACCATTAATTGACCTGTCTACTCCACTGGACTCCATAATAGCTGTGGGTTTCAGCATGTCTGCTGCGAACCAGACTCAAACTCCCACCTTATGTTAAATGTTAAATGTTAAAGGTATTTGTACTGCACACCGTCACCAACGGAGTTGGTCCCCAGGCGCTCTGGCGGATGTGCAAACGAGAAGGTGGGAGGGATGGGTTAGTAGGTGAAGCGGGAGTAGGATAGTGCGAGGAGTGGTGTTCTGTTGGCAGCTTCAACTCGGTATACACCAGGTGCTGAGCTTCGTGCGAGTATTGGATCGATGTCAGTCCTCGTGTGCTGTTGGTGTTGCTTATGTGTTGTTGCCATGTTGTGAAGTTTGTGCGGGTTGTTGTGCGAGAGATGGTTGTGTGAGATTTTTGAGTGAGATAAGTCTGCAGAAATGCTGAGTTTTTTGTTAGTCGGTTTGTATGAAGGTTAACAGAAGTTCAGAAATCTGTCCGAGTGTGACACTCGCCAATCCTCCCAATTTCATCGGGTTGTGCAAAGGGCTACGCCTGGCAGGGTTTGGTTTATGTGGGGCGCTCCCTGTGCTGTTCTAACCCGCTTTGTAAGTGTTATGGTTGCTCCTCGCCGTTCTATTCTAGTCAGCTCTATAGGTGTTCTAATGCTGATGGATTGATTAATCTGGGTTGTGTGTCTATTCTTCTCCTTGGTGCTGGGGCTGGTGTAGCGGACTCCTCTCAAACTTTCTATCTAAATGCGTCTGTCGGTTTGGAAATGGTCCGCCCATCTTATGTTGCAAACAAGCAATGCAATCGCAACCCTCGCATGATTAAAAAGTAATGAGCAATGACGCTCGCTTGAAACTGTAACCCTAGCTCAAGTGCATAACTGGCCGCTGAAACATGAAATGAATGCAAGCAACCAGGCAAGTGCTAGCCAAGATTTAGGCATCACCTCAACTGCCCACCCGACTCCTATTGATTTAACTGATAATGTCTCCTCACTTTCCGTTCCCCCACACACAGCTCTTTCTGTTCAGCTGCCTCTCTCTTCCCCCTCTAATCCTTGTCCCACCAACTAGTCCCAATCCCCCTTTATGTTTGCTAACTCTGCCCATAATTCGTCTGTTCTTTCCCTTTCCTTTGCCAATCCCATACCTCGCAGGCCAGTCTTCCCATCATCACATCAGCCTATTTCCCCTCAAGTTTCCGCTGCACCATTTATAGAATTGACGATTAGCGCCATGAACACAGCCCTCTTATCACTAACTAAGCTGTTTGAAAGCTTAGATGCTAAAGTCAATACGCAGACCTGTTTGATGCTGCAGCTCCTGGGTCGTGATGCACACATACCTCCTGCCGCCCTTCCTCGGAGGCAGCCAGAAAAGGACTTGGCTCCTGACTGCAAATCTAATGCGATGCGAGTCGAAACAGGGGCCACATCCTCTGAGGAAACTTCTATCTCTCTGCCAATTTCAATTGACACAGCCATTGTCGTTCTTCACACTTTACCCCATGCCGAGACCACAGCTCCCCAGCGCCAGGCTAAGTCAACATTTACTATTTTTGCCAAATCAAAATAAGTTGTGAAACCTCATGAGACCGTGAAAAAAACCAAAAATATGAAACTTCCCTCGGCCACAGCTCGATCATGCTCGTGGCATTTTATTCACTCCCTAACCTTGCCGCGCAAACAGTCCTAAATAGCTAAGACTGCCATCATAAAAAAATATTCAACGTTAGCACGGGTCAAAAGAGTCTTGCAAACAAAACTTGGCAATCCTGTGCATGCTCCAGCTATAATTGACAACCTACAATATAAGCCTCTTGATGATCTATTGCAAGAAGTAGAACTTCTTGACAAAAAGGCTCCGGAGCCCATGTTGTGCTCGCATTGAGCCCTGCCCTCTGTGCCATTAAACACGTTCCATGAACCTTTGTCCTCTCAGAATAATGATTTCCTAACGTTGGAACAAAAGCACGACGGAATTGCCAAATCAGTTGCCCTATTTGCTGCGTTGCCGAAAACACAGGCTAGGCATAATAAATCAGCCTTGAGTACTTGCCGCTTGCAAAAATCTAACCAGAAGTATGTCTTGCCAGCTGATCCAAGAGCTCTGAGGCCATTTACTAAGTCTGTACTGCGGTCTCAGTCCTCATTAACAGGCAATGCCACTTCCATCCGGTCGCAGAGGAGATTGCAGCAACCAGCACCTAATCATAAAGAAGTTCAACATGCCACCATATACTATCATCACTTAATTCTTCAGTGTAGAGGTGGCGCTTTCCCAACTTATGATCTCTGCTCTTCAGATATAGCGCAAGTAGAATTCCTGCACGACAATGATTTGTCAGTTGCAAGACTCTGGATTGAATCGGGCATAGTGCTCAATACTATATGGCAAGCTAGAGCGCAATTATTTCAACTAGGCTTTAATCTCACTCAGGAACGATCCCTGACTAAACTCAGGATGCCCGGATTACCAAGCGATACTGTCTTCATGAACAATGATGACTTACTTTCTTTGCCTTTAAAATTAACTTGTAGTCGAAGAGCCTTTGAGACTCCGTAGCAGGTAGAAACTGCAACCAAATCAAAATTCTCCCTAAAACTCTGTCACCGGAGTCATAATTAGCAACTCAAGACTCGCAAAACTCACATTTGTAAATTTGCTAGTTGGAACACGAGGTGTTTCGGACACCTTTTATACACCACTTCAAATCCGTTGACTACCTACGATATCATTGCCCTTCAAGAAATCTGGTTAGCTGGGACCCCTGCTAGGCACAACTATGCAGTCATGCCAATGCCTGCCAAGGCGTCAGCTAGAGGAAGACCCATGGCTGGTCTACTGGTTGCGGTGAAAACTGTTTCAGGTCTTTAGCTAGAATTGTGGGCATCTCCAAATATGTTTAATCAATTAGTAAAAATCAAGACCCCATCTGAAGTGTTAGCCCTTATTAACATGTATTGGAAACAGTCTTGCATAGATGCAGATGCATTTCTACAAGATCTAGAGTATGTATTTGACCTGCTCACCGATGAATGTTCAATAAAACATATAATCTTAACTGGCGATCTCATCATACACTGTTTGACTAAAAACACCCCTCAAAATTAATCTCTTGTGCATCGCTGGTCCTCGTTAATAGTGTAGAGACAATTAAGTATGCTCAATAGAGTGATACAGGGTGATATTCCCCCTCAGAACATGTGAAAAAGAGATCACCAGACAGCAATCATTGACTACATCTACACAGATCGGGATATGTTTGCAAGTATTGACCATTTTCAAGTCAAACCTCAAAAACATAGTGATCATGAACTTCTGTCAATAACCTGGACCTGGACCTCTCCTCCCCCCAATCGCAATTCTATGGATCTGCCCTTACACTTTCGGGTGGTGGAAACCAATTCAGATGGTCCCCAGATTCACTGAGGCATTTAAACACACTTAGACTTGACCAACAAGGTACATTAAATCCAGAATCTATACACTCTGTTGGTCTTTTTGTAGCTGCCTTACAAATATTTAAAATACAACCATCCTCTTCCATCTAAAGTGATTCATAGAAACAAACATGTATATGATCGTGAGTTGCATGAAAGAAAAATTGCCTTTCGCCTGTGCAAAAGAAATCTTGCTATCCTGCCCCTTGTAACCAGACTCTCAAGGCTGAGACAAGTGAAAGCACAATATAAAAACTGGATCAAATCGCATAAAGCTCTGATCACGCAGAAGGATGCTCAGCAGATGTTACAAGCATTAACTTCCAGAAATTCAGCCTTAATTTGGGACCTACTAAATCGGGCGACACATATCACCCAAGTTCCGATACATAAATCTAGGAGAGCTACTACCGCATCTTGTATGCCCCGGCCCCACATGGTCAACAAACTCTAGTGCAAAACATCTTTAAATGACACTACCATTACCTTCAGTTTAGAAGACATTATCTACTATATCACAAAACTAAGCTTTTTCAGAGCACCCGGGCCAGACGGGCTCACTAAGGCCATGTTGAAATCACATCTTGACATCTGGGCAACAGTTCTCTTTAGTATGTTCACCGTATTGTGAGACAACAACACATTCCACCCTCATGGCATAAATCAATCATTGTTCCGATCTTCAAAAAAGGTGATCATCAATTAGCAGAAAACTATCGCCCCATTGCATTATTAGATGCACCAGGAAAACATTGTGCGCGATTAATCCTAAGAGATTTTAATCATTGGATGTCCTCCCACCATTTACACGACACCTTTCAAACAGGTTTTGTTCCAGGGCTAGGTACAGTGATTAACTTATTGACCAACAATGCAATATAAATGCATAGATTAACAGGCGAAGCAGCCTGTTTATATGGCCTTCATCGATTCTAAGACCGCTTTTGACTCTGTCTCTAGAGATTTATTAAGAATCAAACTGACCAATGCAGCTTGTCTGGCTCAAATCCAGGCCCTGGTTTTGCAAGTACACTTTAATACAACAATCTAAATTCGTCTAACTCTAGACGGTAGACTCTCAGCCCTTATTCCTGCCTTTAGAGGCCTCAACAAAGCTGTATCTTAGATTCCGCCTTGTTTAACTTTTTTATTTCTGATATGAGACACCATTTTGCCAAAGTCACTTCTGATTCTCCGAAGCTTGGTCAGGGAGCTGTGCCTTGGCTACTTTGTGCAAAAGATGTGGTCCTCCTATCTAAAACATCAGAGGGCTTGCAAAATTGTCTTACTGCATTGGAGAATTATGCTGTCTTGAACCATTTACAATTAACCTAGAAAAAGCAAAAATCCTAATTTGTGCACCCAAGCGCCTAATTTATAAATGGCCCTATATCTAACAGCTCTATGGTACTCGCTTAGAAGTGGTCAATTAATATCACTATCTAGGTATAAATACCAACAACCACATGTATGACCTACCCCATTCTCTTTAGCTGAGGAGAAAAATGCAGGCAGCTGCTGCTCAAGCCCGCATCATTCATTCGAAATATAGTAAATACTCCATTGAACCATTACTTAAGTTTTATAATCAGAAGTTAGTACTGTCATGCACTCCAGGCCCCAGCACTCCTGTTGCGTTAGGTTCCCCTGACGAGTATGAGATCAGTGCCATCCTGGGATCCCGTGTAAGCAGGGGTTGTTTACATTACTTGGCGGATTGGTTGGGATATGGTCCGGAAGACAGGTCCTGGGTGCCTGCTAGTGAAGTCCACGCTCCTCTCCTCGTTTCCCGATTCCACAGGGACAATCCGTCCAGCCCACGGGGACGTGGGCCCTTGAGGGGGGGCTCTGTCATGCACTCCAGGTCCCAGCACTCTAAGTCCCAAAATGCCCCTGCCTTGCACTCAATCACGCCTTCCTGTCCTTCTCCTTACCCTTTATCACAGCAGCAGGAGAATGTCCACTCTGCTCCATCACGGGCGGGGTTGCGTTCCTGGACAACTCAGATGACCCAACAGGACCGGCATTGATTCCGGATTTTACGCCCCTTCCTACACTGACAACTGCCTTGGCGCTTGTCGCCGTGCCTGGCGAGGCGTTGCGTTACTATGGTTCCACGCACTCCGGCTGGTAACGTGACTCCGAAACAACAGTCACGTGACACAGTTCCCATAATAACCATTTAAATTTACTTGGTTCTCGCCACTGCGCGCTTCACAGCTGGTGTTCCTGCACTGTTTGGCGTTTTGTGCTACAAACCGCTTCTTTGATACCACGGACCACATATTATGTTTACTGGATTGCATTTGCTTCTTCCTTTGGCTTTGTCTGCTTCTCGGTGAACGTTGGAATCATTTGACCACGGCTTTTGCTTCATAGACTGCTTTTGGATTCTGTTTTTGGCTTCTACGTTCTTGTTACCCGGATTCCGGACCCCGCTTCAAGCACCAGACTCTAAGTAGAGCTACCTCAAACAGTGCTTGCTTGCACCTGTCCATCATCTCAAGGGCATCCAGTGACTGATACCATCCACTAGAGGCGGCTGCCGCTGACTTCTCTTGCTGCCTCTTCTTTCACTGAGGGTACGGGGTACACCATACTGGGAAGCTGACCCTTGGTTTAGTTACCCAGGCTTCTTTAGACCATATCTCCCCAACGCTCTGGTAAGGCTTTCTCTTGTCACGCCCCCTTCCATTTGTTGCCTGGTTCTGCAATACTGTTTGTCTCATGTAATTGTTTGTTTCCTTTGCAGCAGCTGTTTGGGATCACCAGTGTTCCTGTACCTGCCACCTGTGGCCTCAAAGACTGCACAGAGAGTTGTGTGTATTTCTCTGTTCGGTACTTGGGGACGGAGGTATCTCCATTCCTCGCGACTTGCAAGTCTTGACAGACTGTGAAGCTGTTTTTTGTCTGTCGCCTGGATTATGGATGCCTCTGCAGGGGACACGTGGCTGCTCTGGTGCAGGCAATTACAGTATTGCAGGCAGACATGGCAGCCGCTACCACTGCCATACACCAACGCCTTGACAGCATATAAAGCGAGCACCATGCTTTGCCTGCTGACCCTGAATTTGGGGACCCCCTGCCACAACCTAGTGCCTCCAACAGTATGCCCTCTGCCCCGGTTTTCGTTCCCACTCCCTTCCCCTTGGCAGCTCTCGAGAAATTCCAGGGTGACCCAAGGAAGTTTCGTACATTTCTGAATCAATGCTAGTTGCACTTTTTGTGTAGACCACAGGCCTTTCCTGATTCCACCACTAAGGCTGCTTTTACACTATCACACTTGAGCGGCATTGCCGCTGCCTGGGCTAATCCCCTATTAGAGGGTAATAGTCCAACCCTGTATGACTTTGACCTTCTAGTGGCCAAAATGACCCGGGGATTTGACACAAGACACAAGGCACAATCCCAGGATCTGGAATTGCTTGATCTGATGCAGGGTAAGAATTCACTTATCGAGTATAACACACGCTTCAACCAGTTGTCGGTTGAAACATCTTGGCTGAAAACAAGAAGGCTGTGGTTTTTTACAGGGGTTTGAATGATCGAATGAAAGCTGTAGTGCCGTCCTTGCCCTCACAGTATCCTGAGCTGGTGGACCTGGCATTACAGGTTGACGCTCGATGGGCAGAACGGAAGTCAGAAACAAGCAAGTCCACCTCACTGTCATTCTCCAACCGCGATTCCTCTGGGGAACCTATGCAGGTTGGGGGGGTCCGCAGCCCGATTACCACCGCGGAGAGGGAACGCCAAAGGTTGGCTAATGCATGTTTCTACTGTGGTCTGAATGGGCATTATGTGAAGGAGTGTCCACGTTGCCCAAAGCCCAAAATCCAGGGTTTTCAGAAAGCTCATCCCAAGACACGGGGGCACGGACAAGCACTCATTTGTTACCCTTTGGAGCAGCCACCAACTTTGGGAGCATAAGGCCTGTGGTTGTACAGGCCAGTTTGATGCGTATGTCCGATACTACGCATCCAGTTCATATAGGCATCGATTCCGGGGCCACTGGCAACTACATAGACATATCACTGGCTGCTTCTCTTAATTTGCCATTACCAAATAGGACTCGCCCAGAACCCGTGCAAGCAGTCGATGGCACTTCTCCAGTCTCAGGGCCCATCAGACAGCAAACAGCACCCCTCACATTGGTGATTCAGGGCAAACACCGGGAGACCATTTCCTTTGACCTAGTATATACGCCCCAGTTCGGTCTTACACTGGGACTCCCCTGGCTCAGAGTTCATAACCCCGTCATAGACTGGGCATTAGGTCGCGTTTGTTTCGAATCCATCTTCTGCCATAGTGAGTGCCTCATGCTCCCTGATACCATGGTAACACCATCCCAGGCATTAGGCGCGATCGCTCACCTTACCTTGAACGACCCTTTGGCCATGGACTCGGAACCCGCTCCGCACATGGTTGGCATTGTCACAGCTGGTATACCCAAGGCTTATCACGAATACCTGGAGGTGTTTCATAAGGGTAGTGCAGAAGTCCTTCCCCCTCATCGGTCCTACGACTGCCCCATAGACGTTGTCCCTGGTTCCTTTATTCCTAGTGGACATGTCTATTCGTTATCCCCCTCAGAAGATCAGGAATTGAAGGAGTACATTCAAAACTCCCTTCTTCTAGGCCATATTCAACCCTCAAATCGCCCGCTGCCAGTCCCATTTTCGTTGTCCCAAAGAGGGAGGGCGATCTCCACCCCTGTGTGGATTACAGCCGCCTACATTCCATCACAGTTAAAAACTGTTACTCCCTCCCACTCATCACTCCCTTACTCGACCGGTTGTCAAACGTTTCCATATACACCAAGTTAGACCTGAGAGGGGCATACAACTTAGCCTGAGTATGTGAGGGTGATGAGTGGAAGACAGCGTTCTGTACCCAATATGGACTTTACGAGTACAAAGTCATGCCGTTTGGTTTATGCAATGCACCTGCCACGTTCCAACGGTTTATGAATGAGGTCTTCAGTGACATCTTGGATACATTTGTCATAGTCTATTTAGATGATATTCTAGTCTTTTCTTCGTCTTTAGAAGTACATGTGACACATGTACAGGAGGTGCTTTCCCGACTTAGACAACACCACCTCTTTGCAAAACCTGAGAAGTGCCTGTTCCACGTTAGTGAGGTTGAGTTCCTGGGGTTCCACATTTCACCTGGTGGTTTGTCCATGAATCTCTCTAAAGTCTGTGCAGTCCTGGACTGGCCAGTTCTGACAACCATTAAAGCTCTTCAGTCATTTCTTGGTTTCGCCAATTTTTATAGGCATTTTATTTCTGGTTTTTCGTCTATTGTTGCACCACTCACTGTACTGACTAGCCCCCGTAACCCATTTACCTAGTCAATTGAACAACAGAGAGCTTCTGAGTCGCTTAAATCTGCCTTTACCACAGCTCCGGTCCTCCAACATCCCAACCTGGGATTGCCGTTTATGGTAGAGGCAGTGGGCTCTTCCTTTTCCTTAGGGGCTGTTCTGTCATGTGTTTCTTCAGGTCGCTTACACCCTGTAGCCTTCTACTCCTGTAAATTCACAGAGGCTGAAAAACATTATACAGTCACGGAGAAAGAGCCCCTGGCAGTTAAGGATGCCTTTCAGGTCTGGAGACATCACCTCCTGGGGACCCACCATCAAACTATAGTTTACACCAACCATCGTAATTTACAAGACCTGACCACCCTCAAGTATACCAATAGTCGCCAGGTCCACTGGCACTTGTTCTTCACATCCTATGATTTCATAATCAAACACAGACCAGGGATCACGCGTGGAAAATCCGATGCCCTGTCTCGTTCTCCTGGAGGTGTCTCTCTACCTGTTTTTCCTGAGTCTCTGCTCGACAAGAAGCACGTGATATGCCTCTGCACCCAACCATTGTCCAGGTTGTCCTCAATCCGCCTATGGGTTACACACCATCTGGAACACCTGTCAAACTGGGACCCTGTTTACCATGACAGCCTACCCTTTGTACAGAATAGGCTAGTTCTACCCACACCAGACACACGTAAACAAGCTTTAGAGTGGTCGCATGATGCCCTCATTAATGGACACCCCGGTCAGAAGCACACCCTGATGTTGTTAAAATGATGGTGTTGGTGGCCCACGATGAGGAAAGATTGGAACACCTACGTAAACACTTGTTCGGTGTGCGCACAATGCAAAACCAGAAAAGGACGTCCCTCAGGACTGCTCCAACCCATGCCCATACCACCTAGAACTTGGCACACAATTACCATGGACTTCGTCACAGATCTGCCCAAGACACAAGGTTTCGACACAATATGGATAGTTGTGCATTCATTTACTAAACTGGCCTGTTTCATTCCCTGCTCAGGTATCCCCTCGGCACCCACATTGGCTGGATTATTCTTCAGGTCTGTCTTCTGTCTGTTTGGGCTACCCTCATCTCCGACCGGGGCTCGCAATTCACCTCCAGGTTCTGGCGGGCCCTTACCAAGCTGCTTGGCATGGACGTCCAGTTCTCCTCCATCTAATATCCGGAGACGGATAGACAAACTGAGTGTGTTAACCAGGAACTGGAACAATACCTGCATTGCATAGCATGACTACATCAACAGTCCTGGTACCGCATGCTACACTTTGCGGAATTTGCATATAATAACGCCCCTCATTCCTCTTCTGGCTTTTCTCCTTTCTTTTCGCTCTATGGGCAGCATCCCTGCACGCTTCCCTTTTCGGAGCACTCCGTGTCATGTACCCCAGCTGCTACTGCTTGCTTTAGGGATCTATCCCAGGTCCACGCCCAAACCCTTGTCCACCTCCGTGAAGCACAAGCAGCTATGAAGGCTGCCGCCAACAAGAAACGTGCTCCTGCTCCTTCCTACGTTCTAGGGGACAGAGTTTGGCTTTCCACCCACCACCTTCATTTGCCAAGTTGCCGTAAACTGCTACCGCGCTTCATTGGGCCATATAGAATCACCAAGATTGTGAACCCGGTGGCCTTTTGCCACTCGGTCCTGTCAGCTTGGCGCATTCACCCGGTCTTTCATACTTCTTTACTCAAGCCCTGCCCTGTCTCTGCTAGCATTGTTCTGCCACCCTCTCCTGTTGCTTTAGGTTCCCCTGACGAGTATGAGATCAGTGCCATCCTGGGATCCCGTGTAAGCAGGGGTCGTTTACATTACATGGCGGATTGGTTGGGATATGGTCCGGAAGACAGGTCCTGGGTGCCTGCTAGTGAAGTCCACGCTCCTCTCCTCGTTTCCCGATTCCACCGGGACAATCCATCCAGCCCACGGGGACGTGGGCCCTTGAGGGGGGGCTCTGTCATGCACTCCAGGTCCCAGCACTCTAAGTCCCAGAATGCCCCTGCCTTGCACTCAATCACACCTTCCTGTCCTGCTCCTTACCCTTTATCATGGCAGCAGGAGAATGTCCACTCTGCTCCGTCGCGGGCGGGGTTGCGCTCCTGGACAACTCAGATGACCCCACAGGACCGGCATTGCTTCCGGAGATTACGCCCCTTCCTACACTGGCAACTGCCTTGGTGCTTGTCGCTGTGACCGGTGAGGCGTTTGTTACTATGGTTCCACGCATTACTGCTGGTCACATGACTCGTAAACAACAGTCACGTGACACAGTTCCCATAGTAACCGTTTAAATTGACTTGGTTCTCACCACTCCGTGCTTCACAGCTGTTGTTCCTGCACTGTTTGGTGTTTGATACCACAGACCACGGATTACGTTTACTGGATTGCATTTGCTTCTTCCTTTGGCTTTGTCTACTTCTCGGCGAACGTTGGAATAATTCGACCACGGCTTTTGCTTCACGGACTGCTTTCGGATTCTGTTTTTGGCTTCACATTCTTGTTATCCGGATTCCGGACTCTAAGTAGAGCTACCTCGAACAGTGCTTGCTTGCACCTGTCCATCATCTCAGGGGCATCCAGTGACTGATACCATCCACTAGAGGCGGCTGCCGCTGACTTCTCTTGATGTCGCTTCTTTCACTGAGGGTACGGGGTACGCCATACTGGGAAGCTGACCCTTGGTTTAGTTACCCAGGCTTCTTTAGACCATATCTCCCCAACGCTCTGGTAAGGCTTTCTCTTGTCACGCTCCCTTCCATTTGTTGCCTGGTTCTGCATTACTGTTTGTCTTATGTAATTGATTGTTTCCTTTGCAGCAGCTGTTTGGGATCACCAGCGTTCCTGTATGTTAGGCAGAAACCTGTGCAGTTCCCTTGGGGAACACTGCAAAAGATTTAAGACTACAGGTAGAGCAGTAAACCCCTTTGGTAGCAGTCTGTACCACCCAGATTTACCTGGTAGCTGTGGCTGAGCAGTCAGACTTCTCTCAAGAAGAGTTAGGCAGTATGTAAAGTATACACAATATGTACCAAAACACAATAGCACAAGCAAACACTGACCAGAGCTTGGTTTCAAAAGTATATAGTTATTTATTTAAAATACACATAAGTTAAAAACACTCTAGCAAAAATATAGTAAAAGCACTACAACACAGTTATAATGAAAGTAGATTCAATCCTTTCTCCTATCTAGACAACTCTAAGTAAACACCACTTAATTAAAACAGAGGTGAGTGCTTAACGTTAGATGACACTCTAGTAGTTTCCACTGCCACCAGCCAAAACTCGATCAGGGGGGACGGAGACGTGCCCCCTCGACTAACAGACCCTGGGGCAATCGAATTGCCCCAGCCAGTACGTCCACAATATGATGGTTTGTACTGGTTCTGTTCAGGATTCAAGACTAGCAAAGTCTTTGGTGACTTTACATGCCCTGGGAGACAGTAGTCAGTCCCAGGGTATGGAGTCTATGTTGGGGAGTCCCTAGGACACCCCTGGGTCACGGCACAGAGGGTGCTGTGTGACCCACATCACAAAAATACATGAGGCCCTATGGAGTAAGAGACCCCATAGCCCATTCAACACAAGGTTTAACCAAGAAAACACACTTCAACATGTCCAAGAGTGAGGGTAAAAGAGTCTCACTCTTGGCAGGAGAAAAAAATTAAACCCCAGAAATCCAGCAAAGCTGCTGGGGGACTCACTAGGTAGGGAAATTCAGCCTAAACAGAGAATTCTCCCTAACACTCGCCCCCCCCAGACTAAGGGACAGGAGGATTTAATCCACTCCTGGATGAACCTCATACCTCTAGTCGATGATATACATCCTAGAGAGTCCATCAGCATTTTGATGGTGACACCCTGACCTGTGCTCAATGGTGAAATCAAACCCTTGCAGGCAGATTGACCATCTCAATAGTTTTGGATTTTCCCCTTTCATTTGCATTAACCATCTCAAGGGTTGGTGGTCAGTCTGAATAACAAAAGTAGAACCATACAAGTATGGCCTAAACTTCTTCAGTGCCCACACAATAGCAAAGCATTCTCTTTCGATAGTTGCCCACCTTGTCTCAGGATCCTTCAGTTTCCTACTGATGAAGCAAATGGGGTGCTCCCTACCCTTCTCATCCAGTTGGCTTAGAACTGCACCTATACCTACATTGGAAGCATCAGTTTGTACAATGAAAGGTTGGTGGTAGTCAGGAGCTCTCAATACTGGAGCCTGGCAAAGAGCTCTCTTCAGTTTTTCAAAGGCCTGATTGCACTCCTCATTCCATTTTACCTTTTTAGGGAATTTGGGAGAGGAGATTACATTCAGTGGAGAAGCTATGGTCCCATAGTTCTCAATGAAATTCCTGTAATACCCAGTGAGGCCTAGAAAAGCTCTCACTTGGGTTTGAGTAGTTGGTGTTGTCCAATTTTGCACAGCTTCAATCTTGCTGGGCAAAGGCCTTATTTCTCCACCTCCTACCTCATGTCCAAGGTAGACCACTTTACTTTGACCAATCTGGCACTTACTGGCTTTGATTGTCAAATGGGCCTGTTTCAGAGCCTGCAACACATGTCCTAGGTGGTTCACATGTTCTTCCCAGGAGTGGCTGAAGACTGCAATGTCATCCAAGTATGCCATGCAGAAATCTTCCATCCCAGCCAGAACTTGGTTCACCATCCTTTGGAATGTGGCAGGTGCATTTTTCAGTCCAAAAGGCATGACCTTAAACTGGTACAAGCCAACTGGGGTTGAAAATGCAGTTTTCTCCTTGGCATGGTCTGTCAGGGCTATTTGCCAATAGCCTGACGTCAGGTCAAATGTGCTGAGGTACTTGGCTGCACCAAGTTTATCCACCAACTCATCTGTCCTGGGCAAAGGGTGGGCATCAGTCTTGGTGACTGCATTTAGAGCTCTATAGTCCACACAGAATCTCAAGTCTTTGGATCCTGCCTTTGGTACTAACACAACTGGGCTAGACCATGGACTAGTAGAGGGTTCTATTACCCCGAGATCAAGCATCTTCTTGACCTCTCCTTTGATGTGGGCTCTGATATGTTCTGACATTCTGTATCCTCTGCTTTTGACTGGCAGACAGTCACCAGTGAGTATCTCATGCTGGCCCCAAGGGGTCAAGCCTGGTGACAGTGAGAACAGGGAGGCAAACTGATTTAACATAGATTTGCACTCCTCTTGTTGCTCAGGTGTCAGGTCTGAAGAGAGATTGACTCCTTCAACTTTTTCATCTAAAGGTACACCTCTGAGGAGATCAGGGAGAGATTCACTCTCTTCCTCCTCTGCAGCTGAAGCTAGGAGCAAGGCTCCTACATCAGGTCTGGAGATGTAGGCTTTTAGTCGGTTGGTGTGGAAGACTCTAGGAGCTTCCCTGGGTCTGCCCAGATCCACCAGATAGTTGACCTCTCCAAGTTTTCCCACAACCTTGAAGGGTCCCATCCATTTGTCTTGCAAGGCCCTCTGCCTTGTTGGGAGCATAACTAGAACAAGCTGGTCTTGAGTAAACTCAACCATGTTAGCCTTCTGGTCGTGCCAATGTTTGACCAGGGCTTGACCAGCTTTCAAGTTGTCACTTGCTTCTGCCATCATGTGTGACATTCTCCTCCGGAGACCTATCACATAGTCAGTCACTCTGACTGGCTTGAGGGGAGGAGCACCTTCCAACCCCTCCTTAATCAGGGCCAATGGACCTCTGACTGGATGGCCATAGAGAAGCTCAAAGGGAGAATAACCTACTCCCTCCTGAGGGACTTCTCTATAAGCAAAGAGAAGGCATGGCAGTAGAAGGTCCCACTTTTTCTTAAGGGGTTCTTCCAAAGCACCTATCATGCTCTTCATGGTTCTGTTAAACCTTTCAACCAACCCGTTTGTCTGAGGGTGGTAGGCGGTTGAGAACTTGTAGGTAACTCCACAGGTTTTCCACATGGCCTTCATGTAGTGGGACATAAAGTTTGACCCCCTGTCAGAGATTACCTCCTTAGGAAACCCAACCCTGGTAAAAATACCAAGGAGGGCCTTAGCCACAGCCGGAGCTGTAACAGTCCTCATAGGAATGGCCTCCGGGTACCTAGTAGCATGGTCTACTACAACAAGGATAAACCTGTTGCCTGAGGAGGTTGGAGGATCAAGGGGACCAACAATGTCAATCCCTACCCTCTCAAATGGGACTCCCACAACTGGGAGAGGCACTAAAGGTGCCACATTCTTGGAACCAACCTTACCAGAAGTCTGGCAGGTATGGCAGCTCTTACAATATCTATCTACTTCGGCCCCCATCTTTGGCCAATAAAAGTAGAGTGAGAGCCTTTCCTTGGTCTTCTTGAAACTCAAGTGGCCAGCCAAAGGTATCTCATGGGCTAGTTGTAAGAACTGTTGTCTGTTTTCCTGTGGGACTACAAGGCGTTTGTAGTCTCCAGGTTCAGACTCAGTGGGTTCACTGTAGAAGAGGCCATCTTCCCAGTGCAACCTATACTTCCCAGGCTCTTGCCCATCAGCTTGAGAAGCTGCCTGGTGGCGGAGACCCTCCAGAGTTGGACATTCTCTTTGCCCCTTACGAAAAGCTGCCCTGCTAGGCCCACCTTCTGCCAGTAAAGACTGCAGCTCAGGATGGTCCTCAGGGTCCAAATCTCCAATAAGGTTGGGGCCTCCTTCTAGCTCTTCCTCAGAGTCTAGCTCAACCACACAGGGTTGTACCTCCCTCTCAGCCTCAGCTGGAGGTGGAGTTACAGGTGTAACTTTGGACAACCTAGGGGAAGTCCTTGTTGGAAGCACTGGAGTGCTTGCTGCTGGCTTTTTCCTAGGAGTCTTGGGTTGCCCCTTTGCTCCTGATCTGGTAGTTACTGCAGTAAGTTGCTCCAGTGGTAGAGGAGTGATTTCTGTCATCATCTCCTGAGATAACCCTCTCAGGGTTTTCTCCCTTGCAGGTTTTGTGAGTTCCTGAAACCTTTTGCTAGGAGGTCTGGGGGTATGAGATACAACTCCAAGAGCTTTGAGGTCATTACCCAACAGAACCCTACCTGGCACTTCACATTGTACACTGACAGGTATTTTTACAGCCATATCATTACATTGGATGAGAACTGGTAACTGGGGACACATCTGCACAGGCCCACCAGCTAACTTGGTGAGGCATTTGGGTGCCTTAGCAACATCCTCTGCCTTGAAAAATGATTCATCCACCACAGTTATGCTGGCTCCAGTGTCCCTAATGGCAGGAGTCTCCTGACCATTCACCTGGACACTGTCCTTATAATACTCTTTAGTATTATCTGGGATAGAGTTATAGACATCTAAATTCTGTTGCTCCCACAACCCCAGAGAGACTAAAGAAACACTAGCTGAGACTCCAGTGGGTTCATCAGCTAGTAATAGAAAGTTTCCACTTGCCATGGGTACTTCCTCTTCTGGAGCGAAGGCTAAGGAGGCAAGCTGGACCCCTGAAGGTTTACCCTTACATCTGGGATCTCCTTTCACATGGTCAGTAGCCTTACAAACAAAGCATGAGCCAAAGGCTCGCTGGAATGGAGGCTTGTTCTGACCTCCTTCTGGTCTGGGACCAGAAGGTACACTAGCCTGATTTGGTTTCCCTTGTGGCTTACCCTTATAGTTTTGTTTGGGGCCCTCTTTGGAATTTGTAGTATTAGAATTCTCTTTGGAGTCCTTCTTAGACTGTTTTTCCCCATCCTTCTTCTGAGTTACCCCAGAATCCTTGTGAGTGGCCCTGTTGGCAACCCACAAGTCAGCAGCCTTAGCTAGCTTCCGGGAATCTAATTCCCTGGAATCAGCCAAGTGTTGTCTGAGCTCAGGAGAGCAGGCATCATAAATAGTCTCCAACATAAACAAATTCTTCATACCTTCATAAGTGTTCACCTTGTAACCCTTAATCCATCCCTCTAAGTTTTTCAAACATTCATTCACCCAGGTAGCCCAAGGGGTACCATCATGCTTTTTGAGGCTCCTAAACCTCTTAAGATACTGGGAAGGGGTCTTCCCAAACCTAGCTATCAAAGCTAGTTTCACACATTCATAGTCCTTCCTATCCTCCTCCCCCATCTCCATTACCACATCAGTTGCAACAGGGGGAAGCCTAGAGAACAACCAGGTGAGTAAGTCATTTCCTGTGATGTTCTGGAGCCCATGATTATATTCAAACAGAGACAACCAATCCAACACATCCAACTTAGGCTCATACATACCAACCAATTCTTTAGGCATCCGGGGTCTTTTAGGACTGGAACTTCTAGAGGAGCCAGAGAGAGAAACATTCTCAACAGATAATTTCTTCATTTCTAAGTCATACTTGAGCTCCATTTCCCTTAGCCTTAGTTCTTTGTCAGTTTGAGCATTCAGTTTCTTATACTCCAATTCTAGCTTCATTTTCTCTAGTTCAAAGTACTGGGGACTAAATGTGGGACCTGGTAAAGGTCCAGTAGGCACAGCAGGTAGAGCAGGCAGAGGCCTAGGGGGGACAGTTACAACAGCCTCACCCTCCTCTTCTGACTCTTCCTCAGAAACATCAACATTTTGTTCCATGTTAACTTCAACACTGTCATCTACAGTTGCTGGAGTGGTAGGTTCCTCTGAACCATCACCCAGACTTTGGTTAGCTAACAATCTTTCAATCAGCTCCATTTTCTTGCCCTTAGTCAGGAGATCCTTATGTTTACAGAGCACTCTTAAACAATCAGCAGTTTTGGCTGCAAGGGACTCTTGACTATAGCTTTCTATAACTGACATGTTAGAGGTTTTACTTTTTCAGTGCTAAGCTTTGTGGTTAGTTGCACTAAGGTATCTAAAGCACAATAAAATGTATACTCAATACAAATCCCACCGCTGTACACCAGTGTTAGGCAGAAACCTGTGCAGTTCCCTTGGGGAACACTGCAAAAGATTTAAGACTACAGGTAGAGCAGTAAACCCCTTTGGTAGCAGTCTGTACCACCCAGATTTACCTGGTAGCTGTGGCTGAGCAGTCAGACTTCTCTCAAGAAGAGTTAGGCAGTATGTAAAGTATACACAATATGTACCAAAACACAATAGCACAAGCAAACACTGACCAGAGCTTGGTTTCAAAAGTATATAGTTATTTATTTAAAATACACATAAGTTAAAAACACTCTAGCAAAAATATAGTAAAAGCACTACAACACAGTTATAATGAAAGTAGATTCAATCCTTTCTCCTATCTAGACAACTCTAAGTAAACACCACTTAATTAAAACAGAGGTGAGTGCTTAACGTTAGATGACACTCTAGTAGTTTCCACTGCCACCAGCCAAAACTCGATCAGGGGGGACGGAGACGTGCCCCCTCGACTAACAGACCCTGGGGCAATCGAATTGCCCCAGCCAGTACGTCCACAATATGATGGTTTGTACTGGTTCTGTTCAGGATTCAAGACTAGCAAAGTCTTTGGTGACTTTACATGCCCTGGGAGACAGTAGTCAGTCCCAGGGTATGGAGTCTATGTTGGGGAGTCCCTAGGACACCCCTGGGTCACGGCACAGAGGGTGCTGTGTGACCCACATCACAAAAATACATGAGGCCCTATGGAGTAAGAGACCCCATAGCCCATTCAACACAAGGTTTAACCAAGAAAACACACTTCAACATGTCCAAGAGTGAGGGTAAAAGAGTCTCACTCTTGGCAGGAGAAAAAAATTAAACCCCAGAAATCCAGCAAAGCTGCTGGGGGACTCACTAGGTAGGGAAATTCAGCCTAAACAGAGAATTCTCCCTAACACTGTACCTGCCACCTGTGGCCTCAAAGACTGCACAGAGAGTTGTGTGTATTTCTCTGTTCGGTACTTGGGGACAGAGGTATCTCTGATCCTCGCGACTTGCAAATCTTGACAAGTACCCATAATCATTTATGGTGCTGAAACCAGACCCTGGTGGACCGAACTACTTTGGTTGCGATTGGAAGTTTTGTTTTGGAAACAAGTATTGTCTCTGCCTATGAGTCAACCCATGTGCATAGTGAGGAATGAATTGGGCCTGCTCTCACTAAGCATATCTCATGTTTGGAAACTTTGTATCTTGTACAGAAAACTTTATTGGCCATTGACTCGTCTACCTTGCTATGTGCCTTATCAATTTATGAGAGCACTACCAAAGATCACTTCATGGTAACTTTGAGACAACACCTAACTGACATGGCAGCGGCTGACATTTCAATTGCGCTTTTATTGACCAATCCAACATGGGCTAAACCGAAACTATGGTGCTATGACTGGATCCTCACTCGACAACAATCTATGATTCACCATCAATCTAAATTTGGACACTTCAATCTTAAAAGCCTGCACACACCGGAATCTTATCTTGTGAGGTTCCCATTTCCACTGTGCAGAAATGTATTCTTACGGTTTTGTCTAAACTTGTGGACTACGAAGGATGTTCTAGTCAATTAAAGAGCAGTTCCCAAAACTGAGAATCTATTCAGATTTTGCCAGATCATGGAGGAAAAAGAAACATTAAGGCATCTGCTTGCATTTTGTTTGTTGTTGTCAGAAAAAATAATTTTCTATTCACAATCATTCTTTCAAGACTATTTGACCCTAACCTGTGAGTCATTATGGTATAGAACCTTCAAAAGCCACCGCACATGTGTTAGAATTGGAACTATGACATATTTATTATCTTTAGACCTGGGCTAACTTAACTTATTTTACTTGCATTTTCAGGCTTCTGGCAAAAATGTATTGGTGAGACCAGGCCTGAACATATGTTTTAAGCCAATGTTATTGTCAAACATGCTCCACGTTTTATTAGACCTTTGATTACAAATTATGTCCTTTTAAAGAGTTGAATTTTCAACTGATCATGAAATGTTCATCCTGTATTTTTTTTATTTCATATACTATTATCCATGTAGTGAAATGAATTCTATGTTTAGATTCACTTATTTTTTATTATTACTGATTATTACTTATTGTTACTGATAATCTTGATTTAATCTTGTGTATATTGAAAGGTTGTTTTTTCTTCTTCAACCATAATAATAAAAACAAATAGTTATGTGCTAAAGTGTACTTACCAAAGCGAAGTCAAGGAACGCCCCTTCACTTTTCAATCTTCTGCTCAGATAATGCTACAAATCCACTAATGATCTTTCATACACACAATCATTTTTGTGTATATAATATTCTTAGAACTTCAATAATAGGCTGGGGTGAAGAGGACTGCAAAAAGATGGCTGAAACATATTTTGTAATCCTCATGTAGATTTAACATCTTACATCTACCTCAGCGTCGCCACAACTGAGCTATAATAGCAGCACAGTTTCAGTCAGTGACTTTAGTTTATGTCAGAATCATGTTCCATTAAACATCACATTAAAAACAAAAAAAGCAGTAAAAACATAACCTTAGAAGCACATTGCATAAAATAAGATTCACATAAGCTACCAAACAATAGAAGGTACGTAGCTAAAAACCACAAAGAATGAAATTAGGTCGATTTGTGGTGATGGTTGCTTTCTTCTGTCTTCTGTGCCGTGCCCTTACTAGGAAGCCTGTTACTGCAAACATGCAAAGTCCCCTTTGTCCTAGCGTGCAGCGATCCAAAGCTTCAATTAAAGTGCAAACATTAAAGCGCTTGAATAATGGTAAACAACCAGGCTTGTCAAAGATAATTTAGCGAGGGACAGCAGAGTGAAAAATGATACACGTCCTCAGTAAAGAACTGACACAAAGGGCAGAGCTTGACTGACATCTATTTCTTTCCACTTACATGTGAAATTTATTAAAGGACGATTTCCCAGACAAGATTTAGTTTAGACATTTCTCTCAGTCTTATCTGTTAGCCTATTAAAATAAGGCTCATAGCCCAGCTGAGATTTTGACCTGAGGTTTTTTATGACTAATGGTTTCTTATAACCTCTATTCATGAAGTCCATCAAGGCCCAGGCCCAGTCTCAGTCTGTTTTCTTTACAGATTGCAAACATGAATGTTCAATTCTATCAGGGCTGTACCATAAGTGTGCCATCTGGACGTTTGTCAAGGCATTCCTCAAATGCATAAACCAAGGACAAGGTTTAATGCTATTCACCCTTAGTACAGCTAGCATTGCTCCCTTGTAAACAAGTAGCTCGCTGCTGGTCCACAGCTTTGAACATAGCAGTACATGCCTACATTCGCTAGCATATTTAATACCGATCATGGCAAGTTTAAGCTGAGGTGCATTTTTGGGAATTCCTGGGGATAATGATAGCACGCTTTTGTAAATTCTGTTTTAAAGCACTGAGCTTTAGAGTGACCCCACAGTTCCGAGCCATAAAGAACTAATGACTAGTTCTGGGCCCTAAAAGCATCTAATGTTGGTTCCATGGCTCTACCCCCAAACCTTTTTTGAAAAGTTCAGGTTAGCCCCTGAACACCTCTTTAAAATCAAATCACATTATAAGATCTAGTTTAGCAAAATACCCTTACCATTGAACCACACTCCCAGGGAGTCGAAATTGTCGACTTTCCCTATCTGAGTGCCGTTCAATTCAAGCCTAATAGAGGGTGGGTTTTTCCAGTGGCAGGCCATTCTTTTGGTCTTAAAGGTATTCATTATTAGCTCCTTGGTGTTGCCTAACTCAACAAATACATTGAGAGCTGTTTTAAGTCAATAGGCAAATTAGAAAATAAAACAGCATCATTGGCGCAAAAGAGCATACCTTACCTTTCACTGTTGATAGAGCATACTTTACCTTTCACTGTTGATAGAGCATACTTTACCTTTCACTGTTGATAGAGCATACTTTACCTTTCACTGTTGATAGAGCATACTTTACCTTTCACTGTTGATAGAGCATACTTTACCTTTCACTGTTGATAGAGCATACCTTACCTTTCACTGTTGATAATTGGTGCATCCACTGATGAGGCCAGTAAAGTAGATATGTCATTTATAAGAAGAGGTCAAATAATAGGGGAACAAAAACACTCCCTTGGCAAACTCCCTTTGTGACATGAAAAGGTTTGTTTATTGGTCTTCTTGGCCCATTGGACAGTTGCCTCGTTGTTTGTAGAGAGTCATTTCATTTGACTCTAAAGAGACACCCTGGTTGACCAAGTAATTACCGGTTGACATTGTCAAATGCTGCTTTCAAATCATTGAATATTAAATATAAAGCAACTCTTTCCTGGACAACGAATTTCTGTATGATTAATGGCAATCTGAATGCCTGCTCAATAGTCCCCACCCCTTTGCGAAATCCTGCCTGTACATGTTGCATTGCCCTCATTTCAATAGACCATTGGTTTAATCTTGTTTCAAATACTTTTGCATAGGTCTTCCCAAGACCAGAAAAAAGAGACATAGGGCAATATTTGGCTGGATCATTTTGTTTGCCCTTTTTTTATAAATGGGCACAATTTCAGCTTTTCACCTGGATTTGGGGCGATTGTTGCTAGATAGAATAGAGTTGAACTTAATCATCAAAATTGGAACCCATATCAAGGCTTCCGTTTTAAATAAACCGATAGGCATTCCATCTGGCTCAGGAGCCTTCTCAGATTTTGCCAAATTGAGGGCAAGATGAACCTCATTGGTAGAAAATTCAAGATGGGTAGCATTATTGGCCATTGTTCTGTTATTATGAATGAGTGATATTCTATCAGAAGAGGTTGACCTATATAACCTTATCAAATGTTCATACTAAACATTCTCAGGGACGTCATTTCACCAAAATGCCAGGGGTAGCAGAAGTGACATCACACGACCCTTGACCTCTGATGACATCACATCACAGGAAGGGATGTCATTTCACCCCACCCCGAAGTGACATCACAGGAAGCGATGGAACACAACCTTTCGCCCCTTGACAAAACAGGAAGTGGCATCACATAGCATTGTTCCTAAGTACACTATGATAAATATGATAAATATGGTTACGATATCACTGTAATGTGATATACATTTCATACAAAAATGAATCACCATCGGTATCGTTAATATCAGTGTATATAGGCTCATATTACCAAATTACCATGAATCCAGGCAGACGTCCAAGGCCAAATGATAATGATGTGTTATTATATAGCACTTACGCTTAAGAGCTTTATATAGAAAATATATACCTACAATATCCCCAAACCTGTGTTGGTACTCATTTATAGACCTCAGAAGTATGAAAGGTCGAGTGTACCAAGCTGAGATTCAAACCTGCAACCTGCAGATCACACACACATCGCAGAAGTGAGCGCTCAACCCACTGAGCTATCTTACAAGCTATAGCTTTCTTACCGGTTATAGTAAAATGAGCAATTACATGTCTGAATGTTCTCAAAATCAGAAAGCAAATTACACTCTGTAGTGGATACCATTAAACTGGTAACTGAGATTTAACAGCAGGCCATTTCATCTGCAGGTATGGTGCAGTGTTGACCACATGTCAAGGCTGCGTGGATCTACCTTTCAGGCTTCAGAGGTTGGCAAAATGCATACCATTGGGAGGGTTCATAACTGTGTATTAAAAGATCTAGAGTAGAACATGGAAAGCAGCGCACTCACATGGCATCCCGTACTCTGCGCCTTCGTTACCTCATACATGCAAACAAACATCCTGAACAGCATGCGAGGGAGATAGGAAAGATAGACACATTACAGAAAAGCATGAATTGTGGCACAGTGAAATCAAGGGACACTTGATGAGCTATGGTCAAACATTTAAACACTGTACACAAGCTTTTAGGCACAAGGATTTTGTCAAGTGACCGAGGACACTGAGATGGAATATCTTGTGATGATCGTAACAGAGACAGCAGCAGAAAAAACATGCTATAACTGCAATTTGCGAAAAGCAAAATACACATAGTTTTTGTCTGCATTGTGAATTTGAGATGTTTAAAAACAGACTAAATCACTTACTCACTACTTGAAGTGTGCCTAAAATAAAGCTTTGGTGAGTGTAGCAATTATTGTAGAGAATTCTAAAAAGACTATTTGTTATTCATATTATTTCTTATTTAGGGTCACTGCTCAAAGTATTATACTTGTGGAGCCCCCTGTTTTTTAAGAGGCCTGAACAAGAAAGCCAGCCACTCCAGAAGTGCTAGCCACAGCCCAGGATCCACCATTAAAAAAATGCATTTATTTTTTAAAGAAAACTTTTTTTTGTGGTAGCAAGAGAGACCAGAGGGGTAGCAAGGGAGACCTCAGGGGTCGCAGTTGCGACCCACAAATGACGTCCCTGAACATTATCTGCTCTCTGGGAGAAGCATTATCAGTTTCATTGATACATTAGAGCCACGATGGGTAACGATCTTCCAAATACTTAATGAGTATGTTCACTCACCACCTGTTGGAGTTCTTCCTAGCTCTGCATCATAACTTCCTTCTTTGTTCTACAAATCATGGACCTGTAGTTAGCTCTTTAACCTTTTTGCATGTTTCAGCCCTGTTCAGCTTTAACGTCGAGTTAGAACAAGGTTGGGTTATTATAATAATTTGTATATTCCACAAGTTGAACACTTTATTGTGGGTAAAAATAGTCCACATCGCTTTGACATAAAGAAAAAGAAAAATCCCTTCTCAAACCAGAGGAACTCATACAACTAAAATCTCCACTAACTCCCAAAACTATAGTGAGAGCAAGTTTGTGAATAATGTCGGTCTACATTTTAAAGAACTTTATTCCGCTTATCAATCAAGCCCAATGACTAACTCTTATGACTTTTCTTTACAAAATGTTGTGAATAACAGAAAAATGTACTTTGTTATTAGGTACTTCAAGTCTCATCATTCCCTAAGTACTGGGACGAGGAAGAGGGCTGAAGAGGAACAATGCAGGAGTGGTAAACACATTGATGTAAATGACCCACACCTGAGGGAGACTCAGAGGCTTATAGGGCCCCCTGAGGTGAAGGCAATATAGAGAGGATAAGCAGAGGCTGAGGCTGAAGTAGATAGAGAAGGAAGCGAGCACTGTGAGCAGAAGGAGCAGTGCAGACCGTGTTTGCAGCTGATACTGGGAATGGAGAAGGAAGACGTTGAGACTGTTGGGTGCCAAAGATTGTGGCTGGTTCGGAGAAGGTCTATGTCTCCAGATGTCCCAGGTGTAGAGGTGCAGGGAACGCTGGCCCTTTGAATGCTCATTCTGCAGAGACTGTGCAGTGGGAAGCAAAGGCAGCAAGGGAAGTTTTCCCTCTCAAGAGGTCTCCGGTGGCTGGCAGGCACCCAGAACTCTCAGGAACCAGGAAGGCTCAAGCAACAAGCGGCGTGGGCGAAGACAGAGCAAGAGAGAGTGTTCGACGGGTCGCAGCGAGCCACAGCAGTTTAAGACCTGCAACCGAAGAGAGGATCGGAAGCAGGCAACCTACCCAGTGAGTTCACAGCATGAAAGTGACTCTGGGTCGCTCCGAGACTGCTCGCGTGTTCGGGACAGTTTCGCTCGCGTTTGAGTGAAAGAAGTATTAATAACACTTTTGAATACCAAACTATCAAAAAGCAGCAAAAGTGGTATTTTAAATTAAGCATGTCAGTTGATGGAAGGTCCAACAACCCGGTGGGACAACAGTGTTAAAGGCAAAAGGGGAATAATAGAACACCCAAGTGTTGTGAAGTTTGGTATTCATGTTTGATGAACTATATAACAGCTAATATAAACACACATTGCCAAAGCCAAGAAAGAAGCAGAACAAATCTGGATCCTTGACAATAAAACACTGCCCAACATGCTCGCCTGGCAGGCAGCGTTTACTCATTTGCATGCCGGAGTACAAATGTGCAAGGCAAAAGGTGGCGTACACATGTGCAGCCACCTTTTGCCCTGCACATTTGCGCTCCGACATGCAAATGACCAAATTTTGCCGACGGGAACCTGGCTATGCCTGACTGCAAACTTATTAGGTCCCTGTCGTCAAATTACAATATTGTATGGGATATTGTATGATATTAGCTCCTTTGTGTATAGAAAAAATTGCATTTTCCTAGTATAACGTGCAATTTCTAAGTGCGTCATAGCGTGGGAAGCTGCACAGGTGCGTGGAAGGAGTTGCAACTGCATCAATGTCACTAAGACCGATATACAGCTCCACTGCCATACGATCGCCCTCTGAGGGCCCGATTCTGAGGTCCATGTAAAAACACAGAAGTGTTCATCCATGAAGGATGACCACTTTCTTTAAAAGCGCCCTATTCTTCTGACGTGCTAATGTGGCAGTCTGGCATCAAAAAACAATCAGGGAATCTGATTGGAGATAACAATTCGCCTTAAGGTGACTGTTTTTAACACACAAAAACTCTTTGAGGAGAGTCCATTTATAAAGAGCTTGATTCTTTTTTTCAATGCTTGTGTAACCTATCAGTCCCTAGACAGAAGAACACCCTTTCCCTATGTGGGGTGCCTGTCCCTAGGTAGAGAGTGGTGGACCACCTAACTAATAGTGAAAGAAGCAGAGGGCTATCCCTAGGTCTACAATGTGTTGTCACTTGGTGTACCTCTTAGTGAATAACAGACCGTTATCTACTGTGATATTGTCAACATTTCAAAGAGGAACTATTTCCATTGGGCACCGGGGTCCAGTATTACTTTATTGACCTTCCAGGAAGTGTGTCAACAGTATATTGTAGATCTAGTGCTAGGATGTGGGGAAGCCCCAAATCATCTAAAAAATCTTATCAAAAAGATTATAAAAAGCGATGTCCTCTGTGGACTACTAAAGTCGTCCATCAGGGTATGGAAGGAGTGTGAATTAGCCACAAATGTCAGATTCCTTTTCTTTCCTACTTCTATGCCAGGGGACTTTTTGCTTTATAAACATGGCATTTCTGAGAATGCAGCACCACTTTTCTAGTTTAATGAAAGCTTAAGAAAACTTTCTTAAACTAGAAAAGTGGCAGCCTTTTAGAAAATGCTCGCAGTGTCACTGAAGCACATGTTTCTATGTAAACGGTAGATTTATGCAGCTTTTGCTGCTGGGAAGCACGACATTTCCCCTCCAGTATTTCCACCCACCCCGGAATGGTGGTGCTGGAAACTGGAGGGGAGAACAGGGCCGGCGCTAGGTGTGTGCAGCATATGTGGCTGCACTTGGCCCTGCGCATGCTAGGGCCCCGCACTGAGGGAGCCGTTGATTCCCTCTTGCAGGATGCATCATGGGCTGTGTGCTCAATGTCACTGAGCTTGCTACAGTCCATTCTGAGCACACAGGTGGCAAACGCTGCAGCCTGCATAATGACAGGGAAGCTTGCCGGAGAACAAGTTACTCTCTTACCTGGTAAGGTTCTTTCGATGGGATGGTCCGACGACGTATTCCATATCTATAACAGTAATCACCACAGCTGTGCTGCTTCGGAAAATGTTCGGCGTCTGCGTCCTGCGTCGATGACTTCGAAACGCTGTCCTCGAGGGCCTCCGTCGAGCCGACGTGACCGTATGTTATAAGTAGGACGCACGACGCCCGTAGCCTCAGTTGTAGTTTTTTCCCCAGGACGTGTGGCACCAAACCACTACCAGTATGACCACAGAAAGCCTTGCGGAAACGTAAGCTGCAATCGCATATGAAATTCTGTAGCGGGGTAGGTAGGGAGGGAGCGATATGGAATACGTCGTCAGACCATCCCATCAAAAGAACATTACCAGGTAAGAGAGTAACTTGTTCTTCGAGGGGATTGGGTCCTCTGACATATTCCATATATATGACAGACTCCCAAACCAGTACCAACGTATGGAGGAGGGAAAAAGAATTTAGAATATAGAAATGTAGAATACCCAATCAAATTGCAGAGTATAGGACCGCCTTGCCAAAGGCCAGATCCTGCCCATGGATAGAATCTAGGGAATAGTGTGGTACAAAAGTATGGACCGAAGCCCATGTGGCTGCTTCACAGATGTTACGAATAGGTACACCCCTCTGCAGGGCAGCAGAGGTAGCCATACCCCTAGTAGAATGGGCCCGTAAGCCTACCGGAGGGTCCTTACCCGCCAGGCGGTAACATTCAGAAATTGCCAAGATAATCCATCTAGACAAAGTCTGCTTAGTAACAGCTTGTCCCAAACGCCTTCCAGCATAACCAATAAAGAGCTGGTCGTCCACTCTGACCCGGGACATGCGTGAAATGTAGAAACTTAAAGCTCTCCTAGGATCCAACCTATGGAGCCTCTCCTCTTCCTTACCAGGATGTGGAGGAGGATAAAATGCCGGAAGAATAACCTTCTGGCTCAAATGAAAATCCGACACCACCTTCGGAAGAAAGGAAGGACGGACTCTAAGGACAACCCTGTCCTTATGAAACACAGTGAAGGGTGGCTTAACTGAAAGTGCCTGCAACTCACTCTGCGAGCGGAAGTGACCGCAACTAAAAACATATTTTTAAGGGTTAACAGCCTCAAAGGACAAGAATGTAAAGGCTCAAACGGAGCACCCATAAGGAATTTCAGAACAAGGTTCAAATCCCAACCAGGCACCTGGAAAGGTGACGGCGGAAACACATTAGTGAGTCCTTTGAGAAACTGAGAAATTAAAGGAATTTTGAAATAGGAACACTCCTCAGACAAGCGCTTAAATATAGACAGCGCCGCCAGGTAACCTTTAACAGTACCCGCTTGCAAGCCCCTGTGGGCCAACGAAAGCAAAAAAGACAGAACCACAGGAATGTCACATGAAAAAGGATCCGCATTCTTAACAGAACTTTCACCAACAGCAACGGTACAGGGACTTTGTTGCCGGCCGTCTGGCCGAAAGCAACACCTCCATCACCTCTTCAGGGAGGTCCCAATCCTTATACCTCAACCTTTCAGAAGCCAAGCATGAAGGTTGAGGGATCTGACCTCTGGATGGAGAACCTGACCCCCCCTCCTGTGAGAGCAGATCGTCTCGGTAGGGAAGACGACGTGGAGGGCAGATGGACAAGTCGAGAAGGTCCGGGTACCACGTCCTCCGGGCCCAAGATGGAGCAATGAGGATCATCCGGGAACCGAACCTCCGTAACATCTGCAACACGTGTGGGATGATGGGGACTGGAGGAAACGTGTACAGCAGTGGGAAGGACCACTCCACCACGAATGTGTCTCCTAAGGCTCCTTTTGGAGGAAATTCCCGTGAGCAGAACCTTTCGCACTTCCGGTTGACACTGGAGGCGAAGAGATCCACTTGAGGGATCCCCCAAAGGGCGAAGATCTCCAGGAGAATCTCCTGAGCCAGCTCCCACTCGTGAGAGATCATGCTCGGCCTGCTCAGAGCGTCCACCGTCTCGTTTTCGACTCCGGCTAGACGAACCGCCGAGATCGAAACTTCCTGCTGGATGGCCCAGAATCAGAGCTGCATCACCTCCCTGCACAGAGGAAGTGACCCTGCCCCCCCCCCTTTTTGTTGAGGAAGTGGATGGCCACTGTGTTGTCTGTCAGAATCAGGACATTCTTCCATCGCACAGTCGACAGAAAAGCCTTCAGGGCAAGCCTGACGGCCCGCAGCTCCAACAGATTGATATGGAGTCTGGACTCCGACGGAGACCAACGACCGCTGACTGTCAACTCGTTGGCATGCGCTCCCCATCCTGTGAGGGCCAGGGTAGCCAACATGGATCCCCCTTCATCAGATTGCCTTTGACGGCCCACCACAGAAGGTTCTGGGCGACCGAGGGCGGCACCTGAACGGGGTCCGATATCCTGCCGCAGGACTGTGACCACTGCATCTTGAGGGCCCATTGCAGAGATCTCATCCGCAACCTGGCCTCTGGCACCAGAAGAATGCAGGATGTCATGAGGCCGAGTAACCTCAAGAACTCGAACGCCGGGAGACTCTGGGCGTGTTGAAACTTGTGCACCATCTGCTGAATGTGATGAGCCCTCACCTGGGGAGGAAAACACTGCCCCAGGGATGTGTCGGGGCACTGCTCCAATGTACTGGAGCCACTGGGTTGACATCAAATGGGACTTCTCTAAGTTGAGGGAGAAGCCCAGCTTGTGAAGGGAGTGGCAGGTGACGGACAGATGATCCAGGACTTGCTCGGGAGAGCGCGCCCTGATCAACCAAGAGTCCAGGTAGGGGTAGACGTGAATGCCCCCTTTCCTGAGATACGCTGCTACCACCACCATGAGTTTGGTGAAGACCCTCGGGCGGAGGTCAATCCGAACGGCAGGACCCGAAACTGAAAGTGTGAGTCTCCCACCGCGAACCTCAGGTACTTCTTGTGCTTGGGATGGATCGGCACATGAAAGTAAGCGTCCTTGAGGTCGAGAGACACCAACCAGTCCTGAAGGTGAAGGGCATGGAGGACTTGAGAAAGAGTAACCATCTTGAACTTGTCCTTCCTGAGGAGCTTGTTCAAACCGCGCAAGTCCATGATGGGTCTCAATCCCTCGTCTTTCTTTGAAATAAAAAAAAAAATGGGAATACCATCCCTTGTTCCTCTCCGCTACAGGTACCAGTTCTATGGCGCCTTTCTCCAGCAGGGATTGGATTTCCTGTGCAAGGAGCGGATCCGGACTCTTTAAAGAGAGATTCCCTGGAGGATTGTCGTGAGGCCTCTGCTGGAAAGGAAGACAGTAGCCGTGGGCTATGATCTCCAGAAACAACACATCTGAGGTAATGGCACGCCACTCTACAAGATGCTGCGCCAGCCTTCCCCCAACTGGCGAACCATGGGACATGGCCTCATGACTGAGCTGAAGCGGCTGCGGCAGTGCCTGAGGGCAAAGAGGCAACTGCCCGAGCGGCCTTGGCACCTTGAGTACCCTGTTTTCCACCTTTGCCACTCCTACGGTGGCCCCTTTGACTTGCAGCTCCTCTCGATTTACTAAAGGATGAGTAATATCGAAAGGAACCTCCCCTCCATTGCTGTCCCCTAGGACAAAAAGGCGGAGGTTGGCGAACTGCAGCGCTCAATGACTTCGCTGCAGCTTTTGAGGTCTGCAACCTCTCAAGGCTCTCGTCAGCCTTGCTGCCAAAAAGATGTTCACCCTCAAAGGGCATGTTGAGGAGCCGGGCTTGCACATCAGGAGCAAACCCCGACTTCTGCAACCACGCAAACCTGCATATTATGGTGCTCGCCGCAATGGACCGGCTGACACAATCCACCATGTCCAGACCCGACTGAACAGACTCACACATAGCATCCTTGCCATCCCGTTCCTCCCCTTTGGGAATATGTTCAGCCGCCAATGAAATACAGTTCCACAGAGTGTGCATGAAACGTGACAAGGCACACACGGAGTTGGCTGCCTATAAAGCCATACCCCCTGAAGAAAACACTTTCTTCGCCCAGCCATCAAAACGCTTGTCGTCCCTATCAGGAGGGATGGTAGGGTACGACGCCTGTTTTGCTGGGGCCGTAGCCGCCTGCACCACCAAACTCTCCGGAGTGGGGTGCGTGGTCAAGTAACAGGGGTCGCTACTGGCTGGGCGGTATTTTTGCGGCAAGGATTTGCTCACTGCCGGGAGACTCTCCGGGGCAGTCCAAGCCGCTGCCACCCTTCTTTGCAAAGCCATATGGAAAGGCAGTACCGGGTCAGTTGGAGGACCTTGGTCGAGGATGTCCGTCAGGTCATCCTGCAGAAAATCCACAGGTGGCGCAGACCACCCCAAGTATTCCATGACCCTCGACATAAGGCGCCGAGGACTCGGCATGGGTGCCAGGCTCAGGCCTACAGAACTCCACCTCCGGTGAGGTGTCCAGACCACTGGCGTCATGCAGCGACTGACGCAGGTCTTCAATCTTGCTATGACCAGACAAAATCTCATCAGGCACCTCCTCAGGCACCATACCTTCCTCAGACCCCTCAGATATATAACCCAGAGGTGGGAAGGTGGGCACAGAAAAAGGGACAAAGACATTTTTTGCCTTTGCCAGAGCCTTTCTTGGGGGTTCCACCGTGCCACAGGGTACCTCCGACAAAGCAGCCTCGAAAGGCGTTGAGGGCGTCGACGGAATCGGCGCCGAGTGTGGTGCCGACAACTTCGACGGCGTCGACACAGTCCTCGAGGGCGGAGCCCCAAGCGTGTCCTTCGACAGCCTGGGTGATGATGGCGTCGACGGCTTCCTCAGAGGCAGAGCCTCGAGAGAGTCCCTCGACGACCTCAGCGCTGTAGGCATCGATGTCTTCCTCGAAGACTTCACAGGCTCCCACGGTCTCGAGGATGTCGAGGACCGGGACCTGGAATGGGCATGCCTAGAGCAACCAGCCATGTCCGACCGGGACCTCGAAGGCGCCCAGCGGTTGCGACGACCGCTCGAGCCCGGAGGCGTACAAGTGGCATCTCTAGCATGCTCACGGCTGGCGTCTTTCGACGGCATGGACGGAACGGAGCACTGCGACTGAAAAATCGCCATCATCTGCTGCCGGAATGAATCCCATTCCGCAGGAGTGGAATGCTTGTTGGGACAAGCAACCCGCAGACGGGCGGAGTCCTCGGATGAGGACTGGGAAGACGACCTGTGACGGCGCTTCCGTGAGTGCCTTGAAGAGACAGAGGAATGGCGAGACCGACTCCTGGACCGAGACCCCCCGGACTCACGAGGACGATGCGGAGAGTCGCCCCTCGAATCGTCCGTCGAAAGTCCAGTGGATCGTTACTTCTGGGGCTTGGCCACCTTACCCACCGACAGCTTCTTCTTATGCTCCCGCAAGGCCTTCGATGTAAGCGACTGGCAGTCAACACAGTCATCCGTATCGTGGTCCTCCCCGAGGCACCAGAGGCAAGCGTTGTGCGTGTCCGTCAACGACATCTTGGACCCGCAAACCCGACACTTCTTAAAACCCGACCGCGGGGTGGAAGAAGCCGAAGACATCATTGTCAATACACAACCTAACAGGTTCGAAGAATCGAAAGAACAGGATTCAGTAGAACCGAGGCGCGCCGAGATCTCCGAAGCGAACACGTTCGCGGAAAAAACAGAACTGAAGCTACGGGCGTCATGCTTCCTACTTATAACATCCGGTGACGTCGGCTCGACGGAGGCCCTCGAGGACAGCGTATCGACGTCATCGACGCAGGACGCAGAAAATTTTCCGAAGCAGCACAGCTGTGGTAATTACTGTCATAGATATGGAATACGTCGGAGGACCCAATCCCCTCGAAATACCTTTTTCAAAGTGACTGTCCCTTGAGGTTTGTCTCCCTTTTGTTTCTTCCAGTGAGGTAACTTGGCACCTGTCAACCTCATGCTGCGACTCTGGAGAGACAACCCCCCCTCCAAACACCCCCAGCGGCCTAATTGGTGCTGCGGGACTCATAAGCACTGCTGATCACTTTCTTTCTTAAAGCAGAGCATTTAAATCGCGTGCAATTTACTATTGAAGGCCTTTTTAAGAGACCATTGTTGTCTTAAGAAATGCAAAGGGTCATTTTTATTTTGTAAGCACATGCAAAGCAGCAGTTAGCTACCTAAAATTTGTGCCTTCCTCCAGCAAAATGGAACAGACTGCACAAAACCGTTTTAGCTATTCGCCTTATTTCCACATGTTTATATTTCCCAAGCCAAAAAGCGTTTAAGTAGAATGTAACATTGTCCTCACATTAAATATGAAGCCTACAAGTGAGCCACGAATATTTACCAAGATGACAAGAGAGGTTGTCATCCTGGAAGGGATATTTTCTCTGGTTCTGGCCCTGTACTGATTTTCAGGGCACAAGTCAATACATGTGGGTGGGCAGCGTCCGCCCACTTTTTTCAATGGATAGACACAACCATGTTTTTTGAGGCCAGCATTAAAAGAAATGTGCTTGGTCAAATGTTCAGCTACTAGGATTTCACACCAGGCTGTTGTGTTTTCAATGCAGACGCTTACACACAAGAACACATAAAAGTGCCATTATAGCAGACGTCTCCTATTTGGATTTTATTTTCTTTCGATTATTTCATTATAAATTGTTTGTCTTAAAAGGTGGGCACCTTTTATACTTTGCTAGTGTAGTTATTGGAAATTCTCTCTGATTACCGTGTTTTTGCTGCTGCCTACATACATAGTAGTCATTATCTTGTGATGTCACTTCGTGTGAGGTCACTTTCGGTGATGTTATCAAATGCAAATTAAGGGGCCTGCACTTAATTTGTCCTCTTGGCCCCGCAAATCCTAAACCCGGCCTTGGGGTCGGATTTCAACGCTATAATTAGCACAGCTCAGAATCAGACCCTCAGTCAACCACCAACGCAACACACACACATGCTCCCTTGGGGATAACAGATATGGTAGACACGAAGCATGCTCATTACAGATAAGGCGAGCCACGAGACAAAAATAACACCGGCGCTCTGGCCACTCCCCGCTGTTAATTGAAAGGGCAGAGAGGTGGGAAGGACCCCACCTCAATCAAAACGTCCTGCAAGCTGCTAAAACACATGAGACCGTGCTGAAGAATCGAGCATTTTCTCCTCAAGGTCAATCCAAGGTAAATCTTGTACTTTCGTGTCAGTCAGGGGTCGTTTGGTCTCATTTTCGCCAAAGTAAACTCGTGGTCAGGTGGCCGCCTCACATCCTGAGCCGCCAGGGCTAAGTGTCTTCTATTTTAAGCTGCCCTTGCAGCTGTTCATTTGGGAGTGGGCAGGGAGGGGTATGCATTGCCCTCTAAAGTGACAGAAAAAGGTCATTTAGCAGCTTAGTGGAAAGGCACAAGACGCTACCAGCAAACACGTTCAAAGACGGCATACACAGTTGGACAATGGCAGCTGTTCCTGACCTGCTGGTCAAGTGCCATATATCACGGAGAGTGACCGGACCAATCCTGCCCGCCGACATCCTGTTTGTCAGGCGTGTTTGCTGCAGTCCAGGACACTGCGTGTGCATTTTGACAGCTACAGCCTTTAATTGTTTAACTCTGCAGGGCGGAAGGAGCTCCCAACTCTCTCTCTCTCTCTCTCTCTCTCTCTCTCTCTCTCTCCCTCTCTCTACCTCTCTCTACCTCTCTCCCTCTCCCTCTCCCTCTCTCTCTCTCTCTGCTAGCCTGCAATTAGAACGTTATATACAGCCTTCTATATAGGTATTGCAGCCTGCCATGTGATGCAGCTATCTAAAACTGTGAGAGTGTTATGATTGCCGTGCACAAGTCTTTTCAAGTCTTTATTTCAAAACCTTCCAGACTCCACTTTGTAAGATTTTGTTTCATCGAGCAAGTGATCATATTTAGCAGCTTTAGGACATTTTGAAGGATTTGTGGAAAAAAACAGGTTAAAAAAAAGTTACGGTTGCTTATCTCTGAAAAGTTAAAGGACACACACTTTGGGAATGCCAACATTAAGGTACACACACCCCCTCCAAAAGTAAATCAAATGTAATGTCTGCAAAAAAATGGGAATGTCAAGTAGACATGGACGAACTTGTTTAAACTGCTTTAGCTGAAACATTTTTGAGAAGATTTGTCCCTAATGCGAGAATGAGATGTTTTGAGATGCAGAAGAACCCCACACAAACTTAAGACGAGCTTCTGGGCCTCACGTGATGATTTGTTGTTCGGCAGTCTCCAAAAAGTGAGGCTGTGCTGGGGCCCTGGGGGCCCCGGTCCAACCACACTGCGGCGGGTCATTATCCCACCACCGCCGCGACGGGAGATGAGTCCGCCACCATGACTGAAACAGGCACCTGTGACTGACAGAAGTGCCAGCCAGTCACAGCGGCGAGCGATGCTGTGGCAGCTGGCACTTCCGTCAGTCACAGCTGCCTGCAGGAAACACTGCGGCATCTCCAAACTGTAACCTCCTCTCCTGACCCCTCACGAGGGGCAGGAGACGAAGTTACAGTCCATTTGTTGCCTGTGGGCAGAATCATGCCTGCAACCTCGCCCCAGGTCACCTGGAGGCTGTGTGCTGCAGACTCGACCACAGATCCCACGATTAAACGGACCCGGTTTATTTATATATAGTTTGTCGGATACACGCATCCGACAAACACACGTATCCGACAAACAATGACTAAATAAATAAATGAGCCGGGTCGTGGGCTGTTCCCGCTCTGCACAACGCGGTTAATTTATTTATTTATGCGTTGTTTGTTGGATACACGAATCCGACAAACAATGTATAAATAAATAAACCAGGTTTGTTCCAGGAGCAAAACAAAAAGTGGTGAAAAGAAGCAGTGTAAAGAGGGGAACAAAGGAGATACAGTACCCGGTTTATTTATTTATGCAGTGTGTGCCGAGTGATTTATCTAATTAGTTTGTAACAAGCAGACAGTGTGGATATGCACTTAGTGGCTACACCCATCAAGTCTTAGACCACGCCCATCATGCAAGCCACGCCCCTGAATGAGGGCCCCCTCTATTTCTTACCCCACTTAAAGCACTGCTTGTGACAGAAGGTGTTGCACAGGGCAGACTCAAATTTGGGGGGGGGGCGTGGTTGTTATTTTGGGAAAGTTTTGAGAAGTCTTTTGAGGAGCTTGAAGAAGTGTTTTCTGATTGTTAATCTGTTCACCTTTGTCTAACTGTTTCTTCAGGGTGTGTTAGTGTCTTGTGTTAGTTTCCCATAAAAAAAGACTATAAGGTAAGCTTGTTTTTTGTACTTATACCATTTTGTCTAATTATAAAAGTTTAAAAGCCCAAAAAAAGTTTCACACAGCTATTTGTTGCCCCCAAAAAATAAAAAAACACACTCTCCCGCAGAGGTGTTTGTCGTGTATGGTTTTATTTCATTGTATTGTATTCTAATAGTTATAGCTTGTGGTTGTGCACAGTAGGTTTTAAGCGTAGGTTATGGTTGTAGGATTGTTTCGTTTGTTTCTGCACTTTTTTTTGTTCACTTAGAATTGTGCCCGTTCTCATACTCTTTTTGGGCTCTCTCGTCCACACATATGCAGTTCTTGGCCTTTGTGGTATTGGCAATGATGCACCAGCAGATACGCTGGGGAGTGAAGTGGGAAGGAGGCTTGGGGGCGGGGTTGTATTTTTTCTTGAAGGGGCCAGGATTCCCCCCTTTATTGATGAGGATAGGGAACCTCACGCTCTTTGGGAGTGTTGCTTCGCAGGCCCAGGACACAGAGCTCCACTAATCCTCCAACTCACTGGGGGAGGCGGAGGCACTGGTGGAGGCCTCCGTAGGGGGAGAAGAGGAAGGGCCACCAAAGAAGCCCCCTATAGAGGACATGTACAGAGGCAGGGGATGGAGGGCCTCATGTGGATGCCCCCCCACCCCTGAGGCATTAGAGCAGCAGGTAGGTATGTGGGTTTTGCGGGACGAGGGGGTGGGCGCAGCCTGCACCCCGGAGGAAATGTTTGGTTTGGGTCCTGATTTGGTGAGGGCACGGAGGAGGGAGTTGTCCCCACCCAGCAGTGTGAGGGTTCTGCTGTGGACGAGGTGGGCACGGGGGAAGAACGCCCCGCAGATGTGCCACAGCAGGTGTTGGAATGTCAGAATTCTTCCTCACAAACTTGACCCCGTAGTGTAGAGGAAGAATTCTTTCTATGAATATACCTCTCTGAATGTACAAAGGAACATACAGAAAGATTGATTAATCGAAAGACTGGAATCCTTGGAGACCTCGTGGCTGTGAAGAAAGATACAGTAATTAATAACCTGAATTCTTATAACAGAATTCGAGCAAGATATCTATTACACTACCCTGTGAGGTTAGTGGCAAGACCCAGAACTATTAGGACAAGGACTCTAGTCAGTAGTCGTGGAATTTCCTGTAACAGAAACTACTGCGTGAGAACAGAATAAACTGAGGGATCAATGATACAAATAATAGCCTAAACCCCTATGTTAGATAAACAGTATGAGGAGGTAATAATATCCCTTGGATAGCCAAACGTGAGAGAAAAGTTCCTATCTAACCCGTATGGTTTGGAGCAGGGGAGTTGCTAGGTCTGGAAAAGACCCGGGGCTAAGCTGATGTCGGAACTGTTGGGACTGGGGGCTAGCTAGTCTTTTGGCTGTAGCTCATGAGATTCTATCCGGGGCTACAACCAAAAGATCAGGGGCTATAGCCCACTTAGCCCCCCCCCTAGCAACGCCCCTGGTTTGGAGTGACCCACTTCCCTGAACCAAAAAGTAAACAAAATGAAGCACAAGTTACCGTACCCCAATAGTTCCACTAGATCTCTCCCACGGTGACAACACTCCCACGTAGCAGCGGAGGCTGGCAGGATCCCGCGGTGCAGCTGAGGCTGAGAACTCCTAGTCCCATGATGCAGCAGAGGCTGATACTATCCCCCGGTGCAGCTGAGGCTGAGAACTCCTATTCCCATGATGCAGCGGAGGCTGATACTATCCCGCGGTGCAGCTGAGGCTGAAACACTCCTATCCCGCAAGGAAGCGAGGGTTGAGAAAGTTATCGGTACAAAATTACGTGGTAGTAACAAAAGTGAGTACACAAGAAAGGAACTCAAACGAGGAAAACCTGAAATCCGTATAGGTGTCAAAAAACAAGGGGTCAAGAACAGCAAGCCAAATACCAGTCCGAATCAAAAACACAAGCGGGCGGCGACAGAACCAAGGAGCAGGCAAGTAGAGAGTCCAGGGACGAGTGCCGTACGTCGAAAAACCAGAAGTTCCAGGTACCAAGACAGACTAGGGAAATCCAAATGCAGGTCCGAAAAGACGTTAGCAGAAATCACAAAAAAGGCACAGATTGAAGCAGTATACCAAAAAGGCTCAATCGGAAGCACTGATCTTAGAACAGGGCGGAGCTTAAGAAGAGCAAGTCATGTGACTAGTGTTTGCTTCCTGAACGCCGACTCCCTCCCCTTGACAACGGCTTCCACCGTTGCCAAGGTAACTTCCAAGCCCTTCTGTATGAATCGGGTTGGAAACGCAGGAGTCTTTTGCCGTATTTCCGTACTACATTAGGTTTAGCAAGACTCTTGGTAAATCGTGGAATTCTTGAAACCTGTCTCGAGTCCCGTGGCATGACAGTACCCTCCCCAAAAGGTATACCCCCTCTCCGAGAAGCCCAGAAGTTAGCAATCAACCGTGGGGCATGGATATGATCCACGGGTTCCCAAGTACGGTCTTCCGGCCCATAGCCCTTCCAATCAACAAAATACCATCGAACACCCTTGGAAACTTTAGTAGAGAGGATCTTGCGAACCTCATATTCCTCCTCACCCTGTATCTGTAGAGGCAGTGGACGTGAAGGCAGGGAGGTGTTTGGGTAGAATTCTTTCAGAAGGGACACATGGAATACCGGATGTATCCGCCACTTCAGAGGAAGGCGCAGACGCACCGTCACTGGGTTGATTAATGCAGTGACCACATAAGGACCCACATAACGAGGCAAGAGGGCCCTTCTCCCCGGCAAGTGCAGATTCTTCGTAGATAACCACACCTTCCCACCCACAGAATAGCTAGGGGCTGGAGAACGATGAGCATCAGCATAGTGTTTGGTGCGTTCCTGAGCCAGTTCCAAATGTCGCTTAACCTGGCTACGGATCGACACCAAACTTTCCACCACGCAACAGGCCGCTGCGGGATGATTAGCAGGACAAACAGGGGACAATGGCAAAGACCTAGGATGACGTCCAAATAAGGCAAAAAAGTGCGAGGACTGAGTAGGGGAATGCAGAGAATTATTATACGCAAATTCCGCCATAGTGAGGACTGAGAGCCAGTCGTCCTGATATTTATGGGTCAGACATCTTAGGTATTGCTCCATGGTGGAATTCAAACGTTCCGTTTGCCCATCCGTCTGGGGATGATATGAGCTAGAATACCTGTCATCAATACCAAAAGAGGTAGTCAAGGATTTCCAAAAATGAGAGGTGAATTGCGAACCCATATCCGAGATAATAATTGAGGGAAGACCAAAGAAACGGAAGACATTCTTTAGAAACAACTCCGCCAACACCGGAGCAGTAGGTATCCCATGACAAGGTACGAACAAGGCCAACTTGGTAAAATAGTCGATGACCCAAATAGTATCAAAACCGGACACCGAAGGTAGTTCACCCACAAAGTCCATAGATATCATATACCAAGGCTGGTCCGGTATGGGCATGGATTGTAGCAAACCTACTGGTTTAGCATGGGAACTTTTACACTGGGCGCAAACATAACAGCGAGCGATGTATTCAGTAACATCTCTACCCATGGATGGCCACCAACACCACCGATGTAATAGATCCATGGTTTTCTTAGTACCAGGATGTGCTGCCACCCTAGAATCATGACACCAACTAACAGCTTTCTTCCGAATAGTCTCATCTGGCAAGTATAACAAACCTTTGACATAATGAAGACCCCTGATGATATCAAGACTCAATCGTTTAACCTCGTCTGGATTTTTCTGCACCCAAACCAGTAGTTCAGAACGAAGAGTGGGTTTTAGAGTACAAGCACATACCACCTGATGGGGTAGAAGCAACTGCTTCTCGGGCTGGTTCAAAGAAGGAACACCATGCATACGAGATAATGCATCAGCTTTGGTGTGTAAAGCTCCAGGTCTGTATGTTATGGTAAAGTTAAACATTGAAAAGAATTCATGCCACCTGGCATGTCGAGCCGTGGAACATTTTATCGATTGTAGGGCTAGTAAGTTCTTGTGATCTTTGAATACCTGGACTGGTATTGCTGAACCCAATAAATGATGTCGCCAGGTCATAAACGCATCCCTGATGGCCAACAACTCCTTTTCTGTTATGGTATAGTTGCTTTCATAAGATGTTAATTTTCGGGAATGAAAAGCAACCGGGTGTAACCCATGGGTATCTGGGCATTCTTGAGACAAGATAGCACCCAGAGCTATGTCAGAAGCATCGGCTTCAACCACAAAAGGAAGAGAAGGATCTGGATGTTGAAGAATGGGAGCAGTTGTAAACGCCGTCTTGAGATTAACAAAGGCATTAGTACAATCCTCTCCCCATATAAATGACTTTTTACTGCTTGTGAGAGCAGTTAAAGGAGCTGCCACTGTAGAGAAGTCACTAATGAATCTTCTATAGAAGTTTGCAAATCCCAAAAAAGATTGGAGAGCTTTAAGTGATGTAGGTATTGGCCAATCTAATACTGCTTTGACTTTAGACTGACTCATCTGGATTCCCTTGGGCATGATATCATACCCGAGAAATTCCACTTCAGTGGCATGGAAGATACACTTCTCCAATTTAGCAAACAGATGGTTCTCTCGAAGCTGTTGTAAGACCTGGGTGACGTGTTGTACATGAAGATCATAATTAGCTGAGTAAACCAAAATGTCATCCAAGTAGATAACAAGGAATTGATCGATCATATCATGAAATACATCATTTATGAAGTACTGGAAGGTAGCAGGGGCATTACAAAGTCCAAATGGCATAACTCTGTATTCAAAAAGGCCATATTTAGTTTTGAATGCAGTCTTCCATTCATCCCCACTACGAATTCTAACCAAATTGTAGGCCCCTCGGAGATCTAATTTGGTAAAGATAGCTGAAGAACCCAGCTGATCCAACAAGACAGAGATTAGAGGAATAGGATATTGATTCCTAATAGTGATTAGATTCAGAGCCCTGTAGTCGATACATGGACGCAGATCCCCTTCCTTCTTAGGAACAAAAAATAGGGGGGAAGCCGCGGGAGACCGAGAAGGACAAATAAACCCAGACTTAAGAGACTGATCAATGTATTCTTTGAGCACTTGGTCCTCCTTGTGTGTCAATGAATAAATCCTCCCGGAAGGTATCTTGGATCCGGGAATAAGATCTATGGAGCAGTCATAGGGTCTATGAGGTGGTAAAACCATGTCACTTCCTTCATCAAAACGTCTTGAAATTCAGCATACTCTTTAGGTAGTTCCCCTGTGAGCACTGCTCCGATGGTGGATGTAACATCCAGAAACGGACGACATGGATTATCTACTGGAGATTTTGACTGCCAACACTGGTTTTCACAGTGTTCCGACAAGAATTCAATATTGTTCGTGAACCAATCAATGGTTGGATTGTGTGCTCTAAGCCAGGGAATCCCTAAGATTAACTTGAGCCGTGGAGCTGAAATGAGATCGAATCCAATGGTCTCAGTATGCCCCTGACCAGTTTCCATAACTAGGTCAATAGTTTGATGGGTAACCATGCCAGACAACAAGGAAGAACCATCTACAGCATTAACAGCCACTGGTTTGTCCTTCGCAAGAATGGGTAAAGCTAGCTCTTTGGCATATTGCGAATCAATATAGTTTCCTGTGGCACCTGAATCAAGCACCGCAGTAGCTGGAACCAATTTCCCAGGAGGGAACAGGAACATAACTGTCATAGTGAAAGGCGTTACCAAACTGGAGTCCATTAACATGGAAGGGCTCGACAAACGGACTCCTCTTATTGTCGAGCTTTCAAGTTTCCCTGTTTCTTCATGGGTTTCTTAGTACACTCCTTCAGGAGATGATCGGAAGCACCACAATAGAAACATAAATGTTTTTTTTTTCTATTTTCCCTCTCTTCTGGAGAGAGGGGTCCCCGTGTGGCCGCTCCAATTTGCATGGGCTCGGGTCCTCCTGCAGTTGGAATAGGGTTAATTGATACTGGAGGAGGTAACCCCTTTTTCTCACCCTTTCTAGCGGCCTTGCGGGCATTGATCTGCCGAACCAGTTCCAACAATCCTGGAAATGTGTTTGGGACGACTGGTACCAAAGCAAGGGTATCTTTTAATGAATCGGATAACCCTTTGTAAAAAAGCGAGGCCTTCTTATCATCCGGCCACCCTGTCTCAGCAGCCAGCTGATTAAATTTGGCCAAATAAGCCAGAAGAGTTGAATCCCCCTGTTGTAAACTTAACAACTCCAACTCCATAACCTGGGCCTTGTACCGTGTATCGAAAACCTTACCCATGGCTGCAATCAATGCATCACAGTCGAACAGTAGAGGGCTACCCTCTTCCAATAAAGGGTTAGCCCAAGCTGCAGCAGTACCCCCAAGATGGGATAACAGGAAGGCGGCTTTGGTTGCGGAATCAGGGAAAGATCCTGGTCGACATAAGTAGTGCAACCGGCATTGATTCAAAAATGTCCTGAAGTGTTTAGGATCCCCATGAAACCGCTCAGGAGGAGCTAACGGAAACTGTGAGGTAACGTACACCGGTCCTGCCTCGGCCTGTGCGGCTGCAGCACCTGCACCCGAAGCGGATGGAGGTGGATGAACCGGAAGGGATGGGGGATGCATGGCCGTTTGTATTTCCAGGATTTGTTGTTGGGTCGTGGCATGTGCATTAGCCATGTCAGTGCCCAAATCTGCCACTAACTGAAACAAATTAGCCAGGGTCTCGTTAGATTCCATTTATGGGGCTTCTGATTTTGTCAGAATTCTTCCTCACAAACTTGACCCCATAGTGTAGAGGAAGAATTCTTTCTATCAATATACCTCTCTGAATGTACAAAGGAACATACAGAAAGATTGATTAATCGAAAGACTGGAATCCTTGGAGACCTTGTGGCTGTGAAGAAAGATACAGTAATTAATAACCTGAATTCTTATAACAAAATTCGAGCAAGATATCTATTACACTAACCTGTGAGGTTAGTGGCAAGACCCAGAACTATTAGGACAAGGACTCTAGTCAGTAGTCGTGGAATTTCCTGTAACAGAAACCACTGCGTGAGAACAGAATAAACTGGGGGATCAATGATACAAATAATAGCCTAAACCCCTATGTTAGATAAACAGTATGAGGAGGTAATAATATCCCTTGGATAGCCAAACGTGAGAGAAAAGTTCCTATCTAACCCGTATGGTTTGGAGTGACCCACTTCCCTGAACCAAAAAGTAAACAAAATGAAGCACAAGTTACCGTACCGCAATAGTTCCACTAGATCTCTCCCACGGTGACAACACTCCCACGTAGCAGCAGAGGCTGGCAGGATCCAGCGGTGCAGCTGAGGCTGAGAACTCCTAGTCCCACGATGCAGCGGAGGCTGATACTATCCCGCGGTGCAGCTGAGGCTGAGAACTCCTATTCCCACGATGCAGCGGAGGCTGATACTATCCCGCGGTGCAGCTGAGGCTGAAACACTCCTATCCCGCAAGGAAGCGAGGGATGAGAAAGTTATCGGTACAAAATTACGTGGTAGTAACAAAAGTGAGTACACAAGAAAGGAACTCAAACGAGGAAAACCTGAAATCCGTATAGGCGTCAAAAAACAAGGGGTCAAGAACAGCAAGCCAAATACCAGTCCGAATCAAAAACACAAGCGGGCGGCGACAGAACCAAGGAGCAGGCAAGTAGAGAGTCCAGGGACGAGTGCCGTACGTCGAAAAACCAGAAGTTCCAGGTACCAAGACAGACTAGGGAAATCCAAATGCAGGTCCGAAAAAACGTTAGCAGAAATCACAAAAAAGGCACAGATCGAAGCAGTATACCAAAAAGGCTCAATCAGAAGCACTGATCTTAGAACAGGGCGGAGCTTAAAAAGAGCAAGTCATGTGACTAGTGTTTGCTTCCTGAACGCCGACTCCCTCCCCTTGATAACGGCTTCCACCGTTGCCAAGGTAACTTCCAAGCCCTTCTGTATGAATCGGGTCGGAAACGCAGGAGTCTTTTGCCGTATTTCCGTACTACATTAGGTTTAGCAAGACTCTTGGCAAATTGTGGAATTCTTGAAACCTGTCTCGAGTCCCGTGGCATGACATGGAACTACCTGAGGGGGAGGAGAAAGAGAGGCAGATACAGGAAGAGGTAGTGATGAAGAAGCCACTTCCTACCTTGGCAAAGGGGAAAAGCTAGGAGGAGCATCCGGCAGAGTTGAAATCCACTTCTCCACATATCCCGCCGGGTACATACTGTGGGACTATTTTACCCTGCCACTTTAGAGGAAACACTTGTGTATAGGCGCGTTATAAATGCCATATCATATCATCAGGGGAGAGGAGCCTGGTCCCTGTGGCATAGTGAAGGGCTTTGGGAAGCTGATCAAGTAGGGCCAGAATGGTAGGGGCAAGGGGGGGCCACGCCCTATGGGCTACGGCGATCAGGAACCACATGCGCCACTGGCTGGGAAGGATGTTGCATGCACGTTTGTGCTCAGAGGCTAGCGAACATGCAGCCTCCACCACCGCCCCATCCAATAGTGGTCAGGAGTAGGGTCCTATCACAAGCCAGGGATGGGGTGCAGCACAACTGCAAAATTAGGCATGGTGTGACCAAACACTTGCACGTGTTGAGCATGGCCAATTGGCCCACAAGGCACTGGAAACTGTGGCCTGCAAGAAGAAACTTTTGCCAGCACCACCCTAATAAGCGTCTGGGGGTGTGTGCCACCATCAATAGTGTGTATCTTTGGCCAGGATCCCCTGGACGAGATTATGTGGTGACGGGGGGAACCTCTGCATGTATTGCAGGAACCCTGTTCGTTCTGGGGATCTGGAGCACGTTGTTTAATCGACAGTCGTTTTTTCCGCGGGTGTTTTTACAAAAACACTTTGCTGAAAAAACGAATTTAAATATTGTGTTGGGGGGGTCGGGAACCGTTAAAAATAGGTGGGGTAGGGAGGATTGGAGGGAACCCCCCCAAAAATAAAAATAATACATTTCGGTTACTTTTTTCTGAAAAATGCTCTCGTGAAAGCACCTGTCGTAAAAATGACTGTCAATGATATGACATAGAACCTCCCACCATAGTTGTGGTGGGAAGCCTGTGGAGATATATCGATCTCCACCACTCTTTCATCCTGTAGGCTGTTATGCACAGATGGAGGATTGAGGCAGTCCAGGCAGAGGGCCTGCACTCCCCCAATTGCAAGAATGGCAGGAGTGTGTGGGAGAGCTGGAGACATTTATCGGGCAATCTCTGGGATAGCTTTATATTTATAACACGCTTAATACCGAGAGGTTTCACAGCGTGGGCCCGGGGATCGAACCTGTGTTGCTCTGCGTGGTCTTGCTTCCAAGGCGAGCACATTGCCCCTGAGATATATTGGGCTCTGTACCATGTGAAAGAGTCTGAGAACCTGAAGCGCTGGATGAACTCTGTAGAAATGCCTGAATACCTTAGTGGGGGACTGTGGCCAGTGCTGGAAATTGACCTTTTCTACTGGGGGATCCCACATAGGGAAGTATTTTACTCACCCCACCCATAAATATTTGCCTTTCAGCCTCACAGAATTTTAATCATGAACACCTGGAAAATAGCCTTATTTCTTATAACGTGGTCAGCAAAGTATAAAATGTGCACACCTTTTAAACCTAAAATGTACTTCAGAATTTCCTGTAGAGGGAAATATGAACAATGGACTCCACAGGGTTCCTGCTCAAACCCTCAGGTGGTCTTGTGGGAAAGTGTCTAAATCCCAGCCCCGCGGCATAGCTTATAACAAACATGCATGCTGCAGCATTCTAAAATAAATGTCGAGTGCACATGGATTTCCCCAGATTGGGAACCAGATGTGGGGAGTCATTGTCTGGCGCATCCCGGATCAGGGAAGATCCAATTCTAGCAGTGGCTGTGCCCTGTTAAAACACCAGGGAACTTTAGTGGGTGGCATCATCCTTTGAAAACACACGAGAAACTTAGTGTGTGGCTGTGACCTGTGAGAAAAACACGAGAACCTTAGTGGGTGGCTGTGACCTGTGAGAAAAACACGAGAACCTTAGTGGGTGGCTCAAGGCATAAGTTCGTTTTGCCAAATTGATTAGTAGAAATTGCTGAACAAAAATAAATTGATTAGCAATCCAACTTAAATGATTAGCAATTATTTGCAGCGACCACTCCCTGCTGTCCTTCGAAACTGCAGGAGGAAATATGTCAGTTCCCTGCTACCTTAATGGTAGGCAGATAATAAATGTTTGTTTGTTTATTTATTATTTATAATGCGCGCCAGACCCAGAGGTATCAGGGCGCAGCAGTTACAAGACAATGCAAAGCTTAGTTACAGGAAGTCAAAAGTGTGAAACATAAATTACAGAGCAAGATAAATTGCCATTTACAGATATTACAGGCATTGTGTACAATGTTATAGATATCCCCACGGGGTAACATATGTTAAGTCATGAAGTGAAATACATTTCTTACAATGGCAAAATGTACAAATATTTACAAATGTTATATACAAGGAACACCAAGTAGGGGTTGCAAACTTGGGATGGGCGTTGTTAGTTACAATTCAGTTGACGTCATGTGAGTTAATGGTCACTGGCTTTCAGCCACAGGATGGTGTTGGTTCTAAAGTTAAGATAGGACTGGTCTATTCTCAGTGTGGGAGGCAGGGAGTTCCATAGTTTAGCCGCTTTAACAGGGAAACTATTACCTCCAATCGTGGTTAGTTTAAATTTAGGGATGGACAAGCGTTCCCTGTTTGCTAATCTGGTGGGTCTTATAGATGTCTGTTTGTGGAATCCCTCAGAGAGGTAGATAGGCGCAGCGTTATTAAGAGATTTATGGGTAAGCGACAACGTTTTTAGAAGGAGTTTGTCATTGGTTCGGAGCCAGTTATTCTGTCGTCTACTCTCAGAGATGTGGTTTCTTTTGGAGATGCCTAGTGCCACTCTAAGGGCATTGTTTTGTAGGGTTTGGATTCTTCTAATGATGGATTTGTTGGAGCCTATGTACAGGGCGTTGCAATAATCCAAGCAGGACAGGATGAGGGCTCAGGCCAGGATGGTACAGCTGTTATTGGAGAGAAATGGCTTACCTGTTCTTATATGTTTGCACGTATAGGCCATATAGGACGCTAGTGTGTTGACCTGTTTGGAGAATGAGAGTGTAGAATCGAGATAAATACCTTATGTTTTTACCTCCTGTGCTACCTTAATGCGGTTGCTGTCGATTATGAATGAGGAGTAGTCAGGTCCCAGTTTTATTAAAGTTAGTACGGGTACCCAGGTTGCTGAGTTCTGTTTTATCATCATTCAGGCATGGACCATGCGTGGCCATCCATGCCTGGATGATGATGTACACTCTATTCACTAAGGCCAAATCCTTGTCATAATCCCCTGAAAGTGGGAGGAGGATCTGGGTATCATCTGCATAGTTAGTGTAGGTGATACCAAGATGGTCCAGATCATCGAAAAGGGGCTTGGTGAATATGTTGTACAGTGTGGGCGAAACTCAGGATCCCTGTGGAACACCGCAAGTCATGGGTATGGGGTCTGCAGCTGCAGAGGGCGAAAAGACCTTCATAGTTCTTCCACTCAAGAAAGATCTAATCAAAGTTATAGCGTCCTTAGAGAAATGTGCTGTTCTGTGCTCAATACTCCTCCCCCAAACAAAATAGAAATAACGAATTGCTGCGGAGAAATGTATGAAAAGGTGTATCACACGTTTACTTTTGGATTCCCCATGCTTACCATCGATAACATGCAAACTTGTAGGTTTCCTTTAACGTGAAATCCCCTTGCGACACACACCTATGGCCACCTGCCCAGTGCACACCTCTCATGCTTTTCCCCCTTCTGAGGCTCGTGTGTACTGCATGATGTCACAGATTGATAGTGTATATGTTTGATAAAGGCCTGGCATGGGGGGGCGGGGGGTCTGTCAGGACGGTTGCAGTACACTGCAGCAATATAGGGCACACCCCACACCTGGCATCATAGAGCACCCAGGCAGCCCTGATGAGACTCTGGCTGCGTTTGCCGCATTTCCTGCTACTTCCAGGACTTCCAGAGGTTTGCAATGGCAGCTGAGGCAGACATTCCTGGAACAGCAAAGCAGAAGAAACTCTAGTACAGCCTGTAAAGGGTGAACCCTAATGTTAGCACCCTGAGCCTGTACCCCCACTTTCTCTGTAATGAGTTGGTGTTCATGTTTACCAGCACTACAAGGCGTTGTGACTCCCCTGCAGGAAGTCTACCTAAGCTTGTTAGCTGGATGGCAGCACGATTTCCAGCTCCATAAGCTCACCATTGGGGAAAGGGGAGCCAAAATGACACCCAGCTATTCCTGTCCTGTGCTTCTCAGAATGGTGAGCAGTGTCTTGGGGGAGCCCATCATACACCAACACCAGCTTGAATCATGTACACTTGTGGGGCCAAATGCCCCTTGAAATTATTTATTTATTTATTATTTATTTATTTAGGCGTTTAGTTGCAAACGTTTGCCATCAAGATCATGATCATCACACATGTTCCAAATCTTCCAATTGTTATGTGAATTACAATTCCTTAAATTAAAAAAATACATAATCTGTAAGAATTTTACCAGAGCACAGGTCAACCCAGCATTTCCCCCACAATACAAGGCCTCCCGCCATGCTTCGGCATCAACTCTGCGTTTCTTGAACAAACGGTTGTAAAAATACAAAGTCCGGTAGGATCTCAACTCAGGGCAAAGCGTTACACAGTCTGCATTTGACATTTCCTGAGCCCGCTCACATGAGGTGATCTTTGTATGTAGTATATTTAATCGGAATCCAAGGAACAAATTCCTGTGTCTTGCACTCAGGAACCTTTTAAGATATAATGCTGTCACATTAGACAACGCTGAAAGATTTTTTTCAAAGTGTGTGTTCCTTGGACTTAGCTCTTTTTAATTCTGAGTCCCTCCAATCATCCGCCCACAGCTTTCTTTTTACATGCGTAGGGTTCCAAAGAGAAGTAGAGATTTCTAGACCCCCCTTACTTGTAAAGGTAACAGAGCGATCTCATGCCTAATCACTGCTATAGGGATAGCATTTGCGAGGTTCAAAATCTGTCTCCAGAACCTTCCTTCAAGACGATCCCATATTTCCCATGACAATCCAAGACAGGCTTCGGCATCATAAGTGATGGCTGGTGTCACCTTCTGATTATATAAGTGTACGATTGGCAGGAGGGAAGATTTTCCATATTTCCACCCAATTAGGATGCCCTGAGCAGTTAGTTGTTTGATTTTGCTCTCTAGATGTTCTTTCCACAGGGTTTCACATGCACTTGCACTTATGAAATCACCTAGGTATTTTATAGATGGTACCGTCCAGATTCTATGATTCTTTAGGGTCCAGCTCAAGGTCTTCAATTTTTGGCTGCTTGTGTTCTCCAAGATTATTATTTAAGACTTATTGGCATGATTTGTAAGCCATTTTGTTCAATGTATTGTTGAAGGTTGTCTAATTTCCTCTGTAGGCCTTGCTGGGTTCTGTCTCAGATGACCAAGTCATCGGCATACAGGAGCCACCCTATCATGTGTCCATTGATCTTTGGGGAGCAAGAAGGGGGGAATCCATGAGATCACGCAGGTCGGCAAGGAAAAAGTAAAATAATGTGGCAGCCAGAGGGCATCCCTGCTTTAATTCCTTACATGCCGGGATGTTTTTGGTCGAGTCTAATTTGCAGAGTCGTTCCCGTGTACAGATCTTTAGTATCCAACAGTAAGTCATCCGGGCACTCCAATGTTGTCAATTTCTCCCACTGTTGCTCTCTAGCAATGCTATCGAAAGCGTGTTCCCCCAGTACTTGCGCACGTTTGTCTGCACGCATCTCGCTCTCTTCATCCAAGAGTCTAGCAATAGAAGGAAGTCATGCACTCCATCAGTTATTTCTACTTGTACCGCCCAGGGTGGCGAAGGGGGGAGGAGGGTACATGCACCCAAGCAGTGTGTATGCCGCAAAAAGTCATTCCGCCGTGGCTATCTCACAAGGGCTAATTGCGTCATCAGACTACGCCACCTCTTCCTTCATCTTTTTTCCTCCATTCACTCACTACATTCCCTCTCAGCTTTCCCTTTACTCTTTTCTGCTCGCTACCGTCTGTCTCCCTTCACTCATGACTCCAGGTGCTCGTGTATCTATGTAAGTGTACCGTTCAGCTCTACCCTTTCCTCCCGTGCACCGCCTCTGCATAAGTCGTATTTAGTGAGCTAAAGCTGCACAATTTTGGTGTGTTACTGCAGAACACAATGGGGCTCATTTTCGAGTCCACGCATATTTGACGGCGTGAACCGTTACGTTAACACTTCAACATAAGCGTGTCCCCGCTACCAAAAATGGGTCATTTGTACAGCGGAGTGCAGGTAAAACGGTGGCCTAAAGGCGTGTATGCGGCGGGGTGTGCCACCTTCTGCCCTGCACTGTTGCACTCCCACGTGTAAATGAAGTAAATATCGCCTGCCACGTATGCCTGGCAGGCCACGTTTACAATGGATCCTTATGGGGTCTAGCTGTTTTTTGCTGGAGGATAAAGCCTGCGGACCCCGTGGGTATCTGCAGCACGCCAGGGCACGTGCTGTAGCATTTGCATGGTGGAGCGAAAGGGAGGCTGCAGAATCACAAGTTCCGCCTCTCCTCTTTGCCATACAAATGATTGCAAATGAAACATGACGTAAATTAGACGTGTAAAAGACTTTGATGCATATGAGTTACTTTATGGCTCATTGATTACTTTTTCTCACCTTGTGGAAATCTGGGCCAGTTGAAACACGCAAAATAAAAAAGGGATATTGAAAGAACATGCAAGAGTTGACAGGCAGCACGTGGAAGAAATGGCATGCAACAGCTTGCTAGGAATGAGAAGTCGGTGATTGCATGCATGTAACGAACGTGGTGGGAGCGGGAGTTGACAGTGTGTAAGGAAGGAAAGGTAAAAGTATATTGTTGGTGTGTGCGGAAAAACATAAGATCTTGCATAGGTGATGGCTTTGTTAGACTAAATTATGTCAGGTTACGAGATCAGTGGAGTACAGTCTTCTGTTGCCAAAACCTGCCTTTAAAATGCGTTTTATCCAAAGGCTTCATAAAAGTGTTATTTACATAACTGCACATTGTATGCTCTGCAGTTAATGTTGGATCAGTGGGCGGGCGTGTTTGGTATCGCCAATGTGGTGCCTTGTTAACATTTCTGAAACGACAAGCACTTTCTTATCTGACTAAAAGCTGCAGACCCCTCCTGTGGGGTCTATCCAGTAATTTGAGGCTCCGCTGTGATGCAGGCCCAGCTGCTTGTTTATTTGTGTAATGTTGATTTTGGCGCCTGGCCGGGCCTGCAAAGTGGAGGCAGATGTGACAGGCCACTTGGGCAACTCTTCGAATCAGGAGGGCTTCATGCTTCCTTCCAGTGCAGTAGTGTAAATCCCACCAGCTCAATCCGGTTCTCTCTCTGCTCAGCTTCAGGGAGCTCCACCATGACTCAGGGCTGCACAGCCATAACGCAAGCCAGTGCCCACAGCCAATGGCCAAGGGGTTCCCCTCAGCCTCACAACAAGCTGTATCCAGCCCGTGCCCTGAGCCAGCAAGAACCAAATGCAGGATCACACATCCGGTGGTCTGCTGTTGCTTTGCGCGTCACTCACTTTGTCACGGTTGGTCTGCCCTGGTAGGCATGGCTACTCCCTCTGGACTGCTGCAGCTCCACCCGCTGCTTCTTCCCAGGGTTCACGCCGCTAGTGGAGGTAGGACGTGGCTCTCCCTTGTTTCAGCTATGATCGCTCGCGCCGTTTCTGAGTCACCCTGCACCGACTCAAGCCTTCATCCACAATCCATGGTTCTTTACATTACAGGAGCCGCATCGTCTGGCCACAATTTAGTGCCTGTGCAGCATTATTTAGCAGGATAAGACCAGCGACCTGCAGAGCTCTAATCATCACCGGCCATCTTCAGAGCCGTATAACAGCGCCCCCAGCTAAACTTCTAAGAAAATTGGGTAAATGAGTTCGGGCAAGTAGATTACCTATGCTATGTATAGGAGAATTTTGTGGGTGTTCTTAAGCAGTCACTGGGAATCTTTCAGAGAGGGAGGAGTGTGGTGTGGACTGGTGTCTCTTACTGTTTCAGAGTTGTGTCTATTGGAGAGGACAAGACCCGGAAGAGCCCCCACTCTTCTACCCTCCTGGGTCAGAAAGTTGGGACCCAACAAACACTCTACGAGGTAGCCGACCCCTTTGGCAAGTTGAAGAGTGCCTTTCTAGGAAGAGCAGCAGTGCCGAACATCTTACCCCCTACCCTGGGGTGAATAATACAGGGGCAGCCGATGACAGTGAGGAGACCTCTGATGAAGATGAGGAGGAGGGAGATGTTGTCCTAACGGATTAGGATAAGGTGGAAGATAGCAGCAAAACCAGTGAGCCCAAGAAATCACAGATGGCCATAGTTAATCAGAAGGAAGGGGACAACATGGGTGACATGTTCTATCCAGAGGGCATTAGACACCCAAAGTCGACAGAATGGTCACCCTCACCAAGAGTGGCCAAATACATGGCGCAACTTATTCGTAAGCCACTGGAAAGAGAAGTGCGGTTCAGGATGAGGGCCGACTGCCCCAGGCTGGAGCTCCCAGAGGCCAATATGGTCACCTGCTTCACCAAGTCCACGAAAGATGTAAGATGAGGCGCTGACCAAGCCTGGAAGAGTTGTCAGTACAAAGCCCTGGATATGGCAGGGCTCCTAGCTAAAATAATGCACTTAGCGGAATCAACCAGATACAACCGAACCCGTAGACGCAGTCACCCTGACCACCTGTGCGCAAAGAGAAGTATGCTTCCTATGTAATGCCACCTGTGCTCTCTTCCCGGAGAGGCGTTGCAGCCTTTTGCTGAAAATGGACAGCAAACTGGGGGATCTCCACAACTACGAGGCAGGGGAATCAGCCCAAGGCATGCTCTTCAGGGAAGCTTTTGCAAAAAAATGTCCCATTCGTAGGGACTTGTACAGCCCTAGTAAAAGGCCAGAAGTGCATCCATAAAATATTCCCGGGATGGGTTTTTGTAGGGACCAGCCATCGCAGGGGCTGTTCAGCCGACCATTTCAACTCAACAAGGAGGCCCCAGGGATCCAGAGCCCAATACCGTGAGGGTAAGCAACATGGTGCCTTTTCCCCTCCAGAGGAAGAGATCTGCATTGCCACAGAGGTCGCAGAGGCTACAGACAGCAAAGCGCTGCCTGCGGTAAGTGCGCAAGGCAAGAGCGCAAGGCAAGAGTTACCCCAGGGTTGAGGGACAGACTTTGCAGTGTATAACTAAATGGCACAAGCTATCAAGCGATGCTTGGGTTTTGCAGACTGTAGCAGGCTTCAGACTAAAGATTTTGGGTTTACTGCAACAGACACACGTCCAGACACAGCTCAAAATGGTGAGGGAGGAGGAGAGACTCCTTGATGCAGAGCTGTCCAGCCTATTAGAGAAGGGAGCTATTGAGCAGTGCATGTCGAGACAAGCGGGATTCTACAGCAATATGCTCCTGGTGTACAGGAAGGGGAAGTTGAGGCCAGTCATGAACTTCAAAGAATTGAACAGTTTACTAGTCTACAGGCACTTCAAAATGGAGGGTAGTCACCTCCTTGGGGACATTCTTCGCAAAGCGGATTGTCTAGCAAGGCTGCATTTGAAGGACGCCTACCTGACCATCCCGCTGGCACAGGACCACAAACGGTTTGTCAGATTTTTATGGAAGGGTCTGAGTTTGCAGTTCGCGTGCCTGCCCTTCGGCCTGGCCTCGGCACTCTGGGCTTTCACAACACTATTAAGACCAGTGGTGGAAGCCATCAGGGACAAGGGGATCAGGATTACAGTTTAACTGGACGATATTTGGATCTTAGCACGGGACAAAGTGACGTTAGTGAGTCAGGTGCAATGGATGAGTGCCCTGCTGGTGTCCCTTGGGTTTCTGATCAATCAGGAGAAGTCAGAACTAGTTCTGAGACAGCAGATGGAGTTTGTGATAGATACCAATAAAGCCACGTTAGGATTGCCTCAGCAAAAGATAAAAGCATTAAAGAAAGAGTTGAGGATAGCGTTTCAGAAGATGCATTTTTTGCTTTGGAATCTACTAAGGATAGTAGGGCTATTAGCATCCTCCAACTAAGCCATATTCCCAGGGCCCCTACACTACAGGGAGCTGCAAGGCTATAGATGAGGCACTTTCAAGAGGGAGTAAGTTATCAGCAGTTTGTACCCTTAGACAAAGACGGGAAGGTAGAACTAGACTGGTGGTTGCAACACGTAGAGGCCTGGAACAGCAGGGCCATATTCGGGTAAGTGTCGGAATTAGTGATGGAATCGGACGCAAGCAGGTCCAGTTGGGGTGCCATGTGTGGCCAATTGCAGGCAGGACGAAAATGGTCTGCAGATGAGTTGAAGTTGCACATAAACTCTTTAGAGCTGCTAGCGGGTTCGTTCACACTAAAAGATTTTGCCAAAGAGAGAGTGAACTGTTGCATTCTGCTGAAGATGGATAGCATCTTGGCACTGCAATACATAAGCAAGTTAGGAGGAACTCTGTCGTGAATGCTAGTGGAGATAACGAAAGACTTCTGGCATTATTGCCTTGAGGGGAAGTTAGTGATAGCAGCAGAATATCTTCCAGGGAAGCCAAACGTTATAGCAGACTGGAACTCCAGGTACCTGGAGGATGCCAGTGATTGGAGTTTGCACAGGCCAGTGTTCTTACAGTTACAGGACCTCTGGGGATTGTTAAACATAGATATTTTCGCCTCCAGGTTGAAAGCATAGACGCCCAGGTACTACAGCTGGAGACTGGACCCAGGGACACAGGGGACAGATGCTTTCCTCCACAGTTGGACGGGTGCACTGCATTATCCCTTCCCCCTGTTCATCATGCTAGGGAGGACCCTGGCGAATGTCCGCAGGGAACAACAGGCAGAGATAGTGATTGTGGTGCTGTTGTTGAAATTGCAAGTGTGTTTTCCGATTCTATTGAGCAACCCAGGGTCATGAACATTCTCTGGTGCAAGCAGGGTCGCTGCAGCTGTTGACATGCAGAATTTCAGGCAACAACGGGATTTGCCAAGCCTTTGGAGAGCCACTGCAGATTGCGTCGAAGACTCAGGGGTGCCTTCGACCCTTAGGAGTTTTGCCAACGCATTGGGCTAAGTGGGAAGAATGGTGCACGCAGCGACGTGTTCATCCTGTAAGGAAGGCATGGTATCAAGTAGCAGGCACAGACACAATAGATACAAGTTTTGAAAACCTTCATTTTGGTATTTTGGTTGGGTTGGTAGAATTTCTAACTGGCCCTAACTCTAAAATGGGATAGTCTCTAAAAAAAATAACAAAACCAGTCCAAGTCAGTCTAGTCAAAATAAAAGGCCCACACTAAAATAAAACGAACCTCGCCCTCCTTCTAACAATGACAAATGTGTTAAGGGGATACAAAAAGGGAAATAGCGTCTCAAAAGAAATGTTTAAATGGCTTCAGTAACAACTCCCTTTCCCACATTCAGCCCCACAGGTCTTGCACACTTTGGTTTACTGGTACAATTTAACAGTTCAGGCTTGTGCTTCAAGCTTGTGGTAGTTCACTCACTTCCTTAGGCTTCATCCACTTTGTCATAATACATAGTTATACTTTTGCTTTCCCACAGTTCAACACAGACTTCCCACCACCGGGCGGGGTCGAGCATGCCTCTCTTTTCACATTTACTTTCTCACTTTATCGCATTCTGCACAGACTTTCCTCTGCCGGGCTGGAGCCTGTCTATTCACCTTTTCACTTTATCACACAGTTCACATAGTTCTGCACAGGCTTCCCTCTGCCAGGCTCAAGCCTACCTATTCTCCTCGTGGGGGGTCCCTTCCCCACGTTTTGTCTCACATGTCTTTTCACTGTCGAAGACTTTAGAAACTGTACAGTTTTTATGTAGACGACTGCATGACCACTTTGGTCTCTCTTTTAAACAATTCCACCATTCACTATCTTCCTTATCTTGAAATACACCAATGCCTCTTGGTACTTGTAGTTTCTTATCAAAGTTCATATACTTTGTGCCATATTGGCACATTTCAGGTTCATATACTTTGCTTTTCACTTATTCAACTTTCTTTTGGGATCACAGTTACTTTCTTGCCTTTGATTGCCAGTGGAATACATCTAAACTCAGAACAGATGACAGAGACTTTGGAAAGTGCGACTTCACCTTGCAGGAACACTCTGTTACTTTCTATCCTTTCCTTTTACAATTCAGCAATTGTCCTTTCCATTACGTGTTTTATTGGCACACGCGCAACCTTCAACTTTTGAGTTACAGTTACTTTTGGCTTTTAACACAAACCAGGCTTTTGTTGCTTTTGATAACTCACTGGTTGTGTTAATTGGCCTTCTTTCATCAACACTCTTCATGCAGCAGTCAAGGCCGTTACCAATGTCTCCTCAGCTCCTCCCCAACTCTACCGTTCACCCGGGAGGGACGGAGGACACTTTCAAGTACATTGAAGGTTTATCTCTTATGCTCACTTGGTTTCAATCTTGGAACGCTTACCGCTTCCCGTAAGAGGGGAATTCTCGCCTGGCTCTCTCTCGTTTTCCAACCAAAAAAGTGATGGGTGGAAGGTTTTGAATGAATCTGAACCACTGGCATTGCTCTGAGCAACTTCCACACCACCATTTTTTAGCCCATCTGCACCATTGCAAAAGGGGTCCAGTCATATGCAAATCAGTCAGGTACTGCCACCAATGGTAGTAGTCCAGCCCAAACTGCTAGGCCAGGTCCCTCGGCATAGAAACGCAAGCAACCACAGACACGTTTCGGCCTAGTTGGGCCTCCATGGTGGGGTTAGTTCCTTATGGCGCAGTGAGCAAGGGATCCACGTCTGGGCATACCCTCTCTCACATAGTGAGACAAACTACAACCAAAAAAGTGATGGGTGGAAGGTTTTGAATGAATCTGAACCACTGGCATTGCTCTGGGCAACCTTCCACACCACTGTTTTTTAGCCCGTCTGCGGCGTCAGCTCCTTAGCTTGGATCAGCTCCTTGGCCTTCCAACTTCCATAGCTTGGTTTGCATTAGCCCCAAAAGAGCTGTTCCTTCTTGTACCCACTCAAATTGTTCCTGTGCATGCCACCTTTTATCCTGGGAGTGTTAACAAGTGGCATGTGTGTATAGTTAGGATTATGTGCCTGACACTGCCTGGCCCACTACAGGGACAGATCCATTGCAAGTCAGTAGATGTAATCTTTCTAGCCTCATTCCTCATCTTCCTTGGCTCAGTAGTGTTGTCAATGTAAAGTGGGGATGAATTGTAGTTTCCCCTGAAATAAGCAGTTGTAGGGGTTAGATAGGATGTGGAAAAAGGGGGATGCCATGTCTCACAATCGGGTGCTTCTCCCCAATCCACAAGGACCCCCTACCTAGGTGATCCTCCCTCGCTTGTCCACCCCTAGGGTCAGGGTCCAAAAACAGTGACCGTTCCCTGGCCACCTGAGTTTGGGATTCCCGGGGACTAGATTGTGACACACCCTCTGGTTTTTCACAATCCCATTTCTGCACCTGTAGTTTAGGTCCTGAACTTTTTAGCGGAATTATCCTAGGATGGGCAAGCCTTTCGCACAATAGGAGTATGTAGGTCAGCTATTTCCACAGGTCACGAGAAATGTGATGGCCTGCTGATCGGAGAGCTTCCAGACATAGTTAGATTGTTGCGGGGAGTGAAGTTGCACAAACCTTCCACAGCCAGATAGTCCGTCCTCTGGGACGTAGAGGTAGTTTTCCGTCTCTTCAAGCAGTGGCCTGACAATGAGTGGCTGTCTGTACATCAGCTGTCCAGTAAGCTGGCAATGCCATTGGGCTTAGTTTTGTGTAGGAGAGTGTCCGATGTTAAAGCGCTGGAAGTGAACAGGAAGGTTTTCTATCTGGAAGGGGTGGCTTTTCATATCGCTAGGAGGACTAAGAGTGCGTCCTCAGTCATCTCATACCTGTATTTCCTGGATGAGCCCAAACTGTGTGTGGCTCCGTGCATTAAGGATTAACAGAAGGTTCCCTAAGGGATTAAGCTTTGTGGGGGGTGTATCAGTTGTTGATCGCACATAGGAAACCCTTTCATGCGGTAACTTTGGCCACCAGAGCTAGGTGGGTTAGAGAAGTTATGCACCTGTCAGGAATACACTTAGGCATATCTGGGGCCTATTCCGTCAGAGGAGCGATGGCGTCCAAAGCCTTCGCAGGAGGGGCTTCCCTGCATGATATTTTAAAATCTGCAGATTGGTCCACGGAGGCTGCATTTAAGACTTTCTATTTAAAGCCGGTTTCATCAGTGGCTGCAGTCATTTTAGACGGCTTTGAACAAGCATAATGCTCGCCTCCACTCTTGACATTGAATGAAGATTACCCAGGCTTATAGCGCCGGGAGTCTTGATTCTATTAAAGACATGGAGGCGAGCATTATCTCACCCGTCATACGCAAAGTGGGATGATTGGGTGGTAGTACTGCTGATGTAACTCATGTACTGATACTGTGGCACTGTGATGTTGTTGATTTGTAGCTGCGTTGTCCCTCCCTAATTGTGTGTCTGGTTAATTCCAAGGTGATGACCTTAAAGGCAACTGAGCAGAGGGCTTAATCGATGCTATGGCAAGTCTTATGGGAGTGGTTGTTTGTGGATCAGGAGCAGGCTTCAGCTTTGATGAAGTGTTCATGTTGGGACTATTGGAGGTGAAGTTTGTCGGTTTTATTTTTATTCATTTATTTATTTATTGGGCATTTATTAGGCGCATATACAACAGAATGGGGTTTCCAGGCCCCACAAGGCAAGTGGGGAGGGAGCAAGTAGAGTAAATAACTGTGGCAAAACAATAAATATACAATGTGGTCCCACTACGCCTTGTGGCATTCGGACATGCAAGTGCAGTGAAGAGAGTGCAGGAGATAGGATGGGGGGGCAAGGTATGGACAAGTGCTGGTGGGAGCCCAGCAGGGAAGTGCCAAGGGGAGCCAAAAGGGGGGGGGGGGCGGCACTAGCTAAGTGGCTCAGTTGAATTGTTTATTGTTGGATCACCAAAGAAAGAGGAGGAGCCACAGACAGGACATGACATAGGGGCAGGTGCTGGATCAGGATTGGTTGTCGGGCAAGGACACAAAACTACAGGGACACAGTGGACCTTCTGGGAATTTGTAGTCCCGTGTACTGGAAGTTTTATTTTAGTTTGGTTGTTTTACTGTGTAAAAAAAAAAGTAAAACAGAAAAGTTAAGATTTAAAGAAGCTGCTGTGAAGAGCGGCATTAAAGAGTTAATGCATAATGCTCGCCTCCGTGTCTTTAATAAAATCAAGACTCTTGGGGCTATAAGCCCGAGTAATCTTCATTTCTAATAACCTTGACTCGTGTGACGGATTTGGCCGAAACTTTAAAGACAATTAGGGACACACACGTATTGGAAAATGAAACGCAAGAAAAAAACAATGTGCCAGTAAAAGAAAATGCAAATGCCATCAGTCTAGAGGTGGGGGAAGGAGCTAAGAGGACACCACGTGAAATTTGAGAGTTGGAAGGGGTCTAAGGACGTAATTTGCAAAACAAAAGCTTTTCTGTAACCTCAACTATAGCTGTGTAAAGCTGACATTTCATAGCAAACTGCATCACGGTAAAAGCGTGTGTTGTAGGGGAATGGGAGAGTACAGGGGGGTGAGGAGACCATCATGGGCATGTGGGAAGCAGGCACAGAGGAAGGGTAAACTTGGTAAGGGTCTGGGGGGGCAGGAAAGCATTTTTTTGTTGTGGCCGTCTTTCCTATATTCGTGGCTATCGTATGACTACAGATAGCCGTGGATATCTGTAATTCTGTACTTGCGGTTATAGAAAAAAGTTGAAATGTATATATTTACAGCTACAGTGATGTCAGGGGTGAAAAATGACTGGCCATGCCCAGTGACACTATAGGCATCAGGGATTCCCATGCATGCAGTAACCAGGACTGACGTGGCTTGGCTTCAAAACAAGGAATCCTCATGCCATGTTGCCTAATAAATGAGCGCAAGTTACAAGACCACTTAGAGCAACTTGGCCTGAGGGGGATTTGTAGTCCGGTGTAGTGGAAGTTTTGTTTTAGTTTGGTTGTTTTACTGTTAAAATAAATAAAATGTAAAACAGAAATGTTAAGACTTGAAGAAGCTGCTGTGAAGAGTGGCATTAAAGAGTTAATGCATAATGCTCACCTCTGTGTCTTTAATAGAATCAAGACTCCCAATGCTATAAGCCTGGGTAATCTTCTTTGCTAATAACCTTTGACTCATGTGATGGATTTGGTCGAAACTTTGAAGGCAATCAGGGACACATGCAACTTGGCCTGAGGGGGCCGGCGTCTTCCTTGTTTTGCAGCTAAACAGGGTACTTCCCAGTCAGTGCATGGATGGGGGACAGTCCAGATGCCATGTGTTTTCTTAGTTTTAAATATCTCGGCACACACTAAGAAAACACATGGCATCCGCATTATTTATTTTTTTAAATCATGCTACTGTCAGTCCATGTAAGTATTGCACTCTAATGGTCAAGCTGCCTTGAGGTCCATAGGGAAAGGGCAGCCATTTCTGGACAAGCAGCTGCTAATACATGGAGAATTGCAGATCCAGCTTGCACATTTGAGGCAAACTAGAATAACCTTTTGTTTATATATATATATATATATATATATATATATATATATATATATATATATATATATATATATATATATATATATATATATATATGGTTAAAGATCGTTTATGTTCTCAGTGCTCTCTGAGAGACAGTTTTTCTGCCTTTTTGCTGACTTGCATTATGGTATTTGTAGTCTCCTAGTCAAGATGTGGGGGAATAATGCCACAATTGTAGACTTTTTTGCCTAACATAGTGCTATACGAATTTATATGTTTGAGTGACACTGTGGTATGTGTACCTTTCAAGTTATCTTTATAAAGCAGAGTATTATTGAATGCCAGACATGGGGTGAGGAGAGGAAATGATGAGAGGGCAAGTAAGTCATGAGTATTTACCCAGGATATGGCAAGAGAGGTTGCAATTCTGGCACTGGTGCAGTTATTTACCCCCGATTGTGGTTGCTTTTCAGGGCACAAGTAAAGGACAAATGTGGGTTAACAGTGTAACTCTTTTCAGATGGCTGAGGCAACCCCTTGGTTTCTTTTAGGTTGGAAAGCTTGCTCAAGTATTTGGCTACCAGGACTTTACTCAGGTTGTCATTTTCCCAATGCAGATGCTTACCTACAAGACCACAAGAACGTGTCTCGTATTGGGATTTTGTTTTCCAGGGAATGTTTCACCACTACAGATTGCTGGGCTTTAAAAATGTGAGCACCTTATATATTTGCCAGCATATTTATTGGAACATCTCCTCTCTCATGTATTTTTCTGGTGTTCATTACTTTTTTTAAGAGTCCAATGCTATTTTGTCTTGCGTACTTTCTTCTTCGGCAAAATCAGTCTGTGATTGATGAACTTCTTTGAGCGATAGATTGCAAGCGTTTTAAAATATAGAGTGGGCATGGCCAAAGGCCATGGCTAGTGGTCTGGTAGTGTTTCAAAATGGACAGTGGTCCCGGCCAGAGGCTGTGCCCAATGGTGTGGTCTGGTATTGTTCTAACATGGACAGTGGGCATGGCCGAAGGCCACGGCTAGTTGTCTGGTAGTGTTAAAATATATTCAGTTGACCACGGCCAAAGGCCATGGCTAGTGGTCTGGTAGTGTTCTAAAATATACAGTGGGCACAGCCAAAGGCCATGGACAATGATGCAGAAAAGAACTATGGTATAACAAAACCTTGGAAATTCAAGAAAAAAACATTTGTTGCAGGGACGTTAAGGTGTGAACTTAATGCAACGAAACCCCTGAAATTCAGCTAAAGCCACCTTAACTTCACACTCCCTCTTGCGCAGTCTATGACCACAATGATGACATCACAAATGACATCACTAATAACATGTTCTATGAGAACACTGATGACATCACAGATTGCATCACTGATGCCATCACAGGTGAAACACTAATTACATTGTATACAACAGATTACATCAATAATGGCATTAGACATAACTACATTAATAAATGGAACAATAATTAAGCATTATAACCCCGACCCAAGGAAGTGGATGTTGGGTCTGTGGCAATTTTGGGGATCCCTTGGTCAATGAAAATAAAATAAATAAATAAATAAACACAGTAACAAGAGGGACGAGAAAACTATTACATGATGGGCCGGGACTGGACATTTTTCTTTACAGGTAGTGAAGAATTTAATTTTTCAACCCCATGATGATGTCATCCCATACCCCCAACCCTAGTGTTCCTTACTTTGCTTTATGGTTTCTAACAGACCTTGGTTAGGACATCCCTCTGTCCCTGTTGGCTACAGGTATTTCTGGCTGCTATAAGCTTGACTGCTCATGTGAGCCTTAAACTGCTGACCATGAACATTTTCCCTGCCTCAGGTTACTGGGGCAAGGAGTAGAGCTAATGGACTGCGCCAGTTTGAACTTGCCCTGAAAATAATGCTAGAAGACATCACAGGGGTGGAGGCCCTAGGCCCCTCGCCTGAGGAGGATGTAACCAGAAGGATGAGTGTGCAGCCATATTTACCTAGAAGTAGACCATAATGTGGCTTCTTATGAACATGGACATTGAGGATGGACTAGTCCCTCAGGATAATGGCACGCCTTGTTCAAGCAGGAGGTGGGAATAAGGTTCCGGAAGGCCTGCTGTCTACCTCTCAAAATGTGGGGGTCTAGCATCTCAGAATACATAAAAACAGCAGATCATTGGTTGGTTGGCAATGGGCTAAAAGCTAGGATGTTGTCTGTTTGTCTTGCAAGCAACACAAAATAAACGCTTGTACTTAATTCATAATCTCAAATTTAAGAGAATTCTTTTTTACAGATCAGTGCCGCAACTCGGACCTATCAAGCAACACGTTACACCACCTGACCAGTGGGCTGCCTCTTCTCACACTCGCATGACAAGAAAAGGTAGGAGTCCTTATTAAAAACTCAGAGTGGTTTATTGGGAAAAGGATGGCCAGATTATTTGGCACTGTGCATGCGTAGCCACTAAGGAGAGTCAAGGGTTGTCACTAATATGGAAAAGCAAAAGGGAGATCTGTTTAGGGGCGATGCAAACATGGGTTGGACATTCTGGGTTGCGTAAGGTATCCTAATAAACACTTTTGTCTGTTTTCTTGTGGTGATTTTGGCAACTGTGTATTTCTTCTATCCTGCTATTAGATCTGGTAGAATACTGGGAAATGGGATTTAATTAGGATGGTCTGGTAATAAATAAAGCCATGAAGGTTTCATATTTCCGTGCCTGAATGTGATCTGAATTCGGTGCCTGTTAGGAGAAGGCGTCCATAGGAGCTCTTTCTGTTATCTGTACAGTACACCTGTTTCTAGATAGGGGAAAATTCAATGGGAAAGGGGAAAAACAGGATCTGGTGGAACAGTAACAGCCAATTTAAATAGGAAAAGACGGATGCTTGCAGGATGATTGCCCCGTAGCACTTTCAAGCCCACTCAGCAGAGTCTCTGGCAAAATCCTTCTCCCTTTTCAGGACCGCAAAGCAGGTAGAAGTGCACCAAAAAAAGAAGTGGAACTTTGACCTTGGCGGGTGCCAGGGTAGGTAGAAGCAGACAGGTTGACAGCCAAGTGGGTGGTAGGGCAAAAGAAGGTGTTCACACTGTATTGTTTTTCACTTTTTCTAAATAAGTATTTTGTTTCGATGAATGGGACGTTGCATCCTGTTCATTGAAACCAAATATATTGCTCTTAGCACCTGGGTTACCAGATTTAAAACCCAGGTTGCTAATAGCAATAACACCAGATCCGGTGGGATGGATTGGGTGGTAACGGCCCAGAGTCCAAGGTACAGGCCCAAGCACATCTGTTACCACCCGATCCAGCACACCAGATTATGTGTTATTGCTTTTAGCACCCCGGGTTTTAAATCTGGAAACCTGGGGTGATAAGAGCAATGTATTTGTTTGAACGAACGGGATGCAACGTCCCATTCATCGAAACAGAATAATTACTTAAGATGGCCGCCCTGGACCTGGAAGGCGGGGTTCCATATGGAGCCCCTCTTCCATTTCAATGGTGGACCAGGTTGCTGGAGCGGCAGCAGTGACATAGCCGCCTCCACTGAAAAATCAGTTAAGTGAGGGTAGGAGAGTATGGGGGAGCTGAAGGGAGGGGATAGGAGGGGGAGGGTGTGGGAAGATGGCCAGCGGAGGAAGTAGATATCAGGCTGCTTAGAATGCAGGCTTGAGTCATGGGATTCAGCCCGTGATCCCAGCAACATGATTGGTTGGCTCCCCCGCCCCGGGTGCTAATGAAATATATTGTGTGATGCTATTCTTAATGCAGGCATGTGAAGCCCCATAAATATGCATCTGAAGTTAGTGCAGAGAGTTACAAGCTGAACTCTCAACTCTACTGAAAACACCACAGATTCCTGCAAGCAGCCTGGACATGAGCACTATTCCTTCATCCAGAAACAAATCAATGTTGAGTTACCTAGAGTCTGCTGATCAGGTTCATTGAAGTACCCGCCAGGAATGCATTGCAATAATCCAATCGACTTGTCTCTAAACCTCCTGCTACAACTGCCCTCTTGTCCAGTGGCATGAAGGGACAAATCAAACATAGCCACCTGACATTAAAATAGCACCCTTACAAATTCCCTGGGTCTTTATCAACTATAACGTCTATGCATTTACCTACTTGGAAAGTTTTCCAAAAATCAGAGGGAGCTGGAGTGTGAGGAGAGATTCCTTTTTAGTGTTGACAGGGCCTTTTTATTCTTCCCCTGGCTAAGATGAAACTAGCTAGAGTTCATTGAGTCTGAGATGTCCATCAGGTTTTGTATATGTAAAGCGAAACAGATTTCAATTTAGCTCCAACTGCTATAGCGTGGTAACATGAAGAGGTATGCTTTAACTTCAAAAGGTACAGTTCCGGGATGGTGAAAATGTTTGCAAAAATATGACTTTAAACAGTTAAAAATTGAAGGTAGTGGAACTCCGTTCCTGATAGTTCCTGCTCATCTACCTCGGCCAGAAAGGAGTGGATTCGAAGAGTAAGTGGTACAAGGGTCTAGGGAGTACTGGGTACCTGAGAATAAAACTGGGGACATAAAATGGTCAAAGAGCAGTCGATACAGGTGTAAGTCTCTCCAAAGGGCTTGCAGGTGCACTATATGTTCACCAAGGTTAACATTACTACTTAGGGCAGTGGATGGCTCCCCTGTATAGGGCAAAGGAGCCATCCACTGCTTGCAAGCCTGTCCCCCTCTGCAATTGGCTACCTCACCACACTTGAGCCATGAGATGCACCGGCAGGCGGAAGCAGGCCCCTCCATCAAAGGTCCACATTTAAATCCCTGTCTGAGCCTGTCCAGGCTGAGGAGGGCCCAGAGGTCCACCACCTTTTGTCCTACCTCATCAAACTATGATTCAGCCTCCAGACTTACATACTGCTACACCATGAACTTGGTTCCATGACCTCTACGCTCCGAGCATATCTACCCGTGAGTGATGGCTGAACTCTCTCATTGGCTCCTCCACTAACTTTCTGAACCAATTATTGTGCCTATTAACTCTGCCTCCCTTGCTTCCCCTAACCTACTTCTTATCTTCACTTCATTTGTGCCACTTTTTTTGACATTCCCATTTAGGCTGTGTGTGCTTTTACATCGCTGCACCCTCTTTGCATTGCCTATGTGCCACCATTTTTTAAAATTCCAATTTATTTAGGTTGTGTTTGCTTTTACATCTCTGCAGTCTCTTTGCATTTGCATTTGTGCCACCATTTTTAAAAATTGTTTTATTGGTTAAACCAAAATTTCAACCTTTAACATAGAGGAAAAATGTGTTAGTCCACACTCACTCTTAGGCATCATTAGGAGTCCTCCTCGTGACACAGTTCAACGTGACACAGTTCATCACCCTCCATTAGCGATGTAAATATCAGTTCCACCAGTTTAAGGGCATCCAGTGTCTGGCCAACTTTATCTACCATCATAAGTCTTTCCCACCACTCCTCCTCTGTGGTTATATCAAGTTGAGCGGTAGTGCCCTCCAGATACTTGCTCCTTAATCGTAGAAGTTTCGGACAAGAGAGTGTCAGGTGCCTAGTTGTTTCTAAAATTTCAGGGTTTCTACAGTAGCGACAGCTGGCGTCTTGCAGTGTGATCTGTTTTCTTAATAACTGCACTTCCCTCAGTGGCAGGAGGTTCAGCCTGCAACGCATCAGTAGCTCCCTGTATTGAGATGAAGGAAATATTGTCAGGTACGGAGGGGGATGATTCAATTATTTCCTTTCCCAGATGATTTTGTGACAATGTTTGTTTTGGGCCTTCAGAGAGTCCGTTTCGACCCAGTCTTCCTCCCTGAGGATTTTCTTAGCCTTGTACGGATTGCATTTGAGCGTCTCTATTTCAATATTGTAGCACAGTAATGTATCACTGCATTTCTGTTTCAAGGTCTGAAAGAATTTGCCCCCTTATTCACCCTTGGATTTGACAAGATCTCAAAAGAGATTGGCAGGTTGTCTATTATGCATTTACGATAGAAGGAGATTGTCTTCCCGAGTACTATCGAGGTCATGGATTGGAGTCTTAGTTCATGTCTAATTGTTGCAACTGGCAAACAATTTGGAAGTCTGAGGATTTTTTACCAGGAATAAGCCTCGAATTTTCCCCATGATTCCCAGGGCAGATTTAAGAGTGACTCTGCTCCAGGGGTCAGGATAGGCACAACCTTTTGTTTGTAAAAGGAGATAATTGGGATCATGGAGCAGGTTCCATATCTCCAGTGCAGTTTGGTTAGTCTTTCCCTGATAAAATTATATTGCGCCTGTTCATTGATATTTTTATTAATTCTGGCCCCAAGGTAAGTTGTTGTGTCAACTATTTCCAAGGCCTGATTTTCAATTCTACAAGTGAAAGGCGTCTTTTTCTTCCTGGCACCTCAAGCATATTTCATTATCTGGATCATGGATTTGTCTGTGTTGACTTTCATTCTATTTCCATCCAAATAGTTCTTGAATTCAGCAATTTGGCTCTGGAGCCCTAAAGCAGTTTGGTCAATGAAGACAACATCGTCTGCATATAGGACCCAGGCTAGCTCGATGTCTTCCATCTTTGGAGGAAATGCTCAAATTTCTTCCTGGGAATCTTTTATGTCCGCCAGATATAAGGCAAATAGAAAGGGGGCTAAGGCACAGCCTTGTTTGTTGCCCTTGAAAGTCAAGATCTTCTCGGTCGTGTCACCTCCCTGTGAGACAATTATTTGTACTGTTGTATTTGTATAAAGTGCTTGTATAGCTTCCAGGAGGTCTTCTGGGCAGTGCCATTTATTTAATTTGTTCTTTTTTTTGTTTTTTTTGTTTTATTGGTTAAATCAAATTTCTTTTCAACCTTTAACAAAAGAAAGAAGATCCAAGTCCTTTTCCCAAACCCCCCCATCGTTATGCTTAATGTTTGTCCATCCTCTCAAGATTCCACGTTATTTAATTTTGCCCACAGGAGATCTCGATTGACTTCATCAAAGACTTGTTTGAGGTCGATAAATGCTAGATAAATGTTCCCTTTTTTTTCCAGTGCACGTAAATTTAACAAGTTTAAGAGAAACAAATTCAAAGGAGTACCAAGCCAAGTCATGAAAGCAGTCTGGCGTTTATCCAAGACACCTGCCTTGATGGCCCAGCTTTTTAGGTCTCTTAGTAGAATAGAAGAAAATAACTTCCCATTGTAGTATAAGAGGGCTGTTGGCCTATAGTTCCTGGGGTTTATTTGATCTCCTTTCTTGAAGATGGGAACTATCTGGGCTTCTTTCCTGGTTTGCGGTATAGTTCTGGTTCTGACGATCTGTTGGAAAAGGGCCATGATGAAGTCAGTCCAGGCTTTCCCATTTTGTTTAAGCATATGGTTAGAGATGCCATCAGGACCAGCAGCTCTTGAGGAGCTCAGTTTATTGATTCTTGATGATATGTCCTCCCGATCGATTTCTATGAGCCAGGGAAATGAGTTAAACTTCTTTTGGGTGTACTTAGTGGCGTCATTTGCTTTAAAAAGGGTCGTGTAGTGTTTAACCCAGTCTTCTTTTGAGACTTGATTAGTGATTAAGGCAGACTGGAAATCTTCCCCTTTGTTTATAATTTCCCAGAGGGATTGTGTATTAGAGGTGCTGATTGCTGCTAGCATTTGTTCAGTATCTGCCTGTGCTCTCCAGATCTTTGAGGATTTCAACCAATTTTTATACACTTGTTTACTTTGCCTCAATCGTTCCTCTTTGTCAGGCAAATTGCTTCGTCAGACTCTTCGAAGATCAGCTCGATATTTCCTCATCTTCACCTGTATTATATGCATGTTTCCTTGAAATTGTCGTAATTTTGTTTGTGTCCCTCTTCACTTCAAACTCCTTCAGCAGCAATCTGTATTCCACTGCATTTTTATTACTTTTGATGTTTTTGGCCAGATGAGCCACTAGTTTGGGAATGGCGGGTGCTTTAATTCATAGTCTATTCCTGCCCCATGATAGTTCTATTGGGTGTATGTTATGTTGATTCACCTCAATGGTCTTCCACAGTAGTTCCACTTTCAATAGCGCATGGTCGCTGGTTTTCTGTTTCTTTATGGTGAATGATTTTATCCACTTTAAGGTGTTTCCTGCCACAAAACAATAATCTAGGCAGGCACTATTTAAGTTACAGAACCAAGTGTCCGTTCCTGGCTGGTCGCCCTGTGTCTGACCATTTAACATTGTCATTTCTCTAGTGCTCATTTCAGCAATCCATCTTTTTTCATTGGTTTCCAGTTGTGATCTTTGTTTCAACTGGCCTTTTATCCAGGAGCTTTAAATTCACATCACCGCAAATTAGGATCAATTGTTTTTTTTCTTCGATGCATGGATTTATCAATAGGTTCCATATTGTCTCCCAGATACTTATCCATTTCACAGTCATAATTGCTCCAGTGTGTATTGATTAAGAGGAGTCTGATCTCATGGCTCCCTCTATTATTGACCAATTTCAACACCTGGACATATGGGTTAGGTGTTTGATGATCCAATACCTGGAGATCACTATCCTCTTTGATTAGAGTCGAGCCCAGCGCTAGGCCTACCCAGAGGACCTTCAATAGCATAGGGTTGATAAAAACCTGATATCCCTTGCAGAGTGGGCTTGATTGTAACCAGGACTCCTGTAAGCATATTATTTCAAACTCTCCTAGGAAGTTGCTTTCTCAGGAGAATAAGTCGCCGAAACACCTGGTATACCATGAAGCTAGGAGAGATCTTCGCTCGGCTCCATCCTGCAGGCTCTAGTGCTTCTTTTTTTCCAACCGAATACTAGACATTCCTGATGCCTTTTCACGTTGTAACTGTATAGTATCTCCTGGTCCTGGTTGTTTGGCCTTTGGTCTAGAGTTATCTACTGTATACCTTAGCTCTGTCAATATACTTTCATGGGGTTTCTGATGGTCTACCCTCTGGTACAGTCTGTTGGATCTATCGCTACAGGCTTCTTTTGTTGGACGGGTTTTACTGGGTTGTAAATTTGATGCTTCCCTTTGCAAATACTTAGGTGACTTAGTTGTTTTTACTTTGTGGACAGTTCGATCTTTTCTGGTTTTTAAGAAATCCTTAGCCTGGTGCCTTCCATCTGAGTCCTCCAAGTCACTGAGCCTGAATCCCAAGTCCAGTAGTTTGTTCCTTGTTTTCATCATCATATCCTTCACTTTCTGCGATCTTAGATGTATGATGATTAGATCCATCCTACGTTCATCCTTGAATTCAATAATTACTATGTCGTCAGGTAACAAGTTCCCTGACGGTAAAAGCTGATTTAGCAGAGTTAGCGTATTTTGCCTGTTCAGAAGTCAGAAGAATCCTCTTGTTGTCTGTTCTGGTCCTTTCTAATTTTAGTGTGAAGGCTTTTAAGTTCTTTCCTCTGGAGGAATCGGGTCAAGTGTGATGGGCTGCAGGCCTTTTTGTTGACCTATGTTGCTCCTTCTCAGTCTTACTGGTCGACCTTGAAACTTCTGTTAGATTCTGTCGTCTTTGTAGTCTTCGATCTTCCAAGCATCTTAGGAGATTCTTAGTGTTTGTATGCACTTGATGCTCTTTATCATTCCGATTAGATGACCTTGAGAGATCAACTTGGGCCTTCGGTAGTGGTCTTCTTTTATCCTCTATTTGCCGTAGGAGGTCGGAAAGCTTTCAGTCGATCCTCAGCGGTCTTTTGCCCTGTATATGCTTCTTAGGATCTTTAATCCTTTTCTCGTTATTATCCGGTATGTTTCTGTCTGTTGGTATTCGATCCTTTCTGTCCACTGGGTTTGAATATTTATCTTTGACTTGCCAGTCAGTCATACTGATGCTTTCTCACGATTCCTCCTCTTGATTGTTTTTAATTATTTCAATGAGGTCACTCAAGCAATCAGAAGAGTCCAGATCCACTACAGATGCCGAGTCAGGATCCATCCCGGTCACTAGAGTTGGGTCCAATGGGGGCTGCTCGCAATGCATTTGACTTAATTTCATTTCTCTCCTCGGCTTCTTTGCTGGTGGAATCAGTTCCTCCTGAGGAGGAGTTTGTATGTTCCTTAGAAAAGCTCTGGAGCCATTCGCTTTTCATTTGGTTGCTTGTTTCTTTGGTATTGTAGGTTCCCTTGGGGGGCTTGTGGGAGAATGGGTTCCACGTTCGTTGGCATAGGCTGGATCGGGTGGTTTTGGTCCTGAAACATTGCATAGCTGAGTTTTAACTTGTTTTCTCCCAATTTCTGTTTTACAGGCAGCTTTGGCCTGCCTGGGGCCTGCTTGTACCTTTCCTAAAACCAGGGGTCCCCCAGGTTGTTTCAGAGCGTTCATAGTTGCAGGCCCAGGATCCGGCATATCCCCAGAATATTTGAATAAGGGATTGCCATGCTGATTGTCATGTGGCATCGCACAAGAGGAAGCTTTTTGCTGGTTAGACTTCCTGATCCACTTGTGATCTTCCAAGATTGCCTCCATAAGTAGCTGTTTATCATTTGAGTCTTGACGTGCCAGGCCACAGAGGCGGTTTTGCCATTGGCAAGATATGTCTGATTCCTTCTCTAGCCTTGCATCCAATCTTTTCACGAAACCTACCAGTTCGTTTAACTACTCCTTCGTGTTCAGATTCAGTGCATAGGCTGAGTTCACCGAGTCATTAATGGTCTCAAATAACTTGAGGAAAGGGGCAATGACGATGTTTAAAGCTGCCATGACAACATTCTGGGTATGAATGAAGTAATCTATTCTTCCTTTGCTGCATAGCTTGCTTATTTTCCTTAAAGAGGAGTCATTGATCATCATCTGAGGTGGTTTAGTTTCCTCTCGGGGGGCAGTCCCACTTAGTGAGTCCCCCTTCTTTTTCCCTTCAGAGTACGAGCCTCTGGCTCCTTGCCTCTTTAGATTCGGAGAGAGGGGATTTGTTGTAGCTTCTCTGCCTAGGGCTGCAATTTTCTCCATAATAAAGGATAGGCTTCTCTTTTTTTCACTCACGATTTTACCTGTGAGATTCGAGATGTCTTGAATTAACTTGTTAGCGAGGCTTGAGTTACTCTGTTGAGACGACCCTAAAGCCTGTGGCCCAATAGGGGGAGCGGGGGATAAGAGGTCTGCCAAAATCAGTGCCTCCTTATCAGCGTTCGGTATCTGAGGATGCCCCTTCACACTATCGTGCTCGGGGGTGGGCGGTTATGGCTGAGTCAATCAAATATTCCCAAACATCACCCTCTTGTCAATCCAGGATCTTAATGTTGCTTAAGTCACCTGCGTTGCATGTATCAGTAATGCTTTCTGCGGGAGAGCCCACGATATCCGGGGAATGTTTAAGTTCCCCTGACTCCCAGTTGGTTGGTGGAGCTTGGAGACTTTAGCTTCGACTTGAATGTGCGGGGACAGACAGATTACTGCAGCTGCCTTGGGCCGACTTTTACCTGCCTCTTCGAGCTCTGCACCTTGAGTTACACCAAAGGGCATTATAGCTAGTGGTAATGGGAGGGGGAGGGATTCGATGGGTTGGGACATGTCTGGAGTAAGAATTGGGGTTTCCTGTATTGTCACCAAATCCCTCACATCAGCAGAATCTGTTTGAACATTTGTCTGCTGTCCTCTCTGCTCCATCTGTCTTGTAATCAGTAGGTAACGGCGGGCCTTCCTTGCCCAAGCCCCTTATGCCAGGTTGATCCCTTTCACCTGGCTCTTGTGGAGCGGAGTGTCTGCAGGTGACAGCAGCTTGTAGTAAACTCTTGCACAGATGACAGGAGGCTTGATTAATGGCTGGATGTCTTTTATTGTATAAGGGACATCTGCCGCGAACATGTAAGTATTAAAGAGCCAGGCGGCTAGGCAAACGTGCCTAATAACTGCTGCAGGGCTGTGGGACTGAAATGTCTCGTGATGTAAGCCCCCAGGCCCCAATCTCGGAGGAGCCGGCAGGACGCGTCTTGCCGCGTCCTTTGCTGCTCCCGTAATGCGCGCGAAGTGCGCGGGGGCGGTCCTCGCTGCCGTGGCGAGATCTCTCTCGCGATATCTCTACACACCTCCCTTTGGTGAGGAAAAGGAAGTTCATTGCAAAACATAGTCACTGTATCTCACCGGTCTTCTGTGCTCTCTTCTAGGTCGGTCACCCTTTCCAGTGCGATCTTCCTGTTGCTCCTGTTCTGGTTCTGGCATGGGTGATTCCGGTTCCATCTCTGTTTCTTCCCTTTCTCTGTAGCTTCTCTCGGGCTCCCGTTCTTCCCTTCGCTCATTGTCTATTCCTTCTTCAGCATGTGATCTCTCCGGGGTTCTTGCTCTTTCTTGTCTCTTCTGATATAGGGCTACTCTTTCCAGATTCCATGTGCGCCCATCCTCGGTGCGGACATGGTTTGTTCCCCTGTGAATCACTTTGGTGGGTCTGCTGAACCGAGAGCCCGTGATTTGGTCTTTTTTCGGTAGTCTTATTTTGACCCAATCTCCCCCTCCAATGTCTGACGCTTGCTTGGTTCTTCTTCTTTGGTCACTCCACGTTTTCATGCGTGCCTTGCTGTTTTCAATTCTCCACACCACTTCTGACATGTCCACTGCTTCATCTTCTCTTACTTTGGATAACCATGGTGGTATGAGCGTGGAGGCTGCACTCCTCCCTCTCAACATTCGAAACGGGGATATTTGCGTGATTCCGTTTGGAGTGAGTCTGTGGGCCGCTATGGCCTACTTAGTGGTTTTTAGGGGGTCCATTCCAGAGGCCGTGGCTAGTTGGATTGCTCCCTTACTGAACCTGTTGGCCCTTTCAACAAGCCCATTGGCTTGGGGATGATACAAGGCCGCCTTCTTTTGGCCTATATTGTGCTTTCTCAGGAATTCATTCCATGTCCCGTGAGATCAGTTGTACCACATTGTCCGTTACTACTTCCTTGGGGAGGCCTTCCCTTTGAAAAATTTCAGTGAGGACTTCAATTACAGTCGCGGTGGTAATGTTTGGGACGAACTCAGCCTCGACCCACTTGGATAGGTAATCAACCAGCACTATGCCGTACCGATGTTCTGGTGCCATCGCTTCCAGGGGTCCTATAAAGTCTGTGCCCACTTTTGACCACACCGCTTCTGGTACTTCTGTGGGAATTAGGGGTGCCTGTCTGAGTTTCAATCTTTTGTCGCTATTGAGGCACTCATGACACCGCTCTATCATGGTGCGAATCTCTTGGTCCATGGACGGCCACCAGTAGGCCTCCCGGACTCTGCGCCGGGTCATCGTGTTTCCCAGGTGACCAGCGTGGGCTCTGCATAGAATGGTGCTCCTCATGCCTACGGGTGTAATTATCTGGTCCGTCTTCATTATTATTCCGTCCGTTTCAGATATCTCTCCGGCCACCTTCCAATAGGGTCTCATGCCTTCTGGCATCGTTTTTTCACCTGGCCACCCTTCCTTTATCCACTCACGGATTTTCGCCATAGCCGGGTCTTTTCCGTCTTCTTCCAACCAGTGTTTCTCGCTGAGTTCCATATAATCAGGTGCTTTTATATCGGTGATGGATGCCACGATGCATTCTCCTTGTAGAAACGTGGTGGCCTTGTCTTTACCTTCTGGCAATTTTGACATGCAGTCTGCCTGCAAATTCTTCCATCCTGAGATGTGCTGCACTTCAAACGTGTACTCCTGCAGTTTTGCTGCAATGCGTGCCAATCTGGGTGTGGACACTTTAGTACCTCCCGGGCTGAGCATGTGGATGAGGGGTTTGTGGTCTGTCACCAATTTGAATTTCGTGCCCCACACATATGTTCTAAAATGTTCTACCGCCCATGCACATGCCAACATTTCCTTTTCTATGGCAGAGTAGTTCTGTTCTGCCGAGGACAAGGCCTTCGAGGCAAAGGCTACCACATGCTCCGTGTCCCCCTTCTTCTGCGTAAGAACTGCTCCTAGTCCGTATGCACTGGCATCCGTGGTGATGACTGTATCCCACTCTGGGTTAAATGGCTGTAAACACGGCGCTTCCATGATGTGCCGTTTTATACTTTCAACCGCCTTCTTCTGGGGTTCTTGCCACAAATATACCAAACCTTTTTTGAGGAGGTCACGGAGTGGTGCTGAGGTTTCGGAGAACTTGGGGATAAATTTTGCGTAATACTCCGCCAGTCCAAGAAATGATCTTACTTCGTCTTTGCTGGTGGGTTCCGGTGCTTTTATGATTGCATACATCAAATTTTGTTTGGGACTGATCCCTTTTTCTGAGATTTTGTACCCCAAGTATTTGACTTCTTTCGCTTTGAATACGCATTTTTCATGGCGTAGCCTCACCCCTGCTTCTTGCAGCTTGATCAGGACAGTTCTCAATGTGGCATCGTGCGTTTGTTCATCCCCTGCGTACACAAGGATGTCGTCCTGGAAATACGCGACATTTTTGACCTTTCGTAGCAAGACATCCATCATGCGTTGAAAAGCTGATGCTGCCGACGATAAGCCGAATGGCATCTTGGTGAACTGATAGGTGCCAAATGGTGTGATGAATGCTGTGAGGGGTTTCGACTCTTCATGCAATTGTATTTGGTGATATGCGTTTCTCATATCCAGTTTTGAGAAAACTTTGGCTTCCTTCATCAACAGAATGAGTTCATTTATGCTCGGTAGTGGGTAGTTGTCGGTGATGACCACTAAGTTTAAACTGCGAAGGTCAATACACACCCTTAGCTCTTGTGAGTTCGGTTTCTTTATAAGCACTACTGGGCTCAGCCATTCTGACGCTTCAACTTCTTCAATGACACCCTCCGCTCTCATTTTGTCCAATTGATTCCTGAGAGTGTCTCTTGCGGTTGCTGGCACGGGCCTCACTCGATGTTTGACTGGGACGGCATTCTTTTTTAGCATTATTTTATGGACAAAGCCTTTGATGTGACCCGGCTCCTCCGAGAAATGTTTTGGGTAGTCACTCTTGACAATGGGCCCATTCCTCGCGCAGACAGACAGTACCTGGTCTTCTGTGCTGGGGTCCAGTTTGATTTTTAGCTTGTCTTGGTCGTCCCATCCCAGTACTGCTGGGCCTTCGTGGCTGAAATAAACTCTGGTGGTGGTTTCTCTTCCTTTAAACTCCACCTTCCCTTTGATATATCCCAGTAGTTCAACTGACGCCCCACCAAAAACTGTGGGTTTGTGTCGTGTGGTGAGAACTTGGACCTTTTCTTTTCCCACCATTTCCTTGTATGTCCGTAGGGGTATTATGGTGAGGTCCGAACCAGAGTCCGCCATAACTCTTGTTTCTCGACCGTCAATTTTGATTGTGCAATGGGGCTTTTCTCTTCTTGCCCTTGTGCTGTTTACCATAATGGCTGTGGGTCTCCCCTCATCTTCTGAGGACGATTCTCGCTCCCTGTTGTGATCCTTATTTACACTGGTAACTTTCTTGTTTCTCCACCGACACACCAACGAGAAATGGCCAATGCGTTTGCAGATGGAGCACTCTTTGTCTCTGGCTGGGCACTCCCTATCGAACGCCAGGTGTTTCGTGCTGGTGCACCTGTGGCATTTCAGAGGTTCTTTCTTACCTCCTCTCCCCTCTCTCGTGTCTGGTGTCTGTCTTTCTTTCTTTGAGTGAAATGCGACTGCTTGGATTTCAGCAGAACTCTGGGTTCCCATGAGTTCTTTTCGTCTTCCCGCTGTTTCTTCGACCGCTCTGGCAATTTCGATCGCCTTCTCTAGTTGTAATTCTTTCTCCACAATGAATTTATCTTGTACTTTTCTGCTGTTGGTGTGGACTGTCAACATATCGCAAATGAGGCTCTCAGCATTGTTGCCGAAACTGCACAGCGCCGCCAGTTCCCGCAGCTTGGTGACGTAGTCGTCGACTGGTTCAGATATTTCTTACTGCGGGTGTAAAAGCGTATTCTATGCAACACCGTGTTTTCTTTACTGGCAAATCTCTTCACTATTCTCCTAACTGCCTCCTTAAAGACGTCATCGTTGTCCCCTGCCACGGGGATCGGGGTGAGACTCTCAAACACCCTCTGCCCTTCCACTCCCAGGGCATTAAGTAACATAGCCCTACGCCGTGCCGCTGAAAATCCTGCCCCACCTAGCGCCTCTACATACGTCGTGAAAAGGGGTTGCCATTGCGGCCACGGGATGGCAGGTCTACCTGGAGTTTGCAGGAAGGGGGTGGCGGCGTCGCTCCTTGCATGTTCCCACGTGGGTTGCAGTGGTGATCCTCATCGCCAATTTATGTAGTAAACTCTTGCACAGATGACAGGAGGCGTGATTAATGGCTGGATGTCTTTTATTGTATAAGGGACATCTGCCGCGAACATGTAAGTATTAAAGAGCCAGGCGGCTAGGCAAACGTGCCTAATAACTGCTGCAGGGCTGTGGGACTGAAATGTCTCGTGATGTAAGCCCCCAGGCCCCAATCTCGGAGGAGCCGGTAGGACGCGTCTTGCCGCGTCCTCTGCTGCTCCCGTAATGCGTGCGAAGTGCGCGGGGGCGGTCCTCGCTGCCGTGGCGAGATCTCGCGAGAGTTGGTAACTCTCGCGATATCTCTACACAGCTCTCTCCCTCTCCACGTCACTTGGCGTCTATTGAGAATCAACATCCAGTTTCTGCCCCCCTCCTTCCATGTGGCTCTTTATTCCTGGCGTTAAAGGTGGATATGGAGGGGGTAAGTCTTCCTCAATGCGTTCCGGGGTACCAATGGGAGGGATGATGACAGTCTCCTCCGGGGGGGTCGACATCCGACCCTTCTCGCCTTTATTCTGAAATGTATTAGAGGAGGGGAGGCGGGATTGTCTTAAGGGCAGGGAAGCTTTATTCCTTTGCTGTGTTGAGGGCGATAACGAGGGCTGAGGAGCTGGACAGGAAGCAAGGCGCTGCCTTACTTGTTGTCTTGTTTTTATTCTTGTTTCAGAGTCCTGGTCCGTCGAGTCGCTCATTGCACGTCTCTTTGCTCCCGAAGTGCAGCTCCTCTGTACAAAAGATTTGTTGTTGGAAGAGAGATTTTCTCTACTTGCCTCTGCCAGCACCGCCTGCAACATCGACAACACCACTTGCGCACCACTTCCGCTCCGCTGACGTGGAAGTGGTTGCTTTGGAATGGTGTGTCGGGTTGCCACAGGTTCCTCCTCCAGAGCCTTAAAGGGGTCCCTTCAAAGTATTGCCAGGTACAGCGTCCGAAAAGTCAAAGCAGCAGGTTTCCAATTGCTGCAAGCAAAATCAGTGGCAGCAAGGGTCTTCCACCGACAACACCACTTGCGCACCACTTCCCACCGTGCCACCATTTTTTGAAATTACAGTTTAGGCTGTGTGTGCTTTTACATCTCTGCACCCTCTTTGCATTGCATTTGTGACACCATTTTTGAAATTCCAATTTAGGCTGTGGGCCTGATCACGACTTTGGCGGTAACCCTTTGGCTATTACCGCCGGATTTAAGGGTTCGCCAAATCAGGACTTCGGCGGATTTCACCCTAGCTCTGAGCAGGGGGAAATACGCTGAGAATTTGCGCTATTACCGCCGGCGGTAAATCCGCCGGCGGTAAGAGCGCACATTTTCCCCATTGAGCCCAATGGGGAATTGGGGCATTCCCGAATGGGCTCAATGGGGAATTACATTACCGCGAACTCGTGGTCCGGCGCTATTAGCGCCGGGGAGTTCGGCGGTAGGGCTAATACCGCTGGCGGTAATACTGCCGGCGTTACCGCCAAAGTCGTGATCAGGCCCTGTGTGTGCTTTTACATCTCTGCACCCTCTTTTCATTAGCATCTGTGCCACCATTTTTTAAAATTCCAATTTAGGCTGCATTTGCTTTTACATCTCTGCACCCTCTTTGCATTGCATTTGTGCTACTGTTTCTGAAATTCAAATATCCTTTGAATTGCATTTCTGACTTTTGTGACTACTGGGCCACCTAGTGAGTTCAGCTAGAACTGTGCTGTGCAGCCACTTTTCTTTCATTCCTCAGCTAACCTCTGCCACCCCTATGTCTCTCAGCATCTCACCCATCATCTCTAACTGCTGCACTACCACCTATCCTCCCTCTCTCACGAAGTCTGGAAGGAAAAAACTAAAAAAAGACATCCTGTCCACGCACCCTGGCCTACCCATCACAGACACCTACGTCAGCGCAACTTCCAAACATGTCTTCACTGATATCCTCTTCTCTGCCCCTTCTCCAGATCGATGGACTCCTCTTCTCAACTCCCCTCTCCGCCCTTTCACATCCTCTCCCATTAATGGTGGCATCAAGTGGGAAGTCCTCTTAGCCGGCTTCTCATCATCACCCTGCATCATTAATGTCTAACACACAGGCACTATCTTGGTTCAGGGTCCTCAGCCCAACCTCCTACTCTTTGTCCGGTACCTGCTGTCCCTCATTAACTTCCTTCCTTCCTTCACCTGCCTCGCCCTCCCCCTCTGACTTGTGTACTATGTCCCTGTACTCCATCTCAGAAAACCTTCAAAGACAGAGACCTCCTTCACCTGGCTACTCTTAACACCCGCTCATCCAACAAACACTCTGCCAACATCTCCTCCTTCTTGAAGACACTGACCTTCACATTCTCGCTCTTATCGAGACATGGTTCAATGCCAGCTCAGTCACTGCTTTTGACTCTCTTCTCCCTGATGGCCTCAAGATAATCTCCAAGCCACGACCCCATCCTGCTGGCGGTGGGGTTGCCTTCATCTTCCCTGAGTGGGTTCCTTCTTCATACCCACCCAGCTCTACTCTTCCTTTGAGAGCCTGGTCTGCAAGCTGGTCATCTCTCCCTCCTCCTCGCTGACCATTGCTACCATCTACAGGCCTCCTAGCGCTACTACCCTGTTCCTCTCTGAATGAGATAATGTATGCTCCTCTCTATTCTCAACCACCTCTAATCTCCTCCTCATGGGCGATTTCAACATCCAATTGGACTCCCCTGTCAAAGCATCCACTCTCTTCCTTGACCTCTGCACATTGCTATCCCTCTCCATTCTCCCGTCTGGCCCAACCCATTTGGCTGGACACATTCTGGATGCCATCATCCATTCTGCCTCCGCCCTTCTAGTCACTCTGCTGTCTTGGTCAGACCACTCTCTCCTCTCCTTGCACCTGGGTCCCCTTGGTCCATTAACCACCCCTCCAAAAGCCCTACCAACCTTGTTCACGAACATCCGTCTGATGAAATGAGTGTCGGCAGCTGTCTTCGCATCCACCTACATCGCCCCCTTACCCCCACCACCAGACTCTACCACCGCCTCTGCTCTCAGCAACTTCCACTTGGCCATTACCAACACCATTTGACATTCTTGCCCCAGTCATGAGGATCCGCCTGAAACCCGCCTCCAAACGTAATACCTGATATGATATGAACTTGCACACCTGAAACATAAGGGCAGAGCTGTGGAGCGGAAGTGGCTAACCTCAGGCTCACTCTCTGACAAACTGGCCTGCCGCCTGCTCCAAAGGCAGTACAGACTCGCCATCCGTACCAAAAAAAGGACCCACATCTAGGCTTGGGTATGGGGTGCATCCAACCACATGGCTAAACTCTTTAGAGTCTTCAGGGAACTAGCCAACCCTTAAGCAGCCTCCTCCTACCCTCTTCCGTCCCAGTCCTTCTGCAACACACTAGCCACACATTTCACCACTAAAACTCTGGACATCCTGAGCTCCCTTGCTTCCTTCCCAACCCCTCCCTTCCTCCCTTGCCTCCTACGACCTATCCCCCTCCTTCTGCCTCTCTCTCTCCTCCCTCTCCCCTGTCACACCTGAAGAAGTCACCAGAGCTGTCCACTCCATGAAGGTCTCTTGCAAACAGGTTTCACCTTGCTCCTCCAAAACCATCAAGGACAACATTGACTCTTTTGCCTCAGCACTCGCTGATCTCTGCAACCACTCTTTTGCCACATGATTGTTCCCATCCTGCCTCAAACACTTCCTTGTGCGCCCCCTCCCGAAAAAAAACCTTCAGCTGACCCTACCTGTCCAGCCAACTACTGCCCTATTACTATCACCCCCTTCCTTGGGCAACTGCTGGAGAAGCTGGCCTTTCCACAACTTACCTCACACACTGAACTTGTTGGTGGTCTCCATGACCATCAATCTGGATTCCGAGCATCCTGAGGCATGGCAACTGCTCTTCTGAAAACGCGTGATGAATTGCTTGCATTTCTGGACTCTCCAGCTCTCCTCATCCTACTCTATTTCTCCTCTGTCTTCGGTACGGTTAACCATTCCATCCTCATAAAACGAGTCCATGATACCCTTGGTATCTCAGAGCAGGCACTGGATTGGCTTACCTCCTTCCTAACTGACCGTTTGTCCCAAGTCATTTTGGGGTCCTTCTCCTCACCTACTTCCTTCTCCACCTGTGGTGTCCCCCAGGGCTCAAACCTCTTCTAGTGGCTCTTAAGCATTTACCTTGCTCAGCTAACGCTCCTCATTTCCTCCTTCTCCGCCAACTTCCAGTGCTACACAGATGACAGACAACTCTTCTTCAAACTTCATGCTGACGTTCTTGCATCCTCCGTCATCCCTGACTGCCTATCTGCCATCCAGTCCTGGTGTAATTCCAATGATCTCTACCTCAATGCCAGCAAAACTGAGATCATTCCCATTGGGATGGCTTCTCCCTCTTTTTTCCCCTCACTCTGGCCATTCTTCATGGGCTCTCCCCCTGCTCCTTCTTCTGAAGCCAGAAACCTTGGAGTCATCTTTGACTCCTCTCTCTCCTTTCTCCCTCACACTCAGGACATTGCCAAGCAGTCCCACTTTTAACTCTTCCTGATCAAAGGAATTCTCCCTTTTCACACTTTCCCCCAGAAGCTCAATGTTACCCGAGCCCTGGTGTTCTGTAGGCTTCACTTCTGCAATAGCCTTTTCCTGAATCTAACTTCTTCCACTTTATGACCCCTCCAGCTAATTCAGAATAGTGCAGCAAGACTTATCCTTGTCCTTAAGCCCATCGACCGCATCTCTCCTGCCCTAAAAACTCTTCACTGGCTCCCAGTTGCGGCACGGATTAAATTAATATCCCTCTGCATCATCCACAAGGATGTCTGGGGCCTGGGACCACGCTATCTGCAGCTTTCTCTTACTAAATACTCTCCTTCTAGACCTCTGCGGTCCTCTGGCACCAACTTGCATAAAGCGTTTTGCTAAACAGAGGTCCGGAGGCCGATCACTTTCTTCAGCTGGCTCCCTCTTATGGAACACCCTCTCCCTCCTCTTTGTCTTAAGCAGGACTTCCTCAAATTCCAGAATCTCCTCAAGGCTTTCCTCTTCACCTCCTCCTTCCCCTCGTCCCTCCTCTGCTTATCTCACAGTCGCTGTGATTGGTGGCCAGGGCCCTTATGTATCCCTTCGGGGACCTGGCCTCCCATACCCAATTGTCCCACCCTTTGCCTACTTCTCAGCACTTGCCTGGCACTCACCGGCCTCAATTCTGTAGGCTTGCACTTTCTACCCAATGCAGCTCCAGGCCGCACAGCACTTACCATACTAGGCACTTCATCTGCTGCTCACCCACGAGCACGGACATTCCAGCACTTACCCCCATCCCCCAGTTCCCCTCTTCTCGCTGCACTTGCACGTTCTGAATACTCACAAGGCATTGTAGGTCAGTCTTTTATCTTCCACTGTAATCATTGTTTTCAATCCCATGTTCCCTCCCTGCTGCGCTGTTGGCGCTTTGAAACTGAATTGACTCACTGTATAAGCGCCTAACAAATGACCGATTAATAAATAAATCACTTTTTAGACTCTTGGCATTATCTGACATGATGACTTGACTTAAGTACACTCAGTGGGGGGAGGGAGGGCATTTGTGAGTTGGTTAGATTTGGCTGCACGCAATTACTGCAAGGTTAGGGGACCGAGAGGAGTCAACAACAGGTTGTGGTGATAGACAACATTTCTAAGGGCCAAGCTGGAGAACTGTAAACAAAACAAAGGAGAATCACTGGAAGATTGTTAACACCAACTCAAGGTAGTATTTGTCCAACACTCATGTATTAGCAAGACATATGAGACCGCACAGGAGGTTATAGCCAACTCCTTTGCAGCTGGTCTGCTACCCAAGGTGCAAGCACAGTTGAAGAATGTGTGAATCGGATTGCAGACCAAACCCCTACTTGAGCTAGTGGCGGTTGCAAATCACTGAATAGCCTTTTAAGAGCTGGAAAAGAGACCTTTGAGAACAAATTGATGTCCATCCAAATCCAGAATCTACAGGGACATGTGCAGGGACAAATTCAGAACACACAAAATGCTCCCCCAAGCGGGGGCAAACCACGAAGTAGGGGAAGAGGAGGTCCACTCCGTGGACAAATGGGACAAAGAGGGCATACGGTTTCAAGTGGTGCCAGCTGGACCAGCAGAGACAGTCGGGCAAGCAGGACCAACAAAAACATTGGGGACAACGGGGACCACAAGAAGTACTGACAGACCTGCTATTTTGCTATTACTGTAAGCAAGTGGGGCATTGCAAAAATGAGTCGACATACAGACTGCAAATGCCTTACTTCCAGGGTGATCAGGGACAAAGCAACACTCAACGTCCCCATGTAGACAATCCTGTCTCTTTCTCTGACAACAAACCAAAGATCCCCAATGCTCTACCCAAATCTAATTGCCTCAGCCTTTTGCATCAGACCTCCTCTCATCACTCAGGGTGACCATGACCTGTTCTGACTAAAGCAGCAGAGCAACGTCCCGTTGGATCCCCTAATTCCAATAGATCAGAATGGACCATATGCACAGTGTAGTGTGGAAGGAATACCTGTATAATGCCTTGCGGACACAGAGGGCCAGTAAGTGAGCCTTGTATGGTCAATTTTCATGAGGTGGCCGGGTCCACTGATACCATGAAGGCAGAAGGGATATCCAATACCCCGGTCATACACTTGGTTGCCAAGTCCCTTATGAACATGTTCAGACCTATCATTGATACACACGCCTTTGTCTTAAGCAGAGACCTATTGTGTAAGCTCAGGTGCACTATATTCTGCACCCAATGGCAATGTTGCCCATACTAAAACAGAAGCAGTCCCCGTAACTCTCCAGGTAGACTCAGAGGAATAGCCAAGACATGAGAGAAAATGGTCAGATGATTTGAGGGCATTAATCAATTCCATACATGCTTCCTGGTGGACAACCCATTATAATGAGGTGGGATACACTTACACAGCTGAACCCATCAGGATAAAAGAAGACCATTTTATGAAGCTGCAGCATATCTCCCAGTACCCCTTAAAACTTGAGACAGAGCATTGAATCACTCCTGAACCTGGTTATAATTGTCCCAACCACCAGTCCATGCAAAACTCCAATATTGCCTGTCAGATGTATACAGATTCAATGTTTTCATTCAAGGATTCATGTCCTTTGAAGTTGGTCATCTCCGGAAGCAGAGAGGGTTCTGCTGCCTGAAAAGACAGCTATTATCAAGTGTGCCGCTCACCAATCCCTATACGTCTAAATTAGTTGCAGAAATGTTTTTGCAGACAGACCTGCAAAATTGTCTATAGTATCTGAATTCTCCCTGTGAAAATCAGCCCTGATCCCTCTCCATACAAAACTCTGAATGATTTGGCTCAAATGCAAGAAAATGCACCTCCAGTGAAAAGGATAACTGGATACTGAAGGGTTGTCGATTACATGACGAATCTCAGTGGCAAGATGGCTATGGTCAATTAGTTGCATCAAAGATAGTATTGTCACACCTTGACAGCATGCACCATGGCCAGGCTCATGAGGGAAAGGAAGGGATGATTATTGGGCTCATTCCAAGCATGCCGGTCCAGAAACAACGGTGCCGGTAAACTTACGTAAGCACCGTTGTTTCCGGACAGGCATACTACGAGTCTGCCTGCCGGAGCCGCTATGCCCGACAGGTCAGACCCTTCCAGACACAGCGGCCACGGTAAGCAGACCATCACGGAAGCACCGGCACCGTTATTAACGGTGCCGGTGCTTCAGTGTTCCCCATTCCCATAGAGTCCATACGGAACTACAATTTACCGGCGCCTGACTTTCTGGAACGCCGGAGTTGTAATCCCCCGGTGTTACCGGCAAGTCAGGCGCCGGTAAATCATTACAGGTCCGGCACAACCCGCCAGTAGTATCGGCACGGTTACCGCTGGGCTCGTAATGAGCCCCTATGTCTCTAAATATGTCCTGGTCTGCCCCTGAATTCTCTTAACTGGTTCAGGAGTACTGTAGGCCTTGCACCATCTGCCTCCAGAATGATCTGGAGGAACGTGTACATGCCGCCACCAGGGCCATTTTAAGGATTTTTTGGGGTTTGGGCCACAGACTCCTTTGGGCACCCCGACCCCCTGAACCAAAATCAAAGGGATCCGCAATCTCTGGTCATGCCCTCCCTCCCCCCAAAACAATCACAATTCTTATCATGATATACTGCCACGCAGAAATCAAAATATGCGTAGGTGCTCCTGTCTTACCCTCTTCACAGATGCTGGAATCAGAATAATAAGCAAGTGGCATTTCAAGGGTAGCATTGAGCTTTTATGTAGGCATGAGATAAGCTTTTGCCATGCATTGCCATGATGGTACCACCTAGCCATAAGATGGCAACAGCTGGAAAATTGTGTCAGTGCATGGGCATATAATAACTGTTCCTGGAAAATGCCTATCACATAACTATACACAAGCCAACACAGTTGCCTTGCCAATGCTGGTTTTTAACAGGCCTTTGGTGCAAGGACATGCATACTGCTTATAAATCAAGTGGCTGAATGCACACTTTGTAAAGAAATGTTTATTGCACCAGTAACACATTTACAACTTTCTAAACAGCAATGAAGGAATGCTATTTATAAATACTGCTGGCATGCTGAAGTTTGATGTTGCAGCTTGATAAAGCTAGCTCAAAGAGATCCTTGGACAATGGGCCTCATCACAAGTTTGGCAGTATTCCAGTGTAAATCGGCCAGAATACTGCCAAACGGAATTACTGTTACCAATACTTATTTACTCTTACCAACACTTAGTCTGGTAGAATTACCGCCAGATTACAAGTGGTGGTATGGGGGTGTCAGTCCCCATTAATGGTGTCAATAGGGATTTTGGCAGAATTATCACCAGCGGTAATTCCGCTGGCTGTAATTCTACTGATTTGGCTGTTTTTTGGCGGTAAGGCAGCGTAATTAACTCCATTTTGTTGGAGGTTTTTCCACAGCCTCACCACCAAAGTTGTAGTATGACAGTGTAGTAATGCATTGCAGCTGTTTTTTTTAACTGACCACTGTACTTGTTTTGGGCAGTGAGGGGCTGTTATTGGCTGGGAATGGCCATAGGGATTAGCCTGGCCAATGGCAGTCAAAGGGTGAGTAAAAACCAAACACACACATGCTGTGTATCCCTCCTCACATCCTATCTTCCTTTCTGCTCTACTCTCGGGAGGCTAACTCAGGGGCCACACACTCGCCTTGGAAGCAAGACGACATGGAGCAACACAGGTTCAATCCCCGGGTCCATGCTTAGAAACCTCTAGGTATTAAGCGCGGTATAAATAACCAATTATAAATACTCCAATGGAATAGTTTTGGCTAATAGATTATGCCCTATTGCCAAAACTAAAATAGTAGCTACGAGAAGGGTGTCGTTTTAGATGCGAGACACAGATCCGTAGCCATATGAAAAAGGAAAGGTACACACACTGTTGCATAGAGAGCAGACTCATGTTATCAGAGTGTAAAAGTGTTCAATCATGCAATCATGCAGACAGACTAACACAAAAGGCCATGGACTTCTGGGGGACACTCCCTTTGGGGGTGATGGGAAGAGCGGCCATTCTGAAGATGGTAGTACTCCCACGACTGTTATACTACTTTACAAACATTCTGCATACCATACCCAGAGCTTTCTTCATGAAGCTGAACATAATAATACGAAGGTTCCTGTGGGGAGGAGGGAGGTGCATGATCGCAATGACAACCCTACAGAGGGAGTATGAAGAAGGGGGTATCAGATTGCCAGATTTCGAAAAATACTACTTAGCAGGGCAACTGCAATTTGTGGTCAAATGGCTGGGCGAGGACGAATCAATAGACAAAACACTCTTCCAGCCAGCACTGAAATCATACTACCTATGAGAATTACCATGGATCGACAAATCCCTGCTTAGGACCCTGCCAAACATGCTTAAGCTCGCAACGGATCTGTGGGCGAGGGCGTGGAGACTCCAGAGGGCAAAAGATCCCTGTTCAACACAGATCTGATTAGCGGGATTACTAGGCACAGATACAAGCACACCCGTAGCATACAGATCCCATTGGGAAGCCAAAGGAGTAGCGCAAATAGGAGATCTGAGAGTGGACGAACAATGGATGGAGTTCGGAGATTTGGTGGAAGAATATGACATACACGAAGGTCAATTCCTCCTACATGAAGAAGAAGGTGGCCGGAATGGCCAGAACAAGAGGACATAGGAGGAGAACTAGATGCAACGTACGATATATCGGAAGGGGGACACACAACCTCCAGGCTATACGAACAATTACTATGATCCAATAAATCGCAAGCGCTACATATAAGGGGACGCTGGGAAGAAGAACTTGGGAGACCCCTTAGCGATCAGGAGTGGACCA